>NC_091138.1:23246172-24477202 GCF_041381155.1 Argopecten irradians | reverse complement strand
ACATTTTTTCCAACTATACATTGAAACTATACATATATTTGGAAGGTTGAGCTCAGACCTATGGGTAGATACAATTTTTCCCATAAGGGAATTGTATTGCATTGAATCTGATCACTTCTCTAGAGGAGGCAGTTTTATGATTTATAATACTGATAATGTATTTGGCTTATTTATCATTTAGCCCAACAACAGAGGTCAAGGCCGAAAAGTCGTCTGATCAACTGAAATCAACTGAGGGCAAACTGAAGTCACCAGAGAAACCTCAGGCTATATCAGGGTCTCAATCCAAGGAGAAGTTGGGTAAGCATGGATTACTCTTTACAAATTCTCTTTCAGTCTCATCACTGTATCAGCAGTACACAATTTTGGGTGGATGTCAAATGATTCAAAACATTTATCCTCTCAGTCAACATCAAGAGCTTTAATTGTATCGCCTGCTGAACTAAGTAAGTGTTTTATTAATGATATATTTAGGATTATTGTTGTGGATTATGATCATGGTGTTATGTGATTTGTACTATGATGAAAGTATGACCGATACAAAGCCAAGGGCTGTGACAGCAACATATCTATTTCACATTAGGACTCCAGGCTTTGTAAATTGGTAACACTCCTAGAATTGATAATTTAATGACTAGTATAAAGGTAATAGGAAAGAAACCAAACAAGTCTATTTGCTAAATAGATGATTGATGGAAGAGACCTAAATATTGGTTGTTCATTTTGTATCTTCCAGAAGAGGACATCAACAGCGATGAAGATTTTGAAGGTGGTGATAAATCTAAGGCTGCTGATCAATCCACAGGACAACAGAACACCTCAGACAAACCAGTGAGGAGGCCAATCAGACGTCTGACAAGGAAAGAGTGGTCTGCACTGAAGAGGGCTGCAGAGGATGCTATGGCAACAGGAGAGACGAGTAAGTCAGATGTGCCACCTATCACATTCAATACAAAGAGGGAAATAAGCAGCGGTTTAACATACCTTAAAAATGACACAATTGATTTTTAAAAGTCCTTTTTTTTTTGAATAGCAATAGTGGTGATTTCAATTATTACAAATAAAAGTCTACTGTCAGATCAGTGGTGGAGAATGGAAGTTTTGTGTTGTATCCCTCCATCGTAATGTCTAACTACTTAACCACTTGTTATGTCTGTACCAGTTACTGATTATGTAATAGGAGGACAATGGGGTCTGTATCATCATCAAACTTTGAGTGTGACTTAACATTAGCAGTGTGTTATAACGAGGTCTACATTGAGACCTTTGTTCCACATAGATGAGGTAACTTATCTGACAATATGTCTTGTTCCTTTTAGATCATTGCCCACTCCAACAGAACTAGGGAATAATATACTTGGATTCCTTGCATTGGTATCAAATTGATAAACATGTATTTGACTATTATACCTTTTACTTTGATATTTAATTCCAATTATTTCCAGACTTTGAACAAGCCATCATCAACGAGGCCAAGAAAGTCGACCTGACTAAAGACAAGGTAAGAATTTATAATATTATCATTTTAGTTGTGTAAACCTTTGACATGTCTAAATATGACATCATATACCTATTTCAGATCTCAACAGAGGAAACCACATCTCATGTCTTCTTGAATAAATTATTTGAATTGTGACATCTTTGTGTTTTTTCTGATGTGATATTCAGTAATTTACTAAGTTTCAAGTTTGATGTCAAGATAGATAAGTGGTTTGGTTATACTCAACATTGACCCCTGACCTGAATAGGCAGAGGTGTTAAGAAATGTTTTACCTGATTTGAAATAATTTGAAACAAGTAATCACTGAAAACATTATTTGTTACAGATTCTATGACTTGCTGTTTAAATATACACTGAAAACATCATTTTGACAGTCTTATTTATTTTCAAATTGCTACAATAACTAAAACTATTGAGTTTGCCAAAACAGATGAATACAGTCAGCAATATTCCAGCATGAATTTACAGATAAACTGGACAAGATTCTAGGTGTGATTTGTAGTAATCCTTGTGGTCAGATAAAGTAATTGTAAGTTAAGCTCTCAGTCTGAATAGAAGACCAGGTCTTTTAAAAAGAATTATTTTGTATCTCCAGCACCCTGGTTTGATTGGAATAATCTTGTTGTTAGCCTTACAAACATTTCAAGTTGATTCAGGAATCAATATTTGTTTTTAAGCATTGAATGGCATTCAGTTCGCAATTATTTCAGTATGAAGACTAACCGGACTCTGACATGTTTAATGAAGTGTTTTAGCTTATATATTGAATTTACATTTTATAAAAAAAAATTATGATGAAATCCCAAGAGATTTTGTATCTATAATGAATAAACAAATCATTATTGTCTAGGATGGAACCATTTCCATGATTGCTTGGACGGCAATTGTGACATCACAATGATATTGGTATCTAAAACAACGTGATAACAGTTTATGCACTGGTGAATGCCAACTGATTTTGGTAAGGTAACATAGTGAGGTTGCATGTAAATATTCAACTATGCATCATCATTCATTCCAAAAACTGATATGCTATTGCAACAGAAATAAGAGTTTTAAAATTCATCAAGGAAAATGTCCACAATATTAAAAATAGCCTTCAAACTAAAATTTATTTATTTAAAAGATAACAAAAAAGATTGATTTAATAAACTAAAATTTATTTATTTAAAGATGCTCCACTGCTGGAAAATGGTATTTTTTCACTATCAAAAACAGGAGCAGACGATTTAGTATTTTTCTTCAGTTACAAAAGTTACTTACTTTACACCAATACCACCTTTGAAAAATTTGAGCTTTTAATTTTACTTCAAGTTTAAAATATCAAAAATAATTAATTGCATCCTGAAAAAATTCTACAGAGGCACTATATACTATATGAAATGATGTACTGATTGTGCATGCACCAAAAGCAAAATGAATTATTTTATATTATATTTTGTGTTAATTAGACATATATATGCACGATTAAACACCAATTATTATTCAAATGATGAATATCATTTATGCTCTGTCGGCAGTGGAGCATCTTTAAAAGATAACAAAAAAAGTTGATTTAAAAAACTGCAGAACTAGTTATACAACTTTCATTTCGTGATTCTGGATGTAAGCTTGCAAAGGGTCTTAGTGTGAGATGAAATTGGAGGGCCAGCAGAAAACATACATAATCACGCAGGTGACCCTAGATCTTTTCATGTCTGTGTCGTGGATAGTACCCCTGCTGCCTAGATTGAAAAAAGGTGAATGGCTAAATCAATTTAGATAAAAATGCATCAGAAAAATAGCTCAAAGAGTACCACTAAAACTTCATATGAAGCATGTTATATAGATTGATAATGAAAGATGAAACCAGAAAGAAGACACAATTTCAAGCCACCACACAAGTGGAAGTGAATCCAGCTATTCAGGATTTTGTTCTCCATATCACCATGAAATGGAAATGTTTTCTCAAGAATTTTATTGGTAAACTTCTAAAGCAAAGTTTTTGTATGAAGAGTTTAAATTAAAATATTTGATTATGATGTTGATCATATAACATCAGTTTTGATCCACATTTTGTGTTGGAACTTTTTTTGCTGCTCATAGCTTTGGTCTTCATCTTCTCATGTTTTGATGAGAAATCACAAGTAAGGCTGCAACAATCCAAACAAAAAAAAGTAAATGATATCCCAATTAACCACCACAGACCATAGACAATCTGAGTGTGGAAGGATTTTTATGCTGAAAGGAAAATGCACCACTAGTTTAACATAAATTGGCTGTCTTTCATGTATCTCACATCTGAGGAGAAATAGAACAAAAACATTGGAAAGAAGAATATAGATTTTGATAATACAAGATCACAAGAGATGCAATGTGGTATGGAGGAAATCTCTGTATACAAAGACAAGAAGCAAATTGTTGGCTTTATGTATATATTGCTTGCAGCTTGTAAGAGAGCTGTGCTGGCTGAGTGGTGAAGATGTCCCAACATATAATCACAAGCCCTCTACCTCTGGGCCGCAAGTCCAAATCTCATTGCGCGCAGTTGTCAGGTACCGACTGCTGTTTTTTTTCCTCATGGTAATCCAGTTTTCCTCCACCATCAAACCTGGCATATCCTTACAGCGCCGTTACAATAAGTGTTCCTATTAACACTCATTCACTCAATAGGCACTTTGGCTGGTAGCTGATGTAGTAGGCTGGTAACTGATGCAGTAGATTATATTTTAATTGGCATGTAACGAAGGCGCTGATTGGCTGAAGCATCGGCAGCCCACCTGATTGGCCCTCCCAACTGACAAGATCACTGACAACATTGAGAAGTAGGCGGAGCCAGCGGATCTTTGATGTTCAAACCCGACTCTGTTGTACAATGTGTTTGATCACGTTGTGTACTATTTTATTATGTTTACAATGTATACAATGAATCGCTGTATTCAAAATTTGTTATTGTTTTGTTTCACTTATTAAGCATTTTTTTTGAGGATTTGTTGTTCATAAATTATTGGCCATTTCTCTCAAATTTGGGGAGTATTCATACTGTAACGGCTTATCTACCAACGTTCCAATGGATAAAATTTCGCATCATGTTTATAAATGTGTTAGATTTATATCTATTTATTCTTCTAACCGTTGTAATGTTACATGTAATATCAAAGCTGAATCTAGCTACGTTGTAAACTTCTGCCTGACTTTTCCGCTGCAAGCATTTGGTGTGGAAACCAAATCAAGTACAGCTAACAATAGATTATGTCTTATCAACATATATTCTGATCAAACACGGTTTTAACACATACCTGGGTGTAAACACAGTTTTAACACATACCTGGGTGTTAGTAGAGGATGTTATTCTAGTTGTAGATGTCGAGTTTGAATGCATCACCTAAATACTAATAATTGAATTTGATTCATATTTGCGCGGCCATTACAAATAATGTTCTCGGAGGTTGGCGCATGCGCGGTGGTAGTTTACAAAATGTTGGTTGAATGTAGCCGAGAAATTGTCAACACTAGATTCAAATACATCTATCTGATTAAATACTGAGCGGTATCTTTTCCGTACAACTTCTGACTGACTTTTCCGCTACAACAGTTAGCTCTTTCCATACATACTTCACTGAGTAGCGCGGATTCAGAGTCTATACATGAGGTAATTAAAATGTGTTTGTGTAATCTTTTTACATTATGAGGCTTACAATGCCGATCATCTTCAGTACACTTTTCTGATCTTGTTAATTCGCCGATAGACGTTTCCGACTATTTAGCTCCGCCCCTACATTGAAGCTACAGCCATTGAGAGCCGCTCTTACACAGCTTATTGAATGTCGCTGGCAAACTGACTAGCTACCGTGCAAACTGACTAACTACCAATCAATCGAACCACCTACTAGACTGGCCGTCACACGTACGCCTATTGTAACGGCGCTCTAAATGACCCCAGCTGGTAATAAAATCTTTTGTGTGATGAAAATGCCTTCACACAGCCTTGTACAGATTGTGGATCACATGGACCTTTATAAGAAGACTATACAATACAATAAGATCTGCTAGCACCTCCAATTTGTGATGGAAGTTTTTATGATCGGTAGATTAACTGCCGAGATGATTAATTTGCTGTATAAAACCATGCAGAGTTGTTGATCACACTTAGGTGATCTGATACTTTAAAGTTTTTGTAACTTTTCATTTTTCAGGCACAGTTTCTGCGTCTTATCGCCACTCTAAGTTCACTTTTGGTTTTTAACAGAAAAATACCCCCGGTAAAACATTTAACTGTAAATTATGTACATATGACTGATATTTACAGAGATATCAAATACCATGAATATGACTTGTATGTTTGTTGTATTATATATCAAAAGAAATACCCGACCGAGCTACATTTTGACCTTTGACCAGCGTCCTACAGTATTGTTTGTTTGAGGTTGTGATTTGCCTGTGGATCTAAATTACTTTCCATCTTATTCAATAGATTAAGTATTTATTTCAGCATTGAAATCACTATTTTTTAATTTCATAACGGAGTCTCACAAATGTTTGTAAAAAAAAATTCTTTTTCATTAGCCAGAGAAATTAAAAAATAGTGACATCAATGCTTATAATTAATTTTTGGCACTAAATAAAGAAATCAGATACATTTTAATGTACGAATTCATTCAAATTTTTAAGCCGACCATCTGATGATGGTGGGCTATTTAAATCTCCTTTCATTCATGGTCCATCATCTGTCCTTCTGTCTGTTAACAATTCTTGTTACCACTATTTCTCAGAAAGCACTGAAGGGATCGGTCTCCAAATTCACAGGTTCTACTAGGGTCCTAGTTGTGCATATTGCATTAGACTGATTGGTCAACAAGATGGCCGACAGGCCACCATCTTGGATTTTGATTATTGAAGTTACTATTTCTCAGAAAAGTACCGAAGGGATCTGTCTCAAATTTCATGTGCAGGTTCCCCTAGGACCTTAGTTGTCCATATTTCATTTTTGGACTGATCGATCCAAAGGATTGCCGACAGGTAGCCATCTTGGATTTTGATGATTGAAGTTTGTTATTGCTATATATCTCAGAAAGTACTGAAAGCATCACATTTCATATGTATGAAGTGAAAGTTTGAAGAAGCAGATAAAAGATCCCTCATTTCGTTGTCAGATGTTGATCATTCTTTGGTGGGCACCTAGATCCCAAAGGGATCTCTTGTTTAGGGATTATAATATGCAATGAAAATGTCTTTATTCTGACCTCACAATAACTCTTAGAGGTATGCAAAAAAGAGAATCAACCAATGACAATCAGAAAGTCAGATTTAGAAGTAGAAAACTTAATGATAGCTAATGATATTTTATGATGACTAATTTATGCTAGATATAGTAAGACTTGTTTATGCCTTTGGGATGAAAAGGTGTTGTTATCCATGTTCATCACATCCTATTGTGTTCTGTCCTATCCTGATTCCATAGGGAGTTGGGACCACCATTTCTAGTTTGTAATATGAGGCAGTGTTTAACATCATTTAAGCATTAGTTAGATTGTAAGTGTTATAGGGTAATATTTACCTGTTCTTTCCCCTAATTTAATTTGATTATCATCCTCACCTATTTGGAGTGAACAATTGATAAGTCATAATCATCCTATACAATATATCACCAATTATTTTCAGTGGAAATTTCAGGTTGTCTGTCGGAAGTGTCAGACAACCTAAAATGCACCAAGCCTATGTGCACTGTTCGCCATATGCTGTGCATTGTCTGTAATTTTTCACATTTGAAGTTGATTAAACTTGCATGTAAATTGGTTCAAAGTCAAATGACCTCTCAGGCCTTTGTGTCTCTTGTTTATTTTAGTGTGTGTTCTATGCCTTGCCTTACAGTATTGGTTACAGATATCCTCCTAAGTGTGTCTTTAAGTGTAAATATCTACTCACTGTTTGAGCATTGGAAGTTCATCCATTTCTATAAATATGCCAGACAAGAAGACAACAGGATATGGTTCCAAGATAAAGATGTGACATGTTATGGAATTTATACAAAGATCGTATTTTAAGGTTGTAAAATTGACCTAAAACGTATAATTTCTTGATTTTACTTTCAGAATCAGGATGAGAAGACTTCTGGATCGACAATTGTGAAGAGGTAATGGTTAACAGAAGACCAGCAAGGAAGAATTTCATCTACTCTGCATTGTCCAAGGGGCTATTCAGCCTCAAAGACAACAGTCTGTGTGACCATGTTCAAGCAGAAAAAAACCCTCTCACATTTCAGTTTCAGTAGTACTATTCTTTGGTACCTAAACTATTGAATGTTTTAATTTGATAAATCATAATTATTTTTCTTTCATTAGACTGATCAACTCAAAATTTAATAGACTAAGAAGTTTTTGGTTTTGATAGCAGACAGTGTGCTAGATGAAATTTTTTTACCATGAATGGCTCCTTTAATGAATGAAGGATCCACGGTTAAAATTTTTGGGGGGGGGAAATATAATCAATAAGTTGTAAGTTACCACAAACACCTATAATGCAATGTCGTTGAAATACTTAAACTTTACCATGTCTGCTGAGGAGAACTTTTTTCTGTACAACCAATCTTGGATCAACTGTACAGTGTCAAGAGTTCTTTTTTTCTGTACAACCAATCTCCGGTCAACTGTACCATGTCAACTGAAGAGATCTTTTTCTGTACAACCGCTTTCGGATCAACTGTACCGTGTCAGCTGAAGAGATTTTTTTTCTGCACAACCAATCTCGGATCAACTGTACCGTGTCAGCTGAAGAGATCTTTTTCTGTACAACCAATGTCAAATTAACTGTACCGTTTCAGCTGAAGAGATCTTATTCTGTACAACCAATCTCGGATCAACTGTACCGTGTCTGCTGCAGAGATTTTTTTCTGTACAACCAATATCAAATTAACTGCACCGTGTCAGCTGAAGAGAGATCTTATTCTGTATAACCAATCTCGGATCAACTTTACAGTGTCAGCTGAAGAGATCTTTTTCTGTACAACCAATCTTGAATCAACTGTACTGTGTCAGGCGAAGAGATCTTTTTCTGTACATGTACCATGTCAGCTGAATAGATCTTTTTCTGTACAACCAATGTCAAATTAACTGTACTGTGTCAGCTGAAGTGATCTTATTCTGTACAACCAATCTCGGATCAACTGTACCGTGTCAGCTGAAGAGATCTTTTTCTGTACAACCAATGTCAAATTAACTGTACCGTGTCAGCTGAAGTGATCTTATTCTGTACAACCAATCTCGGATCAACTGTACCGTGTCTGCTGAAGAGATTTTTTTTCTGTACAACCAATATCAAATTAACTGTACCGTGTCAGCTGAAGAGATCTTATTCTGTACAACCAATCTCGGATCAACTTTACTGTGTCAGCCGAAGAGATCTTTTTCTGTAAATCCAATCTCTGATCAACTGTACCATGTCTGCTGAAGAGATTTTTTTTCTGTACAACCAATATCAAATTAACTGTACTGTGTCAGCTGAAGAGATCTTAATCTGTACAACCAATCTCGGATTAACTTTACTGTGTCAGCTAGAAGCAGCAATATTGAACTGAAATGGTTTTACACATAGCCAAAGTTAAATTCTTTATTCTGGACCTACCAACATTTTGAACTAAATTTAGTTGGAATGATTGATGTTTGGATCACGTGAGAGAACAGATTATGTGGAAATAGCTGATATCTCAAAAAGATGCCGTAGACTTCAAATTACTTACCATGGATGTATAAAAGTTAGAGGACAGATTTTTCATAGAATTGTGAATATATTTAATGACCTACAAAAATGAGAGGGAGTTGGAATTAGGACTGCATTCTTAAGTCTGCCTAAGATGATTTGCCTGATTGAAAAATACAGTGGAGAGACTGGAAATATAATCATTATTGATGAATGATGAAAGAAACAAGTCTAGTGTAGTCGCAAAGAAATGGTGATTTGGCTTCAAATTGGTGTCTCTGGTAAATGGTTGTGAAAAGCAGGAAGCATGTGAAAGTTTCAAGAACCAAGGATAAAAAACAAAGGCAGATCTGTACATGGATGAACTGGAGAAGACTGATAAAAGCACAGAAGGTGTCAAAATGAAACTGCCATGCCTATTGGAGGAGTTAGACAGAATTATGAGTGTATGGGATAAAAACTGATGGCAATATTGGATCATGTAGATTTACCAGTCAAAAGAGTGCTAACAACAAATGCTATAGTTTAAGAAAGTTCTATTTAGCAGAAATAGAATTAAATAATCTAGAATGACGGAATCAGATGGAATATTAGGGAAAGGCTTAATCTTAAGTAGGACGGATCCAATATGGAGGGAAGAATTAGAAGATTAAGTAGACCAATCAGGAGGGAACAGTAGGAAGATTAAAAGACCCAATCAGGAGAAGTTTAACACATAAGGAAGACCAATCAGAAGAGAAGAATGGAAAGATTCAGATGACCACTCAGAAGAGGAGATCAGAAGCAATTTAGACCATTCAGGAAAGAAGGAAATTCAGATGACCAATCAGAAGTAAAAATAGAAAATTCTGATTACCAATCAAAATGAAGGAATAAGAATATTAAGGAAACGAGCCCGAAGGAAAGAGGATTTGCTTGGCCTTTTTAGCACTAGTTTAAAGGGAAGAATAAGGCATGTAGACAAAACCAAAATATTTTCAAGGAGCAAAAAGGGATATAAAATGGAAGAAATGCTTGAAAAATATCATATCGATGTGAAAAGGTAAAGAATGACAGTGATACACAGGACCAATCACAGTTATAAAGTCTAGTTATAAAGTCTGTATAACATATCACAATATGGGGTAGATTCAAAAGGATAAGGAAATGGGAACTCTGTAATGATATTTGAATGTCAAGCCAATTTGTATTTGTTATTTTGGACTAGCTTTGGATTTGATTTGGAGCTACATTTTCTGAAAAGAATAACAAGCCTTCCTCTGGTAAACAAATGGCGATTAAATGTAGGAAAACAAACTTCAAAGAGGACCTAGCAAAGCAAATCGCTGGAAGAGATTATAAATTGGATGATCAAGTCAACCACTGATGAGGAAAGGAGTTAAGTAGATGAAGGCAAGGATTAACGTTTATAGTGATATCTATCAGTTTATTGTACCATTCTAGGAGGAATGGCAATAACCATTATGAGGATTTATACTTGTGAAAGGTCATCCATCAATAACTTGGATTAACATTTGAGGCAGCTTTGGAAAAGGTCATCCATCAATGACTTCGATTAACATTGGAGGCAGCTTTGGAAAAGTTCATCCATCAATGACTTTGATTAACATTGGAGGCAGCTTTGGAAAAGGTCATCCATCAATAACTTGGATTAACATTGGAGGCAGCTTTGGAAAAGGTCATCCATCAATGACTTTGATAAACATTGGAGGCACCTTTGGAAAAGGTCATCCATCAATAACTTGGATTAACATTGGAGCAGCTTGGAAAAGGTCATCCATCAATGGAAATAACATTGGAGGCACTTTGGAAAAGGTCATCCATCAATAACTTGGATAAACATTGGAGGCAGCTTTGGAAAAGGTCATTCATCAATGACTTCGATTAACATTGGAGGCAGCTTTGGAAAAGTTCATTCATCAATAACTTGGATAAACATTCGAGGCACCTTTGGAAAAGCAGCTGGCAGCTCTCAAGATACTTTAAAACAAGATAGTTAGAAAATCTATTGGATTCTCTCAAGGAAAACTTCCAGACGCTCTTAAAAACAATTGAAAAGATAACAGCACTTTTCAATAAATTATTGTTACAAACTTTGAACAGCTGTCAAGAAACTGTACTAAAAATCTACAAACAGCTTCCAAGAAAACATATTGAAAATCTACAAACAGCTTCCAAGAAAACATATTGAAAAGCTACAAGCAGCTTCCAAGAAACCATATTGAAAAGCTACAAATGCTCTCAAGAAATCATTTTGAAAATCTATGGACAGCTTCCAAGAAACTACTTAAAATCTACAGGCAGCTTCCGAGAAACCATATTGAAAAGCTAAAAGTAGCTCCCAAGAAACTACTGAAAATCAACAAGCTCCTTAAAAGATAAGGTATTGAAAAGCCTCTAGTAGCTGTCAAGAAACTATGGAAAAGATAGAAGGAGATTTCAAGAAAAAGATTCAAGCAGCTCTTTAGACATAAACATAACAAAAAGCTATCAGCAAGATTCAAGAATCTTATTTGGAAAATAACAAACTCTAAGAAGGCAATGATCAAAAGATAGAATCTCACAATTAATATTGTCGATGCAATGGGAAGAATACAATCAACTTTCAAAAGACTGTCTCAGAAAAAAAAAATTGTCATAAGAAGGAGCTTTCAGCAGCTATCAAGAAATCCCCATACCTGTAGTAACAAGTATATACATGATCTAACAGAAGCAGTCTGAACCCTCTTAAATATCTACAAGCAGCTCTGGTCCACAGCTAGGAGCTGGCAGCAGTCATGTGAAAAACTTGCTTCCAGGAAATGTTACCAGCAGCATTTAATAATACTTTTAATCTTACAAGCACCTGTTGGAATTCTTCCATCTTTTGTAAAAGCTACCTGCAGCTATCGGAGAATCTTCATCTGTATAAGTTATCAGGACCAATCAGAATATCTTCACCTTTGCACAAGCTACCAGCAGCTAAACGACTATCTTCATGTTTTGCTGAAGCTACTAGAAACAATCAGGTACCGCTCCTTCCCTGGAATGAGCTACCACAAGTGCTCAATATATTTTTGTTATATTGAGTAACAACAGACGGGTTTTAGTTTGGAAGAACAGCTATAAGTACATGCCCTCAGAAACAAATCTTCTTTCAAGGAGCAGCCAACTACAACTTAACGTATCCTGGAAATAACTGCTTTTTTTGTAAGTGTTTCTTTAATCCCCAGATCATTTGAACCTTTTGTTTCTTGGAGTAGCAACTATCAGATCCAAGAAAATCTTTATTTCTTGAAAAAACAATTTTTTCGCCATGAAGAGGCATATCACTTACAGTTTCAACCATCAACTCTCAGGAAACTTTGTCCTTGAAGCAACTAGCCTTAGATGGAGAAAACCTGTTCGATAGGAGTAGTTAATGAAAGGTCATGGAAATTCTTTGTAAGCTACAAGACAATCTCAAGATGCTTTTGTTCTGAACATCCTTTGTCAGCTACAAGACAATCTCAAGATGCTTTTGTTGTGAACGAAAGCCATCAGAAGCTATCAGGAAATATCTCTTAAAATCTATATGTACTTAGGAAGAGGAACCACAAATTTTTTCTCAGGATAAAGTATTTGTTTCCCAAGAACAACCTATTTGTCACTCACAAAACATCTTGGGATGAAATAGTACTAGTCTTTTTGAAGCAGTAACTAGTATCATCTGTAAGGAAATCCAGAACAAGGAGCCCTCAAATAAACCTTTGTTTCCTGTGGAGAACTACAAGCAGTTCCAACTTTTTGTTGCTGGAATATCAATTGCTCACCCTCAGGAAACCATGTTTGAAACCTGCTATCAACCCATAAATAAATTGAAGTTTAATGTGAAAGTAACCACCACCAGTTCCCATAAAAAACTTGATTACAGGAAGAGATATGAGAAGTTCGTCCTTGAAAAACTTTGATTTATAAGAAAAAGCTGCCAGTAGCTGCCAGAAAAAGTTTATTCACAGAAACAGCAGAACTTAAAAAACTTTTTCTTTCTTTCTGGAATTACCTTTAGCAGGCTTAAGAATTAATTATACTCAGGGTAACCACAAGCAGGCCCCAGGATTCCTTAATTCTTCATACTTACAAGGAGCTCAGAAAACGTTATTATCCGGTCACAACATTGTAAAGGATAGTTTTGTCATACAGAAGCATTCCGGCAAGCGTTTGTAGAGAGTATCTGTCAAGAACTTCCATGAATCATAAAATATAAGGAATAGCTATCAGCAGCTCCAAGAGGAGTATCCATCCTATCCAAAACAGCAGAAAAACTTCCAACAGCTTTCACGAAAAAGTACTTTTTTCTGTCAGAAGGGTATCCAAGAGGAGATTATTCAAAGTGGATGAATCTTTTTCGAAAATTTCAAAATACAAACTAGATTTGAAAGATGTGTGAAATAAATCTTTAAGGATACAGGTGCTTTAGGAAGACAAGCTGTACTCAAAAATTGGTTTTAGGAAGAGCTAACTGCAGCACTTAGAAGAGAACTTTTCAGAAAAGCAAATTTTGTTTCTTTTTGGATCATCTACTGGCAGATCTTTGGAAACATTCACAAGGGGTTAGTTAAGAAAGAGTTGCTACCAGCAATGTTTCCTAAACCTTTGTATTCGGGTAGAGCTACAAGCAGCTCTTATAAAACTTGTCACATGTGAAACTGCCTAAATAAAGGTTCAACAAAATAAAAAAGCATCCGATAAGACTTTTTTCAGGTGACCATTTTTACCAAACTTTAAAGCTGTGACATGTTACCTGGTAAAATATTGAAAGGAGGAAAAAGACATACATTGAGAAAAAATAATGTGCTTGTGATATAAACTTACTACCTTACAGGTTTCACTGGAATGGGAACAACAGTGTAAGAGTATTTATTTCCTAAGTATTAAGACAGGTAGAAAATCTCAATATAAAATTCTGAATGATTCAACACTGATTATTACTACCAAACATTGATCGCTTTTTACTTATGTGAAACAAATGCTGTTGAATTAAAGGTATGGAAACGAGAAGGCCAGGTAACAATGTGATTACGATGATTCATAAAAGGCAAAGGTAGAAATAACATTACAATATACTTTAAAGAAGACAAATGTAATAATAATAGTATAAGACTTCAGGTCAATATAACAAAATATAATAATGCTTAGAGGTCAGGGCTCGAATTTCAGGCTGTTTTACTTGCTTTTTGCAAGTAGATATACCAGAATAGCAAGTGAAAAAAATATGTACTTGCTTATTTTAGCAAGTGGTTTTTCACAGGGACAACTGTAAAAATGGCATAATATGATTGTGAAAAATTGTTTAAATGGAAAATATGGGGACCCAGTTCTTACAGTAATGTTGTTGATATTTATTATGTACTTCTACACCTCACATCATCATGCAAAAATAAAGGATTTTATATGTAACATAACTGTAATTTGAATACGGATATTAAATTGTAAGTAAAAATATATATTTTAGCAAGTAAAAATTTAGGGCACTTGCTATTTTTAGCAAGTTACAAAAAATGTAAAATTCGAGCCCTGGCGGTGATGTATTCTTCAGCATCATATTTGTCAAAAAGACTTTACAAAATTTAAACACCTTTGAATATAAAGGATGTTAGATTGCCAGTTTTTCATATCTGGTGTATGACTTCATTAGTACTATTTGCAGAAGTATACAGTAATGTCAGCAACTGGTTCAAGTATGCCTAATATGATAATTCATTTATGTCAACATATCTAAATAAAATAATATGAATATTATGCAAAAAAGAAACTATTGCAGATTTTTAAAGGTGTCTTTGATAAGTAGAAATATGACATGAATACATGAATTGTGACAATTGATTCATACATGTAGACCTCAGAACTACCTTTGTAAGCTACCTAATTACAGTAAGCATATGTATATCAAGATACCTCACAAAATTTAACCACCTAATAATGTTTGTCACCTAAGCCAAATATTGCAGTGATTAATGTTTTTAATCAACTTTTCATCATCAAAATTAAATTTATAATGAATTTTTATCCCTTTAATAGGTAGAATACATATTTATAAAAGCTACTGATTTGTACTCGTGATTCAACAGGTTTATTGTTGGAATTTATTGTTATACTCCTAAACGGAATAAGACATCACCGTTATATAGAACAGAGGATTTAATTGTAAAGGTTCCTTATAGGGCTACAAAGAGAAACTTACAGGTGAAGTATGTAGAAGTATATTGTAAAGAAATTGTTTGTATCTCGATAAAAAAATGTGATAATAAATATGTGAGAAAATATGAATTCATATTGTATTTTATACAGGATTAATATTTGTGATGGAATTACATATTAATTATTGTAGTGGGCCTGGAGATGCTAAGGATAGGCAGCTGCCAGTCAAACCACCTCCCATGGCCCGATTCAAAGCTGAGAAACGTAAAGCCTTGGAGAGGAAGGCGGCCAAGGAAGCAAAGAAAGCCTGTCTTGAGATGGCAAAAGGTAAACTGCTTTACAAGGTTATTAAAGATACTCCACCGCAGACAAATTATATTTCTCTCTGTTAAAAACAGGAGCAGACGAATCCATATTATTGTTTAGTTACAAAAGATACCTATTTTACACCATTGCCACAATTGAAAAGTTTGAGCTTTTAATTTTACTATAAGATGAAAATATTAAAAATAATCTATTGCATCCTGAATAATTCTGTGTCACTCTGTCCTATATGGAATGAAAAAATGAATGGGTATGCACTAAAAGCAAAATAAATTATTTTATATAGATATAGTTTTTTTTCGGGATGTTAATTAGACATGAACTTGAAAAATAAAAGCAAACTTTTCAAAATTGTATTGCAACCGAAGAAAAATACAAATCGTCTGCTCCTGCTTTGAAATTTGATGGAGCAAAAATTGTTTAATAATTCTGCTCTGTCCTATATGGAATGGATGGAGCACTACAAAATTAAAAGATGGCACAAATCTGCATCTGCATAATAGTATTCTTTAAATACTTTATATGCATAAATCTTAAGTATAACATTTTGTTTGTTTACATGACTTGTAAGTGGATTACTGTGAATTGGGATATTTTTGTGTCTGGAAATTTTGGTGTTTTTGTAAGAAAAATTGGTACATGATGCATCAAGGAAATATATCTAGTTAGCTTAAACTTTGCTTATGTAGATTTGAGAAAGCATTCAAATTTGAATACAATATCATTTTGTAGTTAGATTTTAGTAAACAAACTATTATTTTTATTATCAGTCGGACAGACGACAACTGCTCCTTTGACACAGTCTCACCAGAAGTCGACACAAGCCACATCATCCACAGCAACAACAGGTACTGGTCCTATTTTGTCCTCGGCTGTACAGGCAGTAAAGGCAGTGGAGAAAACTATCAGCCAGTTGATGGCAGCGTCAGAAAGTGGCTCCGCCTCTGTATCAGAGTCCAGTGCAGCCTTGGCAGCTCAGCTAAAGGCTATAGAGACCCTGACAGACGTCGCCTCGAAGGACCTGCCGCCATCATTACAGAGTGTGGTGAAGGACCAATTGGCAGCACAGCAGGCTAGGATAACTGCCCAGCAACTCTCCAAACAAACGCCTCCTCCTTCTGTCCCGGTTAGCATCCCTGCGGTTAGCATCCCTGGTCTCGGTGGATTGGATAACAAAGCCCCTACTACTACCACTACTGCTCAACAACCAGCAGTACCACCTCCAAAAGTTCCTTTCTTAAGAAATCCGAACACCACTCAGTTCAGTGTTCCTAGAGGTCCCCCAATCCAGCCAGGAATTCCAATGGGATTTCGTGCTCAGTTGGCGGTGGACATTCCTAAAGGAGTCCAGAACCAACCTCACAGAGGACAGGTCAGGGGCCCTCATCCACCGTTTCATCCACGAGGTCCGTTATTGGGACAAGCCAGGGGGTTACAGACCCCAGCAGTTATACAAAGGGGACCCCAGCCTGCTGGCATGGCACCTCCTCAACTGGGTAGGCCTCCTCAGGTCACAGCAAGCACAGCCTTCCAACAGGGTGAGTACTCATTTAAGGCATTTGTGTCATCTGATTTTTTCTTGGTTTTGAAATAGACGAAGTAAGAAAAATTAATATTAATTACTACTTTGTTAACTCTTGGATGTCTGTAGCTTTGACCATAACCCTTCAAGTATTTTTAATTCACCTCTCAAACTTCTTTTAGCTAATATTGAAATTATGATACAATGTGCATTGGTCTGCATTTTAACCTACTATTAAAAAAATTGAAATTCACAACATAAAACTAAAATTTATCTGAAAGAAAAAAGGTTAATTTTTTTACAAATTTGATAGCATTTGTGAGCCAAACCAACTTAATAGATGGTTCATTTTGTGCTCCATTTCAGCTGTCAGTCAGGCTCCTAACTTACGTGGAAATCCAGCTTTCCCTAACCTACCGGTAATGAGGCCACCCGGCATCCCATCAGCCCCACCTCTATTTCCTAGTGCAGTCCAAGGTATGTTAGAAAGTCGGGGAACTGAATCCTTTTGTTTTGTGGCCCTTAAAAACTAAGGTTAATTAGCAATAGGGCCAAAAATGAATCCATTGTAGTTATTTCCTATACAGCACACGTACATTATGTATGTGGTATGCAACACGAAGTAGTGATAAATCTTAGGTAGAACTTGATTAGGTTCTCTTGGTTGATATTGTCACAGACACACAAGTGTATTTCAAAATTTGTATCTGATTGAATTTATAAGAATGCTTTTATATTTGTAAGATAATCAAAGTAAAGAAGAAAATTTCTTTTGTGCAATTGACATATGAAATGACAAATTTCTAAACATCTAATTTCCCATATTTCAGAGTACATATTATTCATTCATCAACCAAAATTCTTCTAAATTTCCATCTTTGAATAAAGAATTTCATATTTTCTCTAAAGAAATCGCATTTGTTGAGTTACCTCTATAGTTGAACACTATTTTTAAATCAAAATCAGAAACTCAATGGTTTTAACGCCTACAACCTTGTATTTGGTTATTCTTTTCAGCTATGAGGCCTGGATCTGTGCCTCAGATGCCCCCTCCACAGACCTCACCTTTCAGTCAGGCTCCCCCACGGGGACCCCCACCACGGCTTCCTATCAGTCAGTCTCTGGACTATTACATACAGAGGAAGCCAGCTACCAGTCAGAGCCAGCCTTCAAAACCAAACATCCAGTCTAAAAATAGCACTGAAGAGGCAACACAGGAACTCGACAAAATTCTATCCAAAAATCAAAGGAAAAAACTCAATAAAAAGAAGGGACCACAACCAAAACTTGCTTTCAACGTGAAAAAAATTGAAGCTCCTAAACAAATACAACCTGTTCCAGTAAGTCGTCTAGTTGCTGCAAAAGAAAAAGTGTCTGGTAAACAAGAGTCTTCAGAAAAGAAACAAGAAAAAGCCAAAATGCCCAATAATCTGTTTGGGAATGTTATTGATCATTTTAATAAGTTACAAGAGAAAGAATCGAGCAATGCCAGCAAGCAAGATCAGGAAGGTAAGAGAGATTTAATAAAAGACTCCAAGCTGAATAAAGTAGTTCAGAGTAAGGCAGACGAAGTAACTGCTTTGATTGACTCCGCAAGAGCAAGAACAGCAGATGAAATATCTAGAGTTGAATTAGTTAGGAGAAGGTCAGCCGAAGTAAATGCTGCGATTGAAGCCGCAAGAGCAAAAACAGCAGCAGAAAAAAAATCTACAGAATTCTCAGAGGAACCAAAAACTGGGAAGAGTGATTCCAAGTCTCGACGAAGAGAGAGGAAAAGTAGATTTGAGAACAGTAAAGAAAGCAGTAAAGCAAGCAAAAAAGAAAGTGATAGAGAAAGGAAGGATTCAACAGGTAATAATACACTGGTTACCAGGGCAAAGGGTCCTGTACCGATCGATAAAATATCTAAAGGGTCAAGGTCGCTATCTACTGGGTCAAGGTCACCTACACGTACGAAACGGTCCCCAGGAAGAAAATCACCAGATCGTTCCCGGCGAGATGATAGATCCAGAACAAGACTGTCTCCAGAGTACTCCAAGGATCGAGGATCATCGGGACGAAAATCTCCTTCCAGAGCAGATCCAGCAAGAGACCCCAGTCGCTCTAGACACTCCCCCGATCATTATCACCGCCAGCCCTCTCCAGGACGTTCTGTAGACAGAGCTCGAATGTCTTCTGATCGTCTACTGAAGTCAGGAAGGTCCCCTGATCGCTACAGAAACAAGTCACCCCCTAGAGAAATACGTTCAGCAGATCAATATTTATCCAGATCACGGCACTCCCCTGATCCTTACAGCTCCTCCGGCAGATTAACTCGCTCTCCTGATCACCACTTGAGAGGTCCTGATAAACGCTCACCTGAACGGGGCATGGATTCTCGATATTCTTCACATTCATATGACAGTCATAGAAGCTTATCCCCATATTCTCATGACCGCCATTCTAGGCGTTCTTTGAGTCCATTAAGTCACCGTCAACAATCACAAGAGATGTATATTAGCCGATCACCTGTAAGATATCCACATCTATCATCTTCTACACAGCTTTCACCCAAAAGTTTCAACTCCCCCTCTCCTTATGGAAGGCCAAGGTCACGATCCCCAATAAGATATCATGACCAGGTACATTCTAGATCAATTTCACCAGGATCAAGATTAAGGTCACCGTCACCAGATCCAAGGTTAAGAAGGTCACGCTCACCAGATCCAAGGTTCAGACGGTCTAGGTCACCTGATTCAAGGTTCAGAAGGTCAATGTCGCCTGACCCAAGGTTCAGAAGGTCAGTGTCACCTGATCCAAGATTCAGACGATCAAGGTCACCTGATCCAAGGTTCAGAAGGTCAATATCACCAGATCCAAGGTCAAGAAGGTCAAGGTCACCTGATCCAAGGTACAGACATTCCTCAGACCATAGATCTAGAAGATCGCGGTCACCAGGTGTACCTAGTGGACCTGACGTGCAAATGAGTGGAGCCAATATGTCAATGCCCAACTTTGGCCCAAACCAATATGGTAACAATATGCCAACTCCTAATGTGGGCCAGATGCCACCTTTGGGTCAGTTTGGAAACCAGTTTCCTCCTAATGCACCACCACCTAATATCAACCAAGTTGGAAACCCAATCGCAAATCCATTCAACAACGCAGCTGGAATGGGTCTGAACCAGTTTGGAAACCTTGGACCTAATCAGTTTGGTAATAATATGCCACCACCCAACTCTATGACTTCTGGAAATATGCCACCACCAAATGTTGGACCATATGGAAATATGCCTCCTAATCCAGGGCCTTTTGGCAAACAGCAACCAAACCCTGGACCTGGTCATTTTGGCAACCAGCCACCTAACTTGGGACCTGGACAATATGGAAACCAGCTTCCAAATTCTGGACCTGGTCAATTTGGAAACCAGACAAATTTTGGACCAGGACCATTTGGAAACCCAGTTAATTCTAGACTAGGTCAGTTTGGGAATCCACTGCCTAATATTGGACCTGGTCAATTTGGAAATCAAACAATGTCCGGTCCTGGACCAATGGGAAACCAGATGAACTCAGGACCTGGATCGCTTGGAAACCAGATGAACACAGGACCTGGACCAACCGGAAACCAGATGAACACAGGACCTGGACCAATCGGAAACCAGATGAACACAGGACCTGGACCAATCGGAAACCAGATGAACACGGGACCTGGACCAATTGGAAACCAGATGAACCCAGGACCTGGACCATTGGGAAATCAAAGGAATTCTGGAATAGGTTCAGTAGAGAATCAGCCAAGTTCTGGACAAGGGCAGTTTGGAAATCAAGGCTCTGGATCTAGTCAGATTGGAAACCAAATAAACTCAGGACTTGATCAGATTAGAAAACGAACAGGTCCTGCTCCAGATCAGTTAAAGTCAAGGAGCTCTGACATACAGCAGTCCAACATGGGGTCTAAAAGGAGTGTAGAGGATACTTCATTGATGCCGCCACCCAGTTCATTCAGGGATCAAGCTACATCTGGCAGTTCAACAGACAGACCTGGGAGTCAAGGTAGGTAAAGGTTTGGTATTGCATTAACTATTCCCATTAAACATGGCTTTGACTCATACCTGGATGTTAGTAGGGGATGTTATTCTAGCTGTAGACGTCGAGTTTTTAACTTTATCGCCATTATTTAATCAGATAGATGTATTTGAATCTAATGTTGACACTTTCTTGGCTAAAATTGGAACAGATTTTGACAAGACATAATCGATGGTCGGTAGTACCTGATTTGGTTTTCCACACCTTTATAGAGGGACCTTGATATCTTTTCGGCTACAACATTGCATGTATATCATTCTGGATTTCATTTACAAGTGATATATAATAACACCATGGAGAGCTCTGTGGGTTAAAGCCTTATATTTAAAGTTGATAATCTCATGAAACAAAAGCTTTATTTTGTCTGTCTTATAAAGTGTTGCTCAAATTTTTGATAAACTGAAATCAAAATCTTTACTTTGTGGCTATACAATAGAAAATTAATAAACTTGCTAATAATTTGAAATACCAAAGGCTTAATGACTTATGAGATATTAAATTATTGATCTCATCATCTCATAAATTACATGGCATAGATAGTTAGGTAAGATATTCTATGTAGTTGTCATATCATAGGATAGATTAAAGATGCTCTTGCTTGTAATTACCATTGATAACCATTCAATTTTGATGTAAATTTTCAAAGGTGTACATGGTGTCACTGTTCGGACTGTAATAAAATATGATTATTTTATTTTGGTAAAGGTTCGCAGAGTAGTACAGGACAGCCTAACACAAACAAACCACCAGTCCTGAAAGGAATTCTGAAGAAAAGTATGTACAAAAATGATGGAGGAAAGTTATATAGAAAAATACAATTATAGACTTTCAGTGTAAAGATTAACTTATATTCTACCACAATCGGCGGTGTTATTCAACTCTCACGATATCAAATAAACACTGCAGCTGTTGATTAACAATTTGTTTATACCACGTGTACGCATTCTGATTGGCTGAAACGGTGAACTTTGACCGAACTTCTTTTTCTTGGTGTCACATCATCATTTGTCAACGTCATCAATAATCAAATGACGTCATACTATGTTGTGATTGCTTCTTGACGTCCAAACTGGTGTTGGAAAGCGTATGCGTCGTGGTCGTTCTGTCAAAATATGTGACGTTTTCATACATGTTAAATTGACCATATGTACTAATAATACATCTTGACCCACAAGAATTTCACTGAGGAGTTTTATAGATTTAATGTCTATGAAACGAACTTGATCTTGATGGTAATGGCTTGATGATTATTTGGCAGAGGAAATAGACAATGCCGTGTCGTATGAATGCTTTTACATTTATACATGTAGTTCAACATTGAGTTTTATTTTCTTGAAGCAACTATGAAGATTTGAACTCAATAAGACGTTAAATGACTATTATTTAACCCTAAAGATGTTCCCATTTTTAAGAATTTGATATCGGAGGATTCTTTATCAAATGATGACTTTTTAACACTAATTGGTGTCTTTTTGCTGATGAAAATATTACTACATCTTATTTGCATATTTCGGTAAATACACGATACCGTATCCCCACCGTATATTTGCCGTATTTATATCGGCTAAAAACTAATGTGATTGTGGTAGAAACAGGTCACACTACTCGTGGTTGTTAAATATTGAATTCATTCCACACTCGTAAGTTATTTTTTAAAAGTTACAAAAGACACTCACTAAAGCTCCTGTCTTTTGTAACTTTCAAAAATAACTCGCTCTTGTGGAATAAATCAATATTCAACAACCACACATTGTGTAACCTCTATTTATATTGAAATTCCTTATGAAATAAACAATTGTATTAATGTGTCTTAGTTCAAGAATTATCTTTTCAGAATAAATGATTTTATTTATATATTATTGTAATAGAAAATTGTTTCAAAATCAAATTACTGTTATATTTTAGCATCAATTTGAATATAAGATATCTGTTGTTGGGAATATTACTGGAGAAATTAGTTAATTATGAATGTGTCTTTATATTACAGAAACCAATAATCCATCAGCATCTGAACTGTCGACAGCATCATCAATCTGGCAATCCTTAACCGGGGTTAACACTTCAAAGAGTGAGACTACTCCATCGAAACGCTTCACATCAGGGGCACTTAATTCACTACAGGAGTCCTATAAGGAACCCACAGGTGTGTATTACTCCTAGAAAAAAAAATGTAAATTACAAAATTCAGATAGAAGTGAGACCAGTTGTAAAGCTCTAGAAGTTATAAGAAAATCAGAGCACCTGGTAAAAATCTGTTTGTTTGAAACTTTTCCATTTAAATTCTTTCTACATGTGCAGGTGCCATTCCTAGTCATATTGTACAGAAACTACAAGAATGGTTGCCTGGTTTGGGTGACAACCTCATATCTGGTCTCAAGAATAGTCTTGATCAAGTCAAACAAAATGAAGGACAGCTAAACCCAGGAGGTCATCCTATCCAAGGGCAGACAACTCAAGGTCAACAAGTATCTAAATCACAGGAAATACAATGTAAGTGTTACAACCATTGTGAGTTTATAAAATGCCTATTTCTTTGTATTATGACATAATTCTGTTATAATGTTAGATTTCTGAAGTGTCCTACAAAGGAAGCTTCTTGCTTTATTGTGAAAATGTTATTTTGTTTTTAGTATTTTCTCCTTACGAAAAGAAATTTAGTTCAATGAAAGTTTTAAGGTCACCTGACCATAGGTCATGTTGACCTATTGCAATAGTCTTTTGTCTGTCGTCGTCCGTTGTCTGTTAACATTTTCCTTGTGAAACCGATAACTTTAGTAAATATGAATTGATCTTAATGAATCTCTGTATGCTGACTAACATTGGAAAGATCTATCGAGTTCAAAATCAGCTTGATTCGAATGCAATTTACAGAGTTATTGCCCTTTGCAATAATTATTATTATTTGACTTTTTAACATGATCACTTGAGGAAATATGCACAGACAATAATGAAACTTTGGATTTAGACTAACACTGGAAAGATCTCAAACAAGTTTGAAAATCAGCTTGATTCAACTGTAACTGATTGTGTTATTGTCTTTTGTACAAATAATTGTTATTGGATCTTCGTTGTGAACATGATAACTTCTGTAAATATTCACCAAAATTAATGGAACATTGAATGCAGACTAACATTAGAAAAAACAAGTATGAAAAATGTTCTTATTCCATTGTAACTGATCCCTTTGCAATAATAATCATTATTGAAAATTAAAAATTACATCCATGACAAATTAATAAATTTATTGTATTTTAATTTTCTTGATTACTCTATGTTATGGAAATAATTTTACGTTCACAAAAATTGTTTCCTATTTCATGAAATTTTGTCAAAAGGAACAAAAGGCATCAGTTGGCTAGTAAATGACATAACTATTTTGTATCAAATATCAGGTGACCGTTCAGGCCCATGGGCCTCTTGTTTAAATGAAAATATTATGATATGGATATTAAAAACGCTTTGAGCCTTATAAGAATAATTTGAATCGCCAAACTTTATTTTTCTTTGATTACAGTTGGTCAGCATCGTTATACAGCAGAACAAAAAAGTGAGAAGTCTATGTCGAGGGATCAAGGGTCGAGGACACAAACAGGGATGGAGGACACGTACGAATCCTTCCTCAATGGTAACGTTTCTCTTCTTTATTTGTCCCTTAACTCATGTTTAGTGTCTGCACTGTGTCCGTTCATCCACTTATCGTCTTTATGCTGTGTCTTTTAGCAATATTTCCTTGTACAATTGTTTCCTTCTTTGGATTAGAGACTAGATTTGTATGTTAATGATTGCCTATTGACTTATGGTTATATGATGCTGTATTGGGGTCAACCTAATGTAATGGACTAGTATATGATTTTTTTGTCTTGGTATCATCTTTAAGCTTGTTAGAGCAGTATATCCATTGGAGTAACATTCAATTAATAAAACACTGTTTTTATCGCACCGGATATCGGATACAGGGGTAGTCAAAAATAGAAATATTTGTGTATATTGACATGATGGGATAAAGGTGATAAAGAGGTAATATTTTGTTTGTTTACAGTGATTGGGTATAAGAAAACGACAGACAGTGTCCAGCAAAGCTCCAACTTAAACTACTCATACAGAAGTAGCAGTGGAGACTCTAGCATCCCTGGTCTCGACATTCTAAAGAAAGGTGGGCAATGGATTAAACTCTTTGTTCCCCCTCCCCAATTTCCAACCCATCCATTACATATTGCTCAATACAATATAACATGATATATGACATTTTTCTCTGGTATATTATGTCACTTGATGATCTTTATTAATGTATAATTGGCATTTTACAATTACCTTGTATATTCAACATATATATTAGTGCATATTAATTCATGAAAAATCATTAAAAAATATTATTTGGTTCCAACAAAACTGGAACAAACAGAAAATTGACCCTCCTGTTTTTACCTACAAAATACTTCAAAAACTTCACACACTCTGAAATAAACTATACCGTATTTGATAGCGACAATAACTGTGGCTCAAAAGGGACATAACTCTTCTATATTTGTACTCGAACTCAATAAATTGGCCATGAAGACTACAACATTTGATCAAGTTTTCATTCTTTGGTATGCTTCAGACGATGGTGACAGGTTTCAGAAGCCTGCTACGAGTTCTCACCCTAGTTCCTTCCCATCGGACTATCCTGTCGGTGGCATGGGTAGACAAATGGACACGATGGCTGGACCAGGACCTCACATACCTGGTAAGGTGTATTTATCTTTTATCACAGACAAGAGTCTTTTAATAAATCAGTATCATCAGTCATAGGAACATGTCATATCACCATGACTGCATTTTGTTTTGTGCCAAATTGAACATCAGCTGATAAAACATGTTTAAGTATAATTACCGGTTGAACTTACCATTGATTGTATATGCACTAGATGTAATTACTGGTATTTATACATAGTAGTGTATTAAACAATAAATTTTGATTTAACAATGTTGATCTATGTATAATGAATTATCAATATATAATTAAACATGTCAACATACTGATTTTGGGGCCACCAAATTTTAACGCAATATTTATCTTGAATAAGTAGCACAGTCATGAATTTACACACTCGTAATAATTTTATAATAACATATACAGGAAAGACAATAAGCAAAATAATACTTTAGCACTAAATGTCTGACACGAAAATAATAACATATACAGGAAAGACAATAAGCAAAATAATACTTTAGCGCTAAATGTCTGATAAGAAAACAGTCAAAATATTTATTCCACTGAGCTATGTATGTTTAGAGTCATAGACAATTTGTTGTTTGTTTTTAAAGACATTTTATTATATCATATGAGGTCAGAGTACCATTATCGATTTTGCTTTTCTCGTTACTTTTAACAGGTTCCCAAGCTAATAAGCCTGTCTCCTCATCATCTTCTTTGCCATACTTTGATGCCCCTATCAGTTTTAATCGACGTAAGTAACTCTGTGTAAGTGGAATAGGCAGTCCATCAGGTTCAATGCTATATCTATATCTTTAGAATTATGAATGAACTTTTAATTACCAATCTTAATTGGATAAACTTAATTTCAGATAATCAAATTTAATATACAATGTAGTATAATTAAGATAAATACCATTTTGATTTCTTAAGTTCAATACCCTTGCCTTAGAAACAAATTTATTGAACCTGTAATGAAAAATAATCCTACTGAATAACAAAAACTCAAATACAAAATAAGCTCTGAATATATATTATGATGTTGATAGTTTAGAATGCCATATATTATGGTATTGTAAATTATGACCTGATTGTCCCAAATTAGTAATTGCAGAAAATACGATAATTTTTTCGATTGTCCCAAATTAGTATTGCAGAAAAGACGATATTACCAATTTCAAATCACATGATTCATGTATATTATTATGTGACTGAGAAAAAAAAAAATTCTCTCCCTCATCACATTTTTAGGTAGTAAAAAAAAAAAAAAAATAGCCTCCCTCCCTCATCCTTTTTTGGAAAAATGTGCCTGAGAAACAAGAAATTAATTTTGTTTGGCCTAGTATAATTAAGATAAATACCATTTTGATTTCTTAAGTTCAATACCCTTGCCTTAGAAACAAATTTATTGAACCTGTAATGAAAAATAATCCTACTGAATAACAAAAACTCTAATACAAAATAAGCTCTGAATATATATTATGATGTTGATGTTAGAATGCCATATATATTATGGTATTGTAAATTATGACCTGATTGTCCCAAATTAGTATTGCAGAAAAGACGATAATTTCATTCTTTACATTGCCGGTGTCTTCTTATTTCAGCTGGAGTTTTTCCTTCAGCTGCTCGACTGAATCAGATACTTCGGAAGTAGAATCTGATATTACCACTGTGTGAAGCTGAGAGAAAAAGTATTGTATGATTGTGTTTTGTGATAAGTGTGTGTTAGAGGTATTTGTATCTGATGAGAGATAAGACAATGTAAAAGGAATGAAAGAAGGAAGTGCTAATTTCTGTATACACCTAATACCATATTCACATTGGGCATTATTCTTTGAAAATAGATTATGTACATGTGTTTGCTCTAATAAGCTAAATGATATAATCATCAGCTAAAAATGTTGTTTTAAGACAAAAGAATCATGACTAAAGAGTTCTGATCATAAATTGCAGATCAATTATTTAAGACAAAATCATTAAATGAATGGAATTCATGTGTTGTGAAAGCATTTCAGTTACGACAAGTACATTTTAAAAAGTTGCCTACATGATGTTCATGTCTTTCAATCCATCACTATTTTAAAAAAACGTCAATTTTCAATATTATCAGAATATTTTAATAAAATATTTAGACATTTTTAAGATAGACATCATTTTCTTTTTATCACAATAATTATTGGTCTTAAAGACAGAATCATCTATTTAGATTTAATATAATAGTATTTGGTATTGTTATCAATGTAAAATATTGTTATGTGTTGTTATATAAAGGGGAAGGGGGTTTACATGGTTCATCTATCTATCAGTCTGCTTTAAGCTAACGTTTGTCAGAGGTGACATTGCTTTAGATCGTTTCAGAATTATCCATATGGGGGAATTACGGTAGAAAGTTTTGAAAGACTGCATCGGCCTTTATGGTGCAGATATATTTGAAAACATGATAGAAGAAATACTACTAAAATGAAGATTTACCAAAAAACATTTCAAATTTTTGTACAATTTAAGTGTCTCCCATACTGGTTATTCCGTATTTAAATTTATTCTAATGGTTATTTTTAATTTTGATAAATTTATCCTTTTGATATGGTCAACGTTTTGATCGATTTCTTCTGAGTTGTTTCCCTTTATTATATCCCCCATATCCAATGAGAAATTGATGTTTACAATTTGAAATTTGAATTTTAGTAATCATCTTGATTAGTTCCAATGTCATTTTTTTGGTCAGATTTTTTTATGTTGCCATTTGTTAACTTTTAGTTTTATTTTTGTTATTGAAACAGAATCGCCGTTAGAAATATAATGGAAATATAAGAATAGCACTGTATAACATATCATATATCAGGAGATAACATACAATTGTCATTGTATCAGCTTTCATCGAATTTAATATCATTTATCTTTTGGTAGGTTTTTCTATCTAATTTTATGAAAAAATTTAAATTCTGCTGATTGAAAGTATCTTTGTTACAACGTCAATAAACAAGTATTTCCTTGTCATGTTTACAATCTTCTTTAAATCAGAATTTTACTGTCTCAGATTATTGTGGCCTCAGTATCAAAATTTCATTTATACTTTTTTGTTTATTCAATAAAATGGTTGGACTTAATTAATTGTAACTAAATAGGTTTAACTAAAACAAAAGCGTCCTTGTTAGCTGCACATAGATAAGAAATATTTGTTACAGAAACTACGGTCATGAATAAATTACAAATATGTAGATACCTGATATTTTGATATTATCTAATGTTTGCAATTCTGTGAATAAAATATTGTTAAACATATATCATTTGTTACTTTTTGTGAATAGTTCTGATTGTTAAATGTTTGAAGACTGATTAAAAGTAAAGAAAGATGTAATGGCAAGAATTCGGTGGTTACTTTTCAAGTTAAAAACAAACGCCTGAAAAGACGACCGACTTTAAGCAAAACTGTGTGACCAAAGCATGAAGGACCTAAACACATTAGCATCTTATACCATGTTGTAAAAACGGATGCTAGTGAAAACCTACGAAGTCTTCTGAGAGAAATTGCCATTGCTGATTTTTGCAAAGAGAACGAGTTAGTTTAAGGAGCAAACGTTATATTTGGAATAGCACAGCATCTGTGGAATGATGAACTATGAATGAGAACTATATGCAATGGCGTTGACGGATTCATTGTGTAAGAAACACTAGAAAGAGCAGTTTATTATCACAATGAACAAAATGTCAAAATTCACCTTATAAGCTTCGTCTTTAGACAATCAAACTGAAACTTCATGCATACTTTTCATACCAACATAGCTTGCCTTTTTAGCTTCAAACAGTTCTGAAATAGAAAATGTGTTAACGTGGATACTTTGTCGTGTACATTTACAAAGGATTTTTTAAAAGTGGTGTTAACTTAAAAAGTTTAATAGTGTAAAAAATAATGATAAAAAAAGCCGATGAAATGAAAAATGAAGTTTAATGCATACAGGAATCTATTATCGCGTATGTTTGAAAAGAAAATTTTAGAAATGTACCTGAAAGTTAATAGAGGTGGGTGCTTAATATTGAGGGGTCATTGATGGGAATATATATGAGTAAACTGCAAGGAGAGTTTTCATTTAATTAATTCATCACAGACATCTGACAATCTTCAACTTGATAAAGTAGGCCAGTAAACGGTAAAAGGGGTTAGTACTCGGGAAAATAAATGCTACGTTAGAAACTTCTCTTCTGCAAGGGTCTACTTGACCAAAGTATTTCGAGAGAAAAAAAGCAAGAAATTGAGGGTAGGAATGAAACAACGAACTTACTAATTGAAATTCAGAAATTACGAGAATGTATATTACTTCATCAATAGTCTAACGAGGTATTTACATCAACTAGTACATATATAACACATACAGTTTTCTTTTTCAAAGAATTTTGTAGTGATCAAGTTATTTAAATCTACTGGTTATATCACTACGGTAGTTATGGCCATATACTCCTAGACCACATCGACATCATCTGAAAAAAAGGAGATGTTGAAGTCCATGTAAACGTCCAACAAACTCTCATCGAAAATGCATATCAAAAACAGCGATAGAAGAAAGAAGATAGCTAACACACCAGATGGTTATCTACACAACACCCACCTCCAGTTAAATGTGAAATATGATAATTGAGAGTGGTGTAGCTACATTGAGTTTCACATTTACGATTCTTTCCGTCACAATTATATAAAATGTACGGAAATAGAAACCGACAATAAAGGCCCACATAAGTTGCCATATAAAAGTTAGGTGCTAAGAAAATGGTTAAAATACGATCGAAAAAAATTCAATAGTGCAAAAGTAATATTCGGGTTTGCAAGAAGGAACAGATCGCCAAAGGACTAGAATCAATCATTCCGACCCAACCAAATACGTATGTATATTGTGAAAATAGAGGTAATAAACACAATACAGTAAACAGGCAAGACAAGATGCCAGGAATTGACCTACCAACTGTAAAATGTGTCAGCCGCGAGATTCAGGTAGGAATTAGTGAGAAAAGAGACCGTACACGACATGTGCTGGAACTGATACGCTCAGAAGCGTGGATGTTAAGCTGATAGAACTTGTATTTGATGAACGCTGAGTAGATGATACTGACATATATATTGATACAATGTATATACTTTCAACTACATTCAAGTACGAAATGAAAGGCCATGTGTAATTATTTAAACAAAAAACACAAATCATATTGACTGCACTTTCCCAGAAAAAAATGGAAATAGAGACGCGATATAAAAACTAGCAAGAGTCTCTGCCCTACGACAAAAAGGAGACAATTCAGTATCGACAATACGTAGAAACACAGATCGACTGGATTGAACGGATAATACCTACACCTGATTATCTGTGTGGTAGAATATTTCATAAGTGCTTGATGGATTGAAATTAACATGCAGTAAAAGTCGGCTTTTTGAAACATACATTCTCTTACGAGTAAATAATAACATATCAAGCATTAACTAAACTATGACCACAGCTTTTTTACTTTCACATATGAAAGCCATATGAAATTAATGGATACTTGCGATATCTTGATTTAAGTAACTTATGGTAATGTTTTCTTATTGGGATGTATGGAATGCAGAGCTGATTATCTACATTATATACATTAACGTACATTGTAAAGATACGGGTACTGGGAGGGTTAGTCTGGATTCTATATAGACAGTGTATCCATGAAATTTATATTAATGATTATGGAGAATTTATAACAAAATTTTCATCCTCAGTCAAGGCGTGGTACTTATCACTTACTACATTGCCACTACACTAGGGACCAGGAATAATGAATTTGTGCTATCAGGCTCGCTTTCTCAAAACAAAAGTGCAGATGAAGATCAAAACATTTTCTCCTTCTGTAACATACTTGGTAGTAAAAGATTTTTTCCGAGAAATCGGGGTCAGAAGATTATATGAAAAACTTAGAATATTGTGCATCTTCACAAATAGACATCACCATGTGACTATCATATATTCTTCTATTATAAGTTAAAAGCTCTGACTACATGTACTTTTCAATAATTTTCTTCCTTGTGGTATTAATTACATTCACGTGTATATTCTTAAATGTTTCGCTATTAAGTAAAGTAAAGAAACCGTGTGTATATATACTTGTATGCCATTGTCGTGTTATCATGAAAGTCATATAAAACATGTTCCGTCTTTGTATATTACAGAGTTAGCTCCCTTGTGGGTAGGTATCAATTGTTACGTCATTATTTTGTGAGCGCAATTCACGCCGTTTTCGCAGAAACGTTTGGCGTTACGCTCGCAAACATATGACGTCACAATCAATACCTACCCGCAAGTGCAGATAACTCTGTAATATGCAAATTGGAAATACTAGTAACAGGTATGTGGGATTACGATATGCTCTCGGTTGGCATTCATTGATTCAGCAGTTTTACAATACGCATTGATGATTTATGACACGTGAGCATATGTCTACTTATTAAGGGAATATAGTCTTTAAACATGCCAGTGCAATGCATTACGTGTGATTGGGTGATATTCCGTGTAATATATAGCCCATAGAGAGAAAAACACAATATTGATGTTCGCTAAGTAGCAAAAGTGTGAAATATAGAGATATAGTCTAGGTCATGTGACTATTTTCACTGGTATTCTATAAAATCAAATATAACATTGTGCAATGTGATTTTAAAAATAAGAAATTACTACAGATGAAATCATCCTCGTTATACATAATTTTGCTTTTGACATTCAAGAAACTGAAATAAGCTGAAAAAGGTTTAAAAATCCCATTTTATATTAAAACATTAGGTGGCTAATTGAAACGTAAAGAATCGTTCAAATACTCATATCCTTTGAACACAATGTTTGATGACACTGAATAGTAAGTCGTCAACGAGCTTCGCCATTTCAGTATCAATAAAGCTCAACAAAGTTTAACAGCAACATCAAAGGAATGACCAATATCGTGAAGAATCTATTTTCATCATTTAACACTCATGTTAACCATTATAATGTTTTATTTTCTTACAGTGTATCTTTACAATATCTGTTTATTTGTTATAGCTACACAGACTGTGGTGGTCACATCTCCACAGTATGTACAGCCTATGATTTTCCGTGAGAGTCCCGTCAGTATGAGTTGTTCATTCTGCCAGGCCCAAATAGTGACTACTACCACGTATACCACCGGCACGTTAGCATGGCTCATCTGTGGCATTCTTATTCTTCTCGGGTAAGTAAATCTACTTCACAAGAATGTTTAAGCTATTTCTAATTTCCTTCTTACCCTCGACTTCAAGTGGTTAAGCCACTCGCCTCAACTAGGTACATTTATACCACCAGAACGTTTGCCTTGACCCTAGGTAACAACCATTCTTTCCAATAATAAGCACATTTAGGTTACATTTACCCGAGTCCTATGTGTGATATCCTTCTCCCGTGTGTGGCACATTTCTCGTAACAAGACATTTAGTTCCAACCAAACTGTTAACATTTTCTACATTTGGGAATTATTTGGGCTCTCATATCAATGCATTTTAAAATGGTATACAATTCCATCCATCCATATCCGTCTTGCACAATTGTTAATTTTTATTGATTTTAACGTAACCTTTTACTGTTTTAGATTATGGCTCGGATGCTGTCTGATTCCGTTCTGTTTAAATGGATGCAAGGATGTTGTGCACACCTGCCCGAACTGTCGCCAACAGGTTGGCAAGTACAACCGGATGTAGTGTTATCTATTTCCGGTGTTTCAAGGAAAACGACCTCTTTGTGTTACCATCTATTTATTTGTAATCGACGTGGAACACACATGATTTAACATATGTGATCAAAAGTGATCTTAAAAGTAGAGAACAACTTTTAAATCAATTTTCATCTAGGATTTGGTTTTAAAGACACCATGACACCATGAAAGCACAATGAGGTGCCACAATCTACTGCGCTGGAAATGATAAAAAAATCGTGTTTGTGCAAAAAAAGAAATCAACTTCATAAGAAGATGAAACGGAAATTTTTATAAATACGGCTAGCGATAAGCTTTAATATATTCAAGAAAATTGTCGTCACAAATTTCAAGATAGAGTTGTTTCTTGATAGTAAAGAAATGTAATATTCTGAGCCAAATGCATCTTAAATGATCCGAGGAAAATGAGATATATGATTCAGAAAAATCACTTTGTGTGATAAGGATTTCCCAAAAGCATTCGGTCACATGCTGTCAGGTTGGTTTCTGTTATTGGCGGATTATTTTATCAATATCCTGAGACTGTAGGAGTGTGGATGATATCTATCACATGATACACTGTGATTGTCAAGGCTACAATTGTGATATCTTTGTTGTATATGTGTGCCTGATTTCTTCAGATATGCTTTCACAAGTTACCACAAAGTTCTTCACATTTTGGATGTTCAATATTAAGATCTATGGAAGCTCCAAATGCAAAATACTAGGCCTTGTACTTATTCGTAAGTACATTGAAATTTATTTGTAATGAAGTTGAGAAATTAAACGTTTATACCTTTGTAATATAAATAATATGTATTTTTTTATTGTTTCAAATACTTTTTCTGCTGTTAGATTGAATTTGGTTTGCAGTCATCATCCTTGTTTCATGGGCATCCATTGTACTTTCGTTTCGTAGTTCTGAACCGACTCGTTTGTTAGCAATAGACGTAGATTGGGATTTTTCTAACTTTATCTGGTTCAGTTTTAAATTTAAGTTGACACTGGCAGTATTTTATAGAAATAAGCAAACACAAAAGAGAAGAAAGACTCTTTGAAGCCTAGAACTTAGAAGTTAATGAAAAGGCAAGATATAATTTGAAATTGAGGTTCATGGACTGGTTAAGCTTTGAACCGAAGTTTACCAACATAAGGACCTGGTGAAGAAATTCACTGCCACATCCAGGTTTAAAGTAAAGTTCGTTGATACTTTTAACTTTGAAAAAAGTTCGCCTATTGTAAGAGGTAGAATGGTAATTCAGTGACGATTTTGGTTTTTGAAAAAGATTGACTAAATTCAACATACCGTATGAGTTTTAAACAAAATATTTCACCTAGTCTTAGATTGATGTTTCACACACATTTTTATCATTTAGAAAGTTTACTGACAATACGACGTTAAAACGCATGTTATCAAGATTTTTGACGCTTGAACAGTGTTATAACTACTGTGTTTTGTATATTTCTATTAGAATTGTTGATAATTTATATACTGTATACAAATAGTTGATGCTATATTTTTCTGGATGTTGTTTTCATTAAAACATGACACATTTTGTATGAAATATTAGACTTTCGTTTTTATTCATTTTTAATACTACAAAAATTTTCATTGCTGTTATCTAAATACACCTTAGCATAAGTCAAACACTCGTAAACATGTTTCTTCAGAGGATACGGGTATATCATGAACTTTACATTATAATTTAGCTTGCATTACATAATCCTCGAAGCTAATAAAAACCAGAAATATCTTTGTAGACAAGTGGAGACGTCATCGATAAATGTACTAGGAGTATGTCGTCTGGTGTAATTGCCCTGTAAAATAAGGCCCTGCTAATCTGCTATGAAGCTCCTAATAAACAATACCAGGCACATCAAGTACCACATGCTGCAGACATTTTGTTATACCTTTCATGACTCGGAGTATTTCAACATAAGGCAGTGCATATATTATTCTTTGTATTGTCAAAGCTATTTATTATTCTATTTATACATCTAGTTTTTAAACCAATTATTCTTCATTTCTGTATTTCTTATTTTGTTTAATTTCCATTTTGAGTTAGCTTATTACTCTGGCGGTTTCAGTCACGAACAAGTTTGATAATCCTAGGAGACAAAATGGAGAATTTAATTTCCGTTTGATATCACTATCCTAAACCAGATCCGCATCATACAGTATGCAAATAACGAGTACCTTTCCTTTACATTATGTTTTTTTTTTTTTTTTTTTTTTTTTTTTAAATCTTTACATCTTGTATTGCCTTCGTTAACTTATATCATCTGTACTAGTAGAACGAATATACGTACCCGGCCTACTATACCTTTCGGCCGGGTACAAATTGGTCCCTATGTGTCGTAGTGGAGCACTGCCTCCGAAAATAACTCGGGCATAGTTTTCTATACTTTTTTGTAGGTTTCCAATTATTTTATGTGTTGACATGCATTTACATATTACTTTTGTCCAAAACAAACACAACTACCATTCTTAATATCTACCGTACCGCTAACAAGACGTCAAATTCACAATTTGTGGACTTGCCGTATAAATTCCCTTCAGAAAAACCTTCATATGTATTATGTAAAAAATAATGGCTCGATGAAAATTTGATATTTTATGTGGTTCAGTTTTATTGCCTAGTTGGTAAGCGATATCAAACAAGTACGACAAAAATGCAAACAAACGTTTTATAATGGTTTGCATAACCATTCATTAGCAGTAATAGGCACCAATTGTAGCTCTAAAGACGACACCATTTTCTGTCAAATAGTCTTTTGAGCTACAATATTGCAGCTAATGTACTAGTGAATTGTGATTTGAACGTACATCTTCCTTCTGACCTTAGACAAAATAAACGTACAACGTCTATGTCCATGTTATCTAGCCACGCATTTCTCCTTTCTTGAGACCCACTTATTGACATTCATTTACCCTAATTTCCCTCTCGAGCTAGCGGTAATATGTTACATGAGCTTACCATTCCTCTCCGAATACTGCATGTAATTGTGTTGAAGCATACATGAACGACGCATTTGAAATTACGTTCAGAGACCAGTGAAATTCTTGTCGATTGAGCAATACAATCATTGGCGCCATGGTGATCATCATAATAAACACTCATTATGTATCACAAAAAGGTTATATATAGGGAAGGTACGGCGGACCGGACGCGCGATATGCATGATTTATTTACAAAAGTATGAAAATAATATACCTACTTAACCCACCTCCATGGCATTGAGAAATATTGTCTTCTATTACACTTTAGAATTGTTTTGTGGATGATATCAATAACTCAATTCGATCCAATAAGGTATAGCGATCACGGACAAAGCGTTTTCAGATACATATAAATTCACTGACTTTTCTCAACAAGTAGGTCAGGTAGTTTATCGAGCTGGAAGTTCTACACTTCTATAATAGACACAAATGTACATTCGTTACATAGGCAATCTAAAAATATTTTCACAAAAGTTCACACGGGTATCATCAACCAAAACATTTGTTAAAATTCCACCTGTCGATTTAAAAAAAAAAATCCCAAGAAATAATACATGTAGATTCCATTTTTTGGCATATGGGTTACAATGGCACCCTTCTTGCAGATGATAAACGTCAACATTATATGATGGCATTGATACACAGATGACGAATAAATGAAACATTTAGAGCCCAATAGGGCTTCCGTCTAATGCTAGTCAGCGAAGCGGTGTCGATTACTTGTATATGGGTACATGGACTTTAAAAGTGATATATAGATCACGTATATACCGCGGGCCGCGTCCTAGTTCAGCTATAATATAAACGACTCGGGCAGTATTACCCACATCAGCAATGGCACAACCTCCCCCACCCCCGAGCTACCAACCACCAGGCCCGGCCTATCAACAAACAGGTAGGGCAGACATTTTCTTTGCTAGTTTTTCAGACGGGTATTCTGTTTTCTTATTCTATATAGACATAGGTTTAATTACTGGTTAGTTGATTGAAACCAACTGCTCTGTTTTATTGATATTATTTTCAAATTTAGAAATTTCGTCTATGTTGTTATCACACAATCGTCTTCTTCGGGAATATACAGTATATGGTTATAGATAAAAATAATTATGTATATAAAAAGGTTTGTTGACCTCAGGCATTCTTTCTCGAGTGCTGACATGTTTAAAGCGTAAGGTGGCCCTAAATGACCTAGATGTCGATGGATTGTAAAACCAAAACAAACTAAACTATGGAATTGAAACAGGCACTAACTGAATGGTCCACTTAATAACAAAATGGCAATCAATTTCAAATGTAAACATTATTTATAAGAATGATATGAACGGAATAAAAAAAACTTAGGATTTCTGCATATTAGTTGTACCGTCATCAGACCTTGAATGATGGTCTACCGCCAACAGAGCATGAACGATACTCAAGTGAAGAAAAGTACTAATTCGTCTGCTCCTGTTTTGGAAAAAATACCATTTGTCATCGGTGGAGCATCTTTAAATGTATCAGTACATTATTGTAAATGCTGAAAGCGACAGAAAAATATATATTTCCATTGGAATTAGTGGGATTGAATGAAAGCTATTTTGGATATAATATCCATATCCTATCCATAATACATTTGTATGTTTTGATTGTAACCCTGTATCAGAAACCATCCGTCTGTTGTCCAGAACCTTTGTAACATATCACCATAGAATAATGTATTGCTACCTTTTATTACAGCAACTGTGGTGGTCACGAACCCGCAGTATGTACGGCCGCTGATTTTCCGAGAGAATCCCGTCAGTATGAGTTGTCCTTTCTGCCAGGCCCAGATAGTTACCACTACCACATACACAACCGGCACGTTTGCCTGGGTCGTCTGCCTTCTCCTTCTCTTCTTTGGGTAAGTAAATCTACGTCACCAGAATGTTTGTCCGAGTCATTGGAATTTACGTCAATAGGACGTTTGCCCGCATGGTTTATATTCTGCGAAAAGTTACTGTTTTGTTGACCTGGGTCTTATCTTTGTGTATTTTCCCAATGCTTTTAAAAAGGAAGCAGACGATCTTGTCAATCTGTTTGACATTAACTCGGTCTTTTATTCTTTCAGATTATGGCTCGGCTGCTGCCTGATTCCTTTCTGCCTAAATGGATGCAAAGATGTCTTACATCACTGCCCCAACTGTCGGCAACAGGTTGGCAAGTATAGCCGAATGTAGGATATCTACTTCCGGGTTTCAAAGGATTCAAAACGTGTTCTTGGAGAACTACGTTTAAATTAAGTTTCATCTATTAGTTGTTTTAAACTCATAATGAGAGCGTCCATGTGCCTCAACCTGCTGGAAATTTAGAAAAACTTCATCTGTATACACTAATGAGTAATAAGATTCTTTAAGTAAAGGACAAGAAGGACAACTGACATATCGATTGTAAACACTTATCCGCGACATATCCACGAATATTACAGCTATCCTCAAAAGATGTCAAGGCAGGGGTGCTTTTATGTTACAACTTCAACATGCTGCTTTTACACCGCCATGCTGTTGTTATGGAGATCAATTCTGCACGTCCATCATTACTCTTATGTGATAATACGGAAATGTGTAGAACAAGATGTCGTAACTTTCTTGTTATGATTTCTTAGACGGGCTACCCATCATTAATGTCACGTACTGTCAAGTTATTTGGTCTCTTTCTATGGACAGAGTTTTCAATTAGTATTCTGAGACCTTTGGCGTATTATTTTTTTATTCCATTGTCATCATCAGAGCTACAATTGTGATATATTTATATGAAATGTGTATTTAATTAATTAAACCATGACTCTCTGCAATGTTACCACTGAACACTTCCCATAGAAGTAATGAATTGTATATAAAATACTATTACTTGGTTTCGTAATTACTGTGAATCTCCTCTTTGTCCCTAGCTTTATTTGATATAGATACTTTATATTATGCTATTGTTATATTACGTTTTGCCACTTGTCAAAATAGCCCCGTCTTATAGTAGTCACAAAAAAGCCTTTCATTTAATTTCAAAAATAGTTTATTGCTATTAAAAAGGAATTAGATAGGATAAAGTCTATAAACGTTTTCTCCATTTCATTAGTGATAGAGACCGTAAATGTAACTGATATAATTAGTTCGCAGGAAAGGTACTGCTTGATGAAATTCGTCATGTGAAGTTCATACACTGCTTTGACTGAACTACTTCACTTTACTAAAGGCTGGTAGGAAATTGTCATATAACATTTGAATAGAAGTAGATGTTAATTATTAGAAGGGTATTGAACCGACATTTTCAATCAGAACGAGTGTTGAATGGATGTTAAGGGCAAATTTGAGTAGAAGTTCACAGTCACGGTATACTTTTTAGGCAGATGTTCACCTTCAGAATGAACTTTGAATAGAGTATCACTAAACGTTCGAGTAAAATTCCACACAGAATTTGTGTTTTGAAAAGAAGTTCATTAAAACATAACGGTTAAACATTACTTTCACTGTTTTTACGATTTGAATAAATATATATATTATTATATTATTATACTGACGTTTGTAAGCTTCTCAGCTAACATATTTATTATATATAATATTGATATTATATAATGTATACAAATAGTTGATGTGCCATATTTCTGAAGGTTGCTTTCATTAAAGCATAACACTTTTTGTACAGAACATCAGACTTCAGCTTGTGTTAACTATTTGTGTAACTGTGTTCGATTGTACGGTCTCAAAATATAAAATGTCTGTTGCATTAAAGAATTAACTTGCATCTCATACATACTATGTAATCCCTGCAGAAATAATTTGCATTGAAACATGACCATCTAAAAAGTGACGTTATTTTTAGGAATATCACATCGTCTGCTAAATATGAAAAATTTAAACTTAAAACATCCAGCATTATATTGTGCATAGGTGCACACTTTTTACTAAACCGAATGATTGTGAAAGGTCTGTCAACATAGAGAGCAAAAGCCTAATCCAAATTTTAACATCATACTCAAAGTCCGGAACATTTAACTCGAAAATCGAACAAAAGTTAACTCGAAACTCGAGAATTCTGTCTCGAAACTCGACACTCGACAAAAATAATTCCTCCACCCCCTCTCCACCGACATGTCCCCATGAACTTAATAACATATAATTTTTTATAAAAAACAAAATACGGGAATTATTCTATAATTGAGCCCACGATTAATGTAGTTGACACTAATAACGATGTTAACGTGTTTGCATGATCAAAACACACATCCATTATTCATATCATCCATTTGTGACATACCCAGCTTTGCAAGGAGACTTCATTGTCACATGGTTGGGAATTATATTTTAACCTATACGCGTCACTAGTTCTGTAGGGTTTATTATGTAGCAATGACTTCATCCATTCCTTTACAATTGATTTACCATGTATGTTGTGTTTATGACGTAGATTTACCACCCAATCCTTGACATCTTATGCATAATATGTCCATGTAATTAGTGCATCTATCCGCTATTCCACTTTTACCCCCACAAGCCTCCCCCCGAGCCAGCCTTCCTCGACTTTAGCACTCCTTCTTCGATACTATATGAATAAACATTGAAAAAAGTGCTGTCCAATTGTGTCTGAATGATATGTAAAATTATTATCGCATGCAAGATATGTCGACTGAATATAATACAACCACTGGTGCCTAAGAAACACAATAAACAGTGATGGACCAAGCATACTGGAAACACGAATACATCAACACCTTCACCCACCACATCATTCCTTTTTGTTACAATCTCGAAAATGGTGGACTCCCATAAAACAACCCATTATTTACATAAGAGTGTACTGTTAAAAGGTTTTTGAAGAAAGTTACTGAGCAGACGAATGCAAGCTAAATGAATGTGTAACTGTTGCAATTGTAGTGCCAATTACTTAGATATTCTCCAAACAATCTTTTGTTTTGCTATGACATATGCCATGGGTGGATATAACGAATAATAATAGTAATAGCAGCCCATAGAATAACCCGGATGATGAGTCTTGAAAGCCTGAAAAAGAAAGCACATATTAAATACTAAAAGAGAGTCAGCATATCCGACATATTGTTATATCTTCTATAAATAGGCAGATTCGTGGAAGAAAATGTTTCGATGTTTTTAGATATTTCTTAGCAATCATACCTTTCTCTAGATAGTTACATATCGACAAACACAACTTACATTGCTAACCAACTTTTTGTTAATAAGACACACGTGATTACCTTGTTATGTTATTGTATTGTGTCATTTTGACTACTTTAACACAATGCTCTCTTTTCCACCAAAGATAACAAAAAAGTTTTCCCGTTGTGGTGTTGTATGTACTACTTTTAATGTTTAATGTACTACATACGCTACAATGACACATTGCTGAGTAATAAGATTCCACCTTCCGATACGCCCAGAAAAATTAGAAAATAAACAATAAGCACTCCACTGTAATGAATCAGCATAATAATCAGAATAATTCCAAATAAATATATACTGTAAACCAACTTTCTTTCGCGTGCGATTGATTTTCTCAATTTTCGCGATCAATGTAAATAAGGTTTATCTTCGAGTATTGTTGTCTTCCACAACTTCTGCATTATTGAAATCAAAGGTATTTCCATTCAATTTTAAATCCGCGAAACTTAATCTCCGAGAACATGTTGAAACGAAAATCGCGAAATTTAATTTCCGCGAAAGATTGATTTCTTAAAATGCAATAACATTTTTTATCAACGGAAACGTAATGAAGTATTGCTAAAGGTGAATTTCCCTTATGTAATACTAGATGACAATTTGTACATTTATATGTTTAAATAACACTATACTCTTCCCAAATAAAACCAAATGCATTATCATCTTAGAACAATAATGTATTTTAACGTGAGTGACCATTTGATTAAATATTTTATCCCAAAGGGCTTCCGTCCAGTTACAGTCAGTCATGCGGTACTGAAAGACAGACATGCGAGTTGTATGGCATGTGTATACCAACTTTAAAAAAATAATATAATATTGTACAAGACGAACCTATAGTCCACTACATACAACAAAGGCAGTGGTACCCAGAGAAGCTATGGCTCAGATCCACCAAGGTAGGACAAACATGTTATTTATTCTACGAACTGTTTTATTTAAAATGTTCACAGTTTTCTTCAGATTGCTCTGACATTGACGGCTATTAAATGTTTATTGGGTTAAATTTAAAAAGAAACAGGAACGTATTTCATAATGCTACTAATATCATTCTATAGTACATACGACAATAAAACCAATGATTTGTTTGTAAAGAAGACAAACAGAAAATAAAGATACGAAGTGTTGGTTACTTTAATAATATTTAGCTGTGTTGTTGTTTAATGAAGTGGTAGCATTTAAAAACGTCATTACAATACAATACATACTAATTGGGTTATCCTTGTTAGGAAAACGTAAATAATAAAAGTGGTATAATTGTGGCGAACACTTAGCTCCATTTTGGCATATATCTGCCATCGTGCTATTTTAGGTCGGGCTCTGGTAACTCGACTTTACTCAGTAATTTGAGTTATAACACGACTTGTCGACATAGTCATCAAGTGATAATGTCGGGATTGGCCTGTCGTAATAAGCTAAGTCGACTTTTCAAGGTGTAAGCCGACTTGTCAAGGTTTTCATCTCAACAGGTCATTTTATATAAACTCGATTTACAAAATAATTATCTCCGCAAAAACGAGTTACCGTAATGTGACCTAAAATAACACGGCGACAGTAAATTACATCATAGATCTCATCAGTTTCACTGACATGACCTTGCAGGATAAAACAGATGTTAAGACTTCACTAAGAACACTCCTATTATCATAATATTTAATCCTTATTTCGAAATGAAGGAGTAATTAAGGGAAATGTGGTTTGACAGTTAATCTGCTAAGTCCTTCCGGAGGAAGCTATTATTTTAACACAGTTACCAAACTATGGATATGCAATGGATAACAACGTTTACAACTTGATTAATCCCATGACTATGCATGTTTCACAATGAAAAACAATCTGGGTATAAATTCCATAGCGTTTGATTATCGTTAATGCTTACACTCTTCAGTAACAATTCACTTACAATTGGTCATTTTCAAACTTTCTTGATTCCAATTGGCTTTCAATTTTTGACTAAATGAACTTTTTATAGCGCATTTTAAATTGCATTTAGAACAGGTAGTTACTTATTTGATAGAATATTGATTCTGTATCTAGGTACTATATGTTATGGGGGAAACATATTATGATGTAAAATGTGATGGTTAGCTTCCTTGAATGTGACGAGTAACAACTGATCACCACGCTTTAATCAAATTCCACAATTGTTGTTTATCTTGTTTATTTAAATTCTTGTTAGTTAATTTAACACTAGTTTGATAAATATTATTAACAACAGTCGCCTGTTGGGGAACATCTAGTTGTAAATGGCAAAGCGTTTAATTGTCTAATGTGCTACTTGTACTTGGTCTTGTCGCAGCTACTGTGTTTGTACAGCAACCAATCCATTTCCGTGAGGATCCCGTCAGCATGACCTGTCCAGTATGCCAGAACCAGATAGTGACCTCCACCACATATACCGCCGGCACGCTAGCATGGGTCATTTGTGGCATCCTTATTCTTATTGGGTAAGTGCATCTTCATCACTAGGATGATTGTTTTGGTTTTTTCTAGCTTCCGCTTTCTCTTCGGATAAGTACATTCATGCCGTAGTCAGTGGATCCTTTGTGGCAAACTTCTTCCAGTGATGGGTTAATTTATCTATAAACAACACCAAAATGTTTGCCTGAGCCATTGACACACCATTTTACCGCTCGGATAGATAGTCTATATCAGTAGGACGTTTGCCTGTGAAGTTTATGACATCCTCGATGAAGTACGTAACTACATTTGTAGGAGACTAAACCCGCGCTATTGGTGACATCCTCTTCTTCACAGCATATTTCGGAAAGGGTTTGATGGCTTCATTCTCATGTAGTATACATATCTATGTTACATTGCGTCTGTTAGAGTAATTCCTTGACTCCTTCTAGTGACAAACGTGTTTCACCGCTAACGTTTTCACCTTTCCTGGGCATCTTTAAGACGCCCTAGCTACTTACTATATTATGACGTCATATCATAGTTACTATATCTTGACGTCACAATAGTAAGAAGGAAGTTGAAATAACAAGGGACGTAATAAGATGAGATTTTTGTTAATATTAAAGCGTCATACACCTATTTATGGTTAATGTCTTTCTTGCTTTTGCGTTTTATATTGCAGGGACCCGGCATCTTGTGAAAAGCGAATATTCTAAACGATCCCGCAATTATTTAATTGTTCACTAAGCGGATTTTTTCTTGACTCTGGTGTGCGTTTCTGTTGTTTATGGACACACATTCGTTCTGCAAGAGAATTTCCCGTTTGGCCGATATAACTTTCTTTGCAAGTTGGACAAGTTACACAATATGCAGTATCGTGAAGTCGGAAGACAATCTCAAACACATTAAGCTACTTGAACACCGGTGTTTTTTATAACTTCGGCAAACTCCACTGTGTAAGCGTTCGTCAGCTTCGCCTCGCTGCACAATAACGGTCAGTCACGGAGTTCACACATGTGGCCGAATACAAATACTTTATGTAAATACGCTATATATAAATTTTTACTAAACATAAATACATTTTTGAATATCTAATTTTTTACTAAACATAAACATAAATACATTTTTTTCTAATCTGATGAAATAAGATTATATATAAAAGTTATTTTGTTTGTCATGTTTATTTTACACTAAAATATTGAGCTTTTTTCGGATGAGCCGTCATTGGCTGTTCAATTGAGTAATCTCCTCCTATTATGGCCGACTTTTATTGAATAATTACGTCACTTTCAAAGAACAATTTTTTGCATGAAATGTAAATAAAAAGTCGGATGAGTGTAAATATAGGGATTGGATTTCGCTTTAATGTAACCATGTATGGAGCAATTCCTCTAAGAATATATTCATTATGGGGCGCTAAGCGAAATCCAATCCATATATGATGACTGGGGCGAAGGGACGAAACGTCGTTTCTACTTTGAACATATCTGGTAATAAGGATCTGGACTTTTATCAGATTGAGTTTTTTGGAAAAGTTTTACTGTTGTTCAGATTGTGATAATTGGTTTTGAGATTCAAATTGTCATGTGTTAAAATGGAACTTATGAGTTTGCTTTATTCAATCTTTCCTTATTTTAGACTTTGGCTTGGCTGCTGTCTGATTCCTTTCTGTCTAAACGGATGCAAGGATGTTGCCCACACCTGCCCCAACTGTCAAGCACAGGTTGGCAAGTACAGCAGAATGTAGGATTATCTACCTTCGGTATTTCATGGAAAACAAATTCATTAAAGTGCCACCGATTTGTGACTGACGTACATTGTAGCATACATCAGGATATATTGAAGTAATTCTGTAAATAGTGGAGTATATATTTGACTGAATCATTCCAAGGAATTTGGTTGTCCGGGTTTATAATAAGATATGATTTTTCCTTGACCATTCTGAAAAGAGAAAATGATGTGATCATTTCCTGTTAAAACTATGTTTCATTTTGTGAGACATTTATAGTGCCATATTAAGGATATATCCTACTTCACTGTGACTTTCAAGACTACAATTGTGAGATCTTATACATATGTGTGTGTTATGATTTAATCATGCTTTCGTTAAATGACTACTCCTTCTAATCCCACGGTTTTGTAAATCATAACTTTATGTTGTGCTTTTTTGATAAACGAGATACCTCTAGTATCATACCATAGATATTGATTGCTATCTTTTCTGACTCGCCCAATGAGAAATAATCATTTCAATAGCACCCTCCCTAAGAAATGACGTGACCTAGACGTTGCTGATATCAAAGAATATATTGGGGATATTACATTATGACTCTCATACAACTAATCATTTTGAGATTGTTCAACAACATTTTGAAGTTACTTTAATTGTATATACCGATAGTTGATGAACTATGTTCTGGTTTTTTTAGTCATATCAATAAAGTTTGTATGAAATACATTATTAGACATTTTTATTTCCGATTTCAATAATGCAAAGGCAGATATTACATCCATATAATTTTCGTTTTAGAATTATTTGTTTTATGTCCATATCAAAAACTGAAGAGTCAAGTAAAATCGTAATCAAATGACTGCTATGAATACAAGTACTTCCTAGATCCATCTTAAGATGTTATGGTACATAATCCATGCACGAATAAGCTGTATTGATTTGCAAATATAATTAGTGGATGTTTAATTTTCGTCTTAATGCAAAATTAGGATTATTGAAAAATCAGTCTGTTTGAAACAAGCCAGTTTCGTGTGAAGCACTTAAGATATGACACGAGGATGTATTAAACACTCTTAGATTGATCCTTTAACACATACTACATACATTTTGTTTTGCCTTTCGTGACTTCGAGGCGGGTATTTAAACTTACGCAGTTTATATATACATCGTTCTTCATACCTATGTATTATCAATATAATTCATGCTATGGATTGTTCTATCCTATCGGTATATAAATGCACATGATCAATCTGTTATACCGTGTATAAACCAAATATTCGGTCTTCGTTTTGTTACACACATTGTCGATATGTTTTAGCGTCACGATTGTATTGATCAAACCTTCCTTGTCCTATTCACAATGAAATCGTCCATAGCAACCCCGGGTAGTGATGACAAACACAGTGTGTACGGAGGACTTGACATGACGTAGCACACTAAGCTCTGTTTATATACACAACATAACCGACTTCAAGCAGTCTAATAAAATCCGTGGAGTTAGATATCCGGGCCGGTATACTTTACCTACATAGTACACAAAGGAGTCATACTTAAAGTTGATTTGTCGACTACAAGCCAGAATATTACCCCTTTTGTTGACATTGATAACGATTTTACACTCGTAAATATACAAACAGCCGTGTACAGAATAAAAAACAGCAGAAATATTACAATAGGTATTAACATATACAATAATACACATAAGTTACTGGTTATTTAAAGTCTAAATCGTTTATAAATACTTACAATGTATTAAAGATAAAAAGATTATGGACACTTTTTTACCTTGTCTGACACCAGGATTCCAATTAAATACTGTAAGCAACTTATTTTTGCCTGTGAATAAATTCGCGTATTTCGCAAGTCATAAGAAATCCCGATAATGAATCACCACGAAAATGTTTTAGGACGGGTGAATAGAACCGTAATAGTGATAGGACTCTAAATCACCACGAAAATGTTTTAGGACGGGAAAATAGAACCATATTTGTGAAAGGACTAAATCGCCACGAAAATGTTTTAAGACGGGTAAATCGAACCACATGAGTGATAGGACTCTAAAACACCACAAAACATTTTAGCACGGGTAAAGAGAACTGTATTTGTGATAGGACTCTAAATCGCAAAATTGAATTGCAGTGAAACGATTGTTAGAGATAAAACGCGAAATTCAATCGCGGAGAAAATAAGTTAGTTTATAGTATATATAGGTACCACAGAATCAAACAAAAACAGATTTCTGAAAATACCGATTCTGGGAATCCCCTGTCTGGAATTCCACCTTTCTGGAATGATATCATAGAGAGGTGAATGTTTCGGAGCCTGCTGATTGGATATTAATGGTTTATCAGTTTAAAATCTTTAATGTGCGGATAGGACAATATATCAAATATGTAAAGACATTTGGCATTTATTAAAGTTCGTTTCTGACAGGAGATAACCAAGATAGATATTTTATGAAAATTTTGGTCACATGGAAAAAAGATGATAGACCTCACATAAAAGTTTAGCAAAATGGTACTTCTTAACCGATTTTTATTCACAATTGTATGAGATGACCCTCTTCAAAATTAGTGATTTAACGACCGGATTTGAATTCCGGACTTTATTTAACTTGGACATTCGCAAACGTTAAAATTGTTGTCTTAGGAAAATCATTTGGTTCTTCGGTACCTATAGTAACAGCGGTACAATTAATGACTTAAGCTTTAATTCCATAGTATAGCATGTGCCAATTACGGTAAATTGCAATATTTTGACATCGGGAAATTATGATTTTTTTTATCAAAAAGGGGTGGTTAATTTTAGTGTGTATAAATTTGGCGTTTACATAAATGCATATTGTTCCTATATACATGTATACACGTCTTCACATATTTTACTACCTTAATATAAAGTACAAAAGAGATATTTAAGCTTTTAGATACCGACATGGTCAAATTTTGGTGTGTTAATTTTGAAGCTTTCATGCTAAATGCCAAATAAGCTAAAATATAACTGCATCCAAAATATCCCAACTTAGGAACTATATTAAAACACTTTCCCCTTTTATTTACTTAACATAAAGTTGTGCGATCTAAAGTAGAGTGTTGCCTTGCTTTTCGAGTATAAGTTCAATGGTGTTTACATATTATATACTCTATAGTGTAATTCTGTTATTTGTGTATTTGTACATGATTTAGGATAGATATCTAGATTAAAACGTTGTAGAACCCTGGTCGACGCTTCGGGTATTTTGTGATCCTCGAGTGAAAGACCCCTGCCATTTATATCAAACATGAAAAAGAAAGAGTCGTGTCGTCCAATTTTATGTTTTTGTCATATCGTCTCCAAAAAAAACTTGTAATTATCGCGTATGACTTCTCACGTAAGTGTGAGGACTGCCTGATGTAATGATTACTGCATTAAACTGTTAAGCTTGCAATGCAGCCACATTAGGCAATTGTTTTTTTTATTTTAATGTAAAACATACACAAAGCATATTTATTTTAGAACTAATACAATACCCAGACTTTGGTCTTTTAGGACAAGGTTTAATTCAAAAGTTAAGCGTTTAGTGTAGCTATGGATTTTCAAAATGGCGGCGTTATTGTGTTAAGAACAAAGTAAATAAGAAGGGTAATTGGTCCTAGTTGCTCTTACAAAGTCAATACCAATGTTTGTCAGACAATGTAGCTTTGCCTAAAGTTATTATGTTTGAAATGAGTAGAAAAATGAATTTTTAATGATATGAAGTCAATACCCTATCGATGGAAGCATGCTGTGGTATACATATAGTTCAATATACCTATATTGTTGATGTTGTAACTATATATGGGTCCCTAGAAGACATCATATCTAGATTTCATTAATGGTATAGAAGTTTATCCTATCAATGACAAAGTGTGAAACAGAACAGTGGAAATGACGACAGACACTGACATATTACAGGAAACTACATATTCCGGAAATGAGAAAATGAGAATATATACAATGCACTATTGTTTCATATGAAACTTAATTCGGGATATTTGAACCATAATGCAAATGTATTACACGATGAAAATAAACAGGTACATAGATATGATTTACAGAAAAAATTAAATAAAATGCATACGGAAATAGTTGCAATGGCGAAAGCGTCGTTGGTAATATAGTAATATACACGCAATCTTAGTTAGGTCAGAATCTGACGTGAGAATAAAGCATAACCATAACTAGACATGTCAACAAGAATAACGAAAACTAATATTTCAACAAATCAAAAAAAACTTAACAGTAAAAAAGATCCAACATTAAAGAGAAAATAAAAACAACTGCTTTTGAAAAGTAAGCGATCTCTTTGTTGTTTATTAGCATACAAAACTATTATAAATTAAGCCACGGCATACAATCAGCATTGCTATCATTGCGATAGCGGTTTTCTGTAGGTTAACAGAGCAGTCATGATTTCTGATCGTATATCATTACGGTATTTGTAAGATGTAACAGTAACAAAACAGAAGAAAAGACTGATTTTAGTCATAGCAAATACCAAACCTCCATCAGTCATGGGGACACATCTGGTACAGAAAATATATAAAACAACATATATGTATGCTAAAAATATACCAAAAGTATAACATAAAAGGTCATAAATTATTAATGAAATATCAAATATGATTATACAAAGATGCATGCAATTGATCCAGGAGCTCTCTTTCACTCATATGTGTATTTAGGATAATAATTCACGCATGATAACAATAAAATTTGTATAATCAATAATGTTATGACGATGAATGTGACATCATATTCCTTTGTTTTCCTATATAATCGCTTGGTAATTAAACAAAGAAATAAAAATATCAAATATTTGCGGTTTTCCGATGCTTACAGATTCATTTATTTCACAGTTATACTTTAGATTTTAAATATATTGAGTATATATTTATTTCTGGAAATGGAAAGCAAGAAATGAGACGAAGTTTTGTTATGAAAGATATAATTGTCTGTTCTTTGAAGCTGAAACGGAACTTTAGCACACTCCAGTTAAAGAAGCAATTGGAAGGTATTGGTGTTTCTAACATGACATACACCTGTGACATTGTTAATCAATAACTTCCTGTACAAATGCGGATTAAAGCAAAAAATACAAATCCATATTGTTATATAAATGTATTACCTAAAACACTGTTAGTAATAATGCAGGATTTTATTATTACGAAAACCGAACAATACAAATCCATATTGGTACAAAATATTTTACTTAAATACGTATTAGTCATTTATATAACTACACTCCGTTGTTGCTTCATCCCATCACCAAACAAGGATGCTATACACCTTTCTTTATATATAAGCTTTCTTCAACAAATAAACCCATAGTGATAAAGTAATTGTTAATTCATGCTTATTTAGGCAGCAGACGACACAATGCATTCTATTTAAATTAGAAATAAGATCACTGTGGTGTCGTTAATTTATAAGTGCAAGACAGTCAACCAATAAATAGAATTTCTCACCTGTACATGAGAATTACTAATACATTATTAGAAGATGTTCTTTTACAAGTGTTGGCGTCTTCAACAATGGCAACAGTATAGTATGCAAGCAATGTAGTATAACGATGCCATGAGAGAAACATATACAATTATGAATCAGACTTAGAATCAGGTATATATAATGGTATAAATATTTATTGCGACGAAATGAAAACATTTCACTATATTCACATTAGCTTTGTAGAAGAAAAAAAAACATACCAAAATATCACAATGATCATATACAGGTCAACATTATAGCCTATGATTAGCCTTTATATACACTACAAAAAGGCCTTTTGAAAAACCACAATTATTCCAACATTAGGCATACGTATTGACCTTTAATGAAACCACGTGATATAGTGGTTTAAAGACACAGCCTTCGTGACAGTTACAACAATTACTATTATTCGATTCACTATCAAATCGGATAGTTGTAGGGGAGATTACTCCAAGACAGCACACACAGCAATGCAATATCCCTGAAGGTTTGGTAACGCCATCAAATTATCTTAAAAAATACATTACATATACCATAAGAATCAAGATTAAAATTAGAAGACTAAATATTATAAAATTATCGACCTATTTTCAGGTGGATACCCCCGTATCTACCTGAAATGGCATTTAAAGAATATTAACATATGACATTTAAAAATGTTCTTTTTACAAATGCAGTTTATCCATTACATGTAGTATAGATCTATGGTAAATATCAAAATGCTTCTTGCCAATGTTTTAGACTCGGATTATTGTATTGCTGCATCAACTGCCCGTCTGGTATTCTTGAAGGTTTGAGATAACTTCAAGACAGCATGAAATGACATAAAATGAAGTTCGCAGCTGATCACCGTTGATCGCAATAAACTTGCTGCCTTCCGCCACATATGTTGCGACTATGATAATGACATCACAATAGATTATTCAGATGGCATTGCATTAGAAAACTCCCGTTACGCTATATTTGGGTACGACTCGACGTGAAAAGTAAGTCCAGTAACCTCGCTTGCTTTTCGCCGCTGATTTCGGGGTTGGTATCGCAGAACTTTGATGAATATTTCTGAGAAACGTATCGGCCAATCAAAATACAGTAAAAACACCAGTCATATAATAATTTGTGATATTTTACGATTCATAATTATTGTTCTTTATGAGTTTTTTTTAAAACATGATTTGTGCTATTTGATAGAGGTACTATGAAGTATCCATCCCTCTATCTAGTCTATACTGACGTATTATTGATAACAAGCATATAATTTTTAAATGAATATTGATTTGTATATATTCCATGAAGAACATCGATGAACATTGGAAACATGTTAAAGGGGTTGTAGTTGTGTATATCATCAGTAAATGGTCAATATTATGCCGCCACTGATGTTAGTATCAATTAGGATTGTTCGAAAAAGAACTTTAGTCGTGATGAATAAATTATGGAGACATCACATTAGAAATGCTATGATCGGTTTATGATTGGGGTTTAGCCTGATGATTGTGTAATAACTCAACAATAAATAAATCTACTCAAGAATTGATCCTGACAATTCGATTTACTTGAAAATAATATCAAATATCTTGAGGGACGTTAAAATCACTAAACCGGAGGCATTAAAAAAACATTAAAACGTTCGCTATAAAGTTAATTAAATTGCACTATTGAAATTAGAAATGATTGGTTGTAAAAAGCCAGTAGTTTAAAAAGTGACAAACATGTAAAGCACATACATAAGATGTAAATAATAAATTTGATTTAAATTTCAATCATTGATGCAACAATTGTAAACATTTTATCGATTAATTTCTTGAACGTATAAATATGTTGAACTATGTCATTTTCTGCACAAATTGAAGTCTTGCGAATTCAAATATTTGTAAACAAACATGTGTTAATTATTAAAAGTTTAGAACAATGGATCAATGGGTGTAAACATTAAGAGCATCTACAAGGACAACAGACCTTAACTTCACATAAAAGAAAACTAGAAAATATAATAATGTTATTAATTATTCAAACCTACCTTACACCTGATTTTTTATTGTTACCATTGACGTCATGTATGATGCAGAATAATACTTTAGGTTATAATGGGTTAGGATTCCTTTGGTATTTAACTTAAACATGAAAATCAGTTAATTCTAAGTACATTCTGATTTTTTTGTTTTACCTATTTAAGTTCATTGAGTCAAATCCAACGAAGTTACAAATTCTCAAGGGATTCTCTTATCTATGAAATAATTAAGCCGTTGTGTCATCAAATCATAGTTATAAACAGCGACGTCTTTGTATCTTTATGAGCTGATAACATATTTTAAGCCAATGTTCACATTAAGTTACAGGTCATACCGAATATATTTCGAAAGAAATTTCTTTCATTTTTTGCATCTTTAAGTTAAGAGGAAAATTTCCTCCCTGTAATCACTTCCTGATTTTGTGACCAAATCAATTTAAACACCTTTTTGGTCGGAGAGAAGGGAGACAACTTGTGGATACTTGTGTTGATGTTCGGAATTGACCCAGTACTACTACTAAGCGGATGTACAAGGAAACATCGCTAAAAATTAAGTTTATGATGTACATTCTACAACATGACTTTGCAGTCATGTAAATCACTTAAAACAGTATATAGACTAATATACTAAACAAAGTACTGAGGATTACACTAGCCGATGATATCACCGTTATGTCCAGATAAATACAGGAATGAAAAGTTACATACAAGGCTTTCATATATTTGACCCCTCTTGAACTACTACGTTATACAGTAAACCAAAAAACTTATTTTCGCCGACACTAAATTTCTGGTTTTTATTTCCAACGTCCTTTTCACCTCGATTTATTTTTTACGGATTGCTGTCGCTCACGAAAGATACGAAACGAAATCGTATGTGAAAATAATTTTGTTTACAGTATAACGGACAAAAATACTATTTATAAGATTCATTAGCAGACACAATTCGATATATAGAAGTTTATTACAAGAAGAAAGATAAAAACCTGTTGGCATTAAAATATGTTTGATTAACTGATATTTTAACACAACTTTCGCACAACCAAGACAAAAGAAGATCAAGACCCCCTTTTACCCTTTATGGGTATAGTTTACGGTGTACTTTATAATGACCTTATTCTCCTAACTTCGACATTAATGCAGATGGTATGGGAAAAAAGAAAGCGCTTATTCATGCAGAATGTTTGGTTCTATCCTCCGTTACTTTTCATGAGTGATTTTACCAATGTACAACTTGTCTATATTTGCACTTGATTGATCAATCTGAGTTTACTGAGTTTACTTGCAGTTTTAAATCTTGTTTGCAATGCTAACCTTTATTTTACATATTATTCCTTATTATTTGTTTTATTTTCTTACCAAATACCATACTTACACATTGTATGTGTCTTAATGTATCAATTATGACCTTATTTTTTACGGTTTCGGTTTCTGTTTCCTTATTAACTGTTTAAAGACACAATGTGCAACCTTTCATTAATACTTTAATAGTCAGTGTCGGTTATTTTTGTTTACTTTTGGGAATTAAATGTATTTCTATTTTCTACTACATTAACATGATGACATTTCACTGATAGACAAGATATTTAATATTTAATATTCACTAAATGTTCGCCAGTCGATATATTTATACCCGGGTATAGTGTTAAGTGGATATGATGGATGCGGCTTGTTAGTTAAGTATTGTGCCCCTCGATGTTGATCGCAATGTTCGTGTTCAATGACTGTTATTGATGTTCCGACAAATAGACTCATCAATCAAGCATCCTAAGTTATGTCACGACCAAAGGCGTTCTCTTCTGTGGCTTTTGTACAGGAATGTTTGCATCAAATAAAAGCATATCGATATTAATCACCGAAGACAATGTACCTGTGGTTGGGAGAAAAATGAAAATTGAGCTATTGATGAGGAGATATATTGGTCATCATTAAGACCGGTAAATGTAACATTAATCTAATATCATTAACACCTGTGTTTGTTAACTCTTACCGAACTCAATTAAAAATTCATGAAAATTTCCTTTTCTGTCGATATCGTTTTTTAAACGGAGCCATCACGCCATTGGGATATTTTAATGGATATATTTTCTCTTGTTCAGAGCCATTATTTAAGGAATAACTCTATATATGATTCTCTGAAATTAATTATGTCTCCTTTGGGTCAAATTCCAAAGCAAAATTTCCCAAGCATAACAATTAATAAAGCAGAAAAGTCTAGTCGAGGCCTTTATATTACATCAGGGCTAACAAATACTAGATACGTTTATAAATTATTAACGATTTTTATCTCCGACCAGCAACGATTTCATGCAGTTATCTTTCAAATATGGAGCACCTATACACATTTCTTGTTACGATGGGATTTGATATGAATAATAAATTATCAATTTTCTTTCTAGGAGGAATTGTCGTATATTCCCCTTGGATTAGAGCAAGGGCGACGCAATTTTACAAGTCTAATTATATTTTCTGAATAATAATGTCCTTCTTTTTTCAATTTCAATTCTGTATAATGATATCCCGGGAATACCCTGTTGTTATAATCAATGCAGTACAATGTTACAGGTAATCTCGCCGTATTAGATTGCCACAACCACAGAGAATCTATTATAGTTTATCATGAAGCTTCTATACATTATTGTAAAAAAATAAACAGACAACATTATATGGTCTGTATGTTAGCTTTTAAAAGTAATGACTACCAAAATGTTCTCGAAATCTTGATCCGAAAAAGAATTTAACATTATATATTTCAGAGACTCATAAAAACTACTGGGCTAATAAACCCAGGTGTTCTAGGACAGTAAGCGCTCCTCTGCTTCATTGACGGCATGTGTCTGTATAGCTAGGTCAAATTTATTTAATGTACAATTCTATAACAAAGGAGTCTCGATGAATTACGAAACATTACATAAATCATAAGATAAAAGGAAGCATAGTATTTTCCAATTACATGCTTGTTTTCATGACTTTGCACACTCAAATTTTAGCGTTTTTAAGAGGTATTTATAAGCGCAGTCTTAAATTTGCGTAACCATTATACACACTAATGATGTCAAATGGTTCATGTATACAGAATGACAGATCAGACAAATGTTAGCGCTGTACTTGAATTAGCGCAATATTTTAAGCACGGAAGGCGCTAAAAGTTGGAATACTGCAGAAAGTACACGTGCAGTATTGAGTTTACTTCATTTTGACATATGTGACCGGTTTTGTTGTTATCATCTGTGAACAAACTACGTAGCAATTTTAACCGCCAAGAATTAAAAAACATGTTTTTTTTTTAATATTTTCATGGCATTGTGTACATTTGATGTGTGGCAGATTGTGTGTGGTGCCGCAAAATGACATACCTTCTTTCTAACATACATGGCAAGTTGCTTCTAAAATCTAATTATCGAATTAAGTTCAGGTGGTGATTCTTGACACAGCGGTTTTGCGTACAAGATCGGCAAAGATACGTGGGTTCAACAAGTACATTTTGGGGTATGGTTAAAAAAGACCATTTTTAAAAAGGAAAAAGGTCCAACACCCTTTTTCAATGGCAGCCCTCTCTAGTTATCCTCTCCGGGGTCAAACAAGGATACAAACAAACGGTCAAGTGCTCTGGTCCTGTTCACAATGGCAGTTTGCCTTTTTTGCTGTTTTGATTTAGGTCCCTTTTTATTTTCCACCACAAACCCCGTATTTCCGTGGGCCGGCTTTGTAAACCGCTGCCATAGAAACAATAGGCGACACAAGATAGGCTATAAAGAACCTGGCTTTACCCTGCGTTACTATAAGACGGTGGACATTTTAATTACACTCTGGCACGATCATTGATGAACACGTACACATGTCATTCAGCTCGAGGTTTTATTGGTCCAACCCGCTTATTTACTATCATCAACTTAAATTATACCCATCGTAAAGTGACCAACAAATTTCTCCTACAAATTGGGCGATTCCATAAGTGTGGAATTCGAGATCATCCGGTACAAATGCATAACTCAATCAGGGCTATTGTAATTCAGTGGAATGGAAATTAGCATGAAGGGCATCCCTGATTAAAAATAGGATTCTCGTCTTTTATGTCCAGTCGGAGGACATCTAAACCAGTTCAGAGATAACATGTGCCCTTATCTTATCTAGCTATAGAAATTTCATGCAAATGCTCTGAAACAAAGCCCTTCTTCTCCACGTATTTAATCAACATCAAACAGTCCCAGAAATCGTAATACCAAATTATACATGTTGTAGTTGGATATTAATAGTTCCATGCCTATTTGATATGATGATGAGGCAATGTGTGTCTTTGCATTCGTTTCCAAACAACATAATTATACCAAAGACTATACATTATTTTAAAATTTATCAAATTAAAAAAATGTATATTATTTACATTTTGTTTGAATTATTAATGAAAAGGAAATAGAGGAATAGCTTCGATAAATACATTTTTTCATTAAGAGTTATGTGTAAATGCTTGTAATTCAGCTATGGGTATCAATGCCTTAATATTGTTAATGTCGTGGGCACAGGTTAATTATGCTATTTCGTTTGCATGAGTAAACAATGTGTTAAATACATTATTAAAGATTTACATTTATGATGTATCTTCGTTCTTTGACTAACTATACCAACTGTAATGCAGATGGAAGTTATCAGAGCATAACTACCCACGAATCGTTTATGATGATGATGCTCTTCTGGTTATGACGTCTAGTGATCCTGTAAATAGAAGTTGAAAAAGCTATCTGATTAACATATTATACAGGTAGATTAATTTTAGGAGCAAAACCAATTAATTATTGTTCAGGAAATGTGTATAAACAATGAGGTGATTTCAGTTGGCAATTATACTTATACGGCAATCATATTCATACGGCAATTATATTCATGCAGATGCCAACTAACCAAAAGGAAATTTAACATTATGCGCAAGTTCGCTTCTGTAAAGTTTTACCTTTCTTTAAGTAAAGACAGTGCACTTCATAATCAGTCTGCATCCTGTATTCAAGACCTATATTGTGTTGGTTTTGCGCGAGAAAATGTAAATTTTGCCTTATTGGAGTTGATAGTTTCCTCTGCGAACCATGGTTATTATTACCTATACAATAATGTCACATACAAAAAAAAACGTTTCAGATATATAATGACTATTTGTTATGTGATTGTGCTAGGCATTTCATCTTTGGAGGGTTAAATTATTTACGGTTTGTAGGTTTGAGGGTAACAGTTACCTAGATACATGTAGCTGTGTTTCCAATGAGGATATCGAGGTGTGTCAATCTTTTGTTTTCAGAAGGGTAAACGTAACCTATGTATTTGTATCGGTATGTTCATTGAGGGATAACGTTGTTGTTGGCTGGTGGGTGACCGATGTTAATATTTAGATTTCTGTAAGGATAATCGTGTAGTAATTAAAGCATATTGTGTTTACTGGAGATTGACCAATGGGCCTATTAAGTTGTTTATATATTTAGCGAATGGTCACGAGAATTTAGGTGCTTGCATCTTGCTTTCAATGGAGGTTGACTGATGCCTATATGCAGATTTTCTGTAACGGTCATTTTGTTGCAAGCTTCTTGTGTGCACTGAAAGATATCCAATTCCTAGATGTGTGTTTTTCTATGTTGAGCGAAGCGTGACTGCTAGGAAAGTGCGTGCTGTCTCATTAAGGGTTATCTAAATAGTTATTATAGTGTCCTGTTAAGATCAGTGAGGTGTGACGTGTACCTAATGACTTGTTGTTTATGTCTATATACCACATCCTTCGTCATGTTTCTACCCGACAGTGACCCCTGGGTGCTTTAAACCATCGATTTTATCGACAAAATGTTTATGTGAAATTCGATTGATATGCTATAACTTCACCATCAGATCTTAGAAGCTATAGGTATGTTTACTCTTGTGGTGTTACATATCGGTCCGTACTCGTTAATATTTAAATCTACCTACAGTAAAAACAACATTTTATGATACATGTGACACATAAAATATGATTATTTACAATTGTTTATTCAACTATTACTTCGTATGATGCTTGTTAATTCATCTCTGTAAGGAAACTGAATATTTTATTTAAAAAGAATTTGTAAATTACATTACAAAAAAATATAGTGTTTCATTTGAACATATTATTCATAAGTCTTAAGTGTATGACTATATAGTTTATATTGAAATCCGCGCTTCTTCATATAAAAAGCAAATTCCAGTTTGTGCAAAATTTCAATAAATCCCACATGACAGAATATTCTGGGTTTTTTTTTTAATCCCTTTAAGTATATTTAACCTTTGACTTTTCACTCCACTTACCACGACCCCACAAGGCTCGGTTTAACACCAGTGTTGGTGTCAGTCATGCTATACAACACCTTAATTACAAACGTGATATTCTCCACCTGTAATGGTTTAAGACAGCTCGCGACATTTGACGCTTCTTTTTATTGTTACGACTTGTCATAATATGTATTTAACATATGTTGGCTCTGAGGACGCTATCTTAAAAACAACTTTAAAATGTTAAAGAAAATCCAAGTTTTTAATGTTATTTTTCAATTTACTTTTTCGAGTAGGAAGAAGGCGAAATGGTTCTGCGATGACCAATTTGAATCATTTAATTTAATTAAGTCGTTATGACTAGGGTAATTTGACCTTTGACTTTTGCATTCTCTTCTTTCATGTCTGTAACTCAATAATGTTAAATGACCATGATAAAATTATTAAGTTACACATACAAGATTAAAGTAAAATCATATGATTTTAACGAATGTCCTTACTTCAAAATGCTTAAATGGTTTCGCTGTCTTTTAATTTTAGTAATACATGTATATTAAAAATCACGATTTTGTTAAATCATATGTATATACTTATTGTTACCTGGGGATAGCTTATATACTATTGCTTGTTCAATCCTTTTTTTTTTTTTGCTGAAATAAAATATGCTGAAATTGAATTTAATGTGTCCACATTGTGTTGTAAAGGAGAAAATAGATTAACTTTGTACAGAAAGGGTGTTGTGTTGTTTTACAGAAGAAACACTATGTGATAACTACATGCAAATATTTTGCGGTCAAATGTAAACGATGGTAACAAGAAAATGCCACATTTTTATATGGCATACGATCTCACACTACTCCATTGTTTCTCTCATTCTTTATGATATTCAAATATGTCAGGTGTTTGGTCTCAGTAAGTATCCTTGCTCCTTTTAACCCGTTTGATGCGGCCGTACCTCCCCACATACAGGCCGGCTTATATACGACTACTGACGGCCTGGATGACAAAATGTCCGCCATCTTTGTAATAAATTCTGTTTTAAATGACAATCCGTTTGACCTGTCCGGTGGGGTCAGACCCCTCAAGTCTAATGAAGGAGGGGAAGCGTCATTTAGTATTCTATACTAGGGTTTATGGCCTTCTCGTGCCCTTCACGTGACACTGTATATGTAATTAATCACTTAATCATGTAAATAAACAAAAAAGATTTTTCCTTTTTGGACATATACTTATCATATATTTTTTACAGCTTAAAATCAACAAGTTACATTCAAATAGGTAACAGATGTACATGATTGGTGCAGATGTTTTGTTTATTGACATATGTAACTTTATAACAAAGCGTTACGGTATACATATTGGTATAAAAATTAGAACTTTTTATTGTGTCAGGCGTTGATGAATTACAACTATCTGATTTAGTGAAGTGCGAACAGGTAATTTTTCTGTCGAAGACGTTTTTCTTCAAATCCACGAGGCTCACTTAACCGTAATAAAAAGTTTGTATTTCATCGATACTAAATAAAAGTGCACATTTTTAGAATTTCTTAAATATACATAGGAACTTGATTCAAGCTACAAAAGTATCTGTGTTTCGAAATATCAGAAATATCAGTTTTATAGTATATATATTGTGTGGTATATGTGATAATGTTTGAAAATTTAAGAAGTATGAAACTCACTTATGAGTTTGACAAATCCTCATGTATGAAGCGATAAAACAAACATAATGGAATACCAATTTAAGCCGAATACATCCATCGATAAAGCATTAATTATATATAGAACAACGATATTGGCAGGCTTTACCAAAGACACATAGGACATTAAATGTGTTTATCAACGTAACTTCACCATACAGTCTGTTGGTCATTGTAGAACTTGTAAATGATGGTTATGGGAGAGCGTTAAAATTGGAAAAATATGACAACAATCTTTTTAATTGTATATATTATATAATTTTCAGTAGAAAAAAAAACCTTTGCAGTACATAACATCACAAAACCGTTCCTTCTGTTTTGTTCTCCGGAAGTAACACTAAAACTTGAAATAAAAAAAACCCCAGCAGGTTCTATATGATGCAGTTCCATAACCAATCACCAAAGATTTTTTTTCAATATAATTTGAATATTTACTAACACCATTTGTATAAAAAGACACAAATATCTCCTTCCGTAATCATTTGTGATAGAATCCCGTCATTATCTACAAATTTTGTTATAATGCACTCTGATAAAAATTACATTATAAATGTAATCATTTAGATGCATTGTACTTATTCTTTTTCTTGGAATAAGGCAATGTGCGTGCAGCTTTTTTAGAAGAAAAAAAACCCAACAACGTCATATAGCTTTTAGGTCATTTCAAACACACTACAAGTAGCCTCCGTCTCTTAGTTGGGGGATAAAAACCAGATAGGACAGTTCTCAGATTTGGTTCTGGTATCCCTAGCTTCCCTCCACCCCTAGATTTGGCCATGGACAGATATGACTCAAAAAGGACGTTCTAGGCTTTGATAGTTGAGGTAAGGCCGGGAGGGGGACAGACTTACTTATCTTATATGCATTGAACTGGTTACACTTGAAGGCTATCGGTACAAATAATATGAATACTCAGATAATTCATCTATGATCGGTATTTTAGCCAACATGAAGGATTGTAAATGGACAATCGTAACAAACATTTGAAATGTACACTATGATACTTTAGTGTATAAAATACTAAAATAACCAATCTAGTAGCCATTCGTGCTGGATGACACTATTGCACCACAAATGCATACGGGAGTCCTATTAGTGGGATGGGGAATATGGCAGTAAGAACATTAAAGGAACTCGTGATAATTATATTTACATGCCAGTAAAACAATGATTCATATTCTCCAATGTTCTGTAATTACAAATAAATACCTCTACTATGAATAAATTATTACTGTAAAACCGAGCGTAGATTCGGTTTGTACAGATGAAACTATATTAATCAGAGTATATAATGAGTCTAAAACAATGAATCATGTTATTAGTACAGCCGCGTACATTAGTAACATTTCATTACTGATTGTTACGACTCTCTATATGGATATTAGGTAATAATATATGTGATATGCATACATGATTATTAATTACAATAGATTTCCTAACGAAATCAGCATTGATCCTAAACTCGTTCGGAAGCAAAATAAGAATTTATATCAACTTTGATTTTTTTTTTTTTTTTTTTTTTTTTGTAATTTATGTTACAAAGAACATAACATTGCATTTGATTAAATTACGACTACAATAATCTCATCAATATTATTTTGATTAGTTTCATTCTGATATTTGCAATGTTCAACATATACATGTAGTATTTCAGGTTAAACATAAAGTTAACAATCTAATTATCATTTATTTATAAAACTCTTCATTTTTCTTCCCATTTGTGTAGCAATCTACAATGTAATACTTCCTACCATTGAAAAATGTCATTGTCTTGTTCAGCATTATGAATATCAATTGATTACCGTGTAACGCATCAACAAAACTTAACACAGTAACAGAATTGGTTGTAATATGTGACAATGAATTCTTTTACTTTTAATGAGACACAATTAACAAAAAATGAACACTGAATTAAAAGAAGTATTAATAACAATAATCTTCTGAGGACGAAAGATTTAAATAAGTTGCTTTCCAGGATTTATCTTTGTAGTAAAGTTGGTTTACTAAATATAGAACGTATAGTTATATGACTAGGACCGACCATTGCCGCTCTGGTGTCACCAAGTGTTTTTCTTATCGAACATTTCTCATTTAAACACTCCGTTTGATGAGCACCTCAAATCGTACTTAAAACGCCTTTAGAGATAAAGTTAAACCAAATTTAATTTGAATTCGTTTATCACAGAAGAATATATAAAATCTAAACTATAAAAAATACCCTTATTCATCGATGCGGAACTGTACAAATTAGATTTGATGACGGATTGATGTGGGAAAATTGCGCAATGATTTTGTCATGGTTGACTACAAAGCAACAGAAGGGCGGTGGGGAGAGTCATTGGACCATGACGAGAGACAGGCATATTATGGAGGAGTTGGTGTGAATCTACATCAAACATGCTTAATACAGGGGTTGTTTACACGGGTTTATGTGGTGTGAAATGGCTCTGTGATACAGTCTCCAACATTACCCCGATATTGATGGCAGCCATTGTACTAGTAACAAGTGGAGAAACAAACCCCTGGTGTACCAGTCCTCCCTGACTGATGGAATGCATTTCTTAGTAATTAGTACACTGTAGAGAAACCTCATCACCTAATGGAATTTCATTTAGTGACATGAACAGAAATCACAAAAATGTTGCACTTAATAAAATGCTAATAAAGTGTTCCGGACCTTTGATTCCATCGTTATGTTATTGATGTGACTTTATAGCAGCAAATGTTATTTGTTTGAAAGTGTTATGGACTTCTGTGTCAGAGCGACATTAGATAGCAGCATTAAATATCTCCAACCGAACAGCAATTATATGATACGTAACCAATTTTCAAATTCTGTAGAGAAATTCAAAGCATTGATCTTTGTTATCCGTTCCGTAAATTTCCATTACGCCCGTAAGAGTTGTCTCCCTTTCTATAACTTGATTGACCTCAATTTTGTTTCTGAACATATTTGAATATATCATAATACGGGACTATACAGTGAATTTTGACTACTACATTTGTAAACTTAAAAAGATGACAACAATATCAATTATCAAATCACTTCACAATGTTTTTATAATAAAATACAACGTTCAGTACCAACTTTATTAGTATCCCGAGAAAATAAGAGTGATCTTTTACTTATATTTTAGATCTGAAATGTTCTGTTAAAATATCCAGTATAGTCATTTGTTTATGATCGTGTTTTCTCGATTATCAGAGTATTGGGTTTGGACATTTCGCATGTGACAAAATCAAAATTGGCTATTATTTTCATATTTCAATAAGATTTTATTGATATTAGTTTATTTCTTATTAAGTTTTTAAAATTAATTAGAAAAATATCTATATTTGATATGTTCAGATATATATTGATGTAAGATGTTATGCCTTCAGAGATATAACATTCTTTCATATTTAGCTGTCTAGATGATATATCCAATGTTTGTTTCCACTCTTTTCCAACATTTTATCAATGTCTATTTTTGTAAAATAATTTAGTTTAACCGTATTAATAAACTTTTCATATACTAATGTTAAATTGCGGTATTGTTCTGTTTTGGGATGGAATAAACATAATTTAATAGCCCATATCATTGATAGGAAAACAATGTAGACTAGAACCGCCTTACCGAGTGGGGGCAATGTCTCCTTAACATCACACAGCGCCCATTAAATGTCACAGTTTATTCATTAAGGTAGGTTAAGTAGTAACTGTCCTGTCCACAGATGTCATTTCACAAACAATTCGGAAATTATTTTGTCTGTGGCAATAGCCACATAAAATCAAAGGAAATGGTTAAATTCAAAGGATTGTGGGTAATTACCTAATGAAAAAGTATAGACTTAATAACCATGTGAAACGAATAGGAAGAAAAACTTTTGAACGATCGACTTTGATATGTAATAAATACACAATCTGGATGTAAACAATTGCCTGATCGTGACTGTCGCCATTAGGAGCACAGGGACATGTTAAATCAATATAAAACATATATTAATGTCTTCCATGGGACTGCTACTTGCATATTTATATATAAAATTAGTAATTCTGTTTGAGATCATGTCTATGTTTTAATGTATATATGGTTCTATTTTAGAGCGGTATATCATTGAAATTGTAATGCTTATCGCATCTCAAAAGCAGTAAAAATAGACTTCCGTACATGTGATTTTGTTTTATTTTTCAACATTATTGATAACATATCACAGACAATGTCCAACATGGTGAATTTCATGTTTATGTTTACATACCTCCTATTACAATAGTCCACTGCCTAATGCCATTACTGTACAGCAATTTATTTCCGTTTTTTTTCTAGTGGGATATTGGATTTTTTTTTTTTTTTTTTTTTTTTTTTTTAATTTTGATCAGACAGAAAAAGCGAAAATCAGTATCTGCACATTCAAATCCTTTATGTGCATACCAATAGTGTGAAATTAAATGTGCCTACAGGATAACACAACATAGGGTGGACCAACTTATTTTCGAGCGCGATTAAACGCTTATTTCGCGGAAGAAAGTTCCAGTTACAAACACCATAGAGCTTTTAAACTGTCAATTACTAAACTAAATGAATAAGTAGTTAGGGTGTAAAACTTATAACACGGTCACTTCGAAAATAGGTTACACACGTTTATTATAAAACCTCAGAATAAACGCCTTCTAAAAGCAAATTTCAAAGATTTTATTGTATCTAAAGACAAAAACCTGATATAATAGATACTATGCATCTTGCCAACCATACTGTAAACATGTTATCAGTAGTTCGTCCTTATAAACATATTATCAGTAGTTCGTCCTTATAATTGATAGACGAATCATAGATGAACAAACCGTTTATATGATGCAGAGGATAATTTACTTATTCGTGATAATGAGCGTCTTTTGTACATCTAACAATTAGATCCATCAGCTATTCCCCATGGAGTCCAAAGGTAGATATCATCGCATTTGAATCTATTTGTAAAGTATATGGATAAGGTTTTTAGTTTGTGGCCACATGTATTTATACTGGAAAGATTTAAAAGTCTATTGTCATCTCATTAGTGGAATCAAAGGTACATGGTAGAGTAGATATAGGTGCATTGAAAATAGTTTCATAATTTATTGATGCATCAGATTAATACCATTGACATGCAGGATTCGCAAGGAAATCGTATTTCAATATCTTTCTCAGAAACATAACGCAAACACCACGATGATAAATAAACACAGGAGATCAAGACCAGACAAACAGGAAGAATAAGCGCCTCTTGCTTTACGGGCGATATCGGGCGTAAAGAAACCAAGACTTTACAGATGCACTTCAAAGCAAGAACCAAAGCTTTGGTGACGAATCCATTAGGTTTTTACCCGATCATTTTAAAGAAGGTTTCTTCATAATTTAAAAAATGGTGTTGATTTTTGGTAGTTCACCAATCTTCAATCAGTTAATATCTGAAATTTATAATTTGAGTAAGTTTTGTTTTAATTTGCATAAAATACTTTGATTTGTATGTTTAAATGTGTTTATAACAAACTAATTATAATTTCTATTTCCGTTTAAGATACAAGTTCCTGTGTTGCCAGGGAGGAGAGTCACGATTTATTTATTTTTATCGTCGTAATACTTTTTATAAAATCACAGATGTTGATGACCATTTGCAGTTTTTGTAAAACCATCTGTGTCATAAACCTGTATGGCGATTCTTTGATGAATGGCTTCTCCGGCCATTGGCCTGGTCATCGTTCCCAACAGGAATTAGATAACATCACAGGTAGGCTGGTGACAGGTGTAAAATAATGTGTAGATATAATACCTGATTAGTTAACATGTAAACAAAGCGACAGATGTAACATGTCAGCATGTGGATACCTCTGTTATGCAGATATGTCTTTGATAAGTTAATCGGAAAAACGAATTCTGGGCATAATTTTGAAATGATAACCAGGTTAACATGCTTTAAATAGTAATACAGAGTGTTAATTACTGTATAACAACCAGGTAGACATGTTAAAACGTTTGTGTAGGAGTTAACACTATACCCAGGCGTGTAACCAGGTTAACATGCTTTAAATAGTAGTATAGACAGTGTTAACTACTGTATAACAACCAGATAGATAGGTTAAAACGTTTGTGTAGGAGTTAACACTATACCCAGGCGTGTAACCAGCTTAACATGCTTTAAATAGTAGTATAGACAGTGTTAACTACTGTATAACAACCAGGTAGACAGGTTAAAACGTTTGTGTAGGAGTTAACACTATACCCAGGCGTGTAACCAGGTTAACATGCTTTATATAGTATAGTAACGCAGGTTAACATGCTTTAATAGTAGTATAGCAGTGTTAACTACTGTATAACAACCAGATAGACGGTTAAAACGTTTGTGTAGGAGTTAACACTATACCCAGGCGTGTAACCAGGTTAACATGCTTTAAATAGTAGTATAGAGTGTTAACTACTGTATAAACTCAACCAAACCAGGTAGACAGGTTAAAACGTTTTTGTGTAGGAGTTAACACTATACCCAGGCGTGTAACCAGGTTAACATGCTTTAAATAGTAATATAGAGTGTTAATTACTGTATAACAACCAGGTAGACAGGTTAAAACGTTTGTGTAGGAGTTAACACTATACCCAGGCGTGTAACCAGGTTAACATGCTTTAAATAGTAGTATAGAGTGTTAACTACTGTATAACCAGGTTGACCTGTTTTAAACAGTGTATAGACATATTAATTATAAGCAGGTAGCAATGTATTAAGATATTTTTGGTAAATATTGTCTATACCATTTTTTTTTAATTTCGAAAACTTTAGATGATGTTAGTTATTTCATCTTCAAAGTTCCATTGCACCATCAATATTGATGCACCTCCCTAATATAAACATTATATGCGACACAATATACATTAACAATAAAACCAGAAGTTCCGTGACACGAAGTCCTGCGTCTGGCACTAACTTCCACAAACCCACACACGAATGGAGAATGATGAATTCCTACCTCAGGAAAACAATGCCTGGTTTTGTTGGTCGTAATTTAGGCTGTCTACATTTTTTTCTATTTGTACTTTAATTTCCATCACCGATACAGGACATTTTGATTCAGCACCCTCTCGGGTAGACAAGGCAGGTATTGTGCGAGGTGTGCCCAGGGTTTAGACGCTGATCACCAATTCCCAGTGACACAGGTAAACATAGGTGTAGGTAGGTCGGCGGACAGGATTACAACGATTAATATGGAAATGCTGAAGTTATTATCTGCTACATTAAAAGGTCATTACGATAATATCCGGAATATACTCAATTTGTCCAATTAGACGCTAATGTATCTCCCATTTGATATTTTCTTTGGTCCATATAATTATTTTCGGTATCTGGCTTCTTCTGAATATAAAATGACAAAAAAACCACTTCATTTACGATTTTTTGTAAGTCGGTATATTCCTTATCTGTTTGTTAATTAACACGAAAGTGTTCAGTTTCATGTCATTTAAACTCTTAGTATATGTTAGTAAAACTGTTTTAACATAAGGTTGTCCACTAGCCGCTGAAATATACTATGTTTACTCTTCCCATCTACTTTAAAGTCTGCTTTAAAATATCATTGATGTTTACAAGGATTTATATTCTCACTTACAAATTCGTGATGTTTATTTAATTTACGTTCAGTCTGAAGAATATTGATTATTATACTATTTTCATCAAGAATTACTCCAGGTCAATTATGTCATTAAAATCCAGTGCAACTTGATTAGATTCTATGTAAGAAGACAAACGATTCGATGAAGCCGTGAAATGAAAATACGACGTAAAAAAGTCACAGATGAAAATTGAATTTATACCGTGTAACTTCGAATCTTTGGTGGGGATGTTTCCCGCTCTTCATCTTTTTCAACAGGAACAGACTCCCCTTTTATGTGTTTTGAATATAGATGATCTTACATGAGTGGCTATGTATTATGAAATTTATCAAACGAGTTCAATAATTTGAGATGCCACGAACCTTTCTATAATCCGGCTTGGATGTGAAGTTTCCGTCTACTGAAACATTCTTGCAACGTCATATATATATTATGACATTAAAAATACGTGTGACGTCATAATAGAAGAAGTACATTTGACTGCTGCCAGAAGACTTATTTCAATTCGCCATACACAGTGATATATCTGCGATTGAAGTAATTTCACATATTTTTCACTCGTTGGATTCTAAGCTAATTAAGTGGGTTTGCAGTTTTGTTTATTGATGGTGTCTCCAATCTGGATAGTGGGAGTCGTCCATTAGCAATATACTTTTTGTCATATTATTCTGTATTTGCATATTGTTTGAGTTATCTATCCTTGTGGGTAGGTATTGATTGTGACATCATGTGTTTGCGTCACAATGTATACCAATCCGCAAGGGAGATAACTCTGTAATAGGCAAAAACAGAATACAGAAAACAAATGAACCAGCCGGCTCTATTGTTGCAATACTGGCCACAAGGGGAGGTTAGCATCTAGCTGTATCTGAAACCTTAGTATATCTTGTCCGGGGGACAGAGAACCACAAGCCATCATCGCAAGAACATTTATCCGAAGGGTACTACATCATGGAATAACAAGCAATGCTATTGCAGCATAATTATATGTATGGTTCCAGTACTTTCAAGGTGAAATCTGCTACAAAAAGTCACTAAGAAAGCCTGGAGGAAGAAAAGGTACATATGAAGAAAGACACACTGTTCTATATTGCTATTGATGTAAGTAGACGATGGTGCATGATTGGTACATTTTTTTTACATTATTCCTCGTTACAAAAGAAAAAAAAACCACACACACACACACAATGAGGAGAAAAGAAGTGGAACAATCTAAAATAATAAACAAACCTTTAATAAAAATGAGATTATGAAATGAAAACTAAATAAAATAACAATTTGCACAGGTCATGAATATGAATTCAGGACCAATTGTATCAAGCATCTTAACGATTAGGAAATCCTAAATGTGAAGAGGAGTTAAGGAAATATCAATCCTAGAATGCTCCTTTACAAATCAACCGTGATGCCACAGGTAATCTCTAGGTTTATAAACGGTTAGTATCTGACGTGGTCATGTTGCTGATACGTATGTAATGACATATTAACCTGTTCACAATAAAACCCGCCTACTTTAGTTATTAATACTCCCTCAATTTTCATTACATTTGTAAGACCAAATTAATTCCGGAAATAAAAGTATTTGACTTTTCTCGCCCGTTTGTCAACTACCTGCAACACCTCGTATAATCACGGTACATTGAAGTCGCCAAAGTCTACCTCTAAATCTAAGTGAGCTCTCTACTTGATCTTTTTATATGAAAAAAATAGTTTGCCATTCACATTACGCAATAATTATTTGATAAACCTTACCTTAAGCACACATGCATAAATATTACAAAATATGCACTGTTAGTCTCAGAGAGATTTGAAAGGCCCTAATACACTAATTGAAAGTCATCATAGCATATAATGAACGTCACAAGCAAGGTTTATATACAACTGTGATCTAGTCAATTGGCTGAGAAGAATCCATACAAATTGAAAACATGTTTTTTTTGCCTATAAAAGTTTTATCTCAATCCATTTTTAAATGAAAATTCCCTCGCCAAATAATTTCAATTCCTTTCTTTTCAAATGTACCAGAGTAAAGATGTCAGTGCGCGTTTTTAGTGGTCCCTAATGGACTTGGAATGAGATATACAGCCTAAGTAAATTGTAAATGACCCCCTAATATACATTTCCACAGCCATTTAATTTCCATAAAATATGCCTTATATCTAATGTTAGGGTTGAAATAAAATCATATATGAAAATACCTTTCTTTTCTTGGTGTGACAATGCGAATTTTCTCAAACGTGACCAAAATATGGATATCAACAATCTCTTTTTTTCACAATCTGGTCAAAATAAGTCATTTTCATATGTATGGAATGGAGAAGATCTATTAAAATAACCCTCGTACCCGCTTAAATCATAAGTTACTACGGAGAGCAAAACATCTACCCAACTTATTAAGGAACATTAAAAATCGTCAATTTGAAATTGCTTTTAACGCCTATATCAGATGGACTTTTCTACTTAAATCTGAGGAGAAGGCACTTGACAGTTTCGCCATCTTAAAAAGGTGGAATGATTAAAGCTCCAGGTGTTTTGTTGTTCTGCTGATAGACGGTAGTGTGGAATGGAATAAGAATGTCTCTTAATTAAAGTTTAACACATGAAAAGAGGTTTTTAAAATCTTCAATTTCTAGCTTAGTTTATTTAGATGTCAGGACATTTATCATTGTGATGCAGTGAAATCGGGGTGTTTTTTTGCGTAGATTGTGCGATATTTCAGCCATTTAACATAAAATAGTATTATCATTTATTCAGCTTCTGATTCTAATGGGGCTATCTTAAAAGGCCCAATCAATCACATCATTGTGAATATTCATGTGTCATGATAACTATGTAAATAACATTAAATCTTATAGTATAATTTACTGAAGCAAATAAACAGTCGAAAAATAGTTTACATGAGTTTCTCTCGATATACATTAATAAGAAATACATCATAACCAGGTTTATAGTGATAAATATATATTTCATAAAACATATCACTAATATGTAACATATAGTTTGATTGATTATTTGATTACTTCCTTTAATTTCAAATGTGTTTCCATGGTAAATTTAGTATTTTTGTGTTTTCGTGGTTTAAGAACGCGACTAATCGTTTCATCGAAATCATTAATTTTTAAATTCAGTCTCTGCCACATCAACTTCATTTCAACGGACTGCATGGAGTTCAGTTGACAGGTATTACCTTATTATTATATCATCATGAACAAACGGGGGCATTTTCCTCCTTAATAAATCGGGTCAACCTCATCAGGATTTTGTTGAAGGCATTCCGAAGACTTTTCTACTCGCAAATATAGTTTCAATATTGAATAATTATTCTGTCCCTAGGTATAGTGTTAAGTTTTGTTAATGTATCTGGGAGGGATGTCCTTTGGGAAGTCTATGGTTGTATGATTCAGTAAGATAGCACTGTTAAATAGTGAACGTTATCACATAGGGAGGTGACTATTTTTATTAAAGCATAGAGGTGACTATTTTTATTAAAGCTGATCTTAAAATAATGCCTTTTCCAAAATGGCTATATACCTATATCAATTCGTAAGAATATCAAACATCGCATCAAACACTATGACAATTCTTAATTGATTAGTGCATTTTGAAATCCTGATTTATTCTTGGTTGATGTCGGGGACTGTAGTGTTTACACTCGATAAGTCTCTTGTACTTTACGGGTATTGACACACACAGGTATTTGTTAAATCAAATTGGTCGGTCCATTATCACAATCAGGTGACGATCTTAATCACGCCTAAATCAATAACGAGGCATTTCACTCATTACCTAGAGGCTTTAAAACACTATATCAGGGTAGTGTACATTCTCCAGCTCTGTGCAGCATTGTCGCATACAAATTCTTATCTAACATCAACAGTAGAACGGTTTGGCCAATAGACGTAGCATTGGGTTTGAGGGTATATCAATTTTACAGTCGTTCATATCCTTTCATCTTATGACAATATCTGTTAACACGCCATGAACTAATTAAGATAACTCCAAAACAGCGAAAACATGCAAACTGTCTCTTAATAATGTACAAATCTGAACACGTATATAGGAAATATTTAGAACTAAAAGCTGATAATTGGTGGTATTTTTAGATTGACTAAACAGTGCTAATATTTTTATTTTGCGAATGCTACTGTAATAAATAAAATAATGTGACACTTTTATGTGACCAATTTTCTTGTTCAATATATTTTGGTCCATATTTTAGACATTCATTATAATTAAGTAGGAATTTTGGATTCACTGCGTACGTTTAACCAACTGTTAGTGTAAGCTTGATCAAAATTAACAACATTACCTAGGTGAATATTGACGCAATGTTTGAGATTTAGGGTTTCATTTTCTATGGTAGATTGCTCGTTGTTATATAAAATTACGAGAAATCGTCATATTATCCTCGAATGACAGTTGCTGCATTAGACTTGTACTTTTGAATACATGTCAGTCCAAGTAAAAGATCTCATCCAGTGTAATTATATTTTTCTCAGTAGTTTTTGTGACGTAGCGTTATCTACAAAGTTGATTAGAAGATTGTCAAGAGTGTCGTTCGAATCTCTCGTACGTTGTTAGTTATGCCCTGTCCACTTAGGGACTGGTTAATTTACAGCTGACAGTGAGTATCTGTTGCAGAGATTCATATTCCGTTTGAAAAGAGGGGTTAGCTCGGGACGGAACATTTAGGCTATCCGTTTGTAAAGGTAGGCATCAAAATTGCCAATAAAATATCTGTCATCTTTTTGTCAGAAAGTGACCCGTTGTGAATATAGAGGGGAGACTAGAAATGGGCCAGATAGGGGGTACTATATATCCAACAGATAAATAAAGCTTTTAGCTCTTATGGACTGGGTTGAAATTATGACTTTTATGTTGTAAAGTTGAAATGTTTCGATGTTTATCAAAATAATTTGTTTCGTGTCTGTAGCTTGCTTATCTCCCTTGGCCGATGCGATCTTGTGAGACTGTTTGATGAATGTGTCTGAAAGGCTTTTACGAGGTCCGTTGCGTATCTATCTCAGACTGTGCCGACAATTGGTCATTTCCTTGGAAACAGTTCGAAACAAATGGATGAGAAAGGGAAATTGTTAAAAAGATCTGCCTAAGTATGGCGGGTACTCCGGTAGGCGTCCAATCCGTAGGCTGTAGTGATAATATAAGAAAGAACTTTCGTGGTTTTGACATGCTTGGAAATCGACGCTTGAATAACACAAAGAATATTACAACATATTTTATTTTTTATTCTCCAAGTCAAACTGTCTGAATAAGCGTGAACATTTATTTGAAAACTTATGCTGTCTTCTCGCTTTGCTTACCTCAACAAGCAGTCCTTTGTGTCTTAGACTATCTGAAGTCCTGTTAAACATACCATTATAAAAATAAATATGCAATTTTTGATCGGCAAGGCAAACCTTTCCGTCAAAAATCATTTCATGACCCTGGACCCTTGTTTCCCAATTGCAGCAGTCATTGGCTTCATGTTTTCGGACTACAGACATTTTGTTAAAGAGACATTGTATAGATAAATATGTCAAACATACATAATAACTCATTTTATAATTTTATGATAAATAGTACTAAAAGCATATATTAAGAACAGTTGAGAACGTATTGCTATTTCAATAAATATATAGAAGGTCACTGATTGATGAAATGTTTAAACCTATATTGCTACTAAATGTATAGCATTTATTTTATTCCTTTTGACAAAAGCAGTTTTTAACCTTTTCCCTTGATGTTCTTGCTTCCCATTGATACTGTTTACCGACAGTAGTTACTTATTTACCATGTATACACCTCGGATCCCAAATCATGAAAAATACACAAAGACATAAAGACCAGAAACCCGATAATTGTGCTATGTTAATGGTAAAAAAAATTACTTTAGGGCTCGGTTATATGCTAAACGCAGAAGAGACACCTGTAATATGTTCGCAGATCCAAATCTATATTTAGTTATTGATGTGTTTACTAAGCATTTTCATTTTTTTTTTACTTTTTGACTAAATTGTGCTTTTTAACTCCATGTCGATCTTGTTTATCTAATTCACGTTTTCTTGCATAATGACCTCTATACCTGTACACGTATGGTGTTTATCCACTAATATTTAAATGTGTAGATATTACATTACGAAGTCAATTTAACAAAACTTTAAATGAAACTTCACATTTGCATACGTAGATGTGTGTAGGAGTAATAAGGAGTGTGAAATATGAAGAAGATATTACAAAATAACAATTTGTGTTGTTGAAAAATACATAAAATTGTACATGAAAACAATTATCTCTCAATGGTTATATTTTCAGCATGCATTTTGAAATAAATGTTTTAAGCATATTTATCAGTTTATACAATATTATATTCAGCAAAGCAAGTTTGCTATACTGTGGTTTAAAGCAGCATGATGAAGATAAATATTTCACATCGAACGCACACTTTACATAAAACGTCATAAGAAACCGTGTTGTACTTTGTATCTCTGACGTCGATGACGTACACTGAAAGTTTCTATCCATCACCGTAGCACACCCCGAGATAAGTGATCCTTTTAGGTACTCAATCATGTCGGTAAGGAGACTGTGTTCCACCATATTTTTGCAATGTTACGTCTTCTTCAACTTCAAAAATATGGTCCATTCCTTCTTGTCGTATTTTTTGTGTATCTTTTTGCCGGGACTAAGACCTATATTGCATTTGCAACAATGAGTTAACATCAGTTTTCAATGACAAAATTCTTGGCACAAATCTCTGAAATGTACAACTGACTTAAATGTATCTATTAAACTGTTTTAAAATAACGGACCTTTTACAATTCTCTAGTGGTTGTACGCATTTTGATCTTCATTTTATTAATTCCCAAGCTCTTTATATCTTAGCTTGCTACCGACGCCAATCGCTCTCAGTATACGAATGGAGAACTCCATTGCTAGTCCAGTGTTTCATTGACCTTATATACAAACATTCTTTAATTAAGTTCCCTTACTAAAAGAATTTTGCACATCAAAATGTCGAATCAGTTGGCCAAGTTGTTCGTAAACAGACATAATCCAATACAAACACTTCAAAGTTATTTCAATTGTCATATATTTTCGAATTTCAGCTTAATTCGACAAGATGAATATTTTTCTCCCACGGCAATTATCGATGTTACTTGTCAACATGCCCGGAACTTAATGCGCTATCTGCAAACCTATAAAAGGGTTGTATCTTAAACTAACGCTTTTTCTGTAGTTCCATCTTTGAAACTTCTAAGTCATCTTGAATGTTTTCCTATTCATTTCAGTCCTAGTCTTTGAAAGCAGATTAACATAGATTTTCTCGCTATTTCCCCTGTTTCTCTATTGGTTTGCTTATTAAACCTTTTCGAAATATCCATTTATATAATATGTGAAATATTGTAGTATTTGTTGTTGTAAAGAGATAAGATATTCAAATTAAAAAGAGCGACAGTAGTAGTTAATCATACAGAAATTAAAATTGTGATCTTATCAAATGTTTTCTTATCTTCACCTTTCATTTAATGTATCGACGCTCTTGAGCTTATATATTTTCGAACCATTTAGATGCTATGCTTCCTTTGATGGCGTTTAATAATATTTTCTTTGTTTTAAGTGTTGAAAACCAATGAATGTCATACTTCATTATCTTTCCTATTCTAGGTCCCAGTCGAAAGGAGCACCAATAAGCCTTTGAATGGTGGAGCAATTGGCTTATTCCCGAACGGGTAACCTAGACGTTGACCATTACCATTGGAATTTGATCATTATCATCTTAATGTTTTCACTAAAAATCGACATTTATCACTGTAATCGTTATATAATAACAAGGTACATGTAAGATATTTTTTTACTAACTGTTAAATATTACTACCATAAAATAGAAAAATATATGTTACAAGAAATTTTAGAATCGTCACGCTATCGTTTATCCTAATGTTGTTGATACAGTTTAGTCATGGTCCATGTGAGCGATTGACATGGTCGATATATTTCTATCATCCAGGTTTGTTCTAAAATCCGGGTAAAATTCATCGTACTTAACAGGTATATCCTGGGATCATGAAGTGTTTACGATAGCGCAATAAATCACTAACGATAACCGAGTACTAATGTGTGTGTTAGGTGCTGCTTCACCTGTGTGGGTAGCTGATTTCCCAGCTGTCTTCAATCCATGACATTGCTGTTTTTACCCGACATTAAATGTGAACAAATTGTAAAGCGATTATGAAGTTACACGTAAGGAATAGACACTCACGAGAAGACATTATCTCTATATTAATGTAAATCCTTATTATATTAATAGTATGTATAAATGGACCGGACAAAAAGGTACGGAAAATACACGAGATTTATTATTATAGCCCATTAAATCGCACACATTTCATAAATAATACATATTGATGCAGAAAAAAATCCCTAAGTGTGTTTCAGAAGAAAATAGGCATAAAACCCGGATTGATATATTCTCCATTACCGCTGATGTTGTGACACCACATTCTTTTTATATTACTTACGCCGAATGAACTAATGCCAACCTGTCGACAGCTATAAATGTGAACGTGGAGTTAGTATCTGTCATATCTAATATTTACGGGTCCCGAATGAACTTGTCACAAATTATCTGCCAAAATGATTCCATTTTCTATCGCTATTCCCAGAAAAGCATGAAACAATTGGTGGACAGATAGCCATCTTGGTTGTGCCGACCGTCCAATTTTAATACGTGATTTATGGAAACCCACGAGGGCTAGGAAATCTACGTATGAAAAGCGATGGAATCTACTATCGGTGGACGATCGCCTCCGTCAACACTGTCTATTGTAAAGCCAGTGTTTAACACTACCTGTCATATTGTTGTTAATGCATTAGTTTGTCACTGACTCGTCTTCATTGTAAAACCGACCACTTCCATTTTGGCGAATTCCGCTAAAACAGATAGCGATAACGGGTAGATTGATTCCTGATTAGAGGAATTAGAAGTTGACGTGTGGGTCGCCAATCTATTGTATCACGGACTATTTCTATATGATATTGTCGTAACTATCGACAATGTTTTCAATCTGAAATTGAAAAATGTATTTTGTCTTTTATTTCCTAAAACGGAGCGATATGCTCTCTATTCAGCTAAATGCCAAACCTATTTGTTGATGGGCGGTCCATTATGTCAGCGTTACGTAGGCTTGAGTGAATAGGTCAGTACTGATGGCAGTAGCATTGGAACAAACCGGGTAGGTCAATTATACATGAGTAAGCATGTCTGGTAGGTTTGAGTGGGCTGGGAAGGCCAATGTTCGTCAACTATATCTGGGCCAAGTTTAGTAACCATTCATCTTCTAAAGGAAATTTCTTCATAAAAACATTTTAGGACATTTTTTATAGAAGTTAAGAAGTTACCCTTATTTCATTTGTCAGGACAGTTGAAAGTTTATGTAATTTTTAAATTCATGAACATTCTGGAATCTGTAATCATGTCCCGGGATTATAAAACATTCGTCCATTTAAGATTAAACTCAGCCAATCATTTATTACGTAACTTTTTGTAACATTATCTTTGATTGGCTAAATCTAAACTTGAGACTCTTTTAAACTTTAGCATGTTTCATGATCATGAAGCCAAGTCCAGATTTTTTTTAAACAAATTTAAAATCAAAATTTGACTTTTGAGAAATCGGAGCCAGATGCCATTAATACACAACCCTGTTCTTGTCAATCCTTTAATCGTTTTTCTTAAATGACGATGATCTCTGTTCCTTCATGACCTAGCTTATTGATGACAACACTTATATTGAGTTCATAGATATAACATCACCATGCGATCAACCGCCTTATTGGGGACATTTTCCATCTCATTCAGTCTAGTCTCATGCCAAACATCAGCAATATGTAACATCCTTACCGATATTTCATTACGACAGCTTCAGCCTCATTTAAACATCTTACTTACTTGACGACAACCTCCACCTCATTTATTCATCTCATTTAAAAACCTGAAGATATTCACGATATTCGTCCAATTCCAGAATCAAGTACTTGGCGACAATTATTTGATTTAAGCATCAATTAACGGCATTCACTCCAAATTCAAGCATGAAGTAATTAACGATATACATTCAAATACTTGTAATGATGACATTCATTTAACTCAAGCAGTTTACTATGACCTGACAATATTCATCTTACCGAATACTGGTAGCATATACCACGGTAAAAACAGACTTCTTTTTATTTAAACATATAGATGACGACAACGGTTTTCTACCTAAAACCTCACCAATGAAGTTCTACTTGCGCCACTCTTTTTTGTTTCTTCATCTTCATGAACTTGTTTCTGATTTGCACCGAAGGTGAGAGTTTTATACGGTTTTAACCACTTTTTGTTAGTTTTCTTGTGTAGTCTGTAAGAAAAATGAGAAAAAATAATATAAATAATAAGATATGGGTAAATAGTGAAATCTTTCAAGACCTATGTTAAGGATGTTTACCTTGGGTTTGACCCGACATTACTTTGAATTACTCATACCAAACGTTATACCTATATTTTATAGATTGGCGTGGTTTGGACTAAGTTCCGTACTTTCGATTTGTCTAATGGGTCACAGATACGATGTGCTGGTATTGTAATTTAGATAAGGGCGAGTTTATAGGGAGATACTAAAAGGTGAAGTATTGGCGAGTGACCGGTTATCAGATGTTCCGGAATCTGGAAGTTCGTCACTATACGGTCCAGTACGGTTACAATACACTGATCAGGAGCAAGTCGACCTTTTATGATAAACATCTGTAAGTATCAGTAACGTTACCTACTTTGATTGCCTCGTGGTAAAAACTGAGAATTGTAGTCGGTGACCAGTCTGCACGTTAATACCATACATAACAGTATTAGATCTATCGGGCTGGAACATTAACAAAGCTTGTAACATAAAAACGCATAAAACTAACAACTTTTGTTCCGGAATTGGAATACGATTAGTTTAACCAGCTGGACTATTGTCAAAGGACATTAAAGTAAATTATATAAACTTCACTATAAAGGGGTGGGTTTGATAACCATGATGAGGTTCCTTGTTGAAAAAAAGATTAATGAAACCAACTGGAAAGTAAGACCCGCTTGTGAACATCATTTATTTAGGCGTTAAGTTGGGTGCCAAACAGGCCATACATCATTGTCTTTTCTCTCCCTTATCTTATTACCATAAACAGTGAGGGATGAGCCGGACTGTCTGAGCCATCAGAGGAGCCAGACATGCAGTTATAGAAATCCGGGTTTTCGGCCAAGAAGGCCCCGGTCTCGTAGCCCCTTTGGTGCTGACACTGTATGTATGCTCTCTATCGCCCGACCTTTGGAAAAAGACAGAAATCCGTGCAGCATTAATTTGGTCCAAATTGAGTTATCGACCCTAAAAGAAGCAATAAGATCGGTAGAGCAATTCTAACGATATTATTAGTAATTTAAATGAATTATTTTGATATGGAAACCCTCCGCGAGACAATCATTTGCATCAATTTCTATCAACAATGTAATCAGTACGCCCTATGATTTCTCGCTTCCCCCAGATATGACATTCCCCCTTCAGCCCTATTTGCTGTGCAAGGCTAACTCGATTTAGAGCTTGTCATTGGTGGATGCTTGTCTTTGCTGGCGCTGCGTCTCTCTGATAGGTCTATCGCACGAGACTTACGGCCGGCTGTGGGCAAACCATGTCACCCCTGGAATTCGGATCAGCGCCTCATTGAGAGAGAAATATCAGCTGACCATTACTTACGGTTGGTCACTTCGTAACCTCGACCTCTATCTAATGGTCAGCGTGGCTGTTCTACTGTCATTAATTAGCAGGGTGACCATTAGACGAAATAAATTCTATCAGAAACTAATGAAGCTGTCTCTCTCTGTATTAAGACAAAACTTTCAAACGAACGCGACCAGAGATACAACAGGAACCACGTGGTACATCGTTACTAACGTACAACTGTTTCGGTGTATCAAGTAGCTCTATCCAATTTGTAATACTTCGCAAAGCAATATCATCGGAGAAAGAGCAAAACAAAGAAAAATAATGATATAATATTAAGGCCATAACAACTTAATGAAACAGAAGATTGCCTTCTGGCTTAACATTACGTCGTGAAAATTGCTTTGAATATTCAAAATAAAGTATCATTTTATTACTGTGTTTGCAATTAAACTACATGTTAAAGGATTGGCTCTCCGGACCATTGTTTATTCCCTTCCTAAGATGCATCTACCTATTGGAACAATAGCACGCGCAACATTCGTGCCAGTAATTGACTAAGTTCCCAAGAGATCTGACCAATCCCAACACGTACAATCAAGATTTTTATTGCATTGTGCATTGTTTAATTTTCACTTGAATTAATCAAGCTTTTTCCCCCCAAACATTCGCACTAAAATATTACACGCTAAAATAATTTTCTTTATTGAAAACCTCTGATTTTGTCAGTGTTCATTACTAGATACAGGGCTATGTCGGTTTGTGATGGGTATCTCTGCAAAGCCGCAACTCTCTAATGGTTTCGGGGGAATAGCTATGGACGAATGTATAGGATCGTAATTGCTTTAAGTGTCACAGCTTGTCACGTGATTCGTGTTGGCGCGGGTGTCTTCTAGCACGTGCATTGTTATCAGAGAGCTTCCGACAGATGTAATCCGCAGTTATCGCCCCTCAAACAAACGGTGGGATTAGAAAATGATGAGGATCATCATTATGATGATTAATTGTGGTTATCTGTACAACCTCCATCAGTCGTTACAACTCTCGGTTACCAGAGTGTAGTTCAGGAATGAACGGTGAACATGGGTGACAAATCGTACAATATAGTATTGAAATACAATAAATCTATTGGATGTATTATGGTTTTAAGTATCAGTAAATACAACAGAATCGTACGGATTTCTGACACAAAATCGTTAACGTTTTGTTTGCAGGTCATAATCTGATATACTGAAAAACATTGACAGTCACATTCATCATCATTTTTCTTATTCTCGTAACACCATCGGAGCCTTCAATAGATAAACAAATAGGCTTTTTTGAGATCATCAATTATTTCACACCTAGAAAGTGCTTCTGTCGACTAGACTTTATATTTCCAGGTAAAAGTCATGATAACCCCTACTTATTTAGGAATGTATTTTGACGGTAAAGGCATTTAAAGTCTTTTTTGCAATGATATGATTTCATAGATTCACCAATTCCATTATGGTATGTGCTTTTCAGTGAAGCCATGGTTCTGTTTTTATCAACTTATATGTTTCATTCAATAATGATCATCAGATAAAGCGGTAAAGATTTCTTTCATCCAATTTTTGGCACTCAAAAAATAAGCAAAAATAATGAAAAAAAAATAATGACGCTACTAAAGTTTTGGGATCATATTTTGGTAGAATTTCATTATGGTGTTGATGTTCACTATTTTACTTAGATGTAGGAAACTAAGAATATTGTTGTCTGCTGTTCGGGTCATATTTTCATTAAATTGACAGGACTTTCTGAAGGAGACGATTTTCGTAGATAAATTCTGTTTTGTGCATGATACGGTTTTATATGACAGCGATGTGTCTGAGAATGACCACTACTTGTGGTCAGTATAATGATAACTGGACATCACTGATAAGAGTAATGTCCTGAAAGATAAAGACACTATCAAAATTAGAATTCAATAAAGCATGGGGTGCCTCTTCATTTCAAAAGACTCGGCATATATATCAAAGTAAAGATCTGTGAACTGCGGACAATCTCGGAGTCTATGTAAGCCTATTGGGTTTCTTGGCTTTGTCTGACCATATTGACCATTGTCCAGTTGGAGTGACCCTTAGCTCTGTTATTGAGTCTGTACGACAGATGACCCGAGTAGCGAACATAACCAACGCCTTTTACAGACATTTGTAAAATATAATGACATCAACTGTACACTTTAACGGACATTAAACCGCTATTCGATCTATGTTTTATTTGGCGACAAAAATACCAGCTCTACATTTCAATTTTCTTTTAACATGTCGTATTCATAATGCTAAAATGATTGCGCTTTACAAAAACGCTTAGGATGAAGACACAAGAATTTAGTTTTCAAATCAAGTTCATATTATTTTGATTCTTTAAAAATCACTTCTGCAGATTTTGTTCTGTTAACGTCCTACTTAATTATTTAAAGACAAAAACTTATGCTATTGGTTACAAACATTGTGCGGGCGTGTGCACGTCAACAATGCCATTCTTGTCCGAGTTTCTTCTGCCCTAACACCAGACATAGACATTATGACAGCTACTTACCTGGTGAAGACTACAATAGACATCTATCGGTCAGACTAGCGGTCAGACTATCGGTCAGACTAGCGGTCAGACTTTCGTCCACTGTACCACAGTACCTAGACTGTTTTAAGAATGTGTTTATTGCGACTTTGTCTCTGCTGATTTGTTATTGCACATAAGAAAGTGCGGAGAGTGGTTATTTCTATCACATAAGGAAAATGTTAAAAAAAACACAACAGCATCAACAACATTTTAAGATGCATAGTGAAAGACATGAATTAAGACTCCTTTCTATCGAAAATAATAATAACAAAAAGAAATTAGGCCGAGAGAACGGCGTAGTTTTGCTGTCATTAATATCTTATTTTTTCAAATTATCTGGATATGATGATGTTTAGACCAAAGCGTAGCGATACATATTTTATTTATGATATAGCACTAGAAGAAAAATCAATAAAGCAATATATATTTATACAACAATAAACAATGAATGTACGCCCCGGCCTCCTACTAACGAACTAACACTGTAGTAACAGCCCCCTTTCAATAGATAGGCATCATTAGGATTCATAATTCATAGTGTCAGCGGCCTGTTTTTATATAGTTCAATATCCAGATACTGTCAAACATTCCGGTATAGTTGTTTCGTCCCAAGTGTGTATTGACAAATTTGTACCTACCTTACGACGTGTTGCCACTTCAGGTCACGTGTTCGAATTTCCAATATTGTCCTTGCATGTCGATGTGACACTTTAATCACACGACGGTCATTTTTTATGTTATTTTGACAACGCTGTTTAACGATAAAATAATTATTGATTTCACTGATAAAAGTCAATATTGATATGATCGACACATATTTGTCAGATAATTTCGATTTTGTGTGGAAATTTTATGGTGCTAGCACACGGGCTGTATCAAATATGTATACTCCAACGTGTTAAGGCTATAAAGGACCCAATATGGAGACAGAGTTGTCTGCCCTTTATGTTAAACCTTGACATTATGTGTTTCAGTTTAATGAAGATAATGAAGCACAAAAAATTGGTTAAGCTATTGTTGATATTACTTCATAAACTGTTAAACATCATAGGTTCGCATACCATGCAAAAATTATATCTATTTTAATAAAACAGTTATCATTCTTTCGACTTATCATCGAAATATTGCTAATCGATCTACACACCGTAGTTTGGTGTTACTCACTCACGATCTAGACTCGCTATGGTTCTACTTTACTCGCTATGGTTCTACTTTGGTTCTACTTTACTCGCTATGGTTTTTCTTTACTCGCTATGACTCTACTTTATGTGTATTTGAACCGATATCGCGGTGATTCCTTTTCACGATTTCCTCGCTAGCGAACTACCAATCTCTCACAGGTTGCATTGCGGTCCCCATATATCACAAAGTTATCTGCCTTTGGGGGTAGGTATTGATTGTGACGTCATGTGTTTACGAGCGTAACGTCATACTTTTCGGAGAAAACGACGTGAATTACGATAACAAAATAAAGACGTCATAGTGGATGCCTACCGACAAGGGGGCCACTCTGTAATATACATTAATCTTAAAAGGAAACAAAACATGTGTGAAATATAAAATCGTGGATATTTTTCTTCCCTTTACTAATTTGAATAACAACATCCTCTTCCGCGGATTCAAAAATAATATTTCGTATGAACATATAGTGTATACCATTATACGGATGCTTGTGCACTTAATAACAGATTTCAATCTTTGATTTTAACAAGTCTGAAAGTAAATGTCACATGATGTTCTTTATTACTTGCTTATATGAAATTACAAACAAGAAATCAAATGTACGGTGTATCAAAATATGAATACTTTCGTGAAGCTTTGAAGTTCTGTACGTATATTAAAAAACTACTGAAAAATATCATATTACCATGTCATTAATATTTTGTAGACATAATTGGCAAAATATGTAAATTTCTCTTTTGTGAATCTTTAATACGAACACGGTTTAATTAAACAGCAATTAGAGTACAGCTTTTGTTGACTTATTTATGGAAACAAGTTTAATTCTTTTGAACTTGATAAGTTGGGCCTGATTCGTGCTCATCACCCCGGAGGTAGCATCTCCCGCACGCGTCGCTACCAATTCCGGACTAATTTGAGTGGCAACGTTTAGTTATTTATACCCCAGGTCCGTTTTAGGTCCTGGTTTTAGATGTAATTCGTGTGCCGGACATGCGTACAAAAAGATAGTGACATGATTATACAATTGTATTTTGTAGAAAATAGTTAGTTCCGGGTATCTCCGGAGTTTACACACCTGTGTGTGGAAAGATCATACGACAAGGGATGTTAAACTAACTAATTACCCAGATGTCTCCTACTCCAATCAATAATTCAAACTCATAATGTTGTACCTGTTTGATGTCGCCAGAAACATGTGACAATCGATCCGGAGTTATTGGTACTTCTGGTGGCATACGTACTAGACACGTTATGAAAAAGATACCCTATTTGTGCTAATTAACGATGGTAAAAATTAACACGGAATCATACATCAAGATTGCCAAACGACGATAACGTTATAACTTTCCATCCACATTCATTTACCCATTTGGTACAGACAGCAAAGAAGACTTTGATGTTGCATGCTGCAATGCCATTTTCCAAATTTCATACTTTCAATATTCGTTGTGACCTACTAAAAACATTTCGAAGCAGGTTCTCTTCTTAGACGAAAAAGTCACGAAGGACAACTTTTTGTCATTTGTGCTTCGGTAAACTACAAAACATAAGTTGAACAAAGAAACTGCATTGTACATTTATTAAATTTAATGTCGTAAACAGCCACAAAAATCACACCACATGACATGAAATAACACACACGTTTAAGGTATTGTACAGTTGCACAGGTTGCCAAAAAACCAAAACACCGCACAAATCATCGTACAAATCATCGTACTTGTCAAACCTCATTACACGAGTCATTGCTCTTGATCGAAAGACAAAAACCACCACACAAACTATTGCCTGACGACAAGGCACAAAAAAATCCGGTACAAAGCAACGTACATAACACCAAATCATAACATGGGTAACTCACACACCAGCATGGGATTTGTTTTGAGCTTTCTAACACAAAGGAAAACATTGAATTACATTTCAAATGACATATCTGATTGTATGTTATGATTTCGCAGACTAAGATATTGAAATTAAAACACTTTTCAATGCTAATGGCTAACAATAAGCAGTGTTTTTTAATGGCCACTTGGAACTACTACATCTTTACAATACGATAAATGTATTGAAATTATTCCATTTCAAAGTGGTCCACACCTAACTCGGAAACCGATATTTTATTGAAGACAGGGTTTATTAACAAAACACATACAGATTCGTTGAAATTTACATATCTACACAAAACGCGATAAACTACTAAAACTATATTCTCCCATACCATTTGTGTCGGTAGTATTTAGGGAGCTGATATTGAGATGAACAGACGCTGATATACCAGAAGTGTTATTCAAACACGAGAAATTAGTATATGACGAATAGATAAAGATCTCAATATGTACTACAGGCCTTTGATGGCGAACGATCAGCCAAGTCCCTGGGAACTGACCTTTTATATAATAACAACACTTTGGGATATTGTTGGTTACCAGAAGTTCAGACCGATGATGAACTGGTATAACAACCCCTCCAGTACAGATCGTTAACATAAACTTGTAACAATTTGTTTATATTGACATACTTACTGTGGTAACTAACAATGCATATTATATTGATACATGGTATCATCAATTTTAGAAATGTCTTCGGTTATCTATCAGGAAAAGGGACCATGCCTCATCAGTACCATCAATCAATCAGGGACTTCAGTTCTTACCTAGCTTAACCAATCAAAATGACTATTTTTGTAACGTCATTTGTGATTGGTTATGTCGAATCTTATGACTGTTTCATGACCGTTAGGTCTGCCTGGTTACCACGACAAGAATAAGTTCTAAAAGAAAATCCCTAAAACTAGTTTTAAGTGGTGTTGAAAATTATAGGAAAAGTTTACTAGTATTCGGATTCCGTCAAACGGGTATGGCAGACCAGGATCTCCATGAGAGAAAGCGTTCTCTGTTTAATTATAATTGACGAAACTTGCCATAAAATGGCAAGGTCAAGACGAGGATCAATACGCATACACAGCAATACCGAATAAACAGACCTCATATCGGAAATATAAAGACAATCTCTACCTGATTTCTACCATGACATCAGTGCAGTGCTACCAACCGGCATTTCTCGAAACCTTGAAATACCGATTTCCTCGTCAAAAACCGACGTTTGTCACATATTTCTGACGAAGGGAACAAAATCTAGAATGAAGAATCAGATGGAACATGCAACCGTGCAAAGCTGGAGATATACGGATGAGAAGTTATCGAGAAAATCTGGAGATATATGGATGGGAAGTTATCGAGAAATGGAAAATTATAGCCGAAACATCACCTTATTTCATAGCATCAGTGTTCGCTTCTGCTAAAGGAAAGATTACGCTTAGGAGACCTTATAAATCCGTGCGAACAACAAGAAAAGCAATACAGCCAAGGAGAAACTCAAATGGTTCTCATAATAGCTTCAAGAGTTTGCTGGACGGATTCGGTCATTCAGCTCAATAAACATGTTTTAGATAGGACATTTAATCATCCTTATCATTATATATATATTGTACAAGTTTGGCTCATGTGTTCCACGAAATAAGCTTCTTTTTCGATTGATACTTTTCTCTTATTCCGTGCATTTTAGAATGTATGAGAGTAATTATAATTGTAGAAGATTACTAAGAGTACACATTAACGGTGACAAACGTCGGAATTACATAGCACATTTGCCTATTTTTACATTGTTGGTGGACAGTTAAGTATATGGCCTAATTTGAATACAGGTGCTTCAATGATGTTTAATTTATTGAGATTTCCTTTGTTATGGTTTATATCCCTTAATATATTCATATACAGAATCTTAAATGAGTTTCCATTTAATTTGAAATTGATGAAATAAGACCCGAAAATGTTTTCGTGACAAATTTCATACTAAAGCGTGAAGTAAAACATATTTTTCTAAACAATGATATATTCAAAAGTATGCTGTGTGGAATGTATTTAGTTGATATTGTGTTGTGTGACGTAACATCGCAAGAACTTAAAAAAAATAGCAAGCTAATAATGAGACGTTAATAATTATGATAATAAATATGTGTACTGTGTGATAGACATCTTAGGATAACAGATTAGCACCTGCATCACTTTCTAGATATAAGCATGTGGTATTTGTGTATTTGTTTCAATACATAGCGGAAAGTTGGGAATTCTCACTGAAGCCTGTCAGACTGTGCAGTTAGAGGCCATCATCTTGTCACTATTTACATGTACCATAACAGAGTGGAAAATATGGGATGTTTCGGGTCCAGAAAGTAAATTTGAAGCTTCAAAGTTGACCAAACATTCACCAGTACGTCATAGACACGTGTCTCGTGACGCTCTTATTATCCATAAAACTGAATGGATATAAGCATCTTTGTCCTGAAAGCCCGCCACCTTTTTATCTTTGGTAATTTTACCGAGCTTACATAATTATTTAAGTAGAATAAGAAATATAAAAGGAAGTCACAAAATGTCTTTATTTTAATACAAGTAAAGATACGACAGTCTTAGATTTAGTATGTGTATGGAAGTACCTATGCTATTATCTAAAGGTTAAGTTGTCAAAAGCTGGTGTTCGAAAATCAAAGGTCATGAAACTTTTTTTATCCTGGCCACTTAAATCACTTTTGTATTAATTGGTAATAATTTCAGGAATAAAGAAACGAGTATCGTCGAGTCGTTCTCTCGAGACAATCAAACAAAAGAAGGAAATGACAAAAACCAATTACCCAACACGGATTATACGAATCCAATCCATCTAAAGTTTGGACATTGGGGTATCTCGCTATACTTTTGGTTTTGGTTTCTCAAATGTAGATAATCTGTTGGAGCTCCAAATCACAAATGGATTTAACCAAGAGAATGTGATATACGGAAAGTTAAACAAGACGATTGCATGCATGTGAATGGAGACTATCCCGTTTGTAGCTCCGCTCATTCAGAGATTTTTTTTTAATTAAAGATCAAGAACTCGTGATTTAGAAGTTGAAGTTGAATGTCTTTTGACAGTCGAGAAGCGACATAATGGAATATGTAATCAAATACATTTGATATGTAAACAATTAAAATAAGATAAAATAAATATCTTTAATATTCCTTTTTTTAACCTGAAATGTAAACAAATCTACATTTAAAGAAAAAAATATACAGGAAACTAATATAATAATAATCATAAAACAAAATGTGGTAAAAACGAGGATTATAGATAGTTTTAAATTAGTTAACTTAGAAGAATAAGGGAAGAGGAAAAACAAGATACTGAACACACAACAAAAATAATAATAACAAACGAGTTGTAGATGTATTTTGCCGGTGGACAACCGATATTTAATTCCAATATCGATGTGTGTCAATAGAATGATGTAATGAGAGAGAAACCTGATGTCGCCCATTTGAAATGACACATTAAACCGTTAATCTATATATGACATTGCTATACTACATTCAAATAAACATAACTTTATGTGAAATTGATTTTTGTTTTGTTATCAGATTTCAGTCGGCCGTTCGATAAAATATCTTTTTTTTCAATATATGCTAATTACATGTCGGTTTTTATACTACAATACTGTATCGTACAATACCGCCGTGCAGTGTTGATCTTTTGCCTTTCATTTTACTCCATAGAGTAGTTAATTACTTAATTCATAATGCACAATGCCAGCAGTGAGGTTTTCAATGGTATAAAGAAAAGAAAAGATGGAATTGAAAGCATTATTGTACTGTTTGTACAACTTCGAGTATTAGGTATTGACAATTTCATGTGTATGTAGAAGGGCGCAGAAAATCAATTAGCGGATAGTATATTTACAATGGCAGATGTATCGTATACGGGATGGGATTACCTTATTAAGCTCGAGACATGTAAATTACTTTTTTACCTGTTTATATTATTACGCGACATATATACACTATAAACCTTTCTATACTATATATATCTATATGAAAGGTGATAGACCAATACAAAAAATACAGGTGAGGTATTTCACTTTCAACGACTCCATTTCCCCGAGGCGAATAGTTTTGACAGTTGGGCGGTACCGATACGTCGATCCGGGTACCTGTCGGAAAGTGACGACAACACCCGAACAGTATTCGTGTCCAACGCATGAGCTACCTTCAATATAAACGGGAACTCAGTGAAGAGGTACGCGAGTGCCCTCCGTCATCGATGAGTGATCACCACTGCACGCATCAACGACAAGGTTTGTAAACTCCGACATTATTTTGTTATGATATTGAGTAGTCTCTCACACTCTATGTCAACTCTCGTTCGTTTATCAAGCGTGTCAAATCGACTGCATTTACTCTACTATATAAAACTTGGTGACGGATTAGCGACGACATTTTCTTTTTCATTCTATAGGTATACAAAGAAGTTGTTATAGGTTCATAGATGTATATACACTGTATATGGGTCAGGGCGACGTTGTTATAGGTTCATAGATGTATATACACTGTATATGGGTCAGGGCGACGTTAGACGTAGCGATGTAATGCTGATGTTTTCTAGGATAGTATACATGTATATACCTTCAGGATTAAACATGATTATTTTCACCTATGTGTCGGTGTAAGTTCTTATATAGCCTGTAATGTATTTATGTTAATATCACGTGGTACTCCGCTAGACTTTTTCTTACTTTATTCTTATGTAAAATACCTGTGTATACACACTTCCATAAATATGTTTTAATGTCTTATTTTCCCTGTTTGACTACTTGTTTATAACATGTAGTACTCCACTCTTTTATTTTTCTTGGCGATCAAAATATATGTGTGTCTATTTTCATAGTATTACTTTCTTCGCGTCCATGATCACAGTATTTTTTGTTGTTTTCAAACTTTTAACTTATATACATGTAACCTAGTAACATGTTTACAGTGATGTGAAATTTCGATTTGTATAACTTTGTTCAAGATTGTTAGTATGTATAAATTATCTAAAACTGTAATACCGTGGCGTCATGTCATAAGACGACACATATAGAAAGAGTTTGATGAATATACGTGATCGGGTGGACCCTTTACTGCTGATTTCTGCCGTACATTTATCCAGAAATGGATTTATTTGCGATTTATATACAAGCCAATGATAATCTATCTATAATATAGTTTAATTATAATTTTTACACTGTAAACTCACCTGTGGCGTTGTACAAATCAACATAAATATCCCTACCCAATCTGATTGGCCATCTATAGGTCATTAGCGCATAACTCCGTGCCTTATTTTGAAACTCTCTTGTCATGAACAAAACATTTAAAGTATCTTAATACCCTACCCGGAGCGGAAATCGCTGTATAAATGTGTAGGGCACAAAAGGCAAGGCCATAGAAAGAAAGACTCCTTCACAGAATGGTGTGTTAAGCCGAATTCCTATACACTTTCTGATGACTATAGAACTAAGCTAAGCATTGTTCTCGGAACACGGCAGCGCCAATTGAAACTACAAAAATAAAAAAAAAATAAAAATTTTGTTTTGAGAAGACTTGTCAGAAACGGGTAGTTTACAGGCAAATTCATATAGAAATGTCCCGTGTGTCATTTGTGTAGAAGTTTTGTGTGAGGAATGTATGTGCTTTAAATATAGAATCGGACATTTGAAATCAGAACCTTATATATGTGGCGTGTTGGAGGAAATATGAGGTACATTGTAGGTAAACATCTTTCGTGATTATAGAGCCCAGGGTCACGTAACAAGGTTGCTTGTTAGCCCAGACCCTGAATAGAACAGGATTTGGCAAGAACTGGTTCCATTTTCTACTTGTTTACAGACTATAATTAATCCTCAAACTTAATTTGCCCGCGGCCGGTGAACATTTGCTAATGATCCTTTGAAAGGGTTTTAATTCAAGAGAAGCACATTGTCAAGAACACCTTAAACGGGTCATTTGGACAACAGGTGTTTGTGTGTGTAACAACTTAAATGGGAGCTGCACCCATGTGTATATGTAAAGTAAGAAGGATACGTTAACGTAGAGCAGTTCTTCCAACATCTATTGTCACAATAACAATGGTGAAAGACGATAACCCTGTGTTGTCCTCGGAAGCCAGTATTTATACAAGTATTTAGTGAGCAACAAAAATATAGGAAAAACAGGTTACTTAGTCATTTTTACTCGAGAATCTGCTATTTGAGTAATTTTCATATGCGAAATCTGTTTTTGTTGACAGTCTGTGTTTAGATGTTAATCGGAAACAATGCTTCGAATGTCTGGGCCGATCGAATCGGTGAAATTTGTAAAAACAAAATTGCCTTAAAGCAAAAGAAGCACCTACATGTAGGACAAGTTGACAAGCTGCCGTCAACAGCGTGAATGGACGGCCTTGGCATGTAGAGCTGCCATACCTCCATAGGCATTCCCTACTCTAGCTACCTGTACGCAGGTGATTTCCAGGTGTTCTGTGTAAGTTTATACTCAAGTTTCAATATTTACACCCAGCTCCCCTGTCCCCTACCTGTACAGGACCCGTATGACGCTCACCTGCGAGATAAGAACGATTCCCTGTTACTCAAAATTTTGGTTAGAGACAGGGATGTAGTTTTTATGACTTAGATATAGGTAAATTCAGTGGTTTCAGCGATAGATTTAGTCAGGCTAGGAATGTCGTTACACCACTGTCACAAATAGCATAGGAGTGACGATGCATTTTAATGGCGGGAAAGACACGGTCGACCAATCAGCACTCGAGGAGAACTTTAAATATGCATGACTGTAAAAATAGACACTGTCATTACTAGAACAAGCTTCTTCAGAACTTGATACACATGTCTGTGTGGGCCTGTGTCACCAGCGTGATTTTACCTCGTGTCCATGCCCTGAGTCCCCACATACAACAGGTTTGTATGGTTCTGGGCCATTGGACTTTAAGTTGACGGCCTCCATCTCGGAACTCCGTTTACGGCTGACTGGTTTGGTACGTATAACCACTTCACGCTTACCTGCTTCGGTCTCTACACTAGGTCTATGTAAAATGTCACCTGGATACGCTTGCCTAATGCATCTACATCCGTTTGTCATAGACAAGTAGCAGTAATGCAACTTCCCAACATTTAGTGACATCCTTTTAATTCCCACAGGTTTTTATAGGCGTAGTTATGTGACTTCAAGTCGTGATTGTAATTCCAATGTCCGCTGGTTTCAGATCCTTACACCAGTTCGGGGAGGGATATATAAAGCCGTGGTGTGCTCTGATTCCGTTGAAGGAAACTTAACAAACTTCACACGTGTGCTGTCAACGGCTTCAAGGTGGCTGAGGAGGCAGGAGACACCCCGGCCCAAGTCCTCATCCTGGCAGGGCCGGAGGAAGCAGTCATACCCAACATGCCACAGCTGACGACCAGCGAGGAATCGCAGACCCTGACTGTTACACCTGGAAAACTCGCTAAAGGTATGTTATTCTAAATGTTTACACCAACTCTGTCTTCTCTGCCACGGTGAGTGCTTCCCCAGTGAAGCAGGCCGGAGCCAGGGATCAGCTGGTTTGTTTATATACGTGGCCACTCAGCTGGCAAAAGTTTAAGTGTTCAACGTTTTTATTCAAACTAAAAATCGATTGCATAGTAAATACAGACGCACGCCGTACCAAGTGATCGTAACACATCCATATAAACACAATAACTTAAATATAACATACATTTTTATGTTTTCTCATGTTGACTTGGGGGCGTACTTGAGAGCGAGCCTTAACTTACTTCAAATACAAAGTACAACATGTGTGTAAAGATTTCATGAAAATGTCGCACTGCCTAATGTGATAATAATTACCATAAATACCTTGTCATAAACGTAATGAATAGCTTAGTAATTTTCATCACGTGTTACACGAATATATCGTACGTATATGATATACAGTGGTATGACTTACTATATATAATTACTAGGTAAAGTAGTGTCGGACATTATAGCATTTTTGTCACTTGAGATAGACCACGTGCTACCATCGCCACCGATATGTTATATAACAAAATAGCCTTGTGGTGGTCAGGGTTTTATAGAAGATTATGTACTGTCAATGACAATGGGCCCCTAGACAGCCTGTTATTGAGTCCCAGAAGAAATGGTTTTGTTAGCCCTACCATTCACACACCGCTATTCATGATAATATTTGCATTTCCTCTAGCCCAGGGGACAAGTGGCCTACTTTTAAGACGTCTATAAACTCACAACAAAGTTCTGTATTTTTAATCGATTATTTTCCCCTGGCTATTATTGTTGATGAATGGGATTTATAATGAGAACCAAATGAAACCTCTCCCAATACCATCATTGATAACGGAAATAATTCGGCATAAGCTGAACACCCACATCCCAATTCCATGTCAGTTTCGAATCTGGAAGATTTCAATGGATTGACCCTTTTAACAATAAAAGGTGTCACCAACCACAGACTGATGAGCAATGCCCTCTGTAACCGAGAATCAGCCCGAGTTGCTTCTGACGATACCCTAGAATATAGAACGCTATATTATAAATGATCCAGAGAAATTCTATGGTGACCATAGGTAATTTCCTCTTAAGAAGTAAAACCACCTTGTATTACTAAAACGGATATCACAGTGGAAAGTGCCATCAATTTCATACCCTGATTCTTACTTTACTTTTAAGGACTCTGCCTATTCCCATAACAGGTCATAAACAACAATATACAACTGGTGATAATTGGCTATCTAGTTAACAATAGACATCCCTCTGGCGAATGCCACTGTCATAGGACTATCACTAGACTTAATCACTTACACAATCACCATCAGCAAAACTGGCCGAAGAATATACAATGCTAGATAATTTTCAAATCTTGTTTTAGGTTCCTGACACGACCAGCTTTTACTGTGTCATCATAAATTAGTTTATGATGAATATTTTGATCACGTGTTCTTCTAGGAAATATGTTGAAAGAATCCATTGTAAACAAATTGTAATGGACAGAACCAATTTTATCTCATTCCAAGCTTACCTAAATCCAAGTTTGTGTCAATCCAGTCTTACCTGAAACCAGACTTAACTTAAACCTCAATAAACCTTATCTTAATGAAATTCTATAAAACCTACCTTAACCAAAGTTTACCTCAAGCTAATCTGAGCAAAATTTCCCACCTAAACCCAAGCTAACATAAACACAACCTAATTTAATCTTGTAAACTCATCACAACCGGTTACCCAAGCTGATAACAACAAAATTTATCTTACCTCAAATCTATATCACAAATATTGCAAAACATCCAAGCTTTTCTCATCAAAACTAGCATAAACTCAAGCTTACCTCAATAGAATTTTCCTGAAGTCTAGGTAAAATCAACAAAATCACATAAACCTATTTTTTTCGTACCCTACAAAGCAAAACTTCTCTAAACCAGAGGTTCTTCAACACAAGCTGAATATATCTGGTTTTAAATCTGAACTGAACGAAAAAACTTTCCTCGTCCCAAGCTTATTTCAAAACTTTCCTTAGGCCAAGTTGAACTCCACCAAAGTATTATCAGCTAAAATTTGTATTAACCAAACTTTCTTCAGACCAAAATGAATTAAAAACTCTCCCCAGTCCAAGCTAAACTCAAGAAAAACTTTCACCAGCCAAAGCTGAACTCAACCAAACTTTCCCAAGCCCAAGCTAAACTCAGCAAAACTTTTCTCAGCCCAAGCTTAGCTCAACAAAACTTTCCCATGCCGAAGCTTAGCTCAACAAAACTTTCCCTAGCCCAAGCTTCACTTGACTAAACTTTTCCCAGCCCAAGCTTAACTCAACAAAACTTTCCCATGCCGAAGCTTAGCTCAACAAAACTTTCCCTAGCCCAAGCTAAATTCAACAAAACTTTCTCTAGCCCAAGCTTAACTTATCAAACCATTTCCTAGCCCAAGCTAAACTCAACAAAACTTTCCCTAGCCCAAGCTTCACTTGACTAAACTTTTCCCAGCCCAAGCTTAACTCAACAAAACTTTCCCATGCCGAAGCTTAGCTCAACAAAACTTTCCCTACCCCAAGCTAAACTCAACAAAACTTTCCCTACCCCAAGCTTAACTCAACTTAACTTTTCCCAGCCCAAGCTGAACTCAACAAAATTCCTTAGCCCAAGCTAAACTCAACAAAACTTTCCAGCCCAAGCTAAACTCAACAAACTTTCTTAGCCCAAGCTAATTTTTTCCCAGCCCAAGCTAAACTTAACAAACTTTTCCAGCCCAAGCTAAACTCAACAAAACTTTCCTTAGCCCAAGCTAAACTAACAAAACTTTCCTCCCCAAAGCTAAACTCAACAAAACTTTCTTAGCCCAAGCTAAACTCAACAAAACTTTCCTTAGCCCAAGCTAAACTTAACAAACTTTTTCCCAGCCCAAGCTAAACTTAACAAAACATTCCCCAGTTCAAACTAAACTCAACAAATCTTTCCTTGGACAAATTGTTTTACACAGTGTACTTCTATGTGACTTTACTTCGGGTTATGCTTTAGTGTAAAATGAGCTGTGTTGTATATTGTACTTGTTGTAATACTAGCGTGTGTAGTATGGTTTATATTTGGTTATTGTTAGCTAGGGTTACGTTGTACAGTGCACTTGAATATGATGCTTAAATGTATATGTAATTTGCGAATTTTGTTAGTGTTATTTTAATGAACTAATTCACAGGACAAATATAATGATAAAGTGTGATAAAGTAATGGAATAAAAGGACTTTCTGAAATTAACCGATTCAATTAATGTTATTTCTTAGTAATTAAAACAATTTGTTCATACCCTTCCTTGAAAGTTAGGTTGATGATATGTTTTAATACAAGGGCAAATAATAATACTGACGTAGAATAATAAGATAATTCGACCTCTCAAACAAAATATATAAATTTAGAAAACAAATTACACCTGGGTGCACCAGAAATGCCAATAAAACCGTGCAAAATTTGATCTTTCATAAAGAAATTTGGTTGTGTGACCAAGCAAAACCCTTAACAAAAATGAAATTTGGTTGGCAAGCTAAACAAAAACCTTTTGCCCAAAGCTCCTTTCCCAACAAAACTTAACAAAACTTAGAAGCTAAGATTAACAAACCTTTTCACCAGCCAAGCTAAACTTAACCCTTTCCCCTAAGTTCAAACTAAACTCAACAAATCTTTCCTTGGACCAAGTTGTTTTACACAGTGTACTTCTATGTGACTTTACTTCGGGTTATGCTTTAGTGTAAAATGAGCTGTGTTGTATATTGTACTTGTTGTAATACTAGCGTGTGTAGTATGGGTTATATTTGGTTATTGTTAGGTAGGGTTACGTTGTACAGTGCACTTGAATATGATGCTTAAATGTATATGTAATTTGCGAATTTTGTTAGTTTTAATGAACTAATTCACAGGACAAATATAATGATAAAGTGTGATAAAGTAATGGAATAAAAGGACTTTCTGAAATTAACCGATTCAATTAATGTTATTTCTTAGTAATTAAAACAATTTGTTCATGCCATTCCTTGAAAGTTAGGTTGATGATATGTTTTAATACAAGGGCAAATAATAATACTGACGTAGAATAATAAGATAATTCGACCACTCAAACAAAATATATAAACTTAGAAAACAAATTACACCTGGGTGCACCAGAAATGCCAATAAAACTGTGCAAAATTTGATTTTCAAATGAAATTTGGTTGGCGACAAAGGAGCCAGAACGTCGTTACAGATGCACAGAACCTGTCTGACATCAGTTCACTAAACTCAGTCAGAACATGATAGTGACGGTAAATGTTTCATCCAGTCTTCATCAAACTTACTTTTCAAGAATTGCTCTGTAGTTTCAAGGTTTCCTCAAGGTTTCGTAGACAACACAAAATTAAAGAAAGGCATGCAAATATATAGGACCAGGTCCAAGTTTCATCAATATTCCTTAAGGATTTCCATAACTTAAAATTCTCTATAGAAAAGCATAACCGAAGTTAACGAAAGTTTCTTAAGATTTCCCCCTTAACTTTTGAAATGCTTTTCTGTGGAGATTTTGAAGTTATGAAAGTTCTTAAAGTTAAGAAAGTTGATGAAACTGTGTCGAGCTGGGACGTTGTGATGTTGCTGTCCAACAATGGGAAGTTAGAAGCTTTATATTACTTTGTGTCGATTTGAAAAGTATGAGATGTATTAGAAGCAATTTCAATATTTCATTAGAAGTTTTAAAGTTTTGTTGATGGTAGGAAGTAATTCTAGCCACTTTACCCACTGTCCCAGATTTTATCTACATGCAAACCTTGACACATCCCTATGATTTAGCGTTAAACAATGCAAAGCAGATATGTCTATAGCATACCTGAGTACCTTTACATGGTTGGGATGTCAGGTATAGCAATTGGGTCAGGGTCTGATCTGATTCCAAGCCAGCTGATTCCTCGTCATAACAATATTTACATGGCCATGCTCCATGTCGTCTGGTCCAGGGACGATACGTCAGCTCCAGGTGACTACATCTCACCGCGCTCATTAGCTACCGTTATAGGGTTCGCTACACCAGTACTACTACAGTTACACACATTTGTAAAGTAGTAAACATTGGACTATTAGGTGTAGGTAGTTCATAATACCCTTAGACAACGAACGAAATCCTTAATCCTTTTCAACCTGGTTTTGAAACGTCAAACGGCAACCTTCTTTCGTGAATTGCAATTCAAACTGTTTTTAAAGTCTTGAAATTGTTTCATTAAGGGGATAGGAAACTGCAGGAGTTTGCATATTTGAAACTTTCTTTCAGTTTTCTTCGTTTGTTAATGGCTTTACCTTGCCCAATATGTTTTTGTATATTTCATCAGGTTTCCAATACTTACCAATGCCAGACTTATTTACAGTTAACATGTATTGATTTATTGTCATGAGTTCTTCCAACAACTTTACCAACATATATTGTATTTTTATTACTGGATATTAGCAGAACATTGAAATTAGTTATGGTATTATGATTAGTGAAATATTTCTATGAATAATATCCAAAATTAACTAACAGTAGATTTATGCAGAAACAAGGGAAGAGGTTTAGACATTATAATTATGTAAAGAAACAAATTTCGCCGTGCCTCATGAATCAAGCTTAAAACGTTTATATAGTGCTTTGATGAACGAACTTAACATATCAAATACCAAGCGACTTTTGATGCCCTGTATAAAATCAAACTAGTTTTGTGACGAATGTTGACATCTGATTGGTGCTTTATCGAAAGCCAAGCGTCCTAAATATCAAACGTCAACATTGAGCTTGTTTTATATGGAAATGTCAACATCACATAATGGGGAAAACGTTTATGACGCTGTACCTTCGTGACGTCGAAATAAGCGGTCTGGCGTTCAGGAAATACTTGATGTAATACTAAACGCCAATACGCTTACCAGATTTCAAACGTGTACTAGATTTGAAGAGTTCGAATTGTTTGACTTGAATCGTGTGTATAAGAGATTAAAGTTTCCTATACGTATAACCCTTCTTAGATTTACATACCAAGGCGGTTTTGTTTGGTTAATTTGATGTTCCTGGTTGACAGAACTTGTGTTGTTATATCTACTTACATGTGCGGTAAAACTTTGTGATAGTCGAGAGAAATATCCCCGTACGCTTACTGTATATACTTCATTTGATCATTCATAGTATCACCAGGAATACCGACATCTCGCCGCTAACGTGTATCAGCCGATAAAATGCTTCCTTTTCTTGTATTATTTAATATAAATGTAATATAAAATAAATCATAAAGGAAAAGGATGTTTTCAAAATATTTCTTTTATAGTTTCATTGGCATCTCGAGGTTTTGCAGTATTATTGGCATCATTATCCTATCATGTACTGCAACAGCTTTTGTTCGAATATAGGAAAGTAATGACAGTTTTTTTTATCAAATTCCAGTAAATATTATAATAGTATTTTAAAGAAAGTTTGCGAAGTGCTGTGAATAGTCCTGAAAACCCCTACATTTTCCCATATATTTTTTGCTATTTATTATCTGAATGATCTCCTGTTTTTTGAGGAAGTCGTAATGTTATATACCTCTCCTCATGAACCATTCATCATATTTTGATCAAATTTACAAATGGATTGAATGAGGTTAGGCCAGAACACGTTCATCATTCATGACAAACTGAACCCACGTGGACTTTTATTAACATAGTTGTTTGATGCTTTAACTTTCATTTGTGTTATCCGTTTGATGGTAAACGGGTATCAAACCGTCCTTTTGATAAAAATTTAAATGAAAATTATTTCCATTATTTTTTTCCGCTGGAATACAAATTGATATTTTGATATCGCTATCATTGTACCTCTACACTCTTCTCAAACCCAAAGGTTCTCTAATTTTTAAACCATAAATAATTCAAGCAGTATTTGATGAAAATAATTTGTATGTGGGTTTCCTTGTCCGTTCGCGGCTTGGTTCCATATCAAGCACCTGTATGAGAAAGAGTCGTCTTTGTTGTGGCTGCGATAAGCGTTCAGAATTTTAATGAAATATTAATGGCGGTCTCTAATGTCGGAGAAATGCAGAGAATATTTTCCGCGCATTTGCATTTAAAATGAGATTTTATGTAGATACAAGTATGTAGGAAAGAAGAAGGGGGGAAGGTACCTTCTAATATAGTGTCTTGATATCCACTATTGTATATGTTAGGTAGATAATTGTCAATATATGTTGTGTACCTCTGTTTGATACAATAGGTTATTTGTTAACGTTAAGAAAAATAAGATGATATTAACACAGACCCATGGAAAACAGCTAAGAAGTCTACCATATGTTGTAGGTAAAACACAAAGCGATTTTATCTATTTTTTATTTACAAGTAAACCACAGTGTTGTTATTTCAGGAATGACACCCGGTATGTACTAATAGGAAATTTATATTATTCATTCCACCTCGGCTATAAAGGCTGCTTAGATGTTAAAGCCGAATTTATATGGTCATTTTGTAGCCTTTTTGTTCTTTCCCCTTTTTACATATCGTGGTATGCAACTTTATCCTATCACACGTGCGTGCCAAAGAGTATTTCACATACTTAATACAAAATATCTTCAAACCAGACAAAACCTACATAAACGAGTATTGTAATTGTAAAATGTAAAACTGACGATGAAAATACTTTTAATGTCTGTACTCCTCCGGAGATTCTTGACGAAACTGTGAAACTGTTGACAATTTTACGAGCTGGCCCTGCCATCAAAGCCAATGGTTATTGTTGTTGGTCCTGGGTACGGGGACACCCGGGGTCTATCGCTATACAGACACAGGTATCTCAGGGACAGGCCAGTCTCAGTGATGGATGATGCCAGGCTATGAAATGGAGACGAGTCTTATGTGTGTAGTTTTGTCAGCTGTTTCCAGTACGGCTCGAGTCAGCTTCCAAAAAGACCATCAGAAACTTGAAGACAGGTCAAATCTGTCTGTGTTCAGATCTATAGGCTGTGTGATATAAATTCACACCCTATCCTCAGAACCCAACAATCTACGTTACTATTCAACCTGTTACCGAGGTCGGGTTACCTAAATAATCTCGTATAACTATTCTACGTAAGAATTTAAAGTCCATATTAACATATTTTAAATTGGAAAGTAACTGATAACTTTAGCCACCCGCCGGAATTCAGCTGTGAACGTATTGTCGCTCGGGTAGAATTTCACAATGCAAAATTCAGGTTCCTCAGCCGTTTGTAAATTTCAATTGTTTACAATAACCTTTCGTTGAGGTTTTATAAACTTACCGGTAATTATGAAGCTTTAGATGTTTTTTTAAGCCATGTCATTACATTCAGTTTTGTAGCCTATCGGAGGCATTGCTCCTGATACTAAAACCCAAAGTCATGTTCTGTTCTCAACACCGATGCATTTTGATGAATTTAAATGTTGTATGTAAATCGTATGTAAATTATTTAGAAATGTGCTCTGATTGTGCTGGTGGATTATAGATATATCATTACTATTAGTAAGATATTCAGGAGTGACATGTGAATGGTATATCCTAATGTGCCCTAAAAGGGCATTAGATATACACATCTCTAAGAATGTTATTACTTAGGTTATAGCAGTTAGACTGTATTAGGTGGTCAAAACTGAATCAGCTTTGTCTAACAAAACATTACTTCAATTGGTAATATGTTTAGATGAGAAATCAAATTTTTATTGTAAATACCGCAACAGGAAACGCCAACTTTCTCACGAATGCTGTCACCAGATCATCAATTAAAATAACAACATAATGAAGATGATTTTGTCAATTGTCTATACGGTAAGCTTTAGTATTCGGATGACTGGGAGTTATTGTAAAAGAATATAAACTACACATCTAAGTAACAGTAAAATGTCGCATTATTTATGTTAGTTTTAAGAACTTTTTGGCTATACTGTTCATTCTCTAGAACTTTGAATATTGTTTTGCTGACGACCGAAAGTAAGTTATATGTGTTTGACAGGCAGATTTAATTTCACTTCTTTAAGTTAAGTCGAACACACTTTTCTTTGAAATTATTATGTCACAGTCAGTGTGATTAGCAATACTGTTTTGCTTCCAAGGTCACGAAGTAGCCTAAAACTCTTAAAAGAAGATTTGACAGAATTATCTTTCTGGTATTATATCATGGAATAAAATGGACAAGGACAAGAGTCTGTAATTGTTTCAAGATCTTAAAGTAAGATTTTTACAGGATTCTATATTTAAGTGAAAGGCTCGTTATAGTAGTCTAAAGTTAAAGCCTGAATAACATCGCTATTTAATATAAATGACTACAACAATGAGTTCTATTCCACTTTATGATGCCATTGAAATATATTGATGCATAATTTGTCGGGATACTATTTAATTGCAACATGACTAGTAAAAATTCCTCTGATCTTTCATGTTTATGGAAATGACAGAATGGCAAATAAAACATTTAAAAATTGCTAACATGTACTAGTCTTAATTAACACTAATAAAATAGAGATAGAGGATATACAGCGCATCACATGCTGGTTAAGTACGTTTGATATAGAACTTTAAAGAGCCAGTTTGAAAAGCCTTTTTATCTTTGTATATAGAACAAGCCTAGGTCACCCGATCTTAACTTTCCACGTAAAAGTAGCTTCTGAATTGCCACAAAACAATTTCTCCTGAAGAATTCATTATGAAATAGAATTGATTCTTGTTGGGCAGGGTGCTCCGTATCTAGGATGATTTAGCGATTTTATGGCTGAAGTTAATGCTAGATAATGAAATGGGAATACAACAAACATCACAAAAATGAAAGCTCCACTTAGTCTACATCAGCCACCTGTTGTTGGTGTTGTTGTCTCTTTGTTAGAGAAAACAAAAGGACTAGGCTGATCAATAAGCACCCGTCAAGTCAGCGTCCCGTGTAGGGCTGATACACACAGCCTTTCTCATTGACTCTAATGACTAATGTCAAAAGGTATATTACAGTCGGCATATACAATCGGTATATACATGACACCGCTAATAATAAAACGAATATCATTCTTTACAGGTATCGCTGTTCTATGCATATTTTATTGACGTTTGTGGACAGTGGTATTTGTAGTAAGCAGACATTGGTAGGAGCTTAAAAGCAATATATTTAATAACATGCAACTTGACACTATTATTATGCGGAATTGTAATATTCTCATATTTTAACTTTTAAATTTACGATTCGATTATAATTACTGTGATGGTCGGCTACGTAACCATTACTGGGATGTTTTGAGATGGGGATGACGTGTGAAATACTTGGGTATGGCATCTAGATTCGGGATACATCGACTGTAAGGACATTTATTGGTCCGAAATGTGTACACTATAGCGTCTTTTAACCAAAATGCTGTTCTTGTGAGAAGCTGTTTGTCTGCTGAGAACTGTGCTCAATCTTATATAATTGGGTCATTTTCTAAAACCAAAATTGTTGCATTGCTCTTATCGTTGCATTCTACCTTTGAAATGCTTGATGTTCACTTGTATCACATGGTTTTTTACCTTTGACCCTAGCTGGTTCAAAAAATAATTCTTCAGATACAGTTTTACCTGTACGTCACGGTGACTTATGGGTACATTTTATAACCCCCTCCCCAGCCTTCTTCACCCGTACATGACCGGATTGCAGACTCTATTGTGCTAGTTGATTGGCCACTCTGTGCAGTGCTGACTGCTCTGTCTGTGATGGTCCCGATATGGCCCCTTCCGGTTCTGGCTCACCGGCCTCGATCGACCCGATAGTCCTCGCCGAACAGATAACCTTCCACTTTGTAGATATTGTTGTGTTGAAAAATGATTCAGGTATGTAAATAGCTAACGAATCAAACCCGACTAGAACACATAAATACCTTTCAGGACCACTTCCCTTTATAAAACCTTTTTTGATGTGACTAATGCAAAGATTGGCTGATGTATAAAGTGAGCGAAAGAGCTCTATACCTTTACTATCAAACACTCCACGTCAGATTGAAATACAGATACACTGCCTTCCATTAACATCCTCTATTAATTTCAACTGACAATTCGTCATTGCTGCTCTCTCCTAAATTGCTTTTAATGTATTTAATTTGATCGAGCTGAACACGAGACATGACACCGCTTTCGTGACTGTCGATATACAGAAATGGTGGCTTGACACCTCATCGTGTAACGCTAAAGAGACTTCCATGCCGACATTCCTGACAGAACGGAAATATCTAGTTGAAGTACATATCATGTTTGTCTGCTTTACCTGTAAAAATGATATCTATGATGTATAAACAGCGTCTGTCTGCTGGACCCAACGAGATTGTCCACGAACCGAAACAATTTTGAAATACGATTCCGGATTTTTGGGAGAAACTGAGACATACAAGAAGATGATATTTAATTGTCTTTCATAACGCAGAGTTCTCGTCCTGATGACGGTAAATAAGTTTACCTGAGACACGGTAGATTAGAATTAGTAACATTTTTATTGACTTCTTCTCAACCTCTAACATAAATGAAATCCTTTCGAAGGTATGCTATGGTACGAATAAGTGATAAAGAAATGGATTTCTCGACCTTGCATTTTCCCTTTTTGGTTCTTAAAACTTATTTTCAAATATATATTCTCCGTTGTCCCTAAAGTGGCTGATGTAAACGTCCCATACAGGAGCAGGTCTATGTAAAGGTTTGCAGAAGTCGAGGCGCTTGAATCGGACACCAAATGTATTCTCGCGCCTTCCTTTGATTTGAGGCGTTGCTTTGCAATTTACATTGTAACGTTAAGTCCGATGTTTCACACCTGTGTCCGTCAGGTTGAGTTCACTCCCACAGTGGGGAATGAACGGTAGGCGTATTGTACGGGCCATTTTGTATTGAAGGCAGGTTTGTAGGTCCAAGTAGCCAAGCCATTACGTGTTTATATACAGGTGCCCGTGTGTTGGGTAGATCCGTTAATGTAAAGGACAGGTAGAGCAAGGTATAATAACAGCTCCCTGTGTGTCCATCTGGGAACTTCCTATACAGACCCATGGGGAGACATTAACACCAGGATCGATTGAGACTGCGCTTTGTGCCTACATTATCGAGACTCCCCTAATCGCCAAAGGTGTGAGGGGTGAATACAGCATTCTAAACAACGTCTGGCCTACCTGACAGAGGCAGAAAGGGAATCTACAAATTTTAATTACTCGACCGGAAAGATTTGTAAATTTCACGATATGGGGGCGCGATCAGCTCTATATTGAATTAAGATTGTGGTGATTCAAGAACAGAGCAGCTTTTATGCTGATATTTTTGCATTCTGTTGACTACATTCACACCATTTCGTCCGACTGTGTTGTTATGACGACAAATGCCGTCGTTTTTTACCTCCTGTGGCCCGCCTGTATAGCGGTGCTTTACTGACTCTTTTTGTCACTAAGCTCTATAATTGCCTTACTGCAGACTCTCACCTAAACCAATTCTCACTTCTCGCCACACACACTGTCGAAGCTCTCTATCGTTTGGGAGACATGTAGTAGTAGCGTACAGGCGGTGTGTTTTGAATCTTCATTACTGATCCAGAACGTGGTTTATATTTTGCGGTTCAGTTCCGAAGTGTAGAGAGGGTGGCGAAGTTTATGAATGACATTTGTGTACGTTTGTGATTGCAGATCTCCTTCAAACAAAGCGGTGTCGCTTAACGGAGCATGTAGGTATTGAGATAGTTGTTCAGATCACCGATTTAAATACAGGCTGTCAAGAATGGAGTACGCGTGTATGTTGACACACAGAAACTTCCTTATAGCCTCGGGCTAGAATACGTAAAATCACTTGAAAGTAGAAGTTGTATGGTTTATGCATTAAGTAAACCCGCCTGAAAGTTCAAGATCTTTGTTTTGTCTTTCGGTGTCACTCTAAACGTCACTGGTGGAAGGGATGTGTTTGTCGAAGTGTCTTTTTAATTCCTTTGTCATAATTTAGCCACATAACTAACCTTCCTTTTAACAATGGAGACAAAAGAAAATGAATATCAGCATAATTAATTCTCAAATAAAACTCTACCTGGTTGTTTAAGGTGTTTGTGTTTAACAAATTATATGCTGACAGAAGTTTGTTAAGTACTGATAGAAGTTTGTCCTAAGGTAAAGTGCATATGGCTGTCGGTATAGGTGTGAATAGCTTTGTGTACTATATGCACACACCAGTAGGCTATATGGGATTTCCTATTTCAATTGAACACATGGCTGCACTCCTTGTTATTGTTTACAAAACAAATGCAGTTATCATACTATTCATTCAAGTGTGAACCTATTAGTACGAAAAACACTGCATAGTAGTCACGTACGGTCCATACTGGTGTACGAATTGATATCCTCGAGAGTATATTGACCTCATGGTTTGGGTCATTAGTGTAATCGACTGGCCGGACTTCATGCTGGAGTGCATACAGTATGGTCCGAGATGTCCTGACCATTACTTACCATCTATCTGTCTGGTTATGCACCATAGAGCATGAAGGCCAATACGTTAGCACTTCTGGTCAATGTTCTGTCCCGACTGACCACTGGCCATCAGGACATGTGCATTAGTGTGTGAAGAGACTGGTCAGTTAACACCTACGTATGATCACAATAATCCGTCACTGTCCGATACCCAAGTCCGGAGTACATTGTATCTATGTATCAGTCGACATAGTCCACATCGCTGCCCACTGTCAAAATAATGGAAACTGGACATATTTCAAACCTCTAACAAATAACACAAATAGGAGAATTTACGTTTAGATTCAGGGATTAAAAAAGTTGTTGATAATTTCGACAATTATCGAGAAAACTCAATTATGACTGAAAGTCTGTCGATGGTCAGCGATTTTACCTGGTCAACAGTCAACACTGTTCATGATCAGCTGTCAAACATATTAGCGACTTGGATCAGTCCAGCAAGTCGCTGATCCTGTTTATCATAGAAACAATTCTTCTGGTTCTGTCACTTTTAGGTCAAAGGTCAATCGATCATCATCTGAAAATTGTCCCTGGTTTGTTATTTGGGTTGGGGAAAATCTTTAGTTCATATGAAAAAATGGCTGGCTTGGCCTTTGAACTTTGTAACATTTATATTTACTGATATCATCCGCATTGAAAATCTGAAGAATATCCCCTCTTGTTTATCGAAGATGACTAAAATAGTCATTCCCAGACTGGGAGTGTCCGGAGGTAGAATATGTTATCAGAAACTATTTTGTATCGTCACCGATATTTTGTGGTGACTTGTTAGTTTAAAAAGAATGTTTTAGCTTATTCTGATAAAGTTTATAGTCGACTGCACATTTAAATCTGAGAAAGTCGATATTGTTTTTTCTTATGTTGTCCCCTTTTTGCTGAGGTATATTTCAATGATTCTAGCTGTCACTTACGATATATCAAATAACGTCTAAGATTGTATGGTCGATAAAGTCAACTAAGTAAGTATGAATCGATTTCATGACGCCAATTAGTTTCAAAGTGACAAGAAAAGAGTTAAGTAGCATAAGATTGGAGTTGTTTACTGTGGGTTTGACTTGATATAAACACCCGTAGTCTATAGCTGTCACGACATGGACCCAGGTATCTTATTAGTCGTTCATCAGAACATAGACGTTCTCAGAGAGACCTTAAATTATCTCTCCATCTAGCTAAAATCACAAGAGAATCCGAATTTTTGTTCGGAACAAAGGCCAGTTGGCCCGGCTTTGTCCTTCCAGATCGAATCTACTGATAACTTACTATTTCGCTCCGAGCACACCGCTTCAGTTTACAGAGGTCTTTGATAATGACGCGATCAGAATTCAGAGTCGTACTTGACATTCCCAAATTTTAGTATTTACGATAATAAATATCGCCAAAGGCAGAAAACCAAATCACAAAAAGTTGACTTTTTGTTATAGTTATTAGTGCCACCCAGCTGAGCAAGTAAGTGACATTTGTTATTGTTGTTGTAGAGCTTGATTTTGTATTTCCTTTCAAATTGTGGTAACAATTATCAGTTCCTATAGACTAGCATTATGCTTAATCAGGTACTAGTAATTTGCAGCTCAAAGACTTTCGTTAATGTGGAATTGTCTTTCTCTATATAACATAATGATACGAAGTAATATAAGAAAAGGGTATTGATATATTGGTTGGGTTATTTTAAAGGTTATGCAAATATTGGTTGATGCTGATTGAAGAATTTAATATGGCGTCGTTAAAGTTTTTCTCAACACTAATCTTCACTGTACATTATGAAGTCAATGTCGGGGGCATTTTCACATTAACATACATGTACTAAGTATACCGATATTATCAGTATGTGTCGTAAAACGATGGCGAGAACATGCTGTTAGAATTGACTACTTTTCTTTAAGTTATAAACTAAGCAGACTTGATATGTTAAATATTCCACGAACTCTAAGCGGGTAGGACGGGAGGGGGTGCTCGACTCCTGTATTCAGACCTTCTGTCCTGATTAAGAATTTAGCGGTTACTCCGGCCATACCTGACACTAGATGTCTCGATCTGTAATCCTCTTAGGGCTATCTCATTCCAACTCTCCCCAGGAACCACAATATATGGTTCTGTGGTTCGGACATTACGGACATCTCAATTTTCTGTTATTGTATATATATCCGATGAAATCTTTTGAAATAAAATCTTCTTAAACTCTGCAGAAAACTTTATACGGACAGAAAGAATACCGAAATATGGCTATCCTTTCGGCTTATATTTTTAGGGTATTTGAGGCTTCGTTGCCTCAGTTGGTGGGAACTGAAAAACCAGCGAGCCAATTTATTTACCAGTCTGTCCGTTTAAATTCAAAGAATAACTTTCGTTTAGATTGTCATAAAATCAACAAAGAGTCGGCCATTAAAGAAGGCTGAGAGAAGTTTGATTCGCATTTGATATACCATGGTGTTGTAGTACAGGTGTATCCGGGGCTGTTGTAGCGGGGACATGAAGATACGATCTGGATCTTCCCGCGGCCACTTACATATCTAATGTGGACACCGCTTTACTCTAGAGGTCGAGACGCTGCCTCGGGCGAAAATCTTATTGTTATATTAAGCAAATGTCTCTATAGAGGGTCCGTGGGGGTAATTGGACTGGCTAGGTTTATAGGTATGTCAAATACCGTTTGAATGCGTTACTTATAGTTCAGTCCGCTGGAAATGGTGATATTTTAGATGTGAAACTTCAAATGAAATTAGTAATTAATTCCATGTCTATTGAACAGAGTATGACCTAACTAGATTTGCCATTGTCTTATTTTGTCTAGTATTAAAAAGTTGCGTCCGTACAACCTTTTCCCGCTCCCCGTTAACACATTGTCGTGACGATGAGCTATATTCATACATAAGTGCACTAATCGGGATCATCAGCTTCATATTACATCTCGGGTTTCACATTCATATTATCGTCTAGCTTTCATCTGTCAAAATATTAGTAGTTTATCAAGCCAGAAGGGTCTCATCTGATAGTAAGACAGGCAACTCCATGGGTTTGGTTACATTTGGACCACATACAGCTCGCAAAATTGACTGAAGAACGGTTTGACTTGTTACCCTATATTGTACTAAACTTACTTTGATTTATGAACGTCACTTGGGGGCAAGGTCAAATGGCGCAGGCGGCAAATGGACATACTTTTCATGCAAACATATGTTTGCAAATATATCTTAAAATAATATTTGTAACTTAAACGCGTGCAATAGCGTGCAAATCGTGCAACGAAAAGGCTCTAGTTATCTCTTGATTTCATATTGATATTTCGAGTTCGCAACAAATTCGACGTCTACAAAATGCTTTAAATGCTTATTTTATTGACGAAATTCAATTCAAAAAGTCTTGATAGTTTTACGATGATGTACACATGTGATATATCCAAAAACAGCACCATGATCTGCTAGTCATTTCATAACATAAATATATAATTGGTTTTCCATCGATACAAAGATGGATTTGTCGGAAAAGACACCCAAGTACTGATGTATACTTCTGGTATCTATGTGTCAATAATGTCGTTTTAATTCGAATTCACCGTTACAGTTGTTGCTATGATTATGTGTATTACCAATACAGTACTGTAAGGTTATAGTTGAGATGACGTGGTTGTGGTCACCTAATGTCGGCATGCCTCCGTCCAACGTTTATTGTACAAGGTCAAGAGTTACGACGGGCAGCACAGACAATGGGGACGTTTTATTGGTATCTGATGACCATACGTAGTATACAAACTAACGTCGACCTCGTTAACACACGGGTAATGGATGCCGTGAGAGCGATCCAAGGACACCGCGCGACAAAGTGGTTGTTATTATCATGCTTCTTGTGTTTTGGTTGACAATGTGTAGCATTCAGTCGCTAGGTAAAACAGATATTAATACAATATCGGTCAGAAAATCTGTCGCATTAAATGATGGCCGCTCACGTCAGACACTAGAATCGGAAAGGTTCTCCAGACCCTTTTGGTTGAAAATGCAACGTTTAGCCAATCCGTTTATCTAGCTGGAGCATGCTAAGGAAGTTAACTTTAGTGTATTAATTTCAAGGCTTTCCGTGTATTTTACGTTCGATTTAACTGAACACTGCTTTAGCAAAAATGCTGCATATTTTCAGCATTGATTTCGTTTACAATTTCTTATTGTAACGCTAAATTTAATGTATCGTCATAAACTTATTGAACGCTACAAATAAAAATATTTATGAAGACACAATGAACCCAATCTAACGATCCAATTGGCTTTGTCTATCTGGAACTATTTTCATCCTACATTTATTTTCTTCCTTTTTTTCTACTTAGGATCACAAATTGTCATTATTAATAAATTTGATTCTCTGTTGGGCTAATGTATCTTGGAGAATATCCATAAAACTGTCCCCAGTCATGTTCCCCTTGCGATATACACTTTCCGACTGCATAACCACCTAAACTTCATGGACAGTAATAATAATATAGTTTAGTGGTGGATTTTGTTCGATGGACTACCAAGTCCTATCTGAAAGAATTCTTGAGACTCTTTGCTGTTTCTCGTTCTTACGACTTCTTCCGAAATCTTCTGTACATGTTTATTCCCGTGATTCACTGGCGTTGTTCCCATGGTTCTTGTCGACACAGTTGCTTTAAGTTTCTTACGATTCTCTGTAACATTCCCCATGATTCAATTCCGTCTTCTATATCTATTTCACATGATTCCTTGTTACGCTGAATATGCATCACCATCCATTATCATTAAGGTGTCCTAGACTGTGTTCCTCCTTAGTTATCTCCCATGTCATAGAGCAAAGAATCACTCCCAGAATTCCATACCACATCCTGTATTTTATATTTTTATGATTCGCTATTATAGGTTGCGATATTGTCACCTACCTATTTTTTCTTATCTGAAATGTTAGTACACCCAGGTGATTCCATCATCTTGAGGGGACTAATTATATCGTTATGGCAAGATCTACAGAGATTGGGACTATCACATGTATTCATAATTCAGCACACGGCCCTTTGATACACAGCTTCCACAATTTGATAATTCGGAATCGGGTGGCTGGGTTTTGTTTGAAAATATTTCCACTTTCATCAACCGGGTACAGGGCCATCAATTTTTAAGTGCCTCCATAGAAAACACATTTATGTCTACTTGTGTATAGGGAAAAGCAAACAGCTTCCATTTCATGTAGTCATACTGCCTGGGTAGAGTTAATAGACACCCAAAAGATGAAAGAATAGTTATGGGAATTTTACCAATACTTGTAAGGCAGTAATGAACATAAAAAGCTTTTCACCTTTCCCAAGAGGCATTTGTCCACTATTATCATTCCAGCGATCTCTGGTTTTCATACCAACCCGTCAATAATACCCATTTCGGAAATTTATTTCTAGTAAATCACAGTTTTTTGTATAGGTATGCTTTAGACATTGTGATGCAAATGTTTTCAATTTTGTTTACTTTGCTCATATGGGACATTTTCAATTAAGTATAAAATATTGATGTTACGGGTCTAATATAAATATGTACTTACCCCTTGGCTAGAAAAACAACATTGACTGTGTATATTGAGGCATTTACTTTGCATCATTATACAAATCAATTGTAAAGGCGCGTTTCCACCGGCGACCTTTGTGGCAGGTTAATATAGTGATATACCAGCAGTTCCAATACTCACTCTGACTTCCCCTCAACTACTACCTAGTCGACGTCATGCAAGTACATTAAAAATCATTATGAATTTAATACAATTTTCCCACAAAACTTCCTTAAACATTTTAAAAATTTATTTCAATCTCAGCCTAGTTCTTAGTGCTGAAATTACATGAACAGTCTAATATACATTTTAATAGAAATGTTAATCAGTTCAAATTAATGGGAATGAACATGATGGATGGGTATCTATGTTAAAAAGCCACATACTTCTTAAATAATAACCACACTCCCTAGTTGTATTGAGGGAACGTTCGTTAGCGGGATGATTTCAGTCAGTTTGATAAAGTAGTGGAGCATTACGTAAACAAATTGCCCACAGGCTGTGAAGGACTTGCTTTGAATGTTAATGATGTCAGGCTTTTTTTATTCATTTGTTCTCGCTCGAATGATTTGACGAATGGACTGATCAAATTAGACAAAACTTTAAGCAAGTGTGTTCAGATCATTAAAAAACGATTTTTGATACAGATAATTTATTTGTTCGGACACTTTGATTTGCTGCCTTTAGATGCATCATTTTGTGTATTGCTGACATTTGTACGTCACAATTGACTGGACCGTGGCGTGTAGATAAGGTTTTAAAACAAGATTATTTACACGTTGATGGTGTGTGTCACTCGAACACGCCCCAGTCAGTGTACATGTAGTACAAACTCGGGCGCGTTCGGCTGGAACTGTAAGTGGTGTTCACTCACCCCCGTGAAATCTAGCACCTGTTCGAGACACATTCCGACACCTTCCGACGGAACGAGGTCTCTACGATCACTGAACATGTGTAAAATCGAGAAATGTACCGTGAAAGCATACTCCAACGAATCGCATTCATAAGATTAATTAGTGCAAATGGTGATGTCTTTTTAGACCGGAAACTAATTTAACACGGGAGCATGTAAATATACATAAACCATAAGTAATTTATTTAACAGAGCATTTCCACATGTTTTACTTGACTCGACTGAACAAAGTTTGTTCAAGCGTCTGCACTCTTAGTAATGAAATAGTATAACTTCATTAAATAAGAATATGCTTTAATACTTTCTTTTTCATTTCATTCAAACCCCTTGGCGACCTTTACTTGTTGAAAAAATAGGACTTTTTTCAGAATTATTATCTACTCTAAATAATGAACTGTTACACAATCAAATGATTTCCGTTTGGAGATAACCTATTTAATAAGAGAGATAGAAAAGACTACCACGTTCAAATTCAAAATATCTTGACTGACCTTTTTACCCCATTCTTAGGTTTGTGACAAACAACAGGAAACAACATCCGGTACAGAAGTGGCAGACCCAGCCCCTCCCTGCCCGACCCCTCGCGTGACTAGCCCCTATGTGCGGTATTAGTCGCCCCACAAACCCAATTCTATAATCAATATTTATGGGCTAAAGTCTGCTCTATCGTATTACTTCTATCAATAATGCACTATATCGGCGTTTCAAGAAAATTGTTGTTGATCATCAATCAATGCGCCTGTTTGTTTGTTGGATATTTATGGGCTGTTTTCTGATGATGGGACAAGCTCCAGCGTCCCTAGCACGACTAACTGATGACAGTAATTTCCTCCCAGAGGTCTATTATAGAAGTAATAAACGGATAATAAATAACAATCTCCACTTTGTACAAGGAATTGTATTTGAATACATGATATGCAGAAAAAATGCCGATGGATGATCTCATATATTGATAAATAAAACGCATTTTGATGGTCATGGGAGAAATTACATTTAAATAATGCTGATGCATGCTTGGTTGTCTGTAAATATGATGTTTTGTTGTGTTTTTAAACTTTTCAAATTATTCAAATTTTTGAATGTTTTTCTCCTAATGACGTATTTATGAATTCAAATTAATCGATATTTAAAGTCCCAAATGACGATTTATTTTCAACAATTTTCTTTTAAATGCTAAATTTCAAATCTTAAACGAAGATGATAATTGTCTAGAGCTTATCCAGTAACAAAATCTGCAGCGCTTGTGAGCGGTTTCATTCTATGTCGCGAGTGGTTTTGCAGTCAGCGATTGAGATGGGCGTTACCATGAGGGCGGAGTTATGTTTTGCTCGATGGGCGGAGCTTTCCGTGTGGCTCCGCCCGTCACAAAATGATCAAGTCATAACATGGATGAGCGAACCTGACAAGTTGACGTCGGTTCATTCATCGTTCACGTTTTGATTGTAGAGTAATACACACTGCTGATGGTCGAGGCCCATTTTATTTCTGTCTTTACACAACATCGTATGTTAACAAACATTTACATACGAGCTGTAGTAATGTGAACGTATAATTCAATATTTAGCTAGCATAGGTTTATCTAGTCCTTTCATAGGCGCGCATACTCTGATTAACATTTCATTATCTAGGTTTATGTATCTAGCAAGTCCAATTTCGTGGAGTTTATTGGAAATTGCATTTCTGTATCTTTGAATGGGAAAAACACAACTGCTGTCTTGTGATAAAATGAAAAAGTTAGAATTGATCACTTTTATTATTGTATTGTTCCTTGTCTGTGCATTATGATGTGTTGGTTTCGATGCTTACACTATAATAAGACTTATATGTAGATAAACACTTGAGTTGAAAGTATATCTTTAATGATTTATTGATAAGATCGATGATGTGTACACTATATATGAAATATAACACGCATAAAAATAAACCAGTCATAGATACAAGCATATCAGAAGAAATTAAAACTATGTATATGTATTGTAAAAATCTATATGATGAAGACATAGAACAAAATTCGATATATGAACATATATCACACAGATGTGGTATAGGATTAGTAACGTGGAAATATATTGAGATATTTGTGATAATACCATAAAAACGCAACTAATAAAAAACCAGTGTGATTGTTTACATTAAAATAGTAACGAAAGGTATATATTGTCTTATGTTTCAAATATAAAATACACTATGTATATGTAAATCATTAATAATTGGAGTCTACCTTACTAGACGAACATGGAGATACAAACCTGTAACATATATATTTTTCTTGTTATATAAAACATATATTGTGGATAAAATTATCAGTATATTGTCGGTTGGTGGCAAAAACAAGCCATAAGATAAGTAAAATATTAAATTAGAGTCATGGTGTTTACATAATGGTTATCTGCATAGACATTTAAACGATAAATGCACGTAAAACTAAATATGCAAGTTTGCATCAAATCTTTACATTCATTAATTGTACATTAATATTAATATAACTATATTCTATGTGCATTTGGATTTCAACTAGACATATCTTTATACAAATTGGTACAGTGATATAATTATATTTTATGCATACATAATTTGAACTAAATATAGGTTTACACTTATTCATATGCAGTGATATAACTATATTCTATAAAGATGTAAGATTGAAGTAAAATTTAAGTAATATAAAGTGTATTCTATGTAGGTGTATTCAATAGATATGCATTATGTATGGGGACACTTTCCCACGCTGATTATGTTGTAACCATTATATGTTTCTGTCTACAGTGGAGATCTTTTTAGAAGATGGAAATGGTACGTTTATTTTTATCACTTTCTATGTATTTCGGAGAGTTGTTGGCTGGTTGTGAATCTGCCCGTACTCCGGGGCTCCCTAAGGGGTCTTTGCATGTTTTACCCCTTTTTTTACTGTTGTCTCATGTGTTTGTAACCCTTTCTACTAACACGGGAACCATGTTCACTTTTACTTTCATTTTCACCTCACTAATACGTAGAATGACAATAACAATCGTCTCTTACTTAACGTTTAATAGAACAATGTATTATTGTTTAGAATTGTAACCATATTGGGTAAGTCAGCCGAAATGAAGGCGAACTATGATTCAACGTGTATATTCAATAACATAGATAATACAAACCACATGTTGTTATCATTATAATTTATTGAGTCATCAGTTATGATATTATTACACTATATATGGAAAATTTATATGTTTTAATTGAGTTGTAGTATATTAATGAAAATGATACAGTTACATGTGTTCAAAGTATGTCAATAATGCTTCAAAATACTCAGCAGGAAACCAGTAAAATGTTAATGCATTTAATATAAATATTGTATGATATTTTGTTCCAAGTGTTACATTGCATTATGCACGATATATATATATATATTGGATTATCATAAGTTGGCCCAAGCATCGCTTTATATAATATATGATGACAACATTGTATTACATAGTAAATTGATTCATCTCCTTTGTATGCACATGTGTAAAAACCATAGAAATTCCATTACACTATTATTTTATTATTCACTATCGATGAGTAAAACTGAAGGATAAAATTTCATTGTTTTATTGACTAAAGAATGAACCTATCAATAGATTTTCACTGTTACCTGAGAAACTGAAAATATTAAATATTAAAGGTTATCACCTATGCCAACAGTGGTGCAGTAATGAGTTTGGGGTTGGAATAGCCATATGATAGTTGTAATAAGTTTAATGATGGCATTTATATGTAGATGCAATTAAATAACCACACAATGTGCAGAAACAGTCATATGCATATAAATTAGACCGTATTTGTGTAGTTGGGTATGTTAAGTTGTTGAATGGTTAAAGAAATATAAATTACATGTATATTAAACTCATACAGTTATCACTGTTAGATTAATTTCCCTTTTTAAACCTCATACAAACTAAAACTTATTTTAGTTTATATTTACCACCATTTATTTCCCCGACACTCGTTACTTTTTGAACTAGTATTGCATGAATAACATGATGTCATATAGTGTTCTTTTGGGAGTTGGTTAATTGTCTCGACTTTTGTTAGACGTTACATGTTAAATTATCAATATTTTTTGTTTTAAAAAAAGATGTAACGAAACTTCGTGAATATTGGAATCTCCTAAAGTACTTTATTACTCCAGATTCATAATAAATTATGACCTTATACAAACGAAGAAAGCATCTATAAATAATGAAAATTCATCATAGTTATTGTTGATCACAGCCATATCAAAGCGTATGATGTTATAATAAGTAATTGGTCAGGAGTTATTTCAAAGTTCAAAGTCACTATGAGGGATAGCAATACTCACGAGAAAACTATTTCGTTAGGTGTTTGTTATGTTTTATGAAAAGAATGACCAGGGGGCAATTTATCATTGGTGTATTTATCAAATGACGGGGAAATCTTTGAAAGATAAATATATATGTGTGTGTTGTACTTAATGAATGTGTTAATTCTCTGTAAGATCGGGCCACACAAATACACGTGAAAAACACAGAGGCTATTAAAACCGGGCTAATCGCCATAATTGTCAGCTATAAATGCCAAACAAATGACTAACATGTTCCAATAGAGATCATTTAACTGGAAAACGTTGACTTTCTCGTCAACAAAACCATGTCACTTGACTGAATTAGATTGATAGAGCAGTGATGAGAGGGCTGAGTAGATGACATGACTGTCCTGCCCCTCCTTGCACCCTGTCTTACCCTAACAGGTGAGGGGGCGGAGATGCTCTGTCACCCTGCAGCACTTGTTTGGTGCACGAGCCAATTAAATGTTAATTTTGTTGCGATGACGATGGAGAGGTTTTGTTGTTGATGTCAGTTGGACTAAAAGCACTAGTACAATCTTGTCATCAAAACATCAAATATTATTCATGGCAAACTGGTTTCATATCCAATACATTACACTGCATAAAATGAACAATGGGAAGAAAGTGTTCTTTAAAGTATTCATCTGGAACAGGCTTTGTTTTTAACACTTTGATTCGCGAATTAGGCCTCAAATTTAGTAGCGATTCATCTACGCTATTGCGTTGAAAGGGTTTGAGTTCATTAACACATTTACTAGTATTGGAATGTTTAATTTTACATTGAAGTGATTGGTGCACAAAGGTTTTATTTTCAACAAAATTATATAAGAATGATTTGCCCTTAATTGGGCACTCGAATAATGGAACAAAATATATATGTAATTAACAAAAATGTAAGAAAGATTTATGAAAAGGATTTTTCTTAAGAAATATTTTGTTATGCTAGAGTTATATATTCCATTAACACAGTTCTACTAAAAATGTATTATAAGCTCATTTTTTAATATTACATTTAGGGTATTTTGTATTTGGAGTCGTAACGTTTATAGTGTGATGAATGGAAACATGATACGAACTTTCAAACCAAGATATCGGTTTTCAGGTTGTTGTCGGGCGTTGTTTGAACTTTTCTTTCACTCTGCTGTGTTGTTAAGTTATGTTGTGTGGTTAAAAGTGTTGTTTTATTAACTGCTTGATACTTTAAAAACCAACCTAACCTTTGACTCTTTTTGGTTCATATCCTGTCAGTGCGGGTCGTTCACTCCCACTAACGTCCATGTGGTAGGCAGTATACAGTTATATCTACGGGATTATGAATGCAACATCAACTATTTATCACGTTGTTTGGAACTTGTTTCTGGATATGCTTGTCTGGGTCTGAAAGTTACTAGTGCTTTCTATCCCCATCATCGTCGACGAATAATCCAGATTTACATATCATTTGCATATGTTTACATATGAATGATTTACTTCACACAAGTTAACAGACACTACTCGAGTGCGCTCTAACGTAGATTCAAAGGAACCTTTAATTTTTTACGAATACTTCTTCTTCGGATTTATAACAAAATCGGTGAAGTATTTGAAATCAATTTAGAGATAAATGTAACGAGTTTATAAGTCACGATTCAGTGTGGTAAACAGAGAGTAGATGTTTGCTTAAAGGTCTATATTCGTGTGTTAAAGAGTAGACCCCCCGCCTTCTCATTAACAAACTTGTATTTAACGATGGCATTAGGCTCAGCGGTGGTGCAGAAGGCTTTAGCTAATTAGCTTTAATGGGCTAGAGCGCAGAATACACGTTTATCGTCAGTTAGTTAGCGTGCTTTACAGGTAAATATATCTGGTAGCTTCATTAAAACTTGTCTGAAGGCGGTAATGATAATTTGGGATTATTACATCTAAAATGATAAATAAATCATTCTAGCGTTAAAACGATGGAGACAGGATACAAATTCAATGCAAACTGCTCAAATTAATTCTCACTTGCCACAGGTAATTGCGATGTTAAATGAAATGCTCTCGCAATGACATAGAGGCCCGGTTTCTCCACTTTAAAGAAGAAATTGATAGCAAGGTAAATGAGATGATCTAGTTCTGGTACAGGTAAATCTCAAATAGTCAAGTCTAGCCAACGAGAAAACACACATCTTCTAATGATGCGCGTATTTGTAGGCGAAGTGATATTTAAGCATCAATAAAAACATGAAAATAAAATAAAAGAGGAAAAAATAAAGATGAATGTTTTATAAATATATTGCATGAAAGGAACAGATGTAAGTACTGGTAGCTTTGACAAGCGAGTTTTGTGATTTATTAGGCACAATGACCTCCGCTATCCATTTGTCTTAACTTCATCGCTCAACCTGAATCAAAGAAAGTAGAAAGATGGATAGCCCGTGAACTGCCCCTTCATAAAACACGAGCCATCCATTGTAGGTAGAAATAGTAGTAAAGTCGGCTTATATAGTCATTGACTGTCGACGGTTTGGTTTGAAAAATTACCGTAAGGAGTGCTCAGTCTTTTTGATACTTTTGATACTTGGTTTAATATGCTTAGGCTAAATAAATCAGCTTTTGGTTAATATTTCTTCACGCCGTCCATTTAAATCAAATTGAAAGGAGCTAAGCTACAGTTTTATTAGGTTTTTTTTACAGTTTTTAAATATCACTCAATATATTGTTTAATTTTGTTAACTACCATTGCCTTTTGAAATTTATGCTAATTGCATCGAATACATTAACCTGTGTACATTAAATTATCTGAATGTATTTTATTTATGAAATCTAATTAAATAAAGACTATGAAACTTCATAAATTCGAATCTGGTAAAATTACGATGAACATTAAAAAGTGTAGTACATATATAAACAGACCGGTTTTCCATCTTATACCTGTGTTTATTTATATCAAAGTTAATTAACATTTTTCAGTGATTAGTAAACATTTGTATTGCAGTAACCACACTAGATATTTACGATATTAACAGGTGTGCGGATGCATACAGGTATGATATAATTAAGTACTCACATTAAATCGGTCTCATCAGTTTTTCCCCTCTGTGATATTTAGTTAAACAAAACTTAACGACTATTTTGTTCGCAGTAGTTGTGACAACCAAAATGTAAATGAAGGTAGAAAGATAATTGTCTGGACTATTTAATTGAAAACATCTCCCTTTACCTCCCCTGGGAGTTCTACGTGTGAGAACGAGCGACCCCTTATCTAATGATCGGAATGCCAAATAGGGACAAGTGTAGGGGTGGTCATGTCGCAGGAAAACATCAAATGATGCGGAGGCTGCCTCGTTATCGGTCTATTCCAAATCTTTAAGATAAACTTAAGTTAATTAATCAGAATGAGATACAACGTTACAAGTAATCTTCGCAGGGAGAAAATTAATATGGAGAGAGCCGCAATTTTAAATGATCCCCCGAGATGTATAAACGAGACAGTTCTGGACCTGCCTAAGCCACCTCATGTGGCGGAATACACTAGTGTCGCTCGCCTTTAATTCCGAGTTCCTACCAAGTTGTCATCAATTCTATAATAAAGTAATCAAGTCTAAAACTATCTTCTGTCGATGGTTTTATGATATAACAAAAGCATATGTAAGGATGAGTTAATGACTGTTTTGTATGCTTTCTCTCACCCCGTCAACATATTCAAAGTTGTTGGCATTTGAGTTGACTCGGCTTATAATTGAAGGCTGCCTAACGGCGGAGGCCTACAGACACAGCAGTATAAATCGGATTACTGCTATGATTTTTGTTGGTTAAAACCACGCAGATATTATGTTTACAACCTGATAAGGTTATATATAATGAGATGAGCCGGGAGGAGTAGGAGGCGGAGGAATGCAAAGGTAGCTGTTACAGCAAACAACTCCAAGTCTTGCTTATTTGTTGGTTAGGAGCGCGTGTCCATCCGAAATTTGACAGAGTGAGAAGCCCTGCAGGCCTGCTGTCTACAGATTCCGTGTTTCAGGGGGACATGGCACCTCACTTGTAGATGGAGTGGAGCACGGACATATGTCGGAGTCTCCTAGCCATACGCTAGCTTCAGCCTTCCTCAAAGACGGACTATCGCTTGATCTTTAATTCTGATACTCGAGAGTGCATCCCTAATGATGGAGAAGACACCGGACACTGATAGCGTAACATCCGCACGGCCGCTACAACGCTGATTCGTCACGGCCGGCGTACAGAATATGAATATTCTTAATTCTGGCCACACCAAATCCCAACCTGCCCTAATAGTCCAGCATTTGATTGTTCTAGCGTCTTTGATATAGAGCTATTTTGTAACGGGTTTTAACGTGATGTTGACATAGCCCAACCATAACTGCTCACATCCATACCTATATATACACTGTAATTTCTTACACACTGAGAGAAAAATACATATAACGGATACCGAAATTGAAGTAGAACCGAACAGTAAAGATCGAGTTTGGATGACAACTGAGATTGGAGCTTCAGCATAAAAAACTATTAGCAGTGCTGACATTGGATCGACCGAGCCCCGGTGTCTGTGTTGGTGACGCAGGGGAGTAATATCAGAGGAAATTTAAAACAAGATCTATATTTCATTTGATTTTTCATTCCTGTTTGTATTATGATACACCAGTGAGGGAGCAAAGCTATGGACATGCTTTACTTTGGCGACACAGTGCCATATGCTTACCCACCATCCTACAAACAAGGATCCTATTGCGATTTTAACAGTGCGTGTGCCTATCAAAATGTGACCAATTCCGGAGCCTGCAGGTTTAGCTCTGTACCTCCGTCTTACGGACCCTACTCCCTCCCACCCGGCGGGTGTAACGGATTTTTTAGCAGAAAACCTACGCGTATTAAAGGTAAACGAGGTTTTTGTATTTCCTAAACTGAAATTATTGCATGCACTTTTTGCATTTTATAACGGCATGTTTTGTATTTAAAGTATTTGCATAACGAAAATTATTTCTAAAAAAAATAATAAAAAAAATACAAATTGTTTCAGGTTTTTCAATATTTAAGGATATTAGATATTTTTATATTTATTTAATGATAACAATACTAGCAGTAAAATTGAGTGGCCACTATTCAATATTTAATTAATTACCTCTAAAATCCCACACCGATATCGCATTGTGTTGGACTGCTCGGGTGTATACAAGCATGAAAACTTTTACGAAGCGAAGTTAAAATTGACATATAAAAACAGTGGCTGTTCCGTCTACGTGTGGCATGAAAACATCGATTCAGAGATATAAAAACGAAAAAAAAATCATTCCACGAATGTCTGAGAAAGCCATCAGTAGACTGACGTACAGGGGATGTGGGAAATAGATGAGGCATGTGCTATATACCCTAACAGCCGATACCCACCCTCGTAAATCGTGTCTTAATTTGTCCACGTGCATTGATTGATGCGCGACGCGAAGATAAGAAACCTTTTTTTTCAAAATATTTCAAATGAAAACTTTTTATTTATTTCAATCTACTTAGTATGTTAAGAAACATTAATCTTAAAATCTAAAACGAAAAAACATATCAATGTAATTGATAGCATTTTAACATTGACAGTCTCAATAACGTTAGTTTACAAAACACTCACTTGTTTTCGACCATTGTATTACTTCACAAAAATCAGCATATTATGATAAATGTAAGAAAAATGTGTATAAAAATAAAATGTAAAGACATAGGAAAAGGGCTGTGGTTTGTTTAGGAGAGGTCGCTGATTGATAGCCCAAGTTATTGATCAGTATCTGCCCTAACAGATCTATAGGGGACACGTTTTTGTGTGTTTTGCTTTGAACTGGAGGCAGGCGGAAAAAAAGTTGGCAGTATGAGGTATTATCTTACAAATCAAACCAGTGGGTATGGAAATTGTCGGTTTTTTTTACTCTAAGTTAGTGAAAACATCTGTTTCACTGACATACCAAAACATGACCAACCCAGGACTGTTATAGGCAGGGAAATAAAGGTTATGATCACGTTAGTTTCACATCATTGATCCTCATTCAATATTAGATCTATACTGATTAATATTTAAAGAAACTCCTGTCAGTTTAAATGTTTTCACTAATATAGATATTACCTTAACTATTTTTGTCGTCAACAATGTAATGAAAAATAGCTTTATTCAGTTTCATAACAAGACGAGTTTCCTGTTTCACTTTGCTGGAGAAAGTGAATAAAATTGTTATTGTTTTATTTAGTTTTATAAAAATATGTCAATTATATGTATGTACAATTTAAACCTATTCATATTTTCATATTTTCTTTCCTCAACAATCAAAATAAATAAATTATACTGGGGCACCTTTTTAAGAATTTAATGTAAACCCAAGGTCTGTATTAATTACATGTCATTCCAAAGTATCATTAAATTCTTAAGAAAAATATGAAAGGCTTCCTTTACTTCGAATAAAATAATATTCAACGTTTCAGATATAAAACAAAGTGCAGTATACATTTTGCAAAATATTTATATCGGTTGTAATAATTGTAAATCAAGAAAAATAGAGAAAAATAATAAAAAAAATTTCTGGGCTTCAACCTGTGAAACTGTCACAAAAATGATGAAAAAAAATGCAGACAAAATGCTAGATGACAGTTACTTAATGGGTATTTTTAACATTAAATATTGTAAATAAGGTTGTAAGAAGGATGAAATTCTACGCCTAAATCATAGGTAACATGATACCTATATTATTATGCGTCAACAAAGGCTAGGTGGAACCAAATACACCGCAGCTTTTATTCTTTCATATTTCAAAATATATGCTAATAAATACTACGAATACTCTCTGTAACTCATTTTCTATAATATTTAAACAATAGACCGGTAATATATTATCTCCATTATAATAAAACATTGATAGGTAACAGGTAGCATATATCATATAATTTTATTTGAATTATTAAACAGTTGTAAACAAGTCCCCTGTAGGTAACTACGTATATATATGTATTTTATATTTTCAAAGCAGGACAATATTCCCTAAATTTCGGTTACAAAAATATGTAGGAACAGTTTGTTCCAACCAGATTAAATCTTAATATAAATGTAACGAATTATCATATATTGGCATTCAATAAATTCTGAATGAGACGTACCGTGATATTAATTTGTTTGAATAATTAAATCCTTGCTTTTGATAATTATATCTGAGTGATTTATATTGATAGAAGTATGCTAACCATACGTTAATGTCTGTGTTTTGTTGTTTTGTTGTAAACAACATGCTTATTACTATGTTTTTAAACCTATGTAGGCTTAGTCATAATTATCAATTCATAATGTGCCATAGCTTTGATTTAATTAAGGTAATAAATAAGACCAGTGATGATCAGTATGTCACACGAATTTGATAAGAATATGACAGGTATTATATGATGGTTTAAATCACGAACAAACCATTCAATAATCTACAGTTCATATAAAAATTCTGTTGTGATTAAAGCACGTGTGTAATAAATAAGAAATTTCCCAGTTAACACAAATATAGAAAAATGACGAAAAAAATATGCTTGTATTAATGTTTTACATCATTTATTTTTACCTGCGGCCGTAGTGTTAAAATCATCTACCATGGAGATAGTCATTTCCTAATTTGTAAATGTATTGAAAATTATTATTCAGCAAATTTCATAAACCCAATAACACCTTACACAGCCGATATTCAACCACTTAAATACGGGTATTTTAATGTGTTGATATATACATTTATATATATACAACTTGTTATGTCGTAATGTTGTATCATTCATACGAATATTTTGCATATTTCGTGACCTTTGTTCGGCTGTGACCTTCAGTTTATCATATCCACCCGTGTATGTAAATGTATCCCATCAGCAATGTTTACGGTGTGTCACAATGTTCTAGCTAACGCTATGTTAAAATGTGCTATTTTCCTCTAAATTATTTTTGAGATATATTTGACAATTTTTCTTTTAGTATTTGGGAGGGGGGATAAGGATAACATTTGCAATTAATAATAAAATTATTCCGAGATACCCTGTGACAGAAAATAATAGGATGGATATTGTTAAATTTATTAGAGGAAAAATGTTTGTGATATAAACCGTACAATTTCGTTGTAATTCTTGAAAATATTTTTGGTTTATTTGATATTTTTATTTTTTGTTTGCATAGTTGGAATATGTATAAGACTAAATACACAGAAAGTTACACGTATTCTGTTTCATGACTTTAGTGGATATGAAAGCATAACACCTGTTATAATTGAAAATATTTTTAAATTGAAATTTTGTATAATAATGCAGACCGACTGAATTCAATTCTATCAGCGATGTTTTGATTGACATGTGTGTATATCTATACATGTTATCATATTTCCTATGTGGGTGTTCGGTGACAACTCCACATTGTGTCATAATATAACTACAACTGGGTATAGCCAGAACAAAGAAGGAGTTGTATTTTATTGGAAAGCAAACTAACACAACATCCAAAAGTGGCAGAAATTGGCTAGAATTACGGAATGGAGAATTGCTCGGGTTTAACAAAGGATTGGACTTCCGGCAGGGATGTCGTTCTATCGAGGCAACTTTCCTCTGCTGTCAAGTAAATGGCTGGATGTCGTGAGGAGGCACATTTTAACACAAAACCATGTTAGAATTTCTACTTAAAGAGATAACGCCCTTCACAATAACATGTATCGGACCTGATTGACCAACCTAGGTGTACCCTGTGTCCGTCTCATAACCGCCCCAGGAGGTCTCCTCTCATAATGAAGCTTTATGCTAAAGATGCTTTATTTTATTTCATTCTATTTCATTTTTCCCAAGCGATTTTATCTTGACTGACTTGATAGTATTAATTTTGTTTAATTCGGTTACGCGGTAATTCAGATAAGCTATTGAATATTTTTGTAAATCAATTCTATATAATGAATATTTTTCTATTTATTTATTTTTATATGGCACATTATTATTTGATTAATTTTATATTGTTCAGTCGTCCAATTTCTTTTCCAATAGAACAATTAATTAGACAATTAATGTGACAATAAAAATCCCAGTACATTTTATTTTGGATTTTGTTTCCAATACCAGTAATGATTATTTGAGAATTTTTGTAAAGAAAAAGAAAGCAGTTGTCAGACTTAGGATGGCGTACCTTAATCCGCCTTATGTATTTTTTATAAGTGACATATTTTTAAAATGCTATTTCTAATTCTGCTTTCCTTAAATTGTTGTTTAGTAATTAGTAAACTGAAGATAATTGCAATATCTAATACATTTTATATATAATGTAACGAAAAACACGTGTACGAGTTCCATACGACTCTTGACGAACACGAGTCGGTGCTCGTGCTGGGAGAGAATCGCGTGAGGCAATTGTTTTGCGTGCCGCGTGGTTTTGTTAAGAAGCGCCAATACCCAATTGTATGGTGCTTGACAACTCAATAAAGGATTAATCAGGCGAAATAGCCAGAAATCTCCAGGACCAGAATGAAGACTGTCAAGTCGTGAGGCAACCGAACAGATTAACGGCAATACTGATAGGGGATATCGCAAGCAAATAACACTAAAACAATCAAAACCGCCTTCATCACAATCAGGTCTAAATGCATTAGATAATTTACTGGATATATTCTCCTTAGAAATGTATATATATACGGAAACATCAGATTTCTACTATGATGTATATATTTGCAGGTCAAATTATTGATGTTTATTTCCTTAAATTACATTACGGGTTATTTTGTTAGTATATTACTCGTTCCCTGTCTATATTTATCAGTATCATGCTAAATTTTACTTGTTACAAATGATTTCACACAGCTCTATTGCCCCGGCTGGCCATACCACAACAATATGAAAATTTAAACACTTTCGTTGGCAAGAAGTAGTGTTAACATGACACTAGTGATTATTATCGTGTATTATAACTATGCTGCGAGCGCTGGGATGGCGGCTCATTAAACAATCACTACTAATTGGACAAACGGTCGTACGGACTGACACGAGACAGTGGCCGATTCAGTCAACTATACAGGCAAAACAGTACCGACCACCAATGTATCAATCGGTAGTTTAATACCTGGTCACTAGCCTAGTACTTCAGAAGAAGTTTTTTAGTTGTTGATCTATCCAGTAATAAAATGTGGTCAATCTTCTAACGGAATGTCGACCCCAGTGTTTACAAAAAATATGGAAAGATGGAATATACAGCACACGCACCAGTGGTGTTAGTGGGGAGCTAACACAGGCCACTGATTGCTCATCACCTCGCTAGATTGACAGCACGAGACACTTGGCGACATGTCACGTGGTTTACTTATATGGTTAATTGGGCAGGTACTCAGGTGGGCAGGACTATATCGCTCGGTAGGCGTGTCCAACTTTGATCGATCATCCGTATGAAATACTATCTTTGATGCATTGCTTATGATGCTTGAATTATGTTGTTAGCTAGCACTGACCTGTAATATTTATGATGTATACATCTTGATACATAAACGCGGCTTGTCTGCTTTCAAATTTAAAACTAAATGTCGAAAAGGCATCAATTTAGTTAATACAGTTGCAGTTGAGAGATTTCGAAGAGAAGTGACGGAAGTAAGACGGCACATTGAGGGGCAGAGTTCGTTTTAATCTAGTAAACAACGACATACCCTGTAGTCACCATATACCGGAACAATATAACAGTGGAATCGGAGTCGGTGATCCCTCCTCATCCGGAACACTACATTCCACTGATTACCTAAAGAGGTGTCCAGACATGGATTTGTCAACAGCTTATCGATATCATAATCCTAATTTGAATATGGTGGATTTTTATCATTCCTGTAAAAGTAAGTCAGTGTTGTGTACACGTGGATCTCGTTGTGTTGTTATTTACACCTGGTAATTGAGCGTTCAGGTATTGCAGTCGTGAAATTTGAATATTCAAACCATGGTCCAAAATGATAAATCGATGATTAATTCGTATTCATGTTTTATTTCGAGAAATTAAGTGCAGCTTAATTTACCGACCGCTGCCAGTTTAGGTATTATATTTAGATGTTACTGTATATTGTACCGTACTCTGGATCCTTCACCCGTGAAGCAGACCTCACGGAAATGAGTATGTGTATCCACTTATTAACGGATCGGGTTGCTGGCTCCATTTCGTGCCCATTGCAACCATAATTTCAACGGACTAACGCGCACCAAATTAACGTGATAACAAACTGCCCTGGACTATGACGTTAATAGGAAAAGGGTGACAACCAGTGCCGACTGTCAAGGTAGTTAGTAGTACCCGACTGGAACCATTTCTGAACATCTTACATCACGCCATCCGATCACTGTTGGACCCATGGATCGGATCAGAGCACAGGAAAACCTTAGTTGTTCATTTATTGTCCCATTGTGAAAATCTATTACAACTGCCACAACACGGCCTACACGCCTCACCAACAAACTTTGTATATATCTATCAATCTAAATCCCGCAAACAGTGTTTAACTCTAGTCTGTACTAGTGTTGTATGGTTCTGATAGGTTCATCATCATACTACTAATTTACAAGGACTATCTGTCGTTTGTGGTAAGTGTTGTTATTTAGTAATGTCTCATTACCATTAGTCAAAGGAGTATTTATTAGAAAGTGTATTTCTGTATTTCATGTCTTTCCTTTACACTACTTTTCAAGTTTCACACTATATGCTGATTCTGAAAGTCCAAATTTCGGACAACAGCAGATATTTTTTCTGAACTTTGTACTTTTTTTTCTTTCCTCCCATTATTGGTCAGTTTTTTTACCTGTGTCCAGCCCATTAATAAGTGTCTTTGTCCTCTCCAGTGGACAGGTTTTTGATCACGTGTATATTTATTTGTCATATACATCATATGGCAACCACGCTATCAGCCTTACACATTGAATTTTTCGATTTGATGGTGTTACCTGTCGTAAAGTGCAGGTATGGGCCAGGTAAACCGATGATGTGCTCTTTCTTGTTGCTCTCATCCGAGTTGATGGAGACCACTCTGTTAGTGTCACTCGTATAGATCAAGGCTACTTTCTCTTTGTACACAATTGATGAATATCTCGCCCAAAGCGCGGACATCAATTTTCTCACCTGCTGTCGGGAAAAATATCCACCATAGCTTATCAAGGATCTTATAGAAATCTTAACTTTAAGTTTGTTTTTAGTGATCACCAAAAGGAACCTGCTGCGGTATTGTGGTTTTATGAAGAGCATCTTTGATTGGTACGGGGCTGTCTCACGGCCCAATCCTATCATATAAAACTCGTACCACGAGGCTGATACAGTGGCCTTTTACTAGTCACTAGCCCTATTTTGATATTAAGTGCAAAACAACACATATAATATTCAGGGCAGTTTATACGATCAATTACCTAATGTGGCTAATTTTGAGAGATCGGAGTTATTAGGGAAATATATAAGTTGGACGAAAACTTTGAACTTGCAGCAAAAGGAAGCAACAAGCAAAAATACTGCAATTTGAATAGATGGTAATGCCGCAAAATTGGTCCAATTTGCCTCAGCGTTCTTTTGACTAACAAGTGGGGGCATTCGTTTCGTACTGTAATGTCGGCGTATTAGACATTATCTCTTCTTGAAACTAAATTCTGTGCATGTTTCAGCAACTTTGACATTTGGGGCGTTAAATTGCCGAGAGTCGTAGAAATGACACGTTACATACCGCCAAAATAGATTGACTGGAACAGGCGAACAAGACGAATAATGGAAGGACGAAAATGGACATTTGAACATATTCTCTGATTAATTAACTCAACGGAGATTTAACGTGGAAAATCACCAGACGAAATATTTAGCACTGAAAAATATTTCTGTCGGAAATTAATGAAATCGTATGATAATACTCATACTTAAAATATTGTGATCGACGAAAATTCCTTAATGAAGGATTAAAGTGACCGAAGTCTCCACTGACGAAGACAATACCTTAAATCATTGAAAAAACTCGTGGGATCTTTGAATGGTGTACTGAATGAAGCTATATTGTTTGGAGTCTCGTCATTTAGAGGTGGGCCCGATTGGAGGTATGCACTGCCTATTGTTACTGTGTGTATGAATACAAAGCCTTGTGAACCCACTCTTGTCAAATGAACCTATAGCTTGTTGCGTGGACCGGGACTTGTACACAATACCGCGCTCTATCGGGGTACATGGCCTCCTCTCTCGGTAGTATCCCATAACACCAGGGGAGCCTCTCATACTCGTCAGTATTTGGTTAACTATCCAACCATGCAAAACACGTGGGGATCTTACGCACCACACTCTCTAGCCTACCAACTGCCTCCTCGTTCATACGACGTATTTGCAGGTAAAACAAAACCTATTTTAGGGGAAAATGTTTGAAGAAAAAAAAAGAAACTATATTTTAAAAAATTGTCAAAAATATTGCCGATAGTATTTTTATTAAATACATCTATGTTCTAGTCTATATTCTATATTCGTCATGATTTTATTACATATTTCAGGCCTGCTAATTTAATTATTATTTATCCATAATATCATTCATAATAAGGTCATCTAAATTTCTATATCGTAAAATAATTTATGAATTAATTATTATAATAGAACTGGAATTCCTGTTGAAATTATACAAACATAATTTTGATTCAGTTGAAGTTGCAGTATATTTATAGAACCGATATCATATTTCAATCATTTTCATTCAAAAATTTCGATGTAATAAATAAATGTTTTCTTTTTCTCTATGAAAATTTTTAAAATAATATTCACGTTAAAATTTTGTCATTTTGTTTGTATTGTAATTTGAATGAAATCATATTTATTTAAATCAAGCAAAATTATTTTGCTAAAAAACATATAATTTTATGAAGAGGATATAATATAATCCAGCAAAACATTTAAGCTATATTCATGAAACAATTTAATTAATATAGAAATTATGTTAAAAATTTGATTTTGTTGTCAGTCATTGCTTGAAAAACAAAATTGATGACTATGTATGGAGATGATGAACAAAAATTAATTTGATGATATAATGTTGATGATGAGTGATATTAATTATATATGTTTATGTTGTGTGGTTGTGATGTGTGTACGGCTGGGGCCTCCCGTTCACAATATATATCCATGTCGTATGTGTATATATAGGGCACTACCTGATCGCCTCCCATTGACCTTCTACTGGACAAAGTCCGACATCATATGAAAATGATAAAACTATAGCTTTTGAAAATTTACATTTATCAAAACACAGTACTTCTAGCTATACAAATGCCACAAATTAACTACATATTAATCTTCGTATATATAAACGCACTTTTAATCTTTACACCTTTTGCACATGGCATAAAACATTGTACTTTGTAAAAGTGTAAGGAACTCAGGGTTATACAATTCTGAACTTTCGCTTTATAAAAAAATAACCAGGTTGCCATATTATTTTTTATTTGTGGTAAATGAGTCAACCTAACTACTGTTAAAGACGCACCTTTATAATCGGTGTACTTGTAGCTCTTTACCCGTGTAAATAGTTCTATTATTTTAGTTCCACTGTTTCCGGCGGAAACACCATTTAAACATAAATCAGACATATATTTATTAACTACTATATATATAATATATTTATTGTACTCGCTTATATATTTTTATCAAAAGAAGAAACGCTTCCTATTGACTTTGCATATTATCTTTGATTCCTTTTATTTATTGACAAATATAATTCTACTATGGAGTATTATTTTTATTCAAGTTTAATTTATTAAGATAAATGCATTTTCTCCTTGTATCTAGTTTATTTATTCATATATATTTTTACTTGATATTTTCAGTATTTTCTTTAAATCTTTGAATTATTGTTTTCTTTTTATACTACAATGTAATCATACCCGCATAATATTCTAATTAATATTGGCTTTATTTTTTCAATACGCAATTGTTGACGGACAATACTTATATATTATAATAACTAATTTATTTTATATTTATAAATGAAAAATGAATTATTATAAAAACACCAAAGGCAAAAAATAAAATTATTGTGGTTTATTTTTTGCTATAGTTATATTTCAAAATAAACTATCTCCCTTTTTTGATAAACAAATATTTAAAACACTTTTCAATTAATTCCAACGCTTAAAATAAAAACTAAATTATACACAAAATAGAGTAAATAAACCTTTCAATTTTCATATAATTTTGGAAGCGTTTGTCCATTTTCAGGTCATGGTGGGGTTAATCAGTTAGGAGGTGTATTTGTGAACGGGAGACCGCTGCCAGATGTGGTGCGACAGAGAATTGTGGAACTGGCCCACCAAGGAGTTCGGCCCTGCGACATCTCCCGCCAGCTCAGAGTATCCCACGGATGTGTCAGTAAAATTCTTGGGAGGTAAGATATTTTCTTTCCATTTAAACTTCTTTTATTTCTCTGCCAACAACTGCAGACCAGTTCGCATGTCCAAGCTTTATTAATCATTATCGGTTAGACAGCATTTCTTAAATGAAACGATTGGAAATAAAACGAGCCATTTGCTGGTTTTTAGATAACCATCAGCGGGTTAGTATGTTTTGCTTCCAACCATAGAACTGGCTCTTTCATCTTTGATTCCGATGTGAGCGTTTGGAGGCTTTTATGTGTATGGTCCTATGAGACAATCCAAGGTACCTATATATCACTGGTTACCAGGCCAATAGCCAGATCAACCTGCCCGGCCGATATTAAACCGAGATGACACGAAATGACACGTTGGCTGCTGCCATTTGGTCTTGAATTTTATATGTAGGGACGTTGATGTAGCCAAAGGTCATTACTGATAACAACCAATGTATTGATGAAGTTGAGGTTAATCTTGTGTTTAATGTACAGGCCACATTTAGAATTTAATTCCAGTACAACTGAGAGCGACACTGTGACTATACTGTATGACAAGTCTCCTAAGACTATCTATGGTGATATTGATACATCAATTTACATGACATCGCTGCAAGTTTATTAAATGCAACAATTTGTTATTGATAAATGTCAGCAAATCATCCAATTTTATATTTACCTTTAATGCTCTGGTAATGGAAACACTAAATAAATTTTCTGGAGAGAATGTATGAATTTACAGGAATTCCCATGCTATCAAATTTCTGTTTGTTTTGAAATGCTAAATTAATAAAGCTACTCAATGAGTTAATTCAGTTAATCCAATTCGGCGTATATTCTGGATGTAAATTGTTTTATCCTGACAAATAGTTAGGCCCATTCTGTGATATTAGAAGTACCTAATAAGTACGAATCTTTTCAAGGAATAATCATCAGTGGTTAACATAGAATGATTCAAGCGTATTATCTCTCTAAACATCTATCTGATTTATCATTCAGCGTATATATAAATTACAAAACGAATAGCATGTGTTATAATTCTGACTTAGGGGTATTGGTTTGAACTTAAGACACACATACATTACTAAAGTAGATATTATATCAATAATAGGAATTGATATTAATTTTAAATAACCATGACCCCCGATCCAAGAAGTCGCGTATAAAGCTTAAGTTACAGAAATGTTATTTACAAAACGTTTACATTTTTGTTTCATTGTTCAGTCAAATAGAACTGTCTTTGTTTGGTCTCTATAAATATTCCATTGAGTATAACTTATATCACTTTATCTGACAAACTATTTTATGTGTTTTTAAACGTCTCTTGTTTCATGAAATACGGATTAGCTGGTACGGGCATTGGTTTATCTTGTAAGTTTGTACCCAGAGTTGGTAAAGATAAAACGGGTAGTATAAATACAAACCTGAGAGCTGGGATGCTTTACGAGCACCCATGATCAATTAGGCATACACAAGAACAATTATAAGAGGCATGTAGAATACGGACAGTATGGCACGCAACAATTATGACCAGTGCATTGGGTACTGATCTGACCAGATGAACGCGGGAGGGGTCAATCGGGTGGGCTTGTTATGGATAAGGATAAGGGGCTGTATTGTCCCTTCGTGGCCAGGGACAAACCACACCGCTTTGTAGGGCAAGCGATGTATCTACATCCACACACGGTAATTACATGGGTTAACCGACCACAGGCCAAGCTCGGGTTACCTTAGGGTTCCGTTCATACAGGGTCCCTAGTATTGCTGTGTCTTTCTGGTGATCAAATTAGTACGGTAGATATATATAGGAAATTTAGCCCGAACAAGGCAGAAAAAGGCCATGCTTTGATAGCCAATGATGGGGAACGAACTTGCTTCCTTAAGTCCAGTGCTTGTCTAATTAGGCACAAGAATACCAACACAACTCCATGTCCAAATCCATTTCTCAGTAGTAGGAATATGTCAGAGTGAGATTGTCACTGTCGAATATAACATCATCTTCATCGGCCTTAGCATATCAGCAGCCATGATGTCGTGCAGGTAATTCATAAAGGCAAATTATACTTACTAAGGGTTTCTAGACAATTTGTATTTGAGGTTTATTTCAACTGCAATTTCAGTATTAGTTTATTTTGTATTATAAAGTTATGTCTGCATGCTCACGAGCACACTTTAAAGCATTGTTGTTGATGAAGAATAATTATTATGTGGTATTACTAATATCTTATATATGATAAGCCAGGTCATCTCTTATTACTCCTCCATTTTCTGTCAGGATATGTTATAGAAATACACCTTTAGTGTATACAGCTTATGACATCACCTATAGATATGTCTCAATAAGAATGTGACACACGGTAACTTTAAATCCAATACTCTTGGCCAATATGCGTTGACTTAATTATAGTTTATCTTGGGCAGCTATTAAAAAGCCTTCAATGTTTAGTTTACATGATTGAAATTTTCATGTAGAACGTATTCGTCATTGCTATTTATGTATTTCTCAAAGGACAAGATATGTATCTTTCAACGCAAAATTTGTATCACTCTTTGACTAGATGATTTTTAAAGGACAAAATATGTATCTTTCAACGCAAAATTTGTATCACTCTTTGACTAGATGATTTTTGAGCCTGCAAATTTCGTAATTGTGTAAATAATCATTCATTACATAAAGATTATTTTAAAATTTGTTTAGCATAATTGGTGTTAAAAGAAGATATATTTGTTCATAATACATTATAGAATTCCACTTTTACGTGTTGCTCACATGGATTCAGGAAATGGGTAGATTAATAACTTTGTAGTTTTAGTAGTGTATGCCAGCACTACATGACATTGTGCCGTCTTCGTATTTACGATGGTTAATATAGATATCTGCTCTAAAATAATAATGTTATCAGAATGATTATGTACATGCCCTGTTTCTCCGGGTTTAGTACATATGACAGCAACTAATGCAACCATGTGTTGCAGATATAAAGAATGAAAACAATTTATGTGAAAACTATTCCAGCCTCAGTTCCGTATGCATAAGTGATCGGAGAAGTATCTCAATGCCGTGACAGCTTGTCCTCACATTCATCACACACAACCAATTACGATGATAGAAACAGATGTAGTCAATACAGCAGACATGACACCCAAATTCTCTGTGATAAGCTATTTTTATAGGCTAAAATGCCCTTGTTGTTTAATTTTATTTTAGAATTCCTTCAGTTCTTTTTTTATCTGGAAGTCAAAGTGTATCGATATGAATTAGTGTTAGGCTAATTACTTGATGTTTTATTTAAGATGAAAACATAAAATATCAAGTTGGATTTTTCACAGCTGTGCACCCTGCTTATCAGCTTTTCATAGAGATGTTTCCTATAGTTGTCAAATAGCTTGATGGGTTTGATAAAGGGGCGACTTGTCTGTGAATCCTGATAACCCGAACTGGTGTTTTCCATAAGAAACAACATGTTGATGTGGTATTTCTTTTGAATTAAACTTTGAAAGCAATAATTCGGTATGTTCGTAAAAATGGATTATGGTTTAACTAATTCTGAGATATTATCAAGTGTTAAACATGTTAATGTATATGATATTAATGGCAGGTCATGATACATTAGGTTTTATATCATATATAATGTATCCAATTACGTGGCTTTGTGTAACAATAATATCTACACCACATCGTCAGTGAAGCCGTCTACCCAAACATTACAACGTAAAATACTGCACTGAAGTGTAACACAAATGCAGCCACTGAATCCAAACAAAATTAATGAACATATCATATAATATGCCTCAGGTTAGATAAAAACAACACGGAAGAATTGCTTTCCATAGACTACTATTATGTTGTGGTATTTCTTTTTTTATAAATAAACTGATGAATGTCCTTTGAAAATAAAATCAACACATTTTTAAAACGGCCAATATAACAAGTAAATAAAAGAACCTAGATCTTACAATTTTTTAATTTATTAAATTATTATTATTATAATAATTTTTGACATGGGATGATAGCTCTTTTTCGATTCAGTGTTTTTATATACATTTATACTACAGTACTTTGCTTTTGTTACATTTTTGCTATTTATATACCTGGTTAACCATTAATGCTTTCATTTTATTCTGTTGTTATATTGTGTTGTTGTCTATTTCAAGGTATTACGAGACGGGTTCAATTAAACCCGGGGTGATTGGAGGTTCTAAACCCAAGGTAGCTACACCCAAAGTTGTCGACGCCATTACGCGGTACAAACATGAAAATCCTACGATGTTTGCCTGGGAGATTAGAGACAGACTGTTGGCCGAACAGGTGTGCACGTCCGAAAATGTGCCTAGTGTCAGCTCCATCAACAGGTCAGTGGTTCTCACTTCAAACCATTACTGTAAACCTATATATCATGGTGTACCAAATATTTCAGCAGCTTAGAAAATATATATATACCATATTTATAAAAAAATAATGCAGGTCATCATTTATGTTGTGAGCTGTGAATCGTGTGAATAGTGTAATCATTTTTTTTAATATACGCCAAGCTGAATTTGTTATTAAAATATATACGTTTGCAGAACCTTATAATTACAGGCATAATTTAGAATTTAGATACGATACAGTTTATCTGTTGAACTTAGTCCTAATGAAAAACAACGAAAATGACGTGGTGACTGGGCAAGATTTATTAATGAAATTGCAACAGTAGTAAATATACCTTAAAATGCTTTAGTAAAACTCTTCTTCACAGGGAATATATTTTGAAGAGTTCCTACTTGTTACAAAATAATTATGCCCAACCTTTTTCTCTTTGTCGAATTATTTTATCAACGTATACCTCCAATATATGGAAACACCGATGCTTTATCTGAAACTGCCATTTATGGTTATGGTCCAATACCACGGGTAGGGCGCCGACTTAAAGGACATGTACAGATATGCACCTCTTAAAAATCAATTGCATTATATCTAAGCCCGGTAAAAAGGATATGAAGGTCTAATTATCTAATTGCTTAACTTGCACCTATTAAACGACTGGATGGGCACATCTAAAACTGCATTATAATGCTTTACTCATAACCCACTTTCATCCCAGTAGATTTACAGGTCCCTTTGGTCTCTTTGTATTGGAAGGAAATATTAAGCATTATGGTTATTAAGACTATTTAAGAAACGTGATATACGGCTGCTGTAATCTGTCAACGTAAATATAGTGTATTCATCACCAGCAAATATAACAACAACTCATGCTGCCTAGGTGTCTCTTCCAAACTTCTAAATGCACCCTTTCCTTTGTATATTATCGTTTGACATTCTTATAATATCAGTTTTATACCTCACGACGAAAAATATCACCCATCATAATTATCAAATTATAACTAATTTAAAAACGATCAAACCATAAAAATACATAAGAGGAAACAAAACTTAGAAAGGTAAAGGATGTTTTGTAGAATACCTGTGTTTTTAACAAAGTGAATTATATACCTTGTCAGGTGCTCCCATCTCTACAGCAAGCCTCCGGTTATATCAAATGTACATATTTTAGATCAATTAGAAATTTTATTAGGATTTCTAAGCCAGTCTTTCCAGTCAATTCCTTATATATAAAACCTTTATTAGTTGTTAAAATCTAATACTGCCCATGGCTAAATTGTTAGCTGTAAGGTGTTTAAAACGAAATAAAATTATCCGACGGTAAGCTACAAAACGCTAATTTCTGTACAGAAGTTATAGCCATAAGTTACGAGATAGAGAAATTTCTCTCTGATCTCGTTTTTCAAATTTTCTGTTTCAATCGAGCATGAAGTCGATGTACGTTCTGCACTCGCCGTACTTGTGTTCCTGTGGCTGGAGTCTGATCGTGCTCTTTGAAATGTTTGCCCTACGTCTGTTTCACAGTATCAATATTTATAAAACATACACCGTTGTTACATCACATTGCTCGCGTTGACCCTAGCTCTAGAACGAGAAAGCAGACACAAGTAAACACCCTGCTATGACAAGGCAAATTCAAAACCTCCAACACAGCATCTTATCCTCAAGACAAATAGAAAAACGTCCGTTAACTTCTGTTATGGAAACGTAAGGTAATTGGGTAACAACAATCAGCAAAAACAAACAAATCGATCAAGATATGTTTCAAAGTAGCAACATTTCTTTTATTATGGAATTATTATCCTACTCATGTTAAGAGACAGGGGTAGTTTAGGAGTAAGCGGTTTAAGGAAAATATTTGCTGTTTTGCATACATTGTCTTAAAATATTTTGAGCGTCTGTTATATGCAACTGCCCTCCCCATTTCTTTAATTCATTCACAAGAAAAAACATCTATACACTTTTAAAACAATTATAGCTCCATACAATGAAATAAAAACAAATCAGTGTGTGTCCATTTTACACATCATGAATCGAGTCATTTCTTAGAAAGAAAAAAACTGTCATTATTTCATCAATTAATTTTCGACTTGTATAACAACAAGGGATATAATCGATATTTAATATCAGGAATAACCCATTATTGCAAACTTGTCCCGGCTTTCTCGACAGGTTTTGTCCTTCTATTAGAAATCCCTTACACGTAGTTATAAACAAATTAGTAAGTTTTCTGCATGAGTCGCTCACTATGAAGGTTGATGCCCAAGCAAATGGCAGAGGGATGGGACTTCATAAAGGTTTATTCGAGCGTATTCATATTCGGCAATTTTATTTTTATTGACACTGAGGAACGATGACCCTCGCAGCTGCTAGTTGTTGTAGGCATTGCTCAGTACCATTAAAGGATGGGGATGGACTTCTAATGGCCCACACCATCATGGTCCTAATTAAAAGGCAACTGCTGTTAAATATTACCAGAATTACAAGAGATGTTACACTGGGGTTATGGCGACAACACGATATGCTTAAAATAATCTTTTTAATCTATTGTGTATTGTGTACTTCTGACCAAATTCATCATTTAAGACCTTGATCCTTTTCAAAATTTCAAGTGGGATGTTTTTCAGGAGTGGTAATACATTACAAATCAAGGCAAGGATAGCATGTATCTTTCATTAATCATTAAAACTTTGGGATATAGGCAATGCGAAATGACTCGAACAGAACAGAATAAAAATAATGGTCGATTGGTCCACGTGTACCCTGTATAAACTAGCAAAGGGCTGATCGAGGTTTATAGAAACACAAAAAACACTTGAATATTGGAAACGCTAGCTACGATTGGCTGCTATTGTTGTGTAAAAACGTTTGCATTTGTCATCGTATATATATTTATGAGAGGAAATTTGTTTTATCTATCACGTGCTTTTTAAACATTTATAAGATACCATCAAAATTAATATTTCATTAAATAATGTGGTGGGTTTTACACGATACATACAAGTACATTTTCTTTAGTAAATTATGTATAGTTTGTTAAAATGCCTTTTAATATTGATGCTCTACAAAGTAAATTATATCTAAATTTAGCTGTAAAATGACTGAATAAAAAAGTAATATTACTAAAAGGTTAAAAAATACTACTTAGATTATTATCAATATTCTATAAAGATTTGGTATTTATTTGTTAAGGAAAAACACACATTTTTGTTTTATGCCTATATCTTTTACATATTTGTGGGATTGAAATTATCGACGTTTAAAACAATGTTTCAATATGATAAAGTACATTTTTTATTAATGATATAAATGAAGACTGGCTTATCCATAGATTGTTGTCGTGTTCCTACTTACATTATTGAGATGGCGTGTATATTTATGAAAGATAATCATTATAATGACAATATGGTTACGTAAGTAAAGTTATTGCTGAATATTAATACTTCAACATAAAGTTACGGCTAAGATAATGCTAACAACTACATGGACATGGTGGCATATGCTGACGTGCGTCAAATCAGCCTACTGAGCCATTGTACGCAATTCACCACAGATGGTAGACTCCATCGGGAAGTTTGTCGTGATTCCGCTGAATCTTTCTGGAAAATGACATAATTGCTCGAAAATTTGAAACTGTTTTGAGGATGGTTGCGTGTTCAATCACCATTATAAGGAAGCGATTTGGGCCGTGTTAGTTTATGTTTAGCATTGAATTTTATGAGGAATCATCGGGTACGTTGGGGATAGCAGACGCAGGGTATGTGTTTATTTCTGAAGGGGACACTCGGTACAGTTGGCAGTTAGCTCCTGATGATGTGAATCCAAGTGACGGGTATCGAATGTCAGGAACGACGAAACACTAGCAAAATAAATTTTACAGTCGAATTCTTGCTCCTTTTTTTCTACTACTGCCGGGCTATACAATACTAGTGTCCCGTGTCCTCTCGGGTTAGTGAGGAATTACGTGCTCACTGAGTCCTCACAGAGTGCCGTGTATAGGTCGTTTCGGTACAGACCACCAATAATAGACCTCAATTACCCACCACAAACCAAGAGCCGAGTGCTGCAGTTAAACTTTAAACCGAACGTGCATAGAGTACCACTCGGAGACCGTAAAATACGTCACCCTTACCCTTTCATTCAGAAAAGTAAAATCAAAAGGTTGAGCACACCATATTTAACGGAACACGACCAACAACTATGGTGTCTGTTGTTCGCCATCTTACCACTTATACTTTCCTTAATATTAACACGTCGCGAGCTTTCCCGAATGTGTTTGCACTGAAATGTTCTAGAAAAAACGTCAAATGACTTTAAATGTGACGATATACCAGAACTTATATCCACTCACTAATTATGCCTCATATAAATCGGCAACCACCAGGAATGGACAATGTAACAAACATATGCTACATCATATTAAAACCACCATAGAATCTGAAGACCTACTGTGACCGGGCTTACTTTCTTGGCACGTTTAGTCCTAATGACCATGTTTTGTGTTTTAAAAACCATGATACTACTTGATTTACAATGAGTAAAGAACTATATTCAAAAATTCAAGATGTAATAAGACAAGGAGAAATCATCAACCAAATTTAGTTGAGAGCTTGATGGTCATGGGAGCAGTGTAAAAAATATTTGGGAAGGCAATCTATTTATGTATTGTCTTCATAGGTACACAAACAGAAGTATTGAGAGTTTTGTCCATGGGAGTGGTGTAGGGATTTGTATAGGATGAGAGGGGAACGGGCGAGGTTTTCCTCTACGTTTCGTGTCCAAGAGTCGTCAGTGTCACTAAGAGAAACGTCAAACTTGTGTTCAGGTGTCCCATCACATACACGACCCCTTCACCGGGATTCTTACACGAGAATCGACTTTAGTTTCTCATACCGCAAATCACACACACAAAAGAAACAGAGATGTTTGTCTGGTAGAAACTCCGTGAGATAACAAAAGCCAAGGGTGACGGATACATGCAATACCCGGCCACTCAGATAAGAGCATTGACTATGTGGTAAACGATTCCGGATCCCGTACTTATCTCCAGATGACAAAAGAACACAAAAACAATGTGAGAATGGTCTTGTTGTACTTCATTGCTCCTTCGACGACTGAAAATGTTTGTATAGTCTAGGAACAAAATAGGTTAAAGGTCCTACCAAAATAGAATGACAAGCAATTTACTTTATAAAAATAGCAAATCACAAAGTCTTTGAATAACTTAATTCGTCTCAAAAATATATACAATTTGTCTTGTATTTTTTGAGTTTTAAATGATCTTGGTTGCGTAAGCATAATTCAATATGAAATAAAACGTGATTTATCAACGGATTTTGATTAGCAATTCATATTCGAAAAGATGAGACAGTCATTGTTTTTTAAGTATAAATGCATACTGATCCATTAGATGGGTGTTACGTAAACAACCGAGTCTTGTGTGTAGTTGTAAATCATCTCATTAAGAACATTCCTGGCGTAGAATACTTGTGGGGAGTCTTGAGAAAGCCAGCATGACCTCTTCGGTACGATAGACCACAGGCGTTAGATGTGTAAAGGCAGGGCAATTGGCGCTAGGTAATTTACCGAAACTAGCTACCAGTTTGCAATGATACATGTCAATTCGGAAAAACGAAAACGTAAACTGATAGAGTTTTCAAAGATGTCCTGCTGACAATGCCGATGTGCTCTTGTTTACGGTTTGAGAAATGCATGGTTGTGCCTCATTTTGATCCGAGGAAGTTCTGATGATGTATGAGTTTCACAGATTCTGTCTCGCCTTTCTGTCATTACCGTCATCAGACACTCGTGCCTATCTGAAACATACACAAATAGGACAATTCTTATGATAATATCGCGTCGCAAAATAGCATACGCTTCTTGATAAATGTATAAGATTTGACAAGACATTTTGTTTTCATAACCTACTTACACCTACAAACAAAGTGTATTTTGGAAAATCTAAAATCTATAAGGATTGAAACTGAGATATGTTCACTTTCTGATAATGTAAGCAAAATGAGATAGTTATTTTAGTAAATTTATTTTACCATTGGTTGCTCTCTTTTCTCACAATCATTATTCATTATTTCAGAATTGTACGTAACCGAATGGCAGATCAAGCAAAACTTGGTTCCCCTAGCCCGTCCAACGATGCCTCGAGTCCCCCTCTGTCACATACCTCTTCACCAAATGCAGACTCTCTCCAGAGAACTGGAACTTATTCTATAAGTGGGATACTGGGCATTCCAAATCAAAACGCTCAAAGTATGGCTGATCCTGCCAGCGTAAAGCGAAAACGTGAAGACCAACCAGGTAAGGATTCATTTTTAGTATAGTTAACATGGGATGAAATTTAAAACGTTAACTTAACATGAGAGATGTCATTTATTTGTTTTCGTTTCAAAAGGAATTACTTGTCTGTGTTTTTAATTTATTTTTGCAATCGTTTGAACAAATGAGTCAGAAAACATCAGGTAGTATTTACTGACGGATGTTTGTGACCAAACTTGACGCTTATAAAGGAACTTCGCGTGGGGCAATTAATTGGACGCTCCGGGGTGTTTTTGAAACCTGGAATACTACCAAATATATCTTCTGCTCTTACGGAGATTTAATTAATTCAAGAATGATGATTTCTTTTTAATCGTTAAGTAAGTTTTAAATACATCTTCCATTTCGCTTACGCATACTTCTTTACAATATTTTCCTCTAAAATGGAAATTTATAAAATACTTTGAATACCTTTGATTTTATCCTAGTTGTGTAATTGTAGAAACGTTGATAATTAATTTAATTTGTAGAAGTGTTAATAGTACCAGCGTTGAATAATCGTTTAAGTGTGAAGGCATCCATGGAAGCGGAACAAATCACAAAGTTAAAATATGGTGTTGATTGCACATCTAAAACAGACCATTGCCTCAATATAAGTTACTGATCCAGGACCTGCTAATGTAAAGACTTATGTGTATTTGATTAGTTTTAAGTATACAGTCTTTTAACACAAAACCAACTATTATGGCCTATAATGTGCGGAGACTATTAGGAACTATGACTAACTTTTGAGTAAATTTTACCCTCAAACTGTCGTACATTCATAGTAGAACTGCATATAATTACTAATTAGCAATGACCCAAGTAGAAAACGTTTATACGTTAACTACCAAACACTTGGGAAACTCCATTACGGAACGGTGCGTTGCTTTATAAGTTTAAACCAACTTCAGAATGGGTGGAGATGTTATCATTGCGTGGACTGACACAAAACGGATAGATAGAACAGATAAGTTTTTGTATATCTCGAAACACCACCTTGGAGATAGCTGGCTTTATCTGGGACCTAAATGTTGAAAGAATGTCGCACAAAAACAGACTTTGTCCATCACGCTATTCGGTTACCTATTATCTCATATCTGGACTGGGAATGAAAAATAACATAAAGGCGTGCCAAAACAATACAATGCTCATTTGTATAGAGATCAGCTGGCTTCGTGTCCGCATTTTGCGCCGTAGACCCATTGTTATAGTCGCAGAACTTATAAAATTAATCATCAAAAGCTCGTCGACAATGGCAGCTTGTAAATGTTATCTTTGGAAGAAAAATATGTCTTGGCTTAGCCCTTCCGGTGTGGTTGGTTTATTCAATTCCCTAAAATCCATACAAGATGACATTTACAATGATACAATTCATTAGCAATATCTACCATACGACTATTCCTTAGTATGGTCGGATTTCTAGACTATTTTTTCATACACACGTGGATTACAGATGACTATCAGGTTATTCAAAACTAGGTAGATTCTGACAAGTCATAACTCACATTGCTCGCTACAAATTGATATTCATGTTTAAAAAATTGCCTGTAATATCTATTAGCAGAATAAGCTTTTTATGTGTAAATTTCACGAAAAAAACCGACGTGTATATTTGATATTTAATATGTAGCTGACTTGACAAACCTTGGAAGACTATCCGATATGCCTGTCTGGCTAAATGCAATAAAGTTTGATAGGACGCTTTAGTCGACACAAACATCCACTAATCAATACTTCGTCAATAACGAAAAGGTGCAAGTGGTGTTCCTGGCCAATTCAGATTTATAAACTGGTCTCAACGTTTAAAAATCAATATGCTATTTTACAAACCTTGTGCTTTTCCATTTCCTTATTGAGTCCAATTTCGAAATCTTTCAGATTAGTTTCAATTGAAATAGGAAGTATTTCTGCATTATTATTCGGAATATATTATTTTCGGATCCAGAATTTAACATTGTTGATATAGATATTATGATAAGGAGAGTATAGTGTGTCATAAATTCCTCATGTGGTTCATTGTTCTTCTATCTGTATAGATACTTAATCGAAATTCGTTTCACTGATATTGACTGCTCACCTTTACGGCCATTATAACCACAATGACACTATCAATAATTAATTGATATCTTTGTTGACCACATCGTTTATGTATGATGAAACAAAGAAAATGTTTGATAATTTTGTTATTCGTATAGTTAGTATTCGCACATTTGCCTAATGCATTTTGGTATATGTTTATGATAATTAGTGAAAATCTATCGGGTACATTCACGCTGCCCCAGTGGGTCCGAATGTGTATCATATAGTATCCCCAGAGTACCTGTTAACGGCGATGTGGCTGTGTTTGCGGGTATAAGTAAACGCTGAGCGTGTGGCAGTCCTATCAGTACCATGAATGTGGCCAATATGATGAGTCTATTTACCGTTAAGGACACCTTGGCTGATAATAATTAGCAGGCTGAATAAATCGATGAGATAAGTAGGATGGTACGGGATACCTGTCGCACGTGCAGCCTCGGGCCGGCTTGTAACAGCCAATCGATTGATTAAATGATCATAGTGCCCGAGTAAGGCAACAACAATTAAAGTACCTGCTAACTGCAGCAGCGTCAGAATGCTCGGAATCAAACCGACCTTATCTTCCAGTAGTCAAACACAAATTGCAGTGTGAATCGTTTGTCCATCATCACATTCATTTCACCTGATACACATCCAAGGGAGAAATTGTCTGACTACAGTAAGGCCGTTCGGGACTGTTAATGTACAAGACTACAATTGACTTCTGGGAGAGTAATTTATATACGTTTACCCATGTCTACCATTAAAGTACCGTTCTCAATTAATTGCTGTAGTCATTGATTTTACTTGACGCAATGTATCTTCCAGCTAAAAACCATTTTACTAATTTGAACATTTCATCACGTTGAAACATTTTATTTTCTTCACAGACTCTACTTTACCATATGTTTTGTTCGTGTATTGGAAGCGCGTTTATGATACAGCCTCTTGTGTTCAAGATTTGTATCGTACTCAGCCCCTTGTGTGCGTGCAAGTGTGGGCAGCTCCTTTACACACTATCTGGCATGTAAATGTGGCCATGAATTGGTCCACGTCCGATATCGTGTAATTCAATCAAAGATAACTCTGTTATTATCAATAGGGATTACAAAGAGCCGGTGTGTAGATGCTACTTATTTGGGAGAATCACATTGGTAGAATAAGCCAATGCCATCAGACTAAGTTCATTACGACTTTATTGGAAGGTCTTTTTGTACACTAAATCAGATTTCTGACTCGTTGTCTTCTCGTTAAAAAGAGACACCTCTTGAATGTGTCACTAACTTAATGCTACTTGCATTGAATTGGCATCCGGCAAACTAGCGTGTATTACCAGCCCCACAGAATTCAGGATGTTTCGGCCGATTTTCTATTATAATGCGCCGATGCTTTAGAAGTTAAGTAGTACGGAACACGATCAGAGAAGGAAATTAATAGTAATTGAGGAATGGTTCAACGGAATCTTTAGGCATTCGATTGGGCTATGTCCAAAGAGCCCACGACATTCAAAATAAATTGACCAAACTGCCATTTTCAACGGTAAAGGCCTTGTGTTTCAAAAGTGTCACGAGTGACTCAATTCTTGATGATCATCGTTATGACAAATACAAGCTATTTAACACATGCTTCCTGCTTAATACCCAACATTTGGTAAGATTACATCTTATAAATAAATCAAATGAAATTATTGTTGTTTACCGCAATTAATAAATCCAGACAACAATTAATTTCATGTATTTGTTATTTCAGTTACAAATGGACATGAACCGGAAGTAAAGACCGAGCCATTAGGCAATAATAACAATGTTACTAATGTAGATGTAAGTATATTTTGTTTATGTTAACATTGGTTTAATGTTAATAGTAACAATAGTACTCATTGATAAAATAGGAGGACAAAAAAAGTCGCAACATTATTTTAAGTTTTAACTCTATGTATAGAAATTATTAAATTATTATTTGAACCCGTTGCAGTATGATAGGTTGTATTCTATTGTTCTTTGGTCTGTCCTGTGCATTTAAGAAAATTTTGTGAAAATTCTTAAATATTTTTAAAAATCTTTTTTAAGATGTGGTATGCCGCCCGTCCACCAAAGTTATCCCGCACTGAAAACGGAGCTCCACAAGAACATCAAACAGTGATTTTACCAAATGGGGCACAAATCTACACCCCAGGGGGCCATCCCCCAACTTATAATGCTCAGTTTATTACCGCTTCTACGTCAACAAATGAAATTAAAACTGTGGAATATACTATGCCGACCACTGCCATGGCAGGCACAGTGACAAACTCAGAATCTCAAAACCCCACAGCTAATTACACTCCATCTATAGGTAAGTGTTTTAGAAGTAACTAGTTTGCATTTGTGTTTATTATATCTGTGTGTGAATATATATACACGTGAGTGTGTGCTACACCAACTAACTGATCTGCATGTATTTGTTGATTATATATATTATTATTTCTTGCACCTTTTCGTTTGTGTGGTGTACTTATCAATGTTTCTAGTTTTAGTAAATGCTATTATTTTCATAAGAAGTTGCGATTTATTTTAGCTAATTTGTGTAACCCTTGTAATATATGTATGCATATGATTAATGATTTTATTTACCAATTATTTTTTCTTCGTTCCGTTTGTTTTGTAAAGTTTAGTTTACGAGTTTTATTTTGATTTTGAGGTCAACCCATAACTACACCTATAACAGTGAATGCCCAGTCTGTGAGGCCCGTCATTGTGACGGTGACAGCTGATGGTCGAATCACGGGCGAACACATTCCTGCAGGGGATTTTGCCGAAGGTATGCAGAGTCATTCCCTCATCAGAACCATCTTCTTTGACTGTCTTAAATATATTTTATTTTGGATACTTTTTAAAAAGACCAAACAGTAGGCTTAAGGTTGTCGACAAAGTGTATAAAATGGGGGTAGATTTATATTCCTGCATGCAGGTTCATATGGTATGGCAACAGTATGGTGTTCTTGTTGCTGTAGTCATTGTTTCATAAATCATGTTTAATCACTATTGGGACGTTTTAACGATGGGAAGATAACTTGTTTTTCTTCTCTGATATTTTTTGACTGGTGTTGGGTAATTTTTCACAGATAGGACTGACACGACTTGAAAAGCTAATGATAAAAATAGTGATGTGCTACTTTAGAGAAGGTAATAGGTTTTCCAGAAGTTCTTTGATTTCGATATCAGATTTGACATAAGTCGTTGCGTTGCAAAATGCAATCACGATAGTTTCACCATCCGCGGTAGTTTAGGAGAAGAGTAGTCGTACAAGGAATTTTGTAATAAATAATCTAAACGCAGAATGCTGAACTATATATCGATGCCTAGCATTTACTTTTGATATTCTAAGTCGGGTTAAAGGTGCTTAAATATTTTGTTAAATGCTTGAAGAAATGAAAAACTTTGATATATTGATATGTGATTGCTTATTCTATATATTTGATCAAAAATTGTCAAATCGTTGCAATAATTTTCGGGTATTAAATAAAGCCTTAAGATGATAAGAAATATTTGAATTCTTTTTGGATTGAAATAGTGCTCTTTTCAGGGATATAGTATCACTTTTTCGTTTGTCACGCATTGCAATTTTAATCATGTGTTGCTTTTGTATCAGTCATGTGAACCATATACATATTTACCTAATTATTTGTATTCCTTGGAATGTGTTATGTAATTGTTGTGCATTGTGCAATACCTAGCATGAATTTTGTTTCCCCTTTTTCAGCAAGCAACAGAAACAATACAACTCCCTCGAATAATAACACTACTACTACAAACAACAATATAACTACAAATATCACGGCTACAAACAACAATAATAACAACACAAAATCACCCTCCCCTAAGCCTGGAACCCCCTCCCAAGCAGGTGGAAGCAACCTGACAGAGCTTAAACCCGTTCAGCCCACCCTCACCCAGCCTTATGCGCTACCGTCGTTCACGGGGCAGTTTACAAGTAAGCATACCTTCAATTTTTGCCTAGAACCAAGTATAGCTGAGTTGCTTATCCCTCGGTCATCCCAGTATTAATAACTGCACAACTAGCACCATCTTCCTGTGTTGATATTTCACTGAACTCCGGCTGCGAAGAAAAAACGCACACACAACCTGTAATTAACGTGTAATTCACATGCATTGTGTCAATTTCCATCAATTATTTATAATTGAACTTTATTTTCCGATAAATTACAGTTGTATCGAAAACATATTGTCTATCTATAATGATTTACTATCTACCAATAATTGCCAACGGACCCGAAAAAATAGAGGAAGAAACTAACTACTGATTCTACTTATAAGGGTATTGGCCGAGGGGTCAGCAGCTTTTTATCACGCTTGGCTTTTCATACATCATTTCATCCTAAAATATCCTCATCAACAGTCTCAGCTATTCTCAAGTAGTGACGACAGTTTCAAAGTTTTGTGTTATAGTTTCTGAATTCCGTAGAAATAAGAGAAGTCTTTTATAGAAATATAATATTTCATAGTGTGCTTTAGTATTTTAGTTGTAATAACTCTTCTTGCTTTTGACGTCGTGGATATAGCATATAATTTTATAATCTAAAACTAATATTTTTTCTTATATTCTAATTAAGAATTATTTTGATGATACCACACTGTTTCATTACTCTTTCGGTACTGATATTTAGAAATATTTATTCAACTAAAATCCTCAGTATGTAATTATATATATCTGTTCTAATGATTACATATTTAACGAAATGTCATTTAACTTCATCTTTTATAATGCCATATTTATACATATTAGACAATAGTTATTATTATACTATTCATACTGTTATCATACTCGGCACATACACAATAGATCGCACTTGGAACAGAGCACTCACTGTGTATAACTTCCATACAGTTGACCGCAAATGAGAATCATCAAATTACTACTCAAATTACATGTCATCATTAAAGGGAATTAAACGGTTAAAAAGTGGAAAATATGTAGAAAGAAAATAAGGTTTATTGTTACATTGACTGTCCTATTAAGATCAAAACATCTTTGTCAGAGAAAAGTTGGAAACTTAATATTTTGTTTGTTATGACTCAGTCGAAACCATAGCTATTTGTGGCTGTAAATTGACTGAGCTTTTTGAAAAATTTAGATTTCAATTATATAAGTATTTTCGAAGTTTAAGGAAAGAGCTAGATATCATTGGAAAAGAAATGTTATATCCATAACTATTATATATCATGGTTTTAGTACTAGAATAAACTGTAGCACGATCTATGAAAATATTTCCTTTTTTAAATGATTAAATTTTCTATCTTTTTACTTTAGTAAATTAGACATTTTTTGTTCTGTTGAGCACTGTTTAAACCTGATCATCTGGCCCATGATTTACAAAATAGCACAACTCTGTCAGCGTCGCTCTACCTGGCGTACTACTAAGCTTATCAAACTAGAAATGTTCAAATCTAGATGCTACTTGGAGTTGTAGAATTATTCCAATTTTCCGTGATACATATCGCTCGATTTGATTCGAATCCTTATCTATATTGTGCAAAATGGTGTGAAATACTAACGACATGTTTTGATATGGAGTTAAACCGCCAAGAACATTTGATTGAAACGAAATGCTGACACACCGCTCATTTCCTCGCCGCTCTTTGATGGCTGAAGTTAGAGAGCCGCGCCAATATCCTGTCAATTTAGCAGCTTCCTTTAACCGAGATCACATCGTTATCACTGAGGCACGCTACAACTCTGTGTCTCCGCTTTCTCTATATTAACAAAATTACATTCTGCATGTCTCTCACATCTTACGCTTGCTCACATCTCGCTGGCTTATCTGCATTCTAAGGTGCTTCTACAGCCTCACCAGCTTATCTTGTGTCCTAAGGTGCGTGTAGCGATCACACGACGGCATTTATCCAGCATGGCTTCAAACAAAATTGGTTGACATGAGGTTTATTGCAAGATTCGATAAAAATAATTACGTTCGGGCGTTCAGTGTCTGAAAATTAAAAAGATAAGTATTGATATAACGTGAATTTTAATTATATGATATTTGAGAGATTATACAGAATGTTTGCTTTTTGTCTAGGTCAAGCTAACAGTTTTAATTCTACAACGCATGCAACATATCCGAATCAGCCCGTGGTAGGGACTGTTGTCCCTCCCATTGTAATATCTGGAGGCAACTACACATCCGGCACTGCGCCCAGTAAGTTATATATATTATGTAAAAGTGTTTACACTTTTTAAAGTAAAAAAGGTGGCTGGTTTTAAATTGTAAAAGAATAAAGTATACATGTTTATGAACAAAGTGTTGATTTACAGAAGTATGTCATTTCACAAACGACCTTGACAGTTGTGGAAATTTTGTTCTCTATTTCTAAGGTTACAAGTTATAATTTATAGGTTTAATGAAACACTTCACACTAAGCTAAGCCGGTAGTTATCATTAATATTCAGCGACATTGGTGCCTTAGGTTTGCCGCCATGTTGATCATATTTCTCTTATGTAACCTTTTAAGCAGACTTTTCTTTTCATTTCTGCTACATACAACATTAATAGTTTTTCATAAAAATAATGAAAACATTAAATACAAATAAAGTATCACTTCTTTTCTCCTATCTTAGAAATTATTCCTTTCTGCTGCCTATCTTTTTTATCGCTACTCAGTAGCTTATTAATTAGATTTAATACTTAGTTTGGCCTTGTTTTAAAGTTCGCCTTTTCTTTTCTTTCATTACCTTCATAGAACTCGTCCTATTCGCCTCATTGTTTGCTGGGCGGTCTATTAAATTGTTCCAACAACTGTTCTTGGTTCAATTTCCGAAGGCTAAATTGACTGTCTATGGTACCATTCCATTATATTTCGGATCATTAAGAGAGAACGATGCTTGCTATTCGAGGAAAATTTAATTTCTCTTTATGTACGCGGACAAAATTATATTTTCCAACTCAGTGGTTCTAAGACATGTTCACTGGGCCTATAATTCGGTTGCATTGTCAACTCTGTCCTTTCAAACGGAATAAGAAATTCTTTCATCAATCATACCGATGTTGTGGAACTATAAGCACGGTCTGTTCATCCCGGAACAGATTAAACAATTAAAGTCGTTGATGATGTTCTTGCTATGGAACAAATACAAGACAAAAAGGCCATCGTATTATGGCTGTCTTATTATAGCGACGCGTTTCGTTTCACTGAGCCTGTCATCAATATTTCGTAATTTTACTGAACAACTTACTATCGGAGAGAGGTCGACCTGGAGTGCGGGTCTCAATAGCCCTTTGCAATGTTTATTTGTTTCCTTGTTTGGGTATATTAGATGAAATTTATGAGTATATAATTGACATTTATCGATACATTATTGGACAATGTTTTTGCTTGAAGTAACATTCGTAGAAAATAAATTACTCTTCGAAGATATTTGTTGATGATATGCCCATCTGTTTTATTTTTCCTTCGTTTGTATATAGATTAATAAGCAGACTCTTTATCCCTTTACTCAATATAAATCAGCATTCAATACATATTTATTTATTATAACGATTGAATAAATATGTTTTATTCCAATTATTCTAAATTAAATTTCAGTCATATATTTGTTTATTTGTTACAAATTTGTTTATGTGAATTCTCACAAAAAATAAGGGAAAAGATTTCGTATTTTGATGCAAATTTTATGACAAATGCATCATTAATGAATTAATTGGTTAATACCCAGTAAGATTTGCGGTATTAAATGAATACATTTTGTGTATGAGTAGACCATGTGTAGTGTCATATGAAGTAATTTGTAGTCGCCAGAATCGGTCTTCTTGACACGCAAGCTTGTTAACATTTCGCTTGTTTTTACTACATTTCATCAGCTAAATTACCCGGGTATTAATATTGGGAGTAAAACGACAACTGTGATTGGAACATGAAAGTGATGTTCACAGTCGATTTTCCATAACAATACACTTAATAGAAGTAAGACTCCCATATTCCGCTAATGGCCCCGAGAGTGCATTTGTCACTGGTATTGTAATGATTGAGAAGGGTTAATAGCATTACTAAACAATAGCGGTGCAAGTAACAACCGATCAACTTAAAACATCCCTCGCCTGCCTCCCAGGACAAGCGATGTGCACAACTGATACAGATTCCAGTTTGCATGGAACAGTTTCAAAGCAATGTTTTTGCGTGTGCATTTGACATAAGAGATTTTAAAATGAATCAATTGAATACGAAATCATTTCAGTAGATTTTTGATATTAATTTAAAGTGATGCTTTCCAATATAATTCTAAATGACATTTTCTCATGCATTAAACACCATCATGAATTATAGCGACACGTAAACCAATATTTTTTTTAATCCATGACGGTTTCAAAATAAGGCGATAATTGCGTTTTTAAACACTGCTACGTATTGCCGTCCTTAAACAGTTCATCATTGAAGACAACATTATATGTATATATCAATTAATAATGCCTAATTGTAGACCTGACACGAACAGTAATTCTATTTTAAACTCATTTTCAAAATGTTTTGTAAACGTGGGTTTCGAAGGAAATCATGCTTTCATTCCAGTCTTATCTAAAACTTCGACCTTTATTAGCAAATTATCTACTTAAATAAAATGTGTCATAATTAAATAATTAACCAGCATATTATTATGTAATTAAAATCAAATGCGAACAATTGGCGGAGCCAAAATGAATTTTTGGCAAAACAAATTATTATTTCTCTCATTAGTGTCAATGTAATCCTAAAAATATTCTCCCCTGTAACTCACATTGGCGATTTTGTTCACTGTGACGGGTTATGTAAAATAAAAATATTTCGCGTAATTAATTCATTGATCAACGTATCGATGATGCCTCTTTTGACAATGAACATCAATAATCGTATACAGCATTAATCTGTTGTCCTATTAATGGGAGATGCACTGCTGATATTACTGTTTATTTTATAAGTCGTGTATTTTATTGAGATAAGAATGGTGACACGTTCACTGTATAAAGCACAAAGATATGGTAAAATAGGGAAATAAAATGCCAGGAAGTGAATATAGGACGATAAAACAGCACAAGGATAATGAGATCGGTTAGGATCTGTAACCACAGGTAGATAAGGACCCAGCCTCGCCTGTATACGGCAGGCCAGCATTATCTTCCAACGAGTACGATCGTCGAGGTTGCGGCGCGGACGGACTGGACAAATTAACAGATTCCTAATGTTTTATTTGTCTGATAACATCATTATTCTGTGATAGAAATGACAGAAATATGAACCCGAAGATGAAACATGTCTGGTGATAATTGTGCCGAAGAAACAATCAATATTGTTCCGCAAACAAAACATTACAGTTGCAATATGTTGTCGGGCGAACAATCCCCATATATCTGTTAAAAGTCCCCCTCCCGGGAATCAGATAACCCGCCGTACAGCATCCAGCGCCGGGTCCACTGTGTTTATATCGAAATCAGATCTCTTATTCCCATATTCAATTTAATCTATCTTGTCTGAAAGGTCCCCTGAATAATTGGCCTCGGAGGACTTTTAATAGAGTAACGGCGAAGAGTATCAGTAATCTTTGATCAGTAATTGTTAGAGTTTAATTGCTTCATTTGTAAGGCAATGCAGAGATTCCACTCACTTTCACCCAACAACCACTAACAATATGTGCATTTTCTTTAATCAATCCATTATCATTATCATTCCGGATAAAGATATATGCACTCCCTTTAACAGAATTGAACAGTTCCACTTCCCCGGTATTTAAAACCAAACTCCCTTGGAACAGTTACCTAACATGAAAGAAAGCCTTCTTAACCAGTCTGATGTGTATTAACAGATTACTGAAGATCAGTGTAAAATAAAACAGTCTTAGTCATAAACGATCAGCATGCCCCAATCATATTATCAATTATAAATGGTTTTGAGTGTTTGCCTGTATTAATTTGGACTGATTAGTTTATTTGCTGTCACTATTCGAATGTAGTGTTATTTAAAGTAGATTAGTAATTATTTGGCGTGTAGAAAAAATAATTTGCAGAATTTACCTGCAGATAAGTAGTTCGGATAATTTACCTGCAGGTAGGTTGTTCGCAGAATTTACATGAAACTGGTATGAATTGACATGAAGTTTGGTAGTTTTCAGATTAACATGAAACATGCGGACATATAGTTTTAATTTATTGTAGCATTATTTCGGTATCAAAATGAACAGATTTGTAAACATGTGATAAATAAATTAATCAACTCGATTTGGCCATTGTCAATTAAAACAGATAAGTAAAATAAAAAATAACTTTTTTACGTGCTATGTTTAGACTTATAACTTATTGCAGCATTCCTTCAGTATCAAAACGAACACAAAGTAAAATGATAACAGGTCAATCAGCTATAGATTGACTATAATAAATCACGTGTAGAATAGTATATCATGAACTGTCCCTCATTAATGGGATGTGTACTTCTTAGTCCATTTGGTTCTTTATTAGGAAGGTAATATGATCATTTTCAAGCTGTTTACTTTTCTATTGGTATGTAACAACTAATTCGGCGAAGAACACATAAACACCCATTGGGGTGCTACAAGGCCTAACTATCATGTTCATCAGTCTGGCTATTTGCCATTCCCGTAAAACAAGACGGTATCAATTCTTAAGGCACCGGTAACCTGACACGGTTACAAGTTCATTTATACCCAACGTTAACATAAGAAAACAGACATTTATAGAAGTTAAAGCGAACAAACTGTTGTCCTGTGTTTCAGAATTTCAAACCGTTGCGTGTAACGTTATTTCTCTCACAAACACACATAGCATTATGGGAGTTTTTGTCACGTATCGCGATAACAACACACGAGTTTGTGCATTTAAACAGTTAGTAATCATTACAGATAATTACTTATAATTATTTCTCTATGTGTATCGGGTTTTTTGTTCGAAATGACTTACTTTTGTTTTCCCACATTTAATAACAATTATTCTTACTAATAAAGATATTGATATTTTTTACTTTGAAAAGTTTAACTTAGAAATAAGTAGTTATGGTTTATTTATAAATTTTCCACATTTAATTCTACTGAAATAACCTTTTTTGTAAGATATTGTAAATGTTACTTTTAAACAAAAATGTCGTATTATATTTTCCGAATTTATTCCCTAAACCTTATTGTAATTTTTGTAGGCGGTGATTATTATAACACAGCTGTGCCCTATACTCAATATAACGCTGTCGGCACACCCTACACAACAGATCCAGCATGGACAATGCGATACGGACCAGGGGGAATACTCAGTAAGACTTTTTAAATTCTTCTTCTCGTGTTTTAATGCCATTCCCATAACTAATTGATAGAATATTGGGCAATATGTCGTTTTTAGATGCATCTAAATGCGTGTTTGATCTGTCAAAATTATGTTAGTAAAATATGACTAAAACAAATCTATTTTGATATGTGAGTTAGTTATGACATAAATGTCAAACTGTTCAGTTACCATTGTTTTTGAATGCATATTTAACAGTCATTTATTTTCCATGATTCCATATATTAATTAAATGTATGTTTTAATTGCTTTGTCCTGAATGTTACACTTAACCCGGACCTGGTTTTCCGTACTTTTCACTGTTTGCATTTGTTTCGTTGTTTAGATACCCCTGCATATTACTACCCCTCTAGTGTAGCGGGAGGTCGAAGCGAGGCCAACAACACGACAGTAGCTCCGTCGGCGGCTGCCGCTGCGGCGGCTAGTCCCTCGAAGACGTAGGGCGTCATTGACAGAGAAATATGTTTGTTTTATTGAGATGTGATATATCCAATGACTTTCCATGTGGACGTTTCCTGGAATGGTGGTGAAAAGTTGTAGTATGTTAATTGAAAATGAAAGATAGAGTGTATCATGTGATCTCTGCTCATGTGAAGCAAACTTTATTGGATGGTTACACATGTTTTATGGACGCGTGTAAAACGCACGTGCTGTGTTGACAGACGCATGATGAACTCTTTGGAAACATGCATACCTCAGCCCCGTTTATTTTAGTTTTTATGCAAATGAAACAAGACTTTATCTCTAATGTCATGCACATATCTGTTGTGTGTGTTGATAAGACAATTCCACATTGGTTAGTACAACCATTCATCTTCTACTGTTTGCATAGTATTTACTCCGACATATGATATTTCATTTCATGTGCGAAATTGATGGTTTTAAGAGTGATACGAGAGTTTGGTTCTTATATGTGTCGTCCTGTTGTGATGAGAATATTTGCCGGATAGAATGTATTTAATTTGAAGAAATATAGTATATAATAGATATATAAATATATATATTTCTGTATGTTAGTGAGAAATTGAAGCCCACACCAATCTACACCAATAGATAATGCATTGATATGTTCAGTATAACTATAACGTTTTTGTTTTAAAAACTAGACAAAGAATTTATTATACAAGGTGCGTCTGCTTTAATTTCTTAAGATTGTTTTTTTACTTCGATTTTGAGCATTTTTTTTCTCGCGACAAAATTAGACAAATAAAGAATGAAATATCCAAATGTTAAACGATATAGTTTTTAATTAATTTGCGTTCATTAGGCGATATATTCTATTAGGTATTATGTTGTTTTTTAAATTAACATATTTTTATTGATTGTGTCATGACGGGGCGGTATCTGGACGCATACTATTAAATTTTGGCGGCATAATACTGATGGACCAGTTGAATCTATTTTGTAAATTAAACGAATTACTTAGTAACATGAGAGTAAATCATTCATACCAAACTTCATTGTGCCATATAAGTTGTTTTATCCAATTTCTATAGTCTTCTTGAAGCAATCAATTCATTTAACATAATTTCGAATCTAATATAAGACCATTTTATAATTTTCTTGTTTTCCTGAATTTATATAAAGTGGAGTTAAATGACATTCGGAGAAGTCGCCATACCAATGAGCGTCCATTAAGATAACGATTCAATACGGGTTTATGTAATTTGAATGCCTATATTTCGATTATTATAGCTTTAACTTTCTCCTTTAATGTTTCATCAAGTAAATGAATCTTTGAGAACAAAATATTGATAAAAGCAATGTGTCATAATAATTTTACATTTCATTTTTGTCAATTCTCCACCAGATTGTAGGGTATTCTTGCCAATGTTATGAGAATTTGCTCAACTATTTCATAATTTCATTTCTTCAATAAAAACCATTTTATTATCATCTGCAAAAGTAGCTTTCCCTTATTTCATAGGGTTGTTATCTTCCATTGCAATTTTCAGTACAATTGTTAATGACCATAGTGTCTGCTTGTCTACTCAATGAATTGAAAATCCATGTCACGTGATTTATGATGGTCACGTGATTGTTTTGTCTTGCCAGATGACGTCATGGCGATACATATATGCTCATTGTTGTGTTCCTCTAAGAGACGAGGTCTCCATGTTATACGTTTTTATGAAATTGTGACTAACCTAGTTTTTAGAAATCCCTAATGTAGCACTAATAGACAATATAATATATGGTTAAGTGCTAGCTTTCTATATAAATGTGTATTTTATTGTAAATATATAATTCAGGGTATATGCTTATTGCATTGTTCTGAGCGAAGCCCTCGTCGATATTTTTAATGGATGCAATATATAAAGAGGGGTGAATCTCTGAAACGTGAGTTTGCATCAGTGATGTAATCATAAGTTCATTTATCTGTCGTTCTCGCGATGCATTTTATCACAAACATAATTATATCCATTCATAGAAACACAATTTTTTGACATCCTTCAGTGTTTGCCAATAAACTTTTGTTACCTTTACTGTGGTGGCCGTGTGTGTTGTTTGTCACCCTGTATGTTTATCAACTTAAAATCATTTTTGCTGACCATCGCATCTTTTGTGATATTTTCTCGCATAAATACATTTTCGAAGCTGAAGGAGTTACTAATCACTCTTGACTGATTTTGTCTTCCTTTGAAGATTGTTCAAATTATGAAAATAATCTATCTCTAAGTTTTGTCTTATTTACATGTTTATATTTTCTGAACCAAACATTCTTCCTTCATTTGATCTGTAGTCGTTATAAACGACGCTTACTGGTTAAAATTCTTAACAAATTATGTCCTAATTAGTATCAGTCAGATATAGAGGAGTATAATAGTTTCATAATTTGAACACAAAGCCATTTCTTCTTCATTCTATTCCAACTACATGTATGATAGAAATGACAAACCGAAGAGCATAATAATTGTTACATGAAGCCAACTTAATGTAGAGATATACAAAATTAAAAAAAAAAAAAATTAAACTATGCGGACACTTTTCTTATAGGATCAATTGAATGATGGAATGATATCAAGCATGAAAAAATACAAAACTGAAACATTCATCACCAGCCTTTTTATATGTATAAAAAGTGTTCATGAAGATGAAGAATGGCGTCCATTTGAAACTCGGATGAAAATACAAATATGCTACTGATACTGTAACGGATTAAGGGATATTTTTATAAATTTCACAACAAGTAAATGTGTATATGTGACGTTTAGACGACTACTACGATGTGTCAACTTCATCATTACTATTGATGGGCTGCTTAGCTTCACCCTCAATGGTCAGAAAGGTAGTGTTTGGGGTTGTATCGTTTGAATAATTTAACATCCTACGAATAACTATAAGGACGTGTTAGGTTTAGAGAGTGGAGGAAAGCCGGAGAAAAACTACCAACCTTCCGTCAGTACCTGATAACTGTTTCTTATGGGATTAAAACCACACTGCCTAGCTACCAAACACATGTAGCGGTACTTCATAATTCAAACTGTACTTTTCCTAGAAAATGACGGTGTATACTCTTGCAGACTTTACTTATGACTTATGAGATACTACAAAAGGAAATGCCGATAATAGAGATAAACATCAAAATCAGAAAAATCACATACCTTATGATGAAAATGACATTACTGACGATAATCCACTTAACATACAGGCTATAAACAAATAAAGGGAGATCAGTTTTAAAATGATATGAACAACTGGCTTTATTGCGATTGTTGTATAAACCGTATATTAGGAGATATCATGAATGTGAAGTAAACAAACAGTAGATATCCTGAATGCAATGTAAACAAACAGAAGATATCATGAATGTATAGTAAACATACAAGTAATATCATTAATGTAAAGTAAATAAACAAGAGATAGCATGGCTGTGAAGTAAACAAACAGGAGATATCATGAATGTGAAGTAAACAAACAGTAGATATCCTGAATGCAATGTAAACAAACAGAAGATATCATGAATGTATAGTAAACAAACAAGTAATATCATTAATGTAAAGTAAATAAACAAGAGATAGCATGGCTGTGAAGTAAACCAACAGGAGATATCATGAATGTAAAGTAAATAAACAGGAGATATCCTGAATGTAAAGTAAACAAACAGGAGATATCGTGAATGTAAAGTAAACAGACAGGAGATAACTTGAATTTGAAGTTAACAAACAGGAGATAACATGAATGTAAAGTAAACAAAAAACAGGAGATAACATGAATGTAAAGTAAACAAACAGAAGATATCGTAAATGTAAAGTAAACAGACAGGAGATAACTTGAATTTGAAGTTAACAAACAGGAGATAACATGAATGTAAAGTAAACAAAAAAACAGGAGATATCCTGAATGTAAAGTAAACAAACAGGAGATATCGTGAATGTGAAGTTAACAAACAGGAGATAACATGAATGTAAAGTAAACAAACAAACAGGAGATAACATGAATGTAAAGTAAACAAACAAACAGGAGATAACATGAATGTAAAGTAAACAAACAGGAGATAACATGAATGTGGAGTAAACAAACAGGAGATAACATGAATGTGAAGTAAACAAACAGTAGATATCCTGAATGCAAAGTAAACAAACAGAAGATATCATGAATGTATAGTAAACAAACAAGTAATATCATTAATGTAAAGTAAATAAACAAGAGATAGCATGGCTGTGAAGTAAACAAACAGGAGATATCATGAATGTGAAGTAAACAAACAGGAGATAACATGAATGTAAAGTAAACAAACAAACAGGAGATAACATGAATGTAAAGTAAACAAACAGGAGATAACATGAATGTAAAGTAAACAAACAGGAGATAACATGAATGTAAAGTAAACAAACAGGAGATATCATGAATGTAAAGTAAACAAACAGGAGATATCATGAATGTAAAGTAAACAAACAGGAGATATCCTGAATGTAAAGTAAACAAACAGGAGATATCGTGAATGTAAAGTAAACAGACAGGAGATAACTTGAATGTGAAGTTAACAAACAGGAGATAGCATGAATGTAAAGTAAACAAAAAAACAGGAGATATCCTGAATGTAAAGTAAACAAACAGGAGATATCGTGAATGTAAAGTAAACAAACAGGAGATATCGTGAATGTGAAGTTAACAAACAGGAGATAACATGAATGTAAAGTAAACAAACAGGAGATAACATGAATGTAAAGTAAACAAACAGGAGATAACATGAATGTAAAGTAAACAAACAGGAGATAACATGAATGTAAAGTAAACAAACAGGAGATAACATGAATGTGGAGTAAACAAACAGGAGATAACATGAATGTGGAGTAAACAAACAGGAGATATCGTGAATGTAAAGTAAACAAACAGGAGATAACATGAATGTGGAGTAAACAAACAGGAGATAACATGAATGTGAAGTAAACAAACAGGAGATAGCATTAATGTAAAGTAAACGAACAGTAGATAACATGAATGTAAAGTAAACGAAAGGAGATATCATGAATGTGGAGTAAACAAATAGGAGATAACATGAATGTAAAGTAAACAAACAGGAGATATCGTGAATGTAAAGTAAACAAACAGGAGATATCGTGAATGTGAAGTTAACAAACAGGAGATAACATGAATGTGGAGTAAACAAACAGGATATATCATGAATGTGGAGTAAACAAACAGGAGATAACATGAATGTAAAGTAAACAAACAAACAGGAGATAACATAAATGTGGAGTAAACAAACAGGAGATAACATGAATGTAAAGTAAACAAACAAACAGGAGATAACATGAATGTAAAGTAAATAAACTGGAGATAACATAAATGTGAAGTAAACAAACAGGAGATAGCATTAATGTAAAGTAAACAGTAGATAACATGAATGTAAAGTAAACAAACAGGAGAATAATGAATGTAAAGTAAACAAACAAACAGTAGATAACATGAATGTAAAGTAAACAAACAAACAGTAGATAACATGAATATAAAGTAAACAAACAGGAGATAACATGAATGTAAAGTAAACAGTAGATAACATGAATGTAAAGTAAACAAACAGGAGAATAATGAATGTAAAGTAAACAAACAAACAGTAGATAACATGAATGTAAAGTAAACAAACAAACAGTAGATAACATGAATATAAAGTAAACAGTAGATAACATGAATATAAAGTAAACAGTAGATAACATGAATGTAAAGTAAACAAACAGGAGATAGTATGAATGTAAAGTAAACAAACAGGAGATAACATGAATGTAAAGTAAACAAACAGGAGATAGTATGAATGTAAAGTAAACAAACAGGAGATATCCTGAATGTAAAGTAAACAAACAGGAGATATCGTGAATGTGAAGTAAACAGACAGGAGATAACTTGAATGTGAAGTTAACAAACAGGAGATAACATGAATGTAAAGTAAACAAACAAACAGGAGATAACATGAATGTAAAGTAAACAAACAAACAGGAGATAACATGAATGTAAAGTAAACAAACAAACAGGAGATAACATGAATGTAAAGTAAACAAACAGGAGATAGCATTAATGTAAAGTAAACAAACAGGAGATAACATGAATGTGGAGTAAACAAACAGGAGATAACATGAATGTGGAGTAAACAAACAGGAGATATCATGAATGTGAAGTAAACAAACAGGAGATAACATGAATGTAAAGTAAACAAACAGGAGATATCATGAATGTAAGGTAAACAAACAGGAGATATCATGAATGTGGAGTAAACAAAAAGGAGATAACATGTATGTAAAGTAAACAGGAGATAACATGAATGTAAAGTAAACAAACAGGAGATATCATGAATGTAGAGTAATCAAAAAGGAGATAACATGAATGTAAAGTAAACAAACAAACAGGAGATAACATGAATGTGGAGTAAACAAACAGGAGATAGCATTAATGTAAAGTAAACAGTAGATAACATGAATGTAAAGTAAACAAGCAGGAGATAACATGAATGTAAAGTAAACAAACAGGAGATAGCATTAATGTAAAGTAAACAAACAGGAGATATCATGAAAGTAAAGTAAACAAACAGGAGATAGCATTAATGTAAAGTAAACAAACAGGAGATAACATGAATGTGGAGTAAACAAACAGGAGATAACATGAATGTTAAGTAAACATCAGAATATAACATTAATGTAAAGTAGAGAAACAGGAGATAGCATGAATGTAAAGTAAACAAAATGTAAAGTAAAGAAACAGGAGATATAAATGAAGTAGTTTAACTTCCTATTAACAACCAGGGTCATGTTAGAGAGTGTCAGGTTCATTGGTAGATGAAAGCCGGAGTACCCGGTGAAAAACCGCCGAGCAGCAGTCAGTACTTGCAACTGTCTCACATAGGATTCGAACTCGCGATCCAGTAGAAGGCTTGTGGATAACAACAGGAGATAATCTGAATGTCAACAACGGAATATATCATCTCACCCGTATTGAAGTGTTCGATAGTCACACAATTAGTAGATGTCTATAATTTGCATGATATTGTATCAACAACAAGTCGTGTTCTGACTGGAAACATTAACGTTTAATTTTTATTTGGGGATCAAAACAAAGTTGTATGTCGAGACCCAGTTAAGGTGATTTGATGAATATTATAGATGTGACGTCAACAGAGAACAAATTGATGCCACATTCAGCACGAAATGAGCTGACGATCCTAATACTCAACGTCTGAAAGAAACAAAACGATGTCTTTGTGCTTTACGAAGTCTGCGTTTTCTCTTAATCTTTATTTATCAAGTGTTATTTCTGAGCTTTGATTGAAAAATCGGTGGTTTCTTCAATGTGTTTTTCTTTAATTGCAAGCTACCTGCACCTATTGAGTAACCATATATTTTAAAAGCTATGATATGAAAAGAGCAAAGAGAGTTTTACCGTACATATAGATTTGCATACGCATCTTTAAAAACATAAAACAAAGGTAAATATATGATTATTATACGTTTTATTAACTAAAAATTGCACGAAATATAAAGCTTTTACACATCGACAAATCAGAATACGCTTTACAGTTGATTCATCCTTCTAGGCTCGTCTGTGGTGGTAGGGACATTTTGTGTCCTTCAATCGCCAATAATGTTTGGTTACTATTTGAACTTCCATGTCTTGTCAGGATATTAGGTGATTCGCATTTCTAATGGTCGCCAGTGATTTTACGGACATCATTTATCTGTTTTCTCTTGGTCTTCAGTAATGGAAGGTACAACTCTAACGAACTAGGTAAAAAAGAAACTTAAGCATTAAGCAGTAAGAATTTCCAGAAGACTGGTATCATATCTCATTAAGTAATTTTGACGGCCATAAAACTTTGCCGTAGTCTTCACCACAAAACATATCTTGACCTCTGTATTTTAATCCTGATAACTTGAACAGGGATTTTGATATTACGAGATGCAGTAAAACTGCATCATAAACAAATTTGATATTATAATTCCCATGCAAATATATAATAATAATACATTTTGATATTTTTCATTATATAGGGATAATGATAATTGAACACGTGCTCTAGGATAAGCCGTGAACGCCGAGATTACATAATTTACACGTGCTTAGTTATTATCATTTCCTCATAAAGTATAACATAAACAAAACAAAAATGATTTCTGTATTAACATAATTTAAGGTATATTTCTGTTTTCAATTATTCAATATAAATATATGCATATTAATTGGTGTTTCAAAAAATTTATATATTAATAAATGTTCTTAAGTAGTATTTATACGTTGCATCTATTTAAGAAAAAACTAATTATGCGACAGTGAAATATCGATATGCACAATCATTTTAAGCATTTTTTAAAGGGTATTAGCAAGGACGAGTAAAGCCAAATTATGTAATATATTTACATGTGTTTTTTTCCCTGTTATTTTCGTATATGACTTATTTATCCATGCCTTATTTTCATCAATGTTCCTTGACTTTAGGCAATTCATGAACTTAAAATTCTCCATAGAAATGAATTATGTAAGTTAAGAAAAGTTCTTAATTTAGGATGTTTTCTTTAAAAACTCCTGTAAAGTTTTTTTTATCGGAGAAATTGAAGAATTGAATTCTCTAAAATTAAGAATTGTTGATGAAACATAATCCAGATAATTTCTCTTGAAGAGTATGAAGCTATAGGAATATTACATAAGACTGCATTCTTGATGTATCTGTATAAATATATCAATGTTAGTTTTCGTGCAAATAATTTTAAAGTGAATAATGAAACTATATTTGTAATAGAATTATATATTATTTGTCGAAATATTACCCACTCAGATTTGCACTTAGTTGGACAAAATGAATTGTATTAATTTGATATTTCTACAGAAGAAATATACGAAGGACATGTCATGTCATAGGGTTATATCTGTCTGAAAATATTATATGAGTATAAGGTGGGTTTGTTTTAGCTTATTTTGTAATAAATAATAAAAAATCATTTTAGATATTTAAAATTCACTGCACTGTAAAATTTACCATGTATTTGTGACTAGTACAACGGCCTGAATAACTAACATGTTAGAAAACAGGCTTGTAATATGGTGAACAAAGTTTGAGCATAGTAGTAATGATGGTACTATAAGTAAAGTCTAACAGGGAACATCAAATTTTCCATTCCTTTCTTGAAAACTATCAAAATTCAATGCTGAAACATTCTTAAAGCAAAACAAATACTTTTGTAAACAATGGTATCTTTTCAATTGATTCCATGTAGTTAAAAGTTAATTTCTTCATTCAAATAAAGTAAAATATCGCAGAAAATAATAAACATAATAAACAAACAGATATTTTCAAATGTTATATTTATATTTAATATTAAAAGTTTTATTACAAATAACGTTTGTTAGATTAATGTTTTATGTAAAATGCAATCTAGATATATATCTGTGATGTGGTAAATGAATTGCAAGTGAAAACTGCGTATACCGATACACAGTATTATTTTACACTAAAATTCGATGTCATTAATCCAATAGACAGCAAAAGGTTAGTTTTTTTAACTGGTATTCTAAGGATCGATCATATTTTGGTCACACTGTCAATTCAGAATTAGGCTAGTAATAACATATAATCAGAATAACATAAAGCTTCGTATCGCACATGGAAGCCTTCCTAACACAATATCAATGTCGCCTTAATACTCAGCATCTTCATACTCAATATTTAGCTGTTAGAGATTTGGCAGTCAATCATTACAAATGTTGTGCTTATCGACTTCGAAGTTCTCTTCTTTTCTACTAAACGAACAAAAACGGAAACAAATTAACACAACTTTGATACAATTCTTGAACCATCATAAAGCTAAAGATATTATAGTAGTATAACTTCAAACGAGATACAGACACGACAACTTTTTTTATCTTTAAGGAAAGATTGGACCAGGAGTTCCGACAGTTAAAACGCCTTTTGCAATATTCACACCGATCACATTACAGCATGTTCCATGTGGAGTAAGACACAATTTATGTGATTTATGTTGATGACGTAAAATGGCTTTAGACAATAATTACACGTCGCCAGTCTCGCCTTTACATCACGATATCGTTATTTAAAAAGAAACATGGAATGTTGATTACTTATTTAATTCCAGGTAAAAACGTCATTTCAAACAAAATTTCAGAAAAACCCTGTACATTAAAACTAAATTATCTCTTATATGATTGCTTCTGTAATTACGAGGTCAGGTAGTTCTTCATTCAAACTAATCTGTAGGACATTATTTCGGGAATCATGGTGTATCACCGATGCTATATCACTCTTTATGTGTGTTTGATCAAATAACGTTTTCATTTACACATGTTCTAATTTGCTATATATATTCAAATTATTTAAACTATTTCAATTACATTTTGTTCTGACTACTTTCAGATAAATATGTCTGATTGAGCGTATGTCCAAACTGCAAAATAAAATTTAAAAAAAAATGAATTCTTACTTAGCAAAGTAGTTCACATTTAACATAGTTGTTCTGTTAAGAAAATAACAGAGTTGTTCCGTGATTGCTGGGAAGGGCAATGAGTTAGAAATGGAGATCTGAATTCGCTATTGAGTGCGTTCGCTATGAAACGTTATATTCGAATACGATACGGCATCAATTTGAAGTACATGTCCTATGGTATCATGGATGCAGTAACGAAAAACTTTCTTAAATACCGAAAACAGGTAAAGAAGAGAATGCATTTTGTTCGTGATGTGGGGTGAGATACCAACCAATTTGTAATACTCTAGTCCTTTCTTCTCAAGGGGTTCTTCATCCAAGTACCTGATACTTCTAAAGTCCTGTAATCCAATAAAACCAATATGGTGATATAAGCGGTATTTTGATTAATTTGATTTTGAATGCTCTAACTTTAAGACAGGGCTCTTTTTTATTTCGAATTTCACATCTTTGAAAATATTCAAAATATACAATAAAATAGCCAAAAAAGATAGTCGAAACATGTAGTTAACGTAAAAGGTATAATGAAATACAAGAAATATATCCAAAATCATCAAGAGTAACTAAGAAGATATGAATAAGTATATGAGAGTTTCAATTGTAAATTTGAGAATAGAGAACAGTCATCAGTGATAATTTGGTAAATGAAAAGAAAAACGATATTAACTAACAGCACTTACTTCTGTGAGAAGATATTGATCAATCTGGAAAATACAAAAAAATGTGGGAAATCGAAACAAAAATGTTACAGTCAAAGGAAAGTAAGGGGATACTTAACTGATAAATTGTGAATACAACTGAGCAGATAATAATTCAATGAGGATAGTAGATGCATTTAAGGTAATAAAAACATTGGGACTCAGCGACTGAAACACCCTGAGGTTATCCCCACGTAAATTGCTTGTATACTGACGACACTATCTGAGATTCAATGTTCAAGTCGTTTTAATAATTTTGTTTTCATAAATAAAAGCAGAAAAAGGAGATGGGAATACGATGGGACGTTTGCAGTAACTAATTATCAATTCTTAATTAGAATTTAACTTTGATGGCAATTTATACATATCTATGTTTCAATGAGGTAAAATTGATCTTTTACTAAATATTCTTTTATAATTATAGTATAAGTCACATACAAAACGCAATACTAAAATAATGTTTAATTTTGATTACAATTTTAACAAATTTAAATTAATTAAAAACTGACTCATACAGCAGACAATATTTATATTAGTTCTCTACATAACGAAAATAATACAATTAAATACAAACAAATTAACAATTTTAATAAATATCAATTTAAATTTCGTGCTTATAAGACGAAGTAAGCCATAAATCAATATATTAAATTGGAATTATAGATTAAATATTAGGAAGTAAAGGCAATAGTCATGATTTTATACTAAATCGATAATATATATCTTACATAATGATTTTCAAACTATATTTAAACATTTAGGAGACTGAATACAATTCTCCTGGAAGAATCCCACCGCACTTGGTATTATTCCTATTAAATTTCCATGAATAACAAAAATCTGAATGTTGTTTTTATTTGTACTGAAAACACGACATGAACCACGACTGATGTATCATTTGTTCACTCAACAGTTTAATAATGATATATTTATGTAGATATAAAAACGAGAGATAAATAGGATAGAAATTTTATTTTAAATGTACTTACAGAATCCAGGTGTTTAGTTATACATATGTTTTTGTCGCAAAAGAGACATGTTTCAACACAGTGAAGAAATCAAATACAAAATCTCATTTCAAACAAATGGGACCTGTACCTCTGGGACATGATAACGATAATATGCATGGTATTGGTAGCCTATTTATAACATTAACAATGTAATTTACTTTTAAATAAATATTTATCGTGTGTGAAAACGCGTCGTTATCTCAAGCAGATGAGTTCTTCATTTTAAAGTCCAACGCAACAGGATTTAATGTTATATTGGAATTCTATTTTAGTTCAAAGTACTTAATAAATTAAAAGAGATTTTGAATTAATTGCTACAAAATACGTCCTCAGGAATATTGTCATAAAATATACATAGGTTAAGTAATTTTACTGATCAAACTAATATTGAATTAAACAGACTCTACATAGATTTATCGTTGTAAAACTTTAAAATATTAAAACTTTCATTAGTCGTATTTCATACATTAACATAAGTCACAAAATGTTCAGAAATCTTAAACGTGCTAATGTGGTTTTAATTAAATATCAATTGATTAACAAAAAATGGTTTGTTATAGATAAGACAAAAAGTATATGGTCCAAATATAACGCAAATAAAGTAAAATAAGACTCTAGATCTTTTTAGTTTAATTTCATATATATTTACTGTAGAAATCTACCTTTTTTATTCCGTTTTCTTTCATGAAATATTTATTTTTTAAAGATCTAATCATAAAACTGTCCTATCATTACAAATCAACTTAATTTTGACTTGAGGGTGATCAAAACACACGCATGTACTTGTTAGTAATATGTAATCATATATTTTTAAGTTGATAAAAATCTAATAATAAAAAGATGTATTCCTGTTATAAATAAACTTAACGAAATTATCATTATTATTATTTTAGCTAGGTAATGTTTGTAAATATTCATAGAGCAAATGTTATCTAAATGACTACTGAAAATGGCATGGCTCTCCTGATGTGTGTTTTACGTGAACATTACCACTGAACGCGAGTGTTAAGGAGGCCACACCAGGGCACCATACTCTATTTCCTGAGGTTTGGATGTTTTCGATAATGGTTTAAACTTGTTCTTTGTGGTGATGTAGATGTACCAGTGCTAGAGTATGTACAGGTGAGAGAAATTCAACTCCCTGTGGTGAAATCAATCAGATCTCTAGCGGGTGTGAGGGTGTTCCTGAGAAGCTACTAGGGGTGACATAAATGGACATATATTGTACAGTATAATCCTAACAAGAACGATGTATAATACGGCTTTCATTTCCAGTCAAGTGAGCAAGTGCTGTTGAAATTCGCTCAATTAAATAGTAGCATAATACAAATCCCCCTCCACAATTGCTTTATATGATTATTAATTAATACAAATTTTTAAAGAGAAACACTGGTGTCCAATTTTTCCCAACCACATATGCTATTAAAATATTGTGATCCTAGTTCACACATGAGTGAGTTTTTCTTATGAGTACCTGCTGTTGGTTTATAGAAACACCCCCCGCTTATCAGCTACATCTATACACCACTGTTCAACTATTTCATTATGTCGCTGCTACAACGTTTAAACTGACTTTCTCTTATTCATAAAATATAATGTATACTGCCAATGATTCAGCATAATAAAGTTATAATATTCATCTTTATTGCTCCCATTAAAAAGTTGTAGTGAGAGTATTTCACTTCAAAGCTATTAGGAATACAATATATATGAAAATGTCGTCGAGATGAAAGCTTTCTCGACTTGACGAAAATGGTGGGGGATGCAGGATTGGGTTTTGTCATTAGCTATCAAGAAAGAGAAATTCTTTATCGTAGTTCTAATCATAACTTCACAGGTGTGTTGTAAATACCACAACAACTAAAATGATACATTTCTCTGAAAGGACTCTCTATATAAGGTGACCAGCTATTAAAATAAAGTGGAAATAAAATATGAAATATTCGAAAAATATCAATATATAAATATATTTACAAATGGGACAAAGTGTAGTACATCAACAGTGTCACAAAGCGAATACCTTAGATATAATGGGAATGGAGGTGATGACGTGGCATTTGTACTTGGGTTTTCTTGTAAGTGTCCATATGTCAAAATTTTGGGTAATTAGATTTGTGGAAATTATGATTTTATCTTATATGATATTTCCTTGTGCAAACTTCTCGAGATACAAAATCCCTTGTCCCTTTTACAACCAATTGACGATATTTGTAAATCATTCGATATATATATGGTTTTTTTTCAAATCACAATATGTGCTTTTCATGTTTACATCGATTTCAACTCTGTTGTGGTTGTGAAAAACGAAATGTCATGTTGTATTCTGCTGTTTCAATTTCAACAAAAAATTACTTAGAATAATAAGTAATTGAATTTGCTTTATTTGAGTGTTTCAATTGCTGCAACCAAGCGAGAATTATTTCAACTCTTTTCTTTTACAGCCATTTTATCCTCAACTTCACTTGCAAATCAATTACAAGCTGTGTAGATCTGATCGTCGTGTTTTCACGAGCTCCGTCGTGGATCAGGGAGTCGACTGATTAAGAAATCTCCGTCATCTAAGCCAGCTTTATCAAATGTCTCTTTCTAAAGAAATTTATGGACCATCTCAGATCCCTAGATTGACTCTGCAGTAAAGCTAACCAATGCTGAATACAACCATATTTCAATTTATAATCCTGTTGCATAAAATATATAGTAACAAGTCTATTACGGGGAGATATGGAGAAGCGTAGCGCAGTCAGGTGTGGCCCGGGACAATGGTCCTTAGTGGGATGTGTCGGTCTGTTTCAGTGACCAGCACGCCTCATTGCTAGTGTAATAGAACCCACAGAACAAACCATTACATGCAGCACTTCCTAGCCTAAATAGGAAGCATGTAAGCGATTAATTGCATCAAAACGGTAAAAGGTCCGTTATATTTCCTCGGTATATATAGCCCCTCCCAGCCACACTTTGTAACGCACCTCCTGTCTACACTTATATAAACATCCCGTCCCAGACGGTAAGCCACTGAGCATGATATTGCCCGTATATTAAGCAAGATTGTTATCAATTTAGAGTGTTTCTCTCATGCAACAAGTGTAGTGATAAAGCAAAGGAAGACACTACAATAATGATGTGTGAACCTCGTAATTATCACCTCGCTACTTACAACTATTGCTATGTTCTCACCTTTCGCATGATGTCTTGTCGTTTTTCAGCAATTCCAAAGCATGCTTCTCCTTGATTACGGAAGAAACATTTGTAAGATTTGTACATTGACATACGAATTAACCTTTTGACAAGGCTGATGGAAGGTTCGGCGCCGTGTTTCCTTCGACTACCTTTGTGAATTAAGGATACGTTTGTATCAGCAAAAACATACATGACTCTGTCGTTCAATGCTTAACTTGACATTGCTTCTAATTAGCAGTGAAGGTAAGCTGAGAGAGATAAGATGGGTAGGATCCGGTATGTGTGTGTGACAAGAGAGCGTTTTGTGAGAGCGGCATCACAGACCGAGTTACTCGTTAGCTATCTATATCCGCCAGCCATGTAGACGAAACAATATTGAAACCGAAAATAACGAACGACTTTCTGATAAAATCAGGTAGAATACCTACATGCTTCAGGATTAAAAAGCTTCCCATTTACGATAGAGACGCACGATGGACTCGGACATATCTATAAGTATTTGTTGCTGTACCCCACCTAGCATTACCTGACGTGTAGTCGTCTTCACGATATGTACTAAATATGGTTATTGTAAAGACAGTTTGAGGGATGATAATTTGAGATGTTATGAATGTAAAGCAAATAAAAAGAATAAAAAATAATCACAAAACTTAAATATTATTCATGTCATCTCATTATTTAAAGATTGATTAAACGATACAACAAAGATTCTAATTAACCTGTTAAAAAAATCAAAAATTTTCATTGAAAACATACACCAACACTATTGTTTAGGTTTTGTTATATTTGAATAGTTGTTGTGATGCAGTTACGTCAAAATAAAGACCTTAATATTTACCATCGTGAATTTTCCACAAAGGAACTCAATTATGTTTTCCTCAATATCAAAACAAAGATCAAGTCAAATACTAGGCATAACCCCTATAACACGTCATATCAAATATGGAGGTATATACCAGATAAGATATGGTACCGTATATGGAGTATGTATTGTCGCACATGGAAGCAGGAACGTTGATATTTCCGTCATTACCATACATTGTCGTTCAAAATCAAATGAGGGTTGAGTTAATAATGTACTTCAAGATAAATTTTTGAAATTAAATTATAATGGATTATTATGTTAACTAGGTCAATGAGCGCTAATTTATACGCTCATAATGAATTATAAAAAGCACATTTGTGGTGACTTTTTCATCCAAATCTCTGGTTTGTATTTATTTTCGTTCTACTTTTCTTAATTTTCAATCGTAAGAAGATGAGATACGTGTGAATGTAACAAAGGAGAAGGCGGTATCCTCTTGGAGAACACACCGTGTTCTAATGAACCTTATCAGACTATTTCTTTGGATTCTGTGATGTTGTTTAATATGATATTACAATTAAATATTTTGTATCTACCAGGGGAAACTAAATGGAAATTAGCGTTGATGATACTATTACCTGGTGACGTAAGCGAACAGGTGTACTTACATTCAAATTAAAATGAGCGATATGTACTCTTGACTTGCGACTCCCTTTCACTCATTATACATTATTCAGGCATCACACTATCATGCTATTAAAATATTGAGAATTGTGCCTCGTTATATGGCAGTATCTACGCATGCAAGGGTCATACCAAGCAGCAATTAAATTTCTTTTGATGTTTTTATTCTGATCACCTATGCTAATGTTACAGTATACACACGGCTTTGTGAACTGTCGAGGAAGGCATCAGCACATCGTGTAAAGGTGTTAAAGGGCAAAAGTAATATTATGTAAACGAACACCTTCTGTCTGTGGCTAACTTCAATAAATGTTGGGAAAGGCATGATACTTTTATAAAAAAAAAAAATCAAAAAATCCTTTTTGATACAGTGATTTTTTTCTGTAGAGATATTCGAATTTAAAATTTTATTCGATAATCAATCTTTCAGTTAAAAAATCAAAAAGATTTCACTATACCCTAATTACTTGGAATGTCAACGCGCTGACTTCTGTAATTTATCACACAGTATTGGTAGACTGAGAGTGAATTAGCTCCCCATTTCCATTAGTACTGGCACTTGAAAGCCTAATGGAGCGTACATTGCTTTTCTCTAAATACCATCTTGTGCTTTTAAAGATGCTATGTTACATTCGCCCGCGGCAAAGCTACTGCGTTATAAGAGAAGGACGCGAGCAGATCCCAAACAGCTGGGGAGGGAGATGTGACGAAGGCTAGGTGGAAATGTCGTTAGAGACAGGTGTGGGGCAGAATTGGTCCTAATTACGATTGATGACCATCTCGCAGTTGTAAAGTGGTCAGATTATTATCTACATGCACGTGAAAAAGGCAGTGCTTACTCCCGATTTGTGCTTAAGTTAAGCTTATAACATGCTGTTATAATCTTCACAACCCTTCATGTGATATCATCACGATATTCCTGTTTAAATCATCAAATATATATTTTTTTCAGATATTTAAATATTGAAGTTAGTGTATCATATATCAGTCTCGGTAATGGATTGCTCTATCAGGGTGCATTTTTGATAAGGCTTTCATTATTGGTTAAATTTATCTTCAATACATTTATTCAAATCCCTTTATAGTAATTCTAGAGCATAATGCATCAAATCTGACTACACTGGACATGTGTGTAAACTTTTTCACAATTGATTATGAAAACTGTTTTTAAGTGATGAATCTGTTTTCAGGTAGCGGGTAAATTATACATTTGTATTCACATCAATCCTATATGAAGCATACATTTAAATCCGGCTTTCAAATAAAACATGTGTGCAGAGATCGTTGTCTTATATGATTCTTTAAATTGATATTATTTTACATTGCCTGTATTCTGAAATATAAGAAAATTGATGAACATATAATCTAAATACAAAACATGTATCTCTTGCATTAACATACATATTTTCTTTTATATTTTTTGGGGTAAAAATGAAAACATTTTTGCTTTATTTGCTGTGTTGTGATTGGCTACAGTAAATAGTCCCCGCAGCAGCCGATGCCTGATTGCTCTCTGTGTCTGTAATTGGGCTTGTGGACGGTCAGTAACGGACACCTGTACACGTGCCGCTATTACTGTGTGCCAATGACCCAGGTGACAACAATTATCCATGGTGTCTCAAACGTAATTGTAGAATGCAAATATGAATATAATAATAAAACATGTTCTCATTAGTAACCACAGTTTGATGCGACAGGAATATTCCGCGGGGTGTACGATATTAAATACGAGTTGTGTTTGATGTATTATGGCTGTTTGTTAGAAGTTTACTTTTTGCCTTACGTTACACAACACCTGCTGCTGGTGAAATCTCCTCCTTTGATGAGGGAGCCAGGAGTAACTCAGATGGACTCTTTGTTATTTTGGGTGCAGCTTGGTTTTCATAACATCTATTTTCATATCACCTAGCATCATATCGAGCAGACTCGTATTTGATAGCTTTCTTTAAAACAGCAGCAGAATAATATGTTTACGAAATAAATTTTCAGTTTGAAGTTTAACATGTTACTGCTGTTCAGAGAAAAACTCGATGTAATGGAATTCCTTTTGATGTAGCTATCAGTCATCTGCTGTTTTCTTAGTTGGTTGTGTTTTTAATGGCGTCATTGACGACAAACCAGACAACGTAAAGACACTAGCTGACAAATGTACACCAACAAAAAAACTGTCAACAAGGATTATCTATGAGAATTGATTGAGGTATCTTTCGCTGTGATGCTTTTTTTGTGTATAAAGGGCCAGTTGTCGCTTGCATACGACGTGTTGCTGGTATTTAGTTTATACTGTTTACACACTAAACATAAATGAAACAAAAGCAATATAAATCCGTCCGGAAAAACTCCCTAACCCAGGTTGATACGAAGCATTTACCTATCAGTTGTATGTAGCATGACGGATTTACACAGAGTTATATATATATACTAGTGAGATGCTGACGCTGTGTAGGTCCTTCAATTCAACCCTGTCAGATGTAAAACAGATTTTGTTGATCTTCTTGTTGGTACTTAGCACAATCAACTTCCTCTTGTTTTTTGTCTTAACTACTCGTTTAGTGTGGAATTTTAAAACGGAAATGTTAGATAAAATAAAATATCAGTAATAAAGTTTAGACAAGTTTGGATTGTTATAAATTCATTTTACGTTCAAATCTTAATTAGTATCAGATACTTGTCTGAAATATATTCGCATGTCAGTAATCTGAGATAATTAGTGCTAACACTTATTCTTCAAAATCACTGTTTGTATATTCAATAACCACTGTCATGCAATGGAGATATTTTTGTAATAAAAATGGTCATAGATAGGCTTGAAATAATTGAAATATTTATAGAAAATGTATTGAAAAAAGCAATTTGAATATATTTTCCATAATAGAGTTATAAATAACGAAGATTTTTTATATAATTCTCCTGCATAACATTATATCATATTTATTATATTTTTGTGATGATAGTAATTATAAAAAATAACTCTTAAGTTTGCAAATGGTTTTCATAAATAGCCTGAATAATAATATGAATATATGCAAATGTTAAATGGATTTTTTCTGAAAATTATTCTATATATAATAGAAATACGACTTTTTAGCAAAAAAAATATAGCATCATCATTGCGTAAACTATATTAGTAATTGTAATTATAGTTACAAGCCAAAAATATAAACGTATTGGTTTTTGATAAAAATATAAAGAAAAATAATTTCATTCATTTAGCAATGATGTCACTATAATATATTTTTTTAACTTTGTAGGGCAATGAAATAAATTTTGCTTGCAAACGTTTGTGTAAATCCGCTTAGCTTATAATTTATTTTTCATTTAAACATACGATTCCATTGATTTTCAAGGGATTTGTATTTTCCAAATCAATACGCAACGCCAAGATCTCTATTGTGACGTCCCAATAACGTCGAGGTTTCGCGCCATTCTCGATTTTTTTTCTTAATCAAAGAATGAAGAAAAAGAATCGACCAATCAAATAAAACAAAATTAAAAAATATATATATTATAATTCCTAAAGCATACCACTTAAAACATTACGAATATCTATCTAGTAACTGTGTAATTGCATTTATATTTTTTAAGCATATTTAACAATAACATTTCTTGAAACCATATTGTGTTCTAAATCAAAACCTATTAGCATGTTTAAGCCTTTTGCTGTCCCTTTTTGTTGTAGTACATACACATTGATACGGTCTAATAAGTCACATTTATCATATTACTTCAATGCTTCCTCATCAAAATTTATATTTCTGGGTCGCAATAGTTTCACTACAGGTATTGCAGCATTGAAATATATCACTATGGATTCTAGGTTATATCCAAGCATAACATTTAAATTGTAAGATTATAATATTTGTTTGATCATCAGCACCTAAGGTACACTAAACTAACTCCTCAAGAAGTAAACAGTTTTTATGTAAGTTTCTTGTGAAAATAAAGGTCTGAATAATAAAGTCTTTGAAGTTTTATTGATCTCTCAATCTTTAGAGCTGTTAGAGTCATATCACTTATTTAACAATGGTGACCAACTTCATTTATAGATAAGCCATCGCAATTTTTCTTCTCGTATTGGAATATTCCATCTATACTTTGCGATAAATACTGCCAAATCGGAGAAACCTCACATAGATTTCATAGATAATATTTAACCACATAAAAGATTCTGTGAGGTATTCTCTTCCCCAAAATGTTTTTCGTCAGTCTTTTTTCCGTTTAGTATGAAAATAATTTTTCTGTACTATTATTTTTTATTTAACATTCTGTTGTCTACCTTGATAACCTCTTGTGGTTAATATAGGTGAGTACCATATAAGTAATGGCATAGCCAAATAATGTATTATTATAATCTTTTATGTATTAATGGCCTGTGTATATACCATTTTCAAATCCTTAGATTATTGGCTATTTTCTGTATTCCCAGTATAGAATCTTTAAAATTATCATTTTCCATTATCCTATGATATCCATTTCATATGCGTTAGTCATGTACTGGTAAATTGTTAAATATTTTCAATTTTACTGCAGATTAGATAAATTCAGAGTTTAAAGATTTCTAAAGAATGAACTGGAATATGTTTTTATGTGATGGCAATATCACACAAAAACCAGAATGTGCTCTAGATAAATAATTGTGTTTTATAGCTTTCAGAAGATAACATTTTATTAAAGTTTAAATTCTCATAATCAAATCTAATCAAATTCAAATTTCTTGAAATACTCTTTTGTACGTGAAATCATTACGCCGTTGTTTTAGTCCATCAGCTATAACGTTACTAACAGCGATGTAATGCTCATTTACGTTATGAGATGATACTATGGAATTTTAGGCCAATTATAATGCTCGTTACAATCAAGGTCCAGTTCTAATTACATAAAACAAACTAATGGCAGAATTGTATATGTTTTATTTATTTTTTTCATTGTTATCGCCTGCTACTAATTATGCTGTAAACATATACAATAGTTCCTGGTTAACGGTTCATGGAACTATATCATTATTTACTCTGCCTCTTCGGCACTGTATACCTAATTAGATTTAACGCTGTGTAACAAACACAAATATGCGAATAAATTCAAATAACGACAGAATAATGTTACGTTCATGAGATTTATATACATGGATTCTAAATGATAAATACATGAATATTATATGCATAAATTATATATGAAATAACGCTTGGAAATTAATATCAACGTATTTTATGATACAAATAATGAAAAATGAAAACAGTGACAAACGAACGGAAAGCAATAAAAAAACACGATAATATGCTATTACTGTAAAATACGCAACACGATTGAAAATATTTCAATAACTTCAAAGAATTAAAAATGTTGAAATGAAGCAATGTTTTATTGGGTTTCTTTTGCAATAGATCTAATTTGTTTAACATACGCTGAAGTCATACGATAACAAGGAGTAAATCATCCTAGATAAATAAAACAATATTTTGTAGATAGTGTTGGCTATTTGTACCAAAACAATATCGACGATTCCTGGCTATGATTAAGACGAAGCCGTTCCTAAGTGCAGCGATGCGTGCCTTGGTAGGTGACATGCCTTGGTCTGTTTGTAACCCGACCTGGTCTCTGGGCCGGACACTATCGACGGTACTCCTGGCCCTGATACCAAGCCTTGACACCAACCGCTGGCTAACCTACTGATTTATGGCCAATATTCGTGTCCTCCGGATCGAACTAAGCGTGAGTACGACAATACAACTCTATAATATAATATGTCATAATACCCGAGAACACGAGGTCATGAAGGGCATAGCCTTAGACCTTGGGTTGACAATTGTTTGGTAGATATCCTAATTGTTTACGATCAAAGTAGAGATAATTGGACCCACAGCAGAGTTTAGGAATAACAAGCATACTACTCGTATGATCAATAGACATATTTCTAAATAGTATTAACTTCATTTCAATTTCGTGTGTAGGATTAAGTCGCCTTCCATCATTCTAACCATACCATCGGTAATCATACTTAAGATGATGATGAGTGGAAAAACTGCATCATCGGGGTTGTGTAGAGCATATTCTGTCTGAAGTAAACTTTCTTCTTGCAAAGTGACACTATATCTGAAAGGTTAGCTAAACTGACCAATTTAAAGCCTGCACTTTTATCACAAAATATGTATCTTTCACATTACTTACCATTTTAACCGAGTTGATGTTATAAAAGTTTATTCATGTAAAACATGTAATCTATCTCAATATCGAGGAAAAAAAGAATCTCTTTGTTTGTCAATGGACGAAATAGGGATAAACACTTACTAATTATATATTCGTTCTTAATCATACACATTTTACCGCTCCACATGATTGATATTTGGTATTTTACTTACCATTCTGTCTTTTAATAAATCCATAATTACATTACACTTGATACAGATACCACCAAGACATGCTAACATATCATAATAAAAAGTAGTTATGTAAAAATGTTTCATAACTTCTTTATCAGCAGGAAACAAAAAGAACAAAAATTCAAAAACTCAAGTGATTAAATGACAAAGAGTAATCAATTCTGGTTTGTTACCCGTTTGGTCATTTAAGGCATTTGTTGTTTGACAGAAGGTGTTCCTCTAATTACAGAATTAACGAAAACAAGAGCATAAATTGTATGATCTGAACGAATTATTTCATCAAAACCCTCTGTTTATAAAGCATGGAAAGTAACACTTCAGGGGATGGAGAAACATAAAAGGAAATAGTTTTATGAAATTAATGAGGCGTATAAATACTACCTGTAATTTAAAACAAAAAATGAAGTAATATCGTGACAAATATCCTCCCGCGTATGATTGACTGCAGCACAGAAGACAGCCCAGCCTCCTTAACTGTAGATGGGGACAAAGATAGAAACAAAAGATACTAAATAATTAGTGACTCATTAACACGAAGATATCGACACAGGACGATAAGACCACACAAAATAAACTATAATCTGTTAAATAGTGCTTTAGCGAGTTTTAATTATCTATACATAATAGTATTGTCTGATAACGATCACTGGACCAATTAGGTGTCGCCACCTGGCCTCTGTATACCTGTGATGTAGGTGAGGATTAAAGGTGTTATGAACATAGAAATTGGTACAAAGCAGGTACGACAAGCTCGAGTCAAAGGGTGCTGACACCTTTCTATTTGTATTAGGTTTGTAATTAGGCCATCAAAGGATTACCAGATAAATCATTCATATCTCCTGCTAATACAGAAATAGGAAATACCTTTAAACTGTAACGCAACGCGGGAACGAGCTAAAAAGTTAGAGATAACCTAGCAAATTATTGCTTTTGAAAAAAACAACATTTTCATGGTAAGTTATGTAAAAAATAATTAGAAATATGTTTTTATTTGGAAATATGCAGCGAATCCCCATAATACGCCATTGATTAAAATCTCTCTGCATTAGTAGATATATTATATATAATTGGAAAGTAGTTCAATTGAAACGAAACGAAGGCCATACACATGAATTTGAAAAGGTTATCGGATGTAACATAGTTGAGAATATGAAAATAAGAAATAACAAAACTGAATGATTTATAGACACACAATACAATTGACCGTCAATAGTAACACTTCACAGACTCACCTGATGGTATTAATGTCATATTGTTTATATTTCATCAAAATAATTGTTGCCTGTATTTTTGTAAACCTTCGATAGAACACTTTAATCTCTTTTTTGTCTCTCTCTCTCTCTCTTTGTTTTCATTTTTTTCTGTTGATGTTTTTCCTTATATTTTTTCTGATATGAAATAGATAAACATCACTCTACTCACACGACCGATGAGATCATTTGGTCAAAACGTACACAAAATGTAATAAATTACTCCAGCAGATTTATTATCGCGGTGCCCATCAGTAGATAGGTAACGGACGTTGTGCTGACCAGCGATATCATCTAGGGACGGCCAGTGGTAAGTTCTGCTCCGTAAAGTCGACCAGACGCCGAAAGAGTTAAAAAAAATCGTATAAAAACCAAAGGTGCTGAAGTGAAGCGGTGATGGAACTATCAAACAGGGTAAATATATCACATATACGTGTCCTAATGTTATTGAGTAGGACCAAACCGACCGTGGATCGGTGTTACGAAGAAACAGTGGTGTGGTTCAATCTCACAACTTTAAAAGTACGAACTAAGTCAATGATCTAATTCTCCGTTGCGATCACATTCTTCTATTTCTGTTCCAGGGAGATGCTATCGGTAACGCTGACGAGGATGACCAAGCGATGAAGATCACGTGAAATATTTTTGAATTGATAAAGATTGTACTGAAAGTCAGGTTGAAATATAAAAATTCATCAGCCCCTACGTTATGCATTAAAATGACCTCTTATTGACCACAACCAGTTTCTATTAAAGTGTTATAACGAAATTTAGATTGAATACCTATGTTTTAATCAAATTGATGGGAATGCTTAAACATTTTGTAAAACTGCATCCATAAACTAAACAAAAATTTGCAAATCACCTTCTTTGGAAATATAATAGACAGTATTCAAAATAAAAAAAATATATATAAGTCACCGCGACATGAACACGGTTCTATCGTCTGCACGTCAATATCGATGACGTCATCGACAATGCAAGCCACGGTCATACTGGTTGAAGTCATGATGTCAAGTAATTTTCTTTAGGTTAAAAAGTTTAGTATATGTCATACCCTAGGGTTTGACAGAGAAATCTCCCACGGCTAAAACTGATGACAAATGCTGAACAGTACAGAAACAAAGCCATAAAAGGCAAATGTTGAAGAAATATATTTGCTAATCCAAAAGGCATATATTCGTGCAATCCAATAATTCTAACTTGATTTGATCAAATATTTAATGAGATATTTTATAAAGAGATTGAACAGTGTTTTTATTGCGTTAAAGGTGGTATGAACGCAATGGGTTACAGACATATTCAATGTAGCGCGTTAGCGCTACATGTAAAATATGTCTGTATCCCATTGCGTTCATACCACCTTTAACGCAATCAAAACACTGTTCAATCTTTATATTTACATAAAAAAAGTCTACTTTTACGTCAAATTTAAAACGGTGATGGTTGCTAAGTTGGGTAACTACGGTAGTCAGGATGACCGAAAATATAGTTCCTATTGTTGAATGTTATAGCTACAGTTTGATTTGAAATACAACAATGACACCTTTAATTATTTTTAAATTATATTTTTTTTTCCAATTTGATAATGTATCAATAATGTCCATTTCGAATAAAAATTGAGATAACCGAGGCGGAGCGACTACCGGTATCGTTGCCAGGGTAGTGATGCGGTCCGAAGTGGAGCGAGCCGCCATATTTGATTTTCAACCGAGGAAAGTAACTGTGAAATAGTCTGTTGATCTAATGGTATGACTGTTGAGCTGCTGAATGTTTCTAATGTATGTATCGGTCGACGTACGCGATATAGACTAAATTCTTCATAGTCACGACTTTTATTTTATTGTACGGATGATAGACAAGTGTTTGCATGGTGTGTGACTGACTTAACTATGGAATTCCTTGAACATTCCTGAGGAAAGCCCCCGGTTGTAGACCCGACCAGCGATTCTTTTTGTTGTTTATTACCGTTACAATGCTTGAACACATATTCTGTTTTGATGTCAAATACATTTTAATTGGATCTAATAACAACTCTTTATTATTATTTTGAATCCGATAACGATGAAACTTTGTTTACATTTCATACAGTAGGCCAACCGAGTAGGCTAATGACGAGCATGCTATTGTCTGTGCCGCCTAAGGATCAGTCTTGAGACAAATAGAAGACCGAAATCGTTTTTTAGTTTATTATTAATTCAAAGCAAATCTGTCGTCTGTGAGAAGGTAAAATGTAAATTAAGTAATTATAGTTTATTTAGATTATCATATGACGCAAAATCTTACCGAAGCGTGAACTAGAAATAGTCCGATCCTACTTCGGGTTTGTATTCATACGTCGTTGCGTTTACGCTAATTTGAACGCAACTCCCCTCCCGTTGACTATATAGAGGCATATGTAAATATATTACGATAACTAGCAACTTCAGTCTGCTGCATCACTTCACACTCTCAGTTTCTTTTTTGTAGTCCGACACTACAGTGGCATTACAGTAAAGTAACCCTATACATTGTATATACAATCGTATTATGACATTACAGTGAGGTAACCCTATATACACAAACGTAGTATGACATTACAGTAAGGTACCCCTATTTCTACAATCGTAATATGAATTACAGTGAGGTAACCCTATATACGCAATCGTAATATGATATTACAGAGAGGTAACCCTATATATACAATCGTAATATGACATTACAGAGAGGCATCCCTATATATACAATCGTATTCTGACTTTACAGAGAGGTAACCCTCTATATACAATTGTACAAAAAACATCGTAGTTATAATGTTGATTGCATTTAACGGACACAAGAACAATGACGATATTTTTTTACAGTTTGCAATCAGTATCACAGAAACATAAAAACAAACAAGAAACACAATCCAAAGAATTTCAGAACATAAAGTATTAATCAATGTCATGGATACTTAAGTCAAAATGTTTAAATAAGATAAATAAGTAAAACATACTGTTTTAAAAAGTATAATAAAATCGCCATGCAACCTTTGTACAGTTAGTTCCTTTCACGTTTGAGCTAATGTTTAACAGTATTCAAAATGAAATCAAATGGTTATCTCATATTTCTAAAAATGATATTGATTCACATAGAGTTAGTTATCTTAACCTACATCAATTTTCACAAAATCACGCGAAACATAAAATATCTTCTATCTATTGAAAATGTAACGATTGATGTATTCAAATGCCTCAGTTATGTAAGACGAATATCGTTCTGGTGTATGAAGATTTTCTCGTTGTGTCGTCAAAGTGTTTTCCTAATAAGTTTGAGTCATATTTTGTTCCCATCGACAATGTTTGTAACATAATTAATGAACACTAGAAAAGGGGTTCCAAAGACACAACATAATTAATGAACACTAGAAAAGGGGTTCCAAAGACACACATAATCATTATAAATCATCAACACTGTATAATAAGTTAAATCGTCATCAAAATATGTCAGCGCAATACCTCATTTAAGCATTGTTATCACTATTTTTTTTTTTTAAAATAGTGATATAAATTCTTTTTTGATTTTATAATCTATTTGATAAAATAAAAGTGTGTTTAAATGTATCGTTCTAGTGATCTTTCAAGTGATTCTTTTCCCGAATCAATACGCAACGTCAATGTCTTTAGTGTGACGTCACGATAAAGTCGGAGTTTCGTGCCATTCTCGGATTTTTGAATAGTGGTATGCAAAAATGTATTGGCCAATCAGAACGCCAGATTTGGTATTACTTGTAATGAGTGACCATTACGGAAGTGCCCCCAAATGCCCCCGTAGTCGTATCTTTCTCAAAACCCCTATAAACCAATTTTCACCAGACAACATCTTAATTTCGACCAACCAGAAACAAGTATTTTGTTACCATGACAACAGAGTTTTCAAAAGCAGTAAGTAATACCATTGTGTTTGACATCCTGAAACTCCGTATATACCAATAGATGCTGAAATCCTATGATACTAACATTTCAACCGATCGAAAGCCATTTAATGCATTACTGGGGCAACGGAGACATTCGAAATGAGTTCGACATCCCTCAAAACCGCTATGTAGCAATTGTAAATTGGACAATATCTTCAGTTTGACCAATCAGACGCCATGAAGTAGCGGTCATATTGGGTCACTTGTACATCTGTGGACCGTGCTTAATACATGTGCAAGTTGCATTAAGATCCGTGCAGTAGTTTTCGAGAAATATGTCTGACAATATTCTGCAAGAAGAAGAAATAGAAAAAGAAGCAGAAAACCAATAAGTCAACCCAACTTCGTTTACTGAACTAAATAATAATAATTCAGGGTAATCAATCTATGAAATATCGTGATCATATTCCAATATTATATTATGTCAAAACCTATTGCGGCAGCACAACAAGTTCATAATCTCAATCGTCAATACAATAATACATCCATAAATTGATTTATGGGTTCAATATAACAATATGTTAGAAAACAGTTATCACTATAGCATATTAACACCCATAACAAAACAGGAACGATTCATTGAACTGTGTTTCTTTACTGTATATTTGAAATTAAAAACCATTGAATCGTTATATATACAACAGGATAGATTAAAACAACAGGATACATATTTAACGAAATAATCCTATCTGTATTGATCAAAGTGTATTTATTTTGTATAACATGACTACTGGTGATCAATATTGACCCACAAAGCCGTATTGGGCTATATAACCATCTTGATATCATTTTTATTGATATAGCGGAGTCATTTTACATCTATAGTCTGTCATGCTACAAGTGCATGCTATTCTGCCTTATAAGGAAGTCAACCGCTATAAATTAGGTAGAAAATCAAGTGTAAATATATTTTTGTCTACATCATAACATGTCTACAGCGAGCGGCTGGAATTGAATGTCTATATTGTCTATAAAAGAGATTTAGTGTAGAAGAAATCGGAGGAAATAATAGCAATAAGATTTCCTATGTAATGAATTGTCAACTATCCACAATAATCGATGATATAGACGGTCGCAGCACGGCCCTCAATCTCCTACACATGAAAATGGTTATTAATCCTCTATACTAAACAAATCTGACATTTGTGGTGATCCAGGTGTTAGTTGTAAGTACCTTGTGGTTCCGAGTTCCGTTTAAACTATAAGAACTAATAACCACACTCGAGTTCCGTTTAACATAAACGTTACTAGTACCATTCTTCTCATGTATATCTGTTATCTTAGTCCGTTTGGCCTTCCGTTTACTACCGGTCAGTTCTTTATTAAAGAGGATTTTCTCCCCGTCCGTTTACACTTTTAACGTATCGTATTGACATAGTGATAAGTCAATAACATTGCGTCAATACTAGTATTTTTCTGAGAATAAAATGGCATTTCAAACGATTATGCCAAGACATACTAGATAATAAGCATCTTAAAAAGTGACTGAATCATACAACTGATTGGTCCTTCTATGGGCCGTCATTGACGTTTGGGACATAACACATTTGTGTGTTTTTTATTCTAGGATAATTCAGTGATGCTTATGACACCGTACACTGATTTCAACCTCAATGGACAGTCCGTGAAGGTACACCATACTGTTGTTTCGACTTTTTGGACTCGTCAGGTATGTTCTGGATAAAATTATTATAAAGGTGTAAAAACTACAAAGGAGACCGAAACTGATTTTTGTTTTCAAAAGATAGCAGAAATATTAGTTATGTGACATGTGGCTTATTCACTGGATAACAATATACATTATGTCTGTAGTTTGCTATATAATTGACCTTCATAGAGTGTAAGTATTTTGGGTTGTTTTCATAATCTAGACAAAAAGATAATACTATTTATATTTTCATCAGAAATTGTACTTGGATCTGTTGATGGGTGTTGTAGATGAAGTAGAGAAGAATTACTTTTATAAATATCTTTTGTTTATGTTTCAATCTCTATAGTAATATACTAAGTTATTTAAGAAGAATAACGGAATATATTCTCCTCTATCAAAACATTTAGCATGTCAAAACAGATTTACAAAAGATTCAATAAGAAATACAAAGACCAAAGCGAAAAAAACCTATTCCACATCAAAATGAAATCTCATGAAAGCGTATTCCCTTGAAGTTGTCGATCACAAAACTCTTTGTAATGATAATAACACGTGAATAATGAATTAAGGTTTTGCTATTGTTTAAGGTAAAGTTAGGGCATTGCTATTTCTATCATGATTTCTAAACGATTTCTAATATCAAATCTATACATTTCGTGACAGTGTTTGATTCCTGTTATTCAGTCTTGCTGTCATTGTAGTAACTTTAATAATGGTTTTTATTGCATTTAACATAGTGTCTTTAGTGTTTCAACATTCGAAGTTCTTCTGACATTCTGTCCCTTGATATTATCCAAATGATGTTTCAAACGATCAAGCTTTAAAGACATTCTGTATATGCGTATTTTATTGACTGTTTGATCACTGTATTATTTAGATCAGTTTAATTTATGAATAAAACAACGCATCCACGAAGTCTGAATAAATTGGATCAATTTCGAAATAAGATCGATATAGAAATATCAAATATTTTTTTAAAATGTGGTCGATTGTTTAAGATGCCCAGATGTACCTATACAATTATCAAGGATTAAATAAATGGAAGGCAATGTTCATTTGGTTCAAAGCATCTTTGTCAATGGTGATATCCCGGTGAATGCTGCATGTAAATACAAACAAATATATGTTAGAAACAAATTGCTTAATCTGTTAGATTTGACATTACGGAGTTATTTCAACATTGTGAACAAAACATATCAATTTTTAAACATACGCAGCTGAATCTAGATTTCAAAACCATAAACACAATATAATATGTAAACAAACAATTAAGAAACATATCGTAATTGAAAAAAACAGTCCGCGAATGGATTCTGAAGGTTGAAGGCCTAGTAATGTTCATATATAAAGTAACAAAAAGACTGTTTTATTTGATCATTATGCTGTAATAAATAAAGTTTCATATATTTTAAGACTTGTTACTCGATTATGTCAAATAAGTATTTGTATATAGAAAGGAATTCCTATTAACGTTTGCCGCTAATGACGGTAATACGTAATGAGACTGGTGGCTTATTAGATATACATGAATACACACTGTTTATTATGAAGATGGCGAAGGGATATCGATATTATTGGACTTGGTAACGAAGGTAGAGATATGCTAGGATCGGGAAAGTCTTATTAAAATTCTTTAGCGTATGACTAATACTGGTTAAACTATAGCAGCTTTAACTGTAGACCATGAAAGTGGGTTAATGTTTTAGGGAATACACCAAAACATTTATCATACATATTTGTAGAAGTAATAACGAGGTTATAAACTGAACTAGAAATAAATGTAGACCATTAATGTGAACAAATAGATAACATTTCGCCACATAGTTGATGATATGCCACATAGAATCAATGAGCCGGCATATTAAGGAACGTGTTGGATTGATTTGTAGATGTCTTCCAAGGGATACCAAGAAATCGGCGTTTGTGTCAAAATTTTAAAGCCGAAAGAAATGGGGAAAGCAAGTCAATGTGTTAGAAAAAGTTGCAAAAATGCTAAAATGAAGACTTAGATACGGTCATTTTTATTAGAACCTCAACACTGACTATAATTTGTTTGATAAGATAAATTTGTTTATTTCAAGAAAGACTTTGAAAAAGTCAACATATTACTCCAGATTTAGCTATTATAACTAGTTTAGAAATATGAGTCAACAACATTTTTTCTGACTGGATTCTAGATCGGCTAATAAAATATGTCAAAAAAGAAATCCAACACATGAGTAAGTATGAATGAATGGAGTCGACAGTAGTGATAGACTCATCAGAAAAGTGACAATTAAGAGTATGAGACATATGAGACTTGTGATCAGATGGATTGGATAGACTGTAACTACGATTACTAAGATCCCAGAGGTCCTTATACCATAACAGTCCACCAATATATCATATAGCGAAACCCACGGTAACAAAGAAAAAATTGCGCATAATCGTAAACTCTTTAGACATTAAAGTCTCCGAGGAATCGACTCTGACCAAAAGGTAAAAATACCTCATCTACAAACGGTGATGAAGAGCAGAATACATTAGAAATCTAGACCTGATGACAGAAATAAGGAGTTTAACCCATATATCATTGGTGGGTTCATTCATGGCCGACACAATATCGTCATTGGTTTATCTGTGTCCTAATGTAAACTATATTACTGGACACATTCTAACAGGGTGATATGTTAAATGTCCAAATCCGTATTATACGTATACGTTCCTCTGTTTTATATTGTTGACTCAAACTTATTACTTTGCTGTCCATTGTTATATAAGTAAACTGTTTAAACCTTGTTGGACAACGATACCAAATGTCCACGATTTTAATGTCGACTGACCAATCCCTCAATTAGAGACAATACAAAATGTTTCTTGTTCATCTTTGTGGACTGTCCTTGCCCCTATTGATGAACGCCTCATCCTTGAGTTTTATGTGAATTGTCCTTGACCCTATTAATGAACGCCTCGTCCTTGATTTGTATGTGGACTGTCTGGACTGTCCTTAACCCTATTAATGAACGCCTCATCCTTGACTTCTATGTGGGCTGTCATTGACCCTATTAATGAACGCCTCATCCTTGACTTCTATGTGGGCTGTCATTGTCCCTATTGATTAAAGCCTCATCCTTGAGATCTATGTGGACTGTCCTTGACCTTATTGATGAACGCATCATCCTTGAGTTGTATGTGGACTTTCCTTGACCCTATTAATGCACGTTTAATCCTTGACTTATATGTGGATTTTCCTTGACCCTATTAATGAACGCCTCCTCCTTGAGTTGTATGTGGACTGTCCTTAACCATATTAATGAACGCCTCCTCCTTGAGTTGTATGTGGACTGTCCTTGACCCTATTAATGAACGCCTCCTCCTTGAGTTGTATGTGGACTGTCCTTGACCCTATTAATGAACGCCTCCTCCTTGAGTTGTATGTGGACTGTCATTGACCCTATCAATGAACGTCTCATCATTTTTGAGTTGTATATGGACTGTCCTTGACCATATTAATGAACGCCTCCTCCTTGAGTTGTATGTGGACTGTCCTTGACCCTATTAATGAACGCCTCCTCCTTGAGTTGTATGTGGACTGTCCTTGACCCTATTAATGAACGCCTCCTCCTTGAGTTGTATGTGGACTGTCATTGACCCTATCAATGAACGTCTCATCATTTTTGAGTTGTATATGGACTGTTCTTGACCCTTATAATGAACGCCTCATCCTTGTGTTGTATGTGGACTTGCAAGTTTGTCCTTGACCCTATTGGTCATGCCACTGCCTTGTCCCTGAGTTATATGTGGACAGTCCTTGACCTTAATCATGAACGTCTCTTCCTTGACTTATATGTGGATTGTTATAAACCATATCGATGTGATCATCTTCTCTTGCTCTTGTCTTCAACCAATCTTCTAGTCGTTCGTTTGTGGTGCTAGTGTTTCTGCCTTCATTACCAGATATAGTAGAAAACTTGGTATTGTTTTTTAGAAGTTAATATTGTTGCCATTTTTTTGTCATTGTTTTGCAGAGTTTTATCAGTTTAACAGTCAAAACAATTCATTCCCTATCGATATGCTTTTGTGAAGACAATACATTAAATATTCTAATAAAAAATGTATCAATTGTCTCGGTACCTTTCACATCATTATAGAATTATAATCCTTTGTGAAAAAAATCTCATTTATTGCAGCTTTAAGTATTTAGTGAGCTTATGTAGTTACTCATCAATATCGTAATAAATGGCAGGTGGCTGGGTACAAGGAGGACGGAACAGGCGTCATGTCTATGTATACATAGAAGGACACAATGAATAATGAAATGAAAGTTATTAAATTTGATAATTTCGTCGTTGTGAAAACAGGCTTTAGAGTAGTAAAAATAATTAGGCATATAGGAACAGAACAATTAAAAACGACAAAACAAATGAAATATAGAGTAGCTGTTTCACGCCGAACACAATGCTTAATTAGGCGAACTAATCTCCTCTCTGGAGCCTATACCTGTCGACTAAAGCGATCGGGGTAGACAGCGATGAAGTTGATGACATCTATCATGTTTGGTTAAAAAAATTTAATCAGTTTTTCTCCCTTTTCAAACTATACTTTATACAAAATTTTGTAAAAGATGGGTTTTTTCAAATTACAAATACATTTTTTTATTTCAAAGAATTTTTTGTTCATTAATTCGTCGAAATAAATACACTAACCAATTCTACGTAACATCGGTGTCCTAAAAACATTTAGTACTAAAGATATCCAAACTCCCTAGAAATGTAATACTGTAGCGTTAATAATTAACTTAACTCGTTTTAATCTCGTAACCATGTCCACCGAATTGTACTGTAATCGAAAACGTATTTACTTAGGTATTTCAGTTACTCTTATGTTCGGTTTTAAGGTTCTTTGTGATATCACAATTGTATGTGTCTACAAGGTCTCAACATATTGCTCATAATAGAGAATCATGGCAAGATGCGGCAAATGGTTGTAATAAGTTGTAAAAAATATAGCGGACACCTTTGTATCTTTAATTATCATTATTTTATAAAATTTGTGGTATTTGGGAATTTAATCAAGACTTGTTTAAAAGCATTAAGGATACTGAATATGTAACACGGATAAATCCATAATACCCTTGGTCCTTCACATGCAATTAAAAAGCTTTTCGTAATATGTTCGAGGTCTTTTGGTTTTGTAGCAAGCACTGTAAGCAGAAACACTATTGGACGTGTACATTGCAAATTCTTTGTTGATTATCCAAAACGTTAAAGTTTATACTCATGAAAGGTTAATACGTAAATAAAATGGAATATTGAATGGCATATGTAATTATAATAACAAATACAATTACGCGTGAATAGAGTATAGATACGAAATAATCACGGGTAATGAATACGCATATATGATTATATTGTATTTTACGCTGTGTTGATCATCTATACATGAAACTTAGGTAGAAAGTTATTTTATTTCAGTGCGTGATAATGCATTATTGTTGTCAAATCCCCGACGGGGAATACCATTATTTATCCTATATATCCCATTTCTAATGACTGCATTAGACTCATAAGTCCTGTTTCTATCGTTAAAATTTTATTCCGTTTTTGCTTAATACAGAGTAGGCTCCCTTGTGCGTAGGTATCCATTGTGACCTTTTTAGTTTGTGACCGGAACTCACGTCATTGTCTATGAAAAACATGACGTCACAATCGAAATATAACTGCAAGGGAGATAACTCTGTACTTTAATGATGGAATTGATCAAACTAAAACTTCTTCTCTTCTAAAACAAAGTTGCGGACGGCGTGAAAGAAATCCGTTATGTTGTTCTTGCTGTGTTTTGTTTAGTTCGCCATTGATTATTCCATTGAAAAAAAATTTCTCACTAATACTTCTGATGACATTCTTCTTTGGTCAGACGCGAGTTTTTGTCTGCTCATCGTTTAGAAACGCTACTAGTTAAAATGCGTATTTTTTACGAATAGCTCAAAGTTGGTGTTTTCATACCAACTGTTTGTAGAGGGTGATGGTCATTCTATGCGAGTGTGTTTTTTTATACCTACTGTTTGTAGACGGTGATGGTCAATCTGTGCGAGTGTGTTTTTATACCTACGGTTTGTAGAGGGTGATGGTCAATCTATGCGAGTGTGTTTTTTATACCTACTGTTTGTAGACGGTGATGGTCAATCTGTGCGAGTGTGTTTTTATACCTACGATTTGTAGACGGTGATGGTCAATCTGTGCGAGTGTGTTTTTTTCTACTTACAGTTTGCAGAGGGTGCGTATTAATGCCTTAGATAGTTGAATGAAATTGGAATCAGCGGCCTAGAACTGATGCTAGAGACGAACTCGCCACCGGGAAATAAAGATATCATTATCTGTGGTAGTTTATCAATACCAGTCCAGTCCCACAAGTCAAGCCTTCAGTATACATCCAAATCGATCCTCACTCCACACACATATTCGGCAGTTATGTTTTTTTTTTTTTTTTGCTATCAACAACGATCAATGTTTTTGTCTTCTCTGATATATTTAAGATTTTTTTGTTAGTCATTTGAAGAAAAATACTACGAATGATGTGGGTGAATACATCTAATTTAATGATAGATAGCATTCCATTTTTTCTATATTTATGTATTTTGCAGCGATATAGTGTTTATCATCCGTATGGTTGGAGACGATATCATAGGTTTCCATGAACATATTATTCAAATAATCCCTTAATGAATGAAATTGTATATATTAACGTGAAATTACCGTTTAGTACATCCCTGCATCACATACCAACTATAAATACATTGTCTATGTGTATGTTATATTGTTTATCATACCAATAGTTGGTACCTTAGTTTGGTTGAGTAGATGACATACATACTAGGAGTTTTTTTCATAGAATATTTTATGAAGCGCGTCTAAGAAGTTTTTTTCTTTTATACCTACACGTGTAATACTGGCTGGTCTATGGCAATACTCTCATGTCACCTGATGCTGTATTGCATGGATACCCATGCAATAAAACCTCGTGACGTCACAGCGTCAACAAAATCACTATTTTCTAGGTACAATTTTGTTTTCAGAAACTAGGCTGGATTAACTTTAAAAGATACTAACAAAGGGATTGTTGAAAATATCATGCAATTTCCATGTAAGGAGAATTGACTTGCAGTCGCGGTATTTCAAAATGGCGGAATATCATAGTAGTAAAATTGCAATAAAACGTTTAGTTATGTGAGAAAAATACTCTTTGTGACCCCGGGTAGAATATCCCTATCCTTCATATCAACATATGAAAGAGTCTTATAATCTTCGTGGGACTCAGCTGGTAAAAATAAAAATTACAGACAAGTTTCATAAAATACCATATGAAATAAATATAAATTTAAGACATTAAAAGACAAAACGACAAAATGTAGATAAGGACATAAGAATTATACCGACTGTGCCCATAGAATTGATCGTAAAAGGCGATTAAATATTGGCTTTCTGATATATTCTTTCCTTCCTAACTAACTCCCTTGCCGTCGCCTCACGTTTTGGTCTTGAGTTGAGCGCTCGCCCCTGTGAGGAAGACTCTAGGTTCTGTCCCTTGGCCGAAACACATTATATTCTATACAAATAGCAGTTTCTAGAAGTGTTTGAGGCTCAACGTAAAGGGAGTGGGACGACTGATTTGCCCGTTGTCAGTATGCTGTGTGCTTGTTCTAGATCTCTGTCATCACCTTTAGTGAGAAAACACTATAAAAAGGCAAGAATTCCATTATTACCCTAGACACGACACCAATATACCGCAGCCTCACAAAACACACAAGCACATAACACGTAGCATACAGAGAGGGCGGTCCTTCAATGAACTTGGCTGTAAATACTTCCTTTGATGACCCTGGCTGTAAATAGAACGTTTAATCCCAACCATACATTAAAAACTACAGAATATCTTTGGTATTTTTGTATAATATTTTTTGTATTCTTAATTACTAAAATATTCTGACAGAGAAAAATTGCTTCTTCTGAATATACAATTTGTATTACGCTGAAACCGTATTTTGCTAGATTGGTGATTCTTATCGGTCATATACAAGTTTGCGATTAACATAACAGACATCTAGAAATATTGTTTAACTTTTATCCATTTAACGTATTTGTAATATTGCTTGGATATTATTCTTCTTCGTTCTTAATTGTCTTTTTTAAATTCTATTTATATTTTCCTTGTCTGGTTGCTGAAATCTTGTCATCACCACCATATGTAAGTTAATAATTAGATAAGCTAATATCCTTTATCTATGTACATTTAGACCGACTTATTGTTACGTAACCAATGACCCAGAAATTGTTGATCGTTGGGTAATATTGGAATATGTCTGTTTGAAAACTGTGACATTATATGTTATATAGAGTTTGTGTTGTCATCTAACTGCCTTGGGAGTACGTCGATGTTTAATTTCCTACAAAAATGTTACCTAGTTTATTACTAATTGATAAGGCTCGTGCACTGCGTATGACAAACCAAAACGATAGTCAACCGAAAAAAATTCAATATTTCTTTTCCAAACGACCCAAATCATTGCACAGAGGTTTTTTTTAATTTTCAAATGAATATTCACAAACCTACATGAGGTGTTTTATATTAACTCATGATATGTGTAGACATTAAACATGTTCCTACATATATGTATGCCTGATGTGGCGAAACGCAAGTTTTAATGCTTCAATTATGTTCATTATATCTTATCAGATTTCAATAAGAGTTTGTTTCAATAGATTACATGTTGTATTGAATATAGCACAATCTATTTTGTCATAGAGAATTAATATATCAGCCAAGCTTTTTCCTCACTGATAAAACATTTAAACATACCACCACGGAGACACCGACATCACACATCAAAGCCGAGCAATCCACCCGGGAACGTCAAGCAAAAGTAATAAAAAATAATATATTGATGTAGTTGTATTTTTGAATCCAACAAATGACGTTTTAAGATATATTAGATTCGTGAAGGGAAGACATCAAAGTAGATGATTATCATAACAAAAAAATTAAACCGTCTACAAATTCCGATACATTGTTATCAGCTTCGTCATCAAGTACGGAGGTTAATAGCGAAAGATAATTTCTACATCATTATGAATATTTAAACGAGGAAGACATATAGAATTAGGAGATCAAACCATGTTCATTGTTGTTCGTACGGCACAGCAGACCTTTCTAAATCACGTGTAGACTGCACATTCGCTAATTATTCATAAGGAAGATTAAAAAGGAGATGTATATTTCATACACTGGCCCTTTCACAGGCTGAAACATACGGGATTTGTGTATAATGTTGCCGATCCGTGGGCTATAAAAAAGAGGGTCATAACTGAGGGAGGAATCTGGCCCTATAGAAATACTAATGAAGAATTTACGAGTTCCGATTAGGGAGTAATTCCATGATCAATAAACTGTAATACATCTATATATATAAATATGTCTCTTTTTCAGCAAACATCATAAATAGAAAAAGTTTGGTATCGAACAAGTAATAATTTAGGTTTACCTCCAAAATGATAAGTACGTTGTACATGAAATCCTACCAGTTATTGAATATAAAGGCAATGTGGTCGAAAACAGAGGGATAGACATAACGGGACAATAATGGGTATCTATAGGAAAGGTTCTATCACTACAGTGGGGACGGAAAACTAGTTACAAGAGAGAACAAACTATAGTAACGAGAAAGTAGGAACGATAAGCTAGTGAGAATGGGACATATGAACATTCAAAGTGAACATTGGGGGAAAATGATACAGGGAGAACACACAGATACGGGGGAAGTTTGAAGATCAAAATGGATTTGGTGTAAATAGACAGGCGACAAACAGGTACAAGTTTTCAGGTGCAAATAATAGATAAATAAACGAGTAATAAACAGACCCAGAAGTAAAGAAGAATAAAACAACACAGGAACAAATAGACAAATGGAACAGCCGTAAACAGGGAAACCGAAACAGACAGACAGGGGGCAGAAACAGACAGACGAGAAAGTGAGCATGTTGTTATGGTAAAACGACACAAAAACTAACAGAGCATGGGAACACGTTGGCAAAGGATATGAATAAAGATTAATCAAATAGTAGAAACAGCAACAAAATCCATCAGTGTTTCTCAATCATTTTCAACAATATTTTATTCAATAAGGATGCAGTCCAACAAGTTGGAAACAGAAACAGGTATAATGTACTTACAGTAATCTGTCTCCATATCTGTTTCGCAATCTCAACGTATTACACTTATAAAAGGACATAAAAAGGGTCAAATTAATACAAAATAACTTACTTTAATTACAAATGTTTAGTCAAGAGCAAATTTATAATGAAAATATGTATGTATGGCAATAAAGCGTTAATAGATGAAGTTATAATGGAGAGGAGTATTACCGGAAATTTCTCCGAAGGATCCGATTGTTTTCCAAGAGTGATAAATCGTGGTAAACACACGAGGTACTCAAGTAACTTTCGTGCCGTTTGATATGCCCTTTAGTTTACATAATATCTTATTGAATTAAGATACAATACCGTATAACATCATAAAGATTGGATTCAGAAACAAATACGAAGTACTTACATTGATGGTGTTTGTATTAAGACTGGGTTTTAATGCTAGTAGACAAGTTGTCATACATAGAAAGGGACCCTTTACATAGTGTCAACCAACAACAACTTATACCGATAACAATATAAATTCTAACTGAATAATTAGTGTCCAAATGGGAGTTTGGTTTGATTTAGAAGAAATGCCAAAATCTAATGATATTGCAGCTAACAGAGAATTACAACTGATCTAATTAAAGTGAATGTACATTACATTTGTTTCTTACCATTTAAGGAACATTCCAAGGATGAAAAAATTGTTAAACGAATAACTCATTGAATGATTTTCAGAACTCAATTGATTTAAAAATAAAAGACATAAAGTCAAATAATGTATCTAGTTATGGCACATAATTTTAAGATATTTGATATATTGAATATGGGGATGCAATGGCTTTAATTCTCGCTATCTTCAATTATCTTTCCTCTGTAACAAGATGCTTGTCTTTTATATCATTTTGTTTTACTAATATGTGAGTTGTTTCATTCAAAAATCCATTTTAAGTTCCAATAGTTTATCAATCGTTTAATCTGAGAAGCAATTCACACAATTCATAATAAACACACAAAAACAAACAACAAAAGTTAGGTAAAGATAACTTCGCGAGGATAAAATTTAATGAAAACACTTAATTAAAGATTGATTACAAGATCGTCTCAACATATCAATTAAATATTATAAAAACATACAAAATTGATACATTATACTTAATTAATTATACCACTTTTACACTAACGTACAGTTTATTCAATAGCGTTCCTTTGTAATTACATCATTATGCATATTTGATTTTTGTATGGGTTTTAGATAAAATTGTTTAGACAAATACCCAATAAATATTGGGTCTGCGAGAGAGAAAAGTTCGTACGTCGAAGGCAGTATGATTTCTTATTATAATGACTTGTAATTTGGAAAATATCTGTATATAGGTTAATCACGCTTCGAATGATTTTCACAGCTCAAATCATCAAGAATTTGAGTTCAGGATATCAATGGAGAAAAAACAGCATTTAAAATATTTTCTTCAATTAGGGCACTTTAATCATAGTTATGGAAATAGTTATGTTTGTACAATTTCATGTGATTTAAGTATTGATAATTTTTTTTTTTTTTTTTGCTTTTTTTTTTCTTGAAATAAGAACAAAAATCATTTCATCTTTTAAAGGTAAAGCTCATGTTGTCTGCTATAAAAAATGATGCCATTCCGTTTATACATAACTGCTTTCATTTTGTGAGAGAATGAATCTAATTTTCTGTAATCAACTCTGTAATGAGAGAAATATGAAGCATTAATCTTATCAAGTGTGAAAATCGCCACCGTTTTTAATTGATATCATCAAAAGCTACACTCGTCATATAAACAACATTAGCATAGTCAGAGACCGTGGAACTAGTATGCAGTAGACCGTGAAAATTAACATGGAACACGTTATACCGTCATGGAATAATAAAAGCGAGCTACCAAATAACTTATCGGGATTAATTAATTCATTTAATGTGTTCCCGGGATGATGTCATACACGGTACAGGCATTACATTGTCATAGAATTATTACTTCTATTTTGGGTCTTGTATTATGTAAAACTTGTTGAATAAGTTTCTCTGTCCATCATTCTTGTATACAATTTTTAATTGCTCTGCTTATTTATATTGTAAATATATTGACACTATTTCAACTATAGTCATGACATCGGAATAGGACAGTAGTATTTAAGACCTACATTGTTATCTACAGTTTTGTGTAGTTAGTTTATGCAGTTTATTTGATATCTATGACACTTAAAAATTAAAACTTATTAAAATTATACATTGGGGTTTCTTTGTTTAAAAAAAAAACATTTATTTTTCACATTTATATCAACTTCTTACAAAAACCAATTCCACAATACACAATTTCTAATTAGTAAATGTTGCCATTATTCAGACTATAAAAATAAGTAAGTAATTTACTCCTGTGAATTGGAATGCTTTGTGACGCACTGCAGTTGGTATGTAAATGGCTCATCAATCAGTCCTGTGAAGCATGTTAACATGATTTCGGAAATCTGGCTTTCCTTTCGCGAAATTCACGATAAGTGTAAATTCGTGAAGGTTAGTCTCCACGAATTAATATCTAACTCATCTGTATTGGAATGTTTTAGACTCATTTTGCTTATACGCAAAACAATTGTTTTTAAATTGAAAATATGATGTTTAGTAGCTGTGAAAGGACATTGGTTTACAGTTTCAGTTGATTTAGCAGTCAATATTTTATGTAGGGATAGCTGGAATTGTTACTTAGTCGTACAAAGGAAAGACTCGCCGGTTTTGTCGTGTTTGAATGAAGCATTTCATTTATCTATTTATGAAATTGATATTCCTGTCCAAGAAAAGATAAATACTTATTTCGGGTTTCAAAGCATATCGGCTTGAAAATGTTTCTATAACAAAGCTGACTTTATCAGTTGTAATTTTCAAGGTTACAACGTTCTGTCTTAAGAATAAAAAAAAAATACATTGTATTAGTACTAATACCCAATTGACGAGATGGCAAAATTTTATGAGAAATTAATATAGTAACCTGTTACATTTTGATGGAGAGTGAAGGTGGAAAAAATGCAGAAAAGTAATAAAGGTTATAACATATATCCCTGATGTTTGCTGTCAATCTTTTTATGTACAATCTATTACATATTTAATATGCCACATATTATTTCCATAAAGTGTCTAAGGTTCACCGTCTCCTTTCGGTTGTGTATGGGAGAGGGGAGACAACTGTAAAAAAGTAAGAAATTATTTTTTCGAAGAGATTATGACATGAAATGCATAGTTGGGAGAGTATGTAGCGATAAAATGTAATTGATTTAGATAAGAGATAATCCATGTATGAAGATGTTCTACGTACCACGTGAGGAGACTTAAGAAGATGATAAGATCAGACATCAAACGTTGTCATTTCCGCTCACTTAAACAGGATTTCATCCAAACCTTCTTCGTTATACTGTATCACCAACATACAGATTGTGTAAATCAGGACCACATAACCAGGTCATCCTCATAAAATTAGGCAAACTAGTACTTCACATGAAAATATTTTTTACTCCTAAATTATAAAGTTAAAACTGAAATTTGGGTTTTACTTATCATAAAGTTTGTTATCTGTGATGCTCTGAACATGATTTAAAATTTAGAACGACTTAAGCCTTTACATTGAGTCAATTGCAAGGTCTAAATAAAGTTTCAGGAATCTTGAAATTACTTTTAATACGGCGAATAAAAGTATACAAGTAATTGCCACCTCGTATCGTATGTTCTCATATGGGTGATAGAAAATATGATAAAAAATACAAAATGAAATGCTCTTCTATGATAACCTTACTGAGGCTCCGTGATGGATCGCGATAAATATCTATTACAAACGAAAATGATTAAAAGTAAAGATACTCATATTTAAGATGATAATTTCTGCAGTAAATCAGTGCTCTGTCTTAAATGTAGTATCAGTATTCGTGGTTTGGTACGATAAGAGACAAACTGACGGGTTGTGGACTAGGCCGCTAAAATTGTTATTACGCAGGAGTGAAATTTTAATAGGATGACAATCGCTCGCGATTATCTTCTCAGGCTAAATTATAGAGTTAATAGCCTTTCTGGGCGCTTTGAACCTCGGTAAATCTGCAAATATGACAAAGATAGTCGTAGAAGATGTTCGCGATAGGATGAAATAATTTTAAGATTTATTTCGTCACAAAAAGACTCTTCATAACAGGTACAGCGCTAGACATACCTTCACACGGAGACCCAGAGCCTGTATAGCATATAAAACAAGATAAAAGACACCAGAAATATTATTTATTTTTTTTCCGACAGATATACACATAAAGATTGTATTTTAGTCATGTTTTAATTGAACTAGCTGACACAAATTATTGCATCGAAATGTCGTTTTTATTTAAAAGTTGTGCTTTGTTCAGAATATGTTTTACTTTCATTTAATAAGGGTAACAGTCTTAGTGCAGTATGACGTCACAGCTCGTGACCCAGGATTTTATCTGGACATGACCTTTTAATATAAAAAGCAGATGTCTTTTTAGAAGTTTAGAGTACGTTTAAAAGAATACTTTTCTCGAACAAGATTTTAATTGACAGGAAATAAAATTTATACGATATTTATCCTTAAATATTACTTGTCACTTCCTTAAGTGTTTGGCGTAATGTGAATTAAAAAGGTCGGCCGGTAAGTCTAATTCCTTCGAGAGGAAATGGAAATCACTGCTAATTGAGGTAAATTATTTTCAATGGGAATATCAACGACTACAAGTCAGACATTATTCAGTGAGATAATCAATTCATTTAGTCCCATAGAGTCGTGAAATAAAGAAGATACGATGTCATAAATTTACCTTACATAATGTTTAGGCATTTTCCACTAATGTGGTGATTTTTTAATCCAAAAATGGTGTATATCATTCAACCCAGTACGTTATAGAGGCTCTTGAATTTTTCTTATATTCAGACTCCAAGACACTATTTGCACTGTAAACGGAAACAGCTATCCTTTGATTAATTTTATGTTTTATTTTTTTTATTTGCAACATTAGATGAGATAGCAAGCCAACTATATGGGGAAGCAAGGACACATATCATACTTAGTTGGAAAGGGTTGGACGAAGTATAACTGTGAGGCAAGGTAGCTAACGTATACCTTTGCTATCCTTCATTTTTTTTTAAAATACGATCAATATGCTCACCATTATGACCAACTATATGGCATCTGATGTTTTTAAAACTAATATCTATATATATTGTATTTAAAGCATGTTATTTGTGAAATAATAGGCATCCATATGTTACATCCGGTGACCAAGTTTGAACAAATAATGCGTTATTGACAATTCAATAATATTCAAAAATATAAACTTTGTATAATGATCTGGTTACTATTGTAACATTGGTTTTTTTCGGAAAATGAAGGTTTCACATTTTAATGTGGCCCCCAAAATTACTGTGAAGTTTTATTGTAATCCGGAGTCTTAATAAGAGTTCCCCCGACAACATGTGCTGATGACAGACAGACAGGGCGATTCCAGTATACCTCTAACGTCGTTGCGGGGATTATAATCATTCAAATACACGTACTGTCAACCATAACTAAATTTTCGCGATTTGGATTCCAAAACAATTTCGCGAATTCACAAATTAAATGAATATTCCTATTAATATAAATCATTTCAATGTTAGATCGCGGAAAAAAACTTTCGCAAAATCGCGAATTAAATCGGAAGTAAATTGCTCGCGAAAGCATGTTGATTTGCAGTTTAAGTGTCGTCAGTACCATATTCTGAAATGGACTCTAATAATTTATGTAAAATCACTCGATACGGTTTGCTGTTCCGTTCCGGTGTTTACATTATTATCTAGAACAATTAAATATCAACATATGATACCACTTCATACATTAATTGCAATCTTTGACTGCAGGCTGTCATGATTGGGCAGCTATCAATATGTCTTGACATTCCACCACCGTGCCCTTCCACCTTTGGGTTATATCATCGATACCCACATTGGAAAGTTGCTGAATCATGGACGTTTGTCGATGTTTTTTTCCAGATATTCCGACTTCCCTCCACATTGCACGTCCACAAAATGACTCCGGCTATCAGGTCGTTGAAATATGAAAGGCCGTTCAGGTAAAAAAAACCGAGATAATTCAACGCGTTAAATGTTACGCAATGAAAAATGAATTAATATGAACAGCTTCTTTTGTTTTACATATGTCATTAGCTAAATACATCATGATTTTGTTGACGCATCATGGTCCCGTCATCAGGTGGATCCTCCTTCTTCGATTGTTTCGGTGTTGTCAACTACAATCTCAAGAGTTGTCCCATTGGGGAGATCAAGTCTCAGCCCGGGACCATTCCGCTATTTTTGTCAGCTATGAAGCCATTTCTGTCTCTCGACATAAACATCTGATCAACTTCCTCATCTCTGGACGAAAATCCTGGCATCCGACCACCACTGGATGGCACCATACTTTCCGTCCTCCCTGCTTACAGTCTGCTACTAGATCCTGGTATTTTGCCCGCTTCCTCACATAAACATTCGTTCTTCCTACGGTACGGTCAACTCCACCAAGATAAGCTGTTTGGTAGACAAATGCCATACCAATTATATATAACATTATGTAGTCTTTCATTTGGTCGTTTTTATATCTGGTAGTAACTGCATTCGGCTTCCCAGATCTGCTCTCTAATGCCTTACCTAGTATCCGTTTCCCTTCTACTTCAGACGAAGATGACAATTTTAAGCCCCTTTGTCAATATTTGATTTCTTCCTGTCCTTCTTTAATGTATGTGCAAAAACAGATAATATTGTTTCACATGTTATCATGGTGGAATAAGGATCAGTCCTGGTCGATTGAAGTGCCAACAGGCAAACGGGACATAACTCGAATAGGATTGAGACAACTTGAATAATTCGTTATCAAATTATATATTTTTTCGACTGTAATTCGTTATCAAAATAGATTCGAACCTCTCGATAGATAAGGCTGTCTTCTCACTAACAACATGGCGTGGATAATAAGACTAACACTTGTCGTTCTGTGCTGGACCTCGGCTGGTTCCGCCAACTTCACGGACCTGGACGAAAACACCCTTCACAGTAACTTTATGATACAGTCTACATAAAAAGCCAGTGGCGTGATTTTTCTTATAAATTCAGTAATAAGGTGATAGTAAAAAGTCAATGTGAAATAGTATATAGAACATGTTGATGATTTTTAACTAGTGTTTTATGTGCAGAAATACCGATTTATTTGGGAGTTTTGTTAGAAACAGGATAATAAATAGTATAATCTTGTCTAGTCAGGACGCTATTTTAGTATGTTTGACACATAGAACATGTACTGCCTTTTAACCTTAGTGCGACAATACACTATAAAAGATAAGACACTTACAAAGATGTCTGTCACTATCAATTTCAACTATTTTTAGAAATATTGTTAACCTCGCGTGATTATCAGTCAAGTTCACAAGGATTAACACAAACAATAATATAAGATCATTTATTTAGCTTTAAGTGCATGCGCAATCAGTACTTCCATATAGGATACAGATCTAGTGCTACTGATTTTTATTATTTATAATATTTTCATCTTGAAGTAAAATGGGAAGTTCAAACTTTTCAATGGTGGTAATGGTTTATAGTAAGTAACTGTTGTAACTGAATAAACAAACTAATTTGTCTGCTTCTGATTTTGATAGAGAAAAAATACCATTTGTCAGCGGTGGAATTTTACAAAACTCTTGTCAAATTTAGAATAAAAACGCTGTATACCATATCGTGTTTTTCATTTTTTATATCAATACAATCTATGTGATCGTTTTATGATGATGATGTAATAAAAGTCTTTGTCCCCAGCCTTGGATTAGTACTTCAGACAAGACATGGCCTTCAGGATTCTGTCTAAACTTAATGAAACCATCCGGGAACAGAACCGAATGTCATCCATGTGTCATTCAAAAATTAATCGGACAGTAACTTCCTGTCGAGCATGCGCATCCGCCCACAAGTGCAACAGGTTAGTATGCATTTATAGCCTATTATATGCCTTGTAGTCCTTGATAACTAAATTTATTGCTGACCGTTAACTTTGCGACCAATCTCGACAAAACGAAAAGATATCTTCTTGTTGATTTTATGGCCTTTTCGTATGCGACAGCCCCCATTTCGTATAACAATATAGTTTCTAAAACAGCGAAATTGAGGAATATCAGACTCGCAATTGATGACAACCATCTAAGATTAGATCACATGTGTTGCTCCCCATTGCCAATTTATAAGTGGTGATACTATAGACGATCTAATTGATTGGTATATAGCGCATTAAATGTAATGAAATGTAAACAAAACATCCACACGGCCATTGGTACCAGACGGTTACCACACGGAACACATGAAAGACAAGAATAAAACCGTTACACATACGTGTATCTATTGTACTAAAAATAAAAAAGATGGAGTAACTTTCAGTAACGTAGATATGTAAACTTGGACATTCTTTATAATCCGAGATAGAGTAAGACCTAAAATCTCATTTTCTGATATGAGAGTTGTCTTTCTTTATATGGTATACGAACAGAAAATACCATAAGTTTATGTCTAGTATTGATGAATTGTCTTAATTCTATTTACATTTCAGTCAGTTGAATGTTAACATTAGGATGGGGAAGATTCTCCCCTTCGTCTATCGCCCAGTTCTCGCCACCAGTTTTGTAATTGACAGTATAGCCAGGACACTCGGAGGACTGTTAAATATTCTTGGCAACCTTGGAGGAAGCTTTCTCAGTGATCTTGGAAACCTTGCCGGAAGTGCTGGCAGCTCGCTTCTCCAGTTATCTCTAGCGAAATTCAACCTTGTCGGGAACGGCCTTCTGTCTTTGAGTACGGGTTTTGGACAGGCTGCTTCCACTTTGTTACAAGGTGCAGGTTTAGTTGCCAACACTCTTGGTGCCGGGACGGGAGGGTTGTTCAGTTCATTTGGACAGGGAGCTGGGAATGCTTTAGATCAGCTCGGGCAAGGGGCTGGAATCGCCTTAAACCAATTCGGACAGGGTGCTGGAAGTGTTTTAAACCAACTTGGACAAGGCGCTGGAAATGCTTTAAGCCAACTTGGACAAGGCGCTGGAAATGCTTTAAGCCAACTTGGACAAGGAACCGAAAGTACAATGGACCAACTCAGCCATGGAGCATCCTCATCTCTGACAGGCCTAGCGAATGGAGTTGGATCTCTTGGATCCGGACTATTGACTGGTCTAGGACATCTTACATCCGGAGCATCAGACCTATTTACACGTAATAATTTCAATTAATAGTTATAGTTCAAACATATACCTTTTAAAATATTTCCTAGAATGTTCATACTCTAGATTTGAGTCATACACCATGTAGAGTATACTTAAATTTTTAAAACGTCTAAAACTGGCCTATGGACACTCTGGTGGGTCAATATATTCATATTCCTAGATCCCTGAGCCAGTGAGGCAGTGTGCTGTACCATTGCTCTTATCAAAAATGGCATCTTTTGTTAGATTGATGAAATCCAATTGATGACATATTTGTGTCCATTTCAATCAAATTCCTTTTCCATTTGTTGATATTTAAAGATGATATAGAGTGTATGTTTAATTTTTCAGTGATATTTGGCAGAAGAGCGACATCCCCAGTGATGTCTCAGTGCGAGTGAGTATCCAGCCTGTAACCAACTGGACACGTCTAAATATGACGACCACGACATCGTTGTCGCAGGTAGATGAATTGTAATGTGTTTAAAACATGAAGTCCATTGTGTTAAGTGGGAACAAGTTTCAGGGGAATCTCTGCAATTCTAATTGACACATTAACATTTTTATGAATTTCCCTTCACCTTTTTGTCGTATAAGTAAGTACAATTTAATACCAAAGTATCGTTTAATCGGAGCTTTATAACCATGCAATTTGATTTAAACATATATTTATTGTATCAAAATATACAATGGGATTGGGCACAAGTTATCCAACTTATATAAAGCCCTTTCCCAATAGAAGTTTACATATACATTAAGCATTAAACAAGATGCGATTTTATCTACATATATACAATTTAATATACATCAGAGAGAGAGAGAGAAAGAGAGAGCTAGTACATCAGAGAGAGAGAGAGAAAGAGAGAGCTAGTACTTAGTTTATGTACGCACTTTTATACATATCGATAAAGGTAATTACTATTCTTTTCTCTCCTTTTCGGATGTTGACAGCAGAAGTACACACTAAACACTTCCCAATGCTTTTTGTTTTCTTTAGAGATAACATATTTTAGTTGCAGAAATAAATACTTTAATCTTACAAAGTCTGTGGTCCTGAGATGGTTGAAAACCAAACCATAGCTCTCACAATCATCGCACACCTGGAAAAGCTATACAACGTCACACTGACGTCATCAATAATTAACACGGTAATTAAGACACGGTTTTCAGATTAATCATGAAAATTGGAATGAAATATGCAAATGTGGGTTTTTCTTTAATTCTATACATTACTGTGCTAAATACAACGATACTAAATAGTAAATATATCATTGAATGTTACAATAAAACTTAAAAAGAGAAAATAAATCGGTTTAACATTTCCAGGCAACAGAGAGGCCGTAGTCTTGAAGAGTTATAATACCTTATAAAAGTAAAGTTGAAGTATAAAAACTAACATTTAAACACAAATTTTAAGATTCAGTTTTACCCGACAACTCTCCAAACTTCCGGTGGCATTTCCTTTACTTCCGCTTTCGCCACTTTGTCCATCCCAGACAGGACCATCCTAACCTCGATCCCATCCGGTCTGAAGTTGTTTGATCTCAAATCGATGGCGGCACAGATTGTACAGGAGGTGTGGGATAGAGCCGAAATGTCATAATCCGGGTCATATGATGCACAACTATGAAGTTAAATGAATCTTGTACAATAAATTATTTTTGAAAAAAATAATCTTGTGAATATTTATTTAAGTTTTATTTTAATTCTTACAAATTATGAATAAAAGTGTTCCATGTTTTATAGCCTGGCACCTGAAGATATCGTCGAAGTTATATAATACTGGTTTATAGGTTTGGATTACTAGACTAACGGAACAGCCAGGGTCGTTTAAGGGACGGCCTCCCGTGTGTGTAATGTTTGCGGTCGGTGGAGGTCTGTGTTTTGAAGGAATGCGGTATTTTCGTGGTGTGTCGTCTCCTCATAGGGGGATTCTTTGTAATTTTTATAGTGTCATCTCACTGAAGTATGCTGACGAAGATACCAAACAATCCAAAGTACAGTATATAACAAACAATCCAAAGTACAGTGTATAACAAACAATCCAAAGTACAGTGTATAACAAACAATCCAAAGTACAGTGTATAACAAACAATCCAAAGTACAGTGTATAACAAACAATCCAAAGTACAGTGTAAACAAACAATCCAAAGTACAGTGTATAACAAACAATCCAAAGTACAGTGTATAACAAACAATCCAAAGTACAGTGTATAAACAAACAATCCAAAGTACAGTGTATAACAAACAATCCAAAGTACAGTGTATAACAAACAATCCAAAGTACAGTGTATAACAAACAATCCAAAATACAGTGTATAACAAACAATCCAAAGTACAGTGTATAACAAACAATCCAAAGTACAGTGTATAACAAACAATCCAAAGTACAGTGTATAACAAACAATCCAAAGTACAGTGTATAACAAACAATCCAAAGTACAGTGTATAACAAACAATCCAAAGTACAGTGTATAACAAACAATCCAAAGTACAGTGTATAACAAACAATCCAAAGTACAGTATATAACAAACAATCCAAAGTACAGTGTATAACAAACAATCCAAAGTACAGTGTATAACAAACAATCCAAACAGTGTATAACAAACAATCCAAAGTACAGTGTATAAAACAATCCAAAGTACAGTGTAACAAACAATCCAAAGTACAGTGTATAACAAACAATCCAAAGTACAGTGTATAACAAACAATCCAAAGTACAGTATATAACAAACAATTCAATGTACAGTGTATAACAAACAATCCAAAGTACAGTATATAACAAACAATTCAATGTACAGTGTATAACAAACAATCCAAAGTACAGTGTATAACAAACAATCCAAAATACAGTATATAACAAAGAAAAATAAATAACGGCAGTTGCATATGTATCATGAAGGTTAGCATAAGTAACTTTAAATAATTTTTGTCGCTCTTTCGGCCGCATCTTCACTCAAATTGTTTTGAATAAATAATTTGGGTCAAGTCAAAATAAATATTTTTCGGCCACCTTCATAAAAGACGAGCCAGTTATCTGCCAAAACTCCTTGTTGTGTTGTTAATTCTTGATTTTTCATTTTGAGCGAACGGAGCTTGCTGCTTTAATAATAGAAGTAAATAAAATGGGGGATACTGAGGAATTGTTTTTTTTCGGTGCTTGTCTACGAATAAGGGGAAAAATAAATTACTGCATGAGTATATTCACTGATTATTATTAAAAGCAAATGAAGATCACAAGCGAATAAAAAAGTCCACTTATAACACAGTCAATGATTTGTTACACCAAGTTAACACTGAGAAGTTTCCCTGGTCATTTTTCGCTGTCCTAGAGCTTTATGTTAGATAATACGTCAAAGAGTCGTGTAAAAATGTAAACAGGTCTCTCTGCGTTAGTTGTTAGACGAACACACTAAATAATGATATTTAACGAAATATCAAAAGTGGATGTGTTTTATGTGTGGAAAAGTTGAGGCATATTCATGTGTTTTTATTCATTTAATTTATTTATATTTCAAATGAGACTGAGAGTCGACAAGCCATACCAACTGTCATGATAAAGATTGGCGGTTTTAAGTGCAATACAATCAATGCTACAACTTTATACTTTTCTGTAAATATACCTGAGGGCCTTCCACTGGCGTCACAGAACAAGCGTAAATATGTCTGCTTCCAGAAATACACCTTGATCTATTGATCTATATAGATAGGTGGCCATGTATTTTTCTTGTTGCATGTTTAAAGCCTTTACATTGGTACTTTGTCGCTCATTCAACAATCTTTGTGTAGCATTTCTATAGAAAAATGGATGCGTCGTTAACACACAGACACTGCAATGTTTGTTCACTCTTGTTTCTTGTAAATACTTCAGGTTAAATTATTGAAATGTATTTCCAAATTTAATGGATATGTAATGGCGGAAAGTCAGTATACTTTGGATGACAATCGCATCTACCGTTCACAATGTTCAGATCGTCATGCCTGTATCCAGTCATTGATTTATGCTTCCCTGTCAAACAAACATTTAAACCTCCCTTTATCACGTCCCAACAGATTATACCCTCACTTGTTTGGCCATGTTTGGAGAACCGGTCTAATCCTCAAGTTGTAAACTCTTCGGTCCGGTCTTGGTGAAGGCACGGCATTCGGATATAGCGCTGGACACCGGATCAGTTCGGAACACTCTTCAAGTGGGAGTTGATCGCCTTACACATAGTAACCTGTGTGTCTCGGGATCGATTGGGTATATAAACGGTATAAATGACATCAATAGGAACCCTATCTGTCACACGCCGGTGGCAACCAGTGCTCTATCGGACCATAATAGTTCGCTGGATACGGTCATTGTGTCCACTATTGTTTAAAGATGACCAGTTAACTGTTTATTGACAAAAACATTTGGACAACAAACTTTGATGGATTTTTTACTGTAATTTTCACTGTGATTTTATCGTGCTTTTGATTATTTGAAATTGTTACAATGGATCGTGTTTCAGCTTTAACACATGCTAAATAGTCATAGGAACTTCATTGATTAATGAAAGTATTGTCGTTTAGAATATAAAAATACACTGGGTTTGTTGTGGAAAACATAGTGGACAAGTTGGAACGTCGTTGTGTGGATATGTTTTACTACGGACCAAATAGAAGAGTTGGAATGGAATTGTGTATAACATTTGACTGCTGAACTTGTGTGCTGGACCTAAAGTTTTGGAATTTATAAATCTGGAAAACTTTATTGTGGAATACTTAAACTGAAGGACAGCTTTAACCATGTTACGACAGGTATGCTAATGTTTTAAATGTTTTTCACGGTCGACAAAAATATAACTTTAAATCAATGTGAAAACGATAGTTTCAATAGGGTATAACCTATAACACTACCATATACAGTCTAATACTGCGTACACGAAAACCAATAACATCTGTCTCTGGTCCCTGAAGTCGTGTGTTGGGATCATAATAAAACATGTTCAGATGAAAAATTGGAGTTTACGGTAAGGTACACCCCAACAAAGGTTATTCAATTCTTAGACAGCTACCTGTATTACAGGTGCGACAAATCAATCAGATAATTTATAATTAAACGATCAACTGATATCTCTAACCATTAGACTTTAATACTGACGCAGGTAGGGTAGACTAATGGTGTATCATTGAATAGGTTCTGGTAATTTAAATTAAATTTGACGTCGTTAATTGACGATTATTTCATGTAAACCTCGTTTAATCATCTATAAGTTTTTCATGTTTGAAGAAAAATAGCATACAACGAATGTTTATAAAAATGGAATAGTGGCAGTCGAAGTGGATCCACAACTGGGTTTTAAATTACCTCTCTTTAAAATCGATATATAATCAGCAGGTATACAGTACGAGACAATGTAGAGTTAAACCATGTGAACGTGTAACAATGGGATTATTGGATAAGCATTCACGGCTAACATTAACTAGTGTATAGAATGAGTGATCGAAAGCGCCCTGATTATTGGGTATCCCCTCGTGTACACCACGTAATCTGGCGATTAACCCGAGAATGGGGTATAATGTTTGCTATATACAGGTAATCCTTATACATTATTTCACAATCATATTCACTAGCATGTACAGTGCTTTATAAAGCTATAGAACACGCCATGTCTAGTGTTAATGTCTTGTTCATAACACGATCCATTGAAATCGACAGGACATTATTGAAAATCAAATATCTATATGAATGTTCACTGTCATGGCTTATTTTAATAACAAACTCCTTTAAATTCTAAAGGTTTTGCTTGAAAAACATACGTGCATATAGTAGTGTTATAAAACTTAATTGAGGTTCCATTCTCAGAATTCACAATGCTCTAGAAATTTTGAAACTTTGATTTCGTGATAACTATGTATAGTTGTTTTAGGGCAGTTCTTTACTGCAAACGCTTGTCAACATAAACTTGTACTTTTTTAATTGTGGTTCATTACTGTTGGAAACGCCCACAACCCGTAATATCGGTAATACTATTTATGAGTTCCATCCAACAATTTGTCGGATCTAAGAATCACGAATTGCACTGGAAATCATTTGACTGTTTCTGCACTGGACAATTGAATTAACAACATTATATATTTAATGAGTCATATATCGACGAATAGTTATTAAAACAATATCAATTTAGAATAGATGATATACGATATAGGCATCCAATCCTCTATGGATTCTTGTTTGTTTCTGAAGCATCTTTCATGCAAAAACTTGCCCAACATCTCATCCATCTAGATAAAAATCTGCCTAGATCCGCGTCATGGTCAGAGGTGGTCGATAGGAGGTCAAGGAGGGTATATCTGTACGGAATTGTTATCCTCTTTTCTCAAGTCAGCTTAAGCTTTAGTGAATATCGATATGTAACTTCTCTTGATACTTTTTATTAATCTCCGTTCTGTATCTCAGATTATATTTCATCATTAATGAGGGATTCATCATTTTGTTTTGATAGTATATTCCAATATTGTGACATACTTTATTAGATATTGATACTATTTGTGTAGTACTACAATATTTATTATGTCATAGCATGAATGATGTTAAACATTTATTGCCATGACGAACACAAGTTGTTTTTATTATTGTTGTCACACAGCTAGATTTTTGCTTCACTGTAGGTTGATATTAAGACCTTCTGATATTGAGACATTTACAGGATACAACAGGTAGTTGTCGCCGACTATGTTTCGTTATTTAAATGTGATCTGTTGATGTACCTAAATAGGAGAAAAAAAGACGTTGTTATGCCTGTTCTGATAACCTTTCCGATAAACACAGATTTTAATGACACAAAAACATGGTACTTATTGGAGGCCAATATCTCTTTTTTTCATCGGTATGGCAATACTGTTTATATTTTACTGTCATTAAATATGCACTTGAATCATACAAATACATGTAAGCTAGTTTTTTGAAATTAAAAAGAACCTAAGATTGGTTTGTTCGATGTAGTAATTCTATTGAGGTTGAACTTTTATCCTTGATTTTATAAAATGGAAGCTTATTAGTATTAGCTTATTGGTTTTATACAATGTATCATTTCTATAAAGGTGATATGTCATAATTGGTTTATACAATGTATCATTTCTATAATTGGTTTTATACAATGTATCATTTCTATAAAGGTGAAATGTCATAATTGGTTTTATACAATGTATCATTTCTAGAAAGGTGAAATGTCATAATTGGTTTTATACAATGTATCATTTCTAGAAAAGGTGAAATGTCATAATTGGTTTTATACAATGTATCATTTCTATAAAGGTGATATGTCATAATTGGTTTTATACAATGTATCATTTCTAGAAAAGGTGAAATGTCATAATTGGTTTTATACAATGTATTATTTCTAGAAAAGGTGAAATGTCATCATTGGTTTTATACAATGTATCATTTCTAGAAAAGGTGAAATGTCATCATTGGTTTTATACAATGTATCATTTCTAGAAAAGGTGAAATGTCATAATTGGTTTTATACAATGTATTATTTCTAGAAAGGTGAAATGTCATCATTGGTTTTATACAATGTATCATTTCTATAAAGGTGAAATGTCATCATTGGTTTTATACAATGTATCATTTCTAGAAAAGGTGAAATGTCATAATTGGTTTTATACAATGTATCATTTCTAGAAAAGGTGAAATGTCATAATTGGTTTTATACAATGTATCATTTCTATAAAGGTGATATGTCATAATTGGTTTTATACAATGTATCATTTCTAGAAAAGGTGAAATGTCATCATTGGTTTTATACAATGTATTATTTCTAGAAAAGGTGAAATGTCATCATTGGTTTTATACAATGTATTATTTCTAAAAGGTGAAATGTCATCATTGGTTTTATACAATGTATCATTTCTAAAAGGTGAAATGTCATCATTGGTTTTATACAAGTATATATTTCTAGAAAGGTGAAATGTCATCATTGGTTTTATACAATGTATCATTTCTATAAAGGTGAAATATCATCATTGGTTTTATACAATGTATTATTTCTATAAAGGTGAAATATCATCATTGGTTTTATACCGTGTATCATTTCTAGAAAGGTGAAATGTCATCATTGGTTTTATACAATGTATCATTTCTAGAAAGGTGAAATATCATCATTGGTTTTATACAATGTATCATTTCTATAAAGGTGAAATATCATCATTGGTTTTATACAATGTATTATATTTTATAAAGGTGAAATATCATCATTGGTTTTATACGTGTATCATTTCTAGAAAGGTGATATGTCATCATTGGTTTTATACAATGTATTATTTCTATAAAGGTGAAATATCATCATTGGTTTTATACCGTGTATCATTTCTATAAAGGTGAAATATCATCATTGGTTTTATACAATGTATCATTTCTAGAAAGGTGAAATATCATCATTGGTTTTATACAATGTATCATTTCTTGAAAGGTGAAATATCATCATTGGTTTTATACAGTGTATCATTTCTAGAAAGGTGAAATATCATCATTGGTTTTATACAGTGTATCATTTCTAGAAAGGTAAAATATCATTATTGGTTTTATACAGCGTATCATTTCTATAGAAAGGTGCAATAACACCATTGTTTTTATCATATTACTGGCCCGTCCAACAATGTAATACGGCCATGTCATAAATGTCGTAAGACGAATGTGTCACACCATTTTGACGTCACATGTAGATTTGACGTCATAATTTATATATAACGTCGTATGATTGTCTCAGTAGACGGAAACATCACACATCCGAGCCAGATTTCTAATGTTTTATATAGAGACGAAATTTAAAGGTCTCATATTTCTAATAATTAAAATTATGTGACATAAAGAATATTACACTCGTGACTATGTGATATGAAATTTATGAAACTCGTTAAATTTAATATGCCACTTTCCTAAAGGCTCGTACATCAAATAACAAATTATTGAACTCGTTTGATCAATTTCATATCACATAGTCACTCATGTAAGATCTAATTATACAATGTATTATTTCTAGAAATGTGAAATATCGTCATTGGTTTTATACCGTGTATCATTTCTATAAAGGTGAAATGTCATCATTGGTTTTATACAGTATATAATTTCTATAAAGGTGAAATGTCATCATTGGTTTTATACAGTGTATCATTTCTATAAAGGTGAAATATCATCATTGGTTTTATACAGTGTATCATTTCTATAAAGGTGAAATGTCATCATTGGTTTTATACAGTGTATCATTTCTATAAAGGTGAAATATCATCATTGGTTTTATACAGTGTATCATTTCTATAAAGGTGAAATATCATCATTGGTTTTATACAGTGTATCATTTCTATAAAGGTGAAATGTCATCATTGGTTTTATACAGTGTATCATTTCTATAAAGGTGAAATATCATCATTGGTTTTATACAATGTATCATTTCTAGAAAGGTAATATGCCATCATTGGTTTTATACAGTGTATCATTTCTAGAAAGGTGATATGTAATCATTGGTTTTATACAGTGTATCAGTTCTATTAAGGTGAAATATCATCATTGGTTTTATACAATGTATCATTTCTAGAAAGGTGATATGTCATCATTGGTTTTATACAGTGTATCATTTCTATAAAGGTGAAATGTCATCATTGGTTTTATACAATGTATCATTTCTAGAAAGGTGAAATGTCATCATTGGTTTTATACAATGTATCATTTCTAGAAAGGTGAAATGTCGTCATTGGTTTTATACAGGGTATCATTTCTATAAAGGTGAAATGTCGTCATTGGTTTTACACAATGTATCATTTCTATAAAGGTGAAATGTCGTCATTAGTTTTATACAGTGTATCATTTTTAGAAAGTTGAAATATCATTATTGGTTTTTTTAAATGTATCATTTCCTCATGAAAGGTGAAATATCATCATTGGTTTTATACAATGTATCATTTCTAGAAAGGTGAGATATCATCATTGGTTTTATACAATGTATCATTTCTAGAAAGGTGAAATATCATCATTGGGTTTATACAATGTATCATTTCTAGAAAGGTGAGATATCATCATTGGTTTGATACAATGTATCATTTCTAGCCTCGAGTTCTACAAATTTTAGTGTATCATATCAAGACGGTTGAAATAGCAGTGGCTATGAGTACAATGCATCCTTTACTGATTTAACAGATAGAATACTGTTATGTTATTTTCTTTGGAGTATACAATTTATCATATCTATGAATGTAAAAAAATGTCCATGGGTCTGTATAATGTTACATTTCTTAAAGGTAAAATATGATATTATCTATCGTTTCCATTCATACAAAACATCGTCATTGATTTTGGACTATGTATCTTTACTAAAAAGTTAAAATCATCCTTCGTTTTACAAGGAATAATTCATAGAAAGGGAAAACAATGTCTTTTGTATTGTACGAAGTATCATTTCGTGAATTGGGAATTATCACCTTAAGGTTTTTACTATAATAATTTTGAAGAAATTGAAAAATTGTTTTTGTACACTGTATCTTCAAAGAAAGTTGAAATATCCTCTCTGATTAATATATTATAGTCGGTTGGTTTGGAAAATGTATTATTTCTATAAATTTGAAATATTATCCTTGGTTTCGTACATTGTATTTTTTCTAGTGGACAGACGAATCATCATCCTTAATTGTGTACAATGCATCATTGAAATACTCTCCTTGGTTTTGAACATGGTATTAATTCTAGACCAGTCAACATCCTCCATGCATTGGCACAATTGTGGAAATACCCATACATATATTACAACATTCTATTATTTGTTGTAGTTATATTTGAACATGTAAGATTATAATAAAGGAGATGTCTTCATTCTCAGTACACCATTTAAAATGGTAGCACTTGACCTGCCCCTTAATGTTTACATCTAAGTGAAGTAGGGAACATATGTCAGACCAAGAACGGTTCAAGTAAAATTCATTGAGATATATGATAAACACGAATGTGAAAGTGTCCAGACAAACAAACCTCAGAAAAGTGATTGTTTTGTCAGTGATCCTATTGTCTCGCACACAATATCACAGCTATATGTTTATTGACCTATGTCCTTATGATATTAGCATAACTACATTACGTTCTGCAGTATAAGCCATTTAAGATAATCCTCGCACTAAATCCGTCGGGATAATCACCGGAAAAAAATGAAATACACAGTAGTCACTGATAGAAGCACATATATGTTCGTGCTCTTTGTTTAATCCTCAAGGTATGAAATGTGGTGTGTATTTAGTAAATATAACGTTAAGGGGTAGCTAATATGATATGTGATTAATTAGTTGTGCTGTTAAATGGCTGTGTTGGCATACACTCCGTGTCGTGCGATCACAATCATCTTATAAATATTGACACAAAAGGACTTTAATTGTGGGGCAGATTTGTTTAAGGAATTATTCATACTATTTCTTATCATAGAGTTCCTTTATGATCATACCAATTCAATAGCATTGGTCTGTTCCCATGAAAGACATACGTACTATCTTTTGTGCCCATTAGCGTCCACATAGCGCTGACCTGCTTTACAGGTGTGTACAGGTAAACGTGTGTACCTGTCAGGTAAAACACTGGTTCTCTGTTACTATCTAGAACCGTCATATCTTAAAGCTCAAGTGTAGACGAAATATTACATAGCTGGATTTGATTGACTTCCACTTAATCTATGAACGATCTGACCGGGCTAAATTAGTCCAAAGAAAAAGACCGAGGAAATAACTAGTGTTGTTCTTTACGAGGCCATCGCGTATGTGTTAGAGACTACCCGCCAGGTGTAAATCCTACCTGGGGAGAAATCATCTATACAGGATTTTACCTGTGGTGTATTTGTCTTATATCGAACTGCCATTAAATCAGATACTCTGAGTATTTTGGAGGGAGGAATTGTGTATTGTGTGCCCGTTGGATAGTGTTATCCGCACAGTAAACAGTCACCTTGCCGACTGTTTACCTGCCTGCGCGTGAGACAAGGTAATCAGTCTATAACATGTGTACACACCCTTAGATATTGATACATAATGCCAGTCAAGTGTTTCAAAATCTTTTTGAATTTATACATAATTAATTTTTCTCGGTGAATTCCTTTAGCGAGTGTCGTTTTATCATAATATCGATCGCCAACCCAAACACGAGTTCCTCGGATCGATACAGATTTATCGTAAATTATGAATGTTGTCTGTGTGGGTTCATATAACAAGCCTCTGGGAATGTTCCACAAACATCTTAGTCAAGTAGTATTGAGATACCGGTCTTGGTGGGTTCTGATTTTGGTTATTTGGACATGTAGCGGTATTATTGGACGTGTATGGGAAGGTATGTGTAAAATATAGCTGTATGACTACTATTGTCAGTGTTACCTTCGGCGGTCTAAATGGATATACTATAGGCATAATGGCATTATCAATATGACATTTGTACGAAACTACCTTAATGGGCGATAAATGATATATTTATTGATTTATCATGCATATAGCATGCTTTACCACGTGTTCGATAAACTCACGATAAAACATGGTAAAACCCCAATATGCTTAAACTAGAATAGAAAGGACAAAAGCGTTTCATTTACAAAATAAGAAACTATTGGACCAAGCTAACTCAATAGGAGTTAACGTTTACTGTTCATTGATGGTACTCACCAGTGACTTGGTCGCTGGGACCTATATCTGTGTAATGGGTATCAATGTGACTATATTTATACGATGGGTGTCGCTGCGACCTATATCTGTATGATGGGTATCAAAGTGACCTATATCTGTATGATGGGTGTTGCTGTGACCTATATTTGTATAATAAGTGTCGCTGTGACCTATATTTGTTTAATAAGTGTCGCTGTGACCTATATTTGTTTGGTATGTGTCTCTGTGACATATATTTGAATAGGTGTTGCTGTGACCTATATTTGTATGATGGGTGTGTGACTGTTCTATATCTATATTATGGGTGTTACTGTGACTTATATTTATATGGTGGTGTCGATGTATCCTATACATGTATTTGTATGATGGGTGTTGCTTTTGCCTATACCTGTACTATAATTATCGCTGTGACCTATACTTCCATGATAGGTGTCTCTGTGACCTATATTTGTGTGATGGGTTTCACTGTGACCTGTATTTGTATGGTACTCACCAGTAACTTTGAGGTCAACTTAATATAGCATAAACTTTTACTTTAAAAATAGTATCAAAATGGATAACGTCGAATCTGAGAGTGTCTGTTTGTCTCCGTCAACAGTCATGTTTCTTTGCGTGTTGAAAGTTTTTCTTGATGAAACAAATGGGTAAATGATACCATTTCTTGATGGTGGTAGTGGTTGGCACCAACAATGATAATTGTGTTAACCTTAAAAGGGAAACGGCTGATGACAGTAGAAATGCGAGTTTACTGCGAGTTTTATTGAAGCAAATGATTGTTTTCATTTCAGAATATCTTATGGTAAGATTATAATTGGGATTGGGCAACAGGCAATGCCTAAATTAGCCCTCACCAAGGTGGTTGATCACATCGCATTTACGATGTACCTATTCGGGATAATATAACGTGTATATAAATTTTATGCGGAAATGTATCGGTATTTCATTATACATGTAGTTTCTCTGATGTAATCGACGTGTATTATGATTCGTAACTTTGTCAATATTGTGTTACATAATCATGTGAATATCTGAATTGTGATATTTGGGAAGTAAATATTTTTACTATTTTATTTGGATTAAGATAACACTTACTCTATAGCTCTATGTTTTTATCTAGAAATGTAGAATAATGTATGTGGAATCATTGAGTTTTGTACCTTTAATATGTACTTTGTTATTCATAGTATTTGCAATCAATATGCATGGGCATTCATAAAGTTTAAATGGTGTTTTGAAAGTTGATAACGTCAATTGCTTGCCAATGAAATTGTATTAAACGAATTTCAATCATTTTAGAATCTACCGATATGTATCATCTTTGCTCTCGCCACATGAACGCAGGTCTTGTTCATTAGCTGTTTAGAACTATCGGGTTGGTCTGTGTTATATATGTCCTCTTCCATTCTAACTTATTCTTCTAACAAATCTACGCGTATGTCCTGAATGTATTTTTGTAAAACCTAAAGCACATATAATTCTATCGAAACTTGATTGGTACCATGATTATCTAGTTAGTTTCCACTTTTTCTATATACAATTAATAATTTTCGGTATATATATACCACCGCCCTGTTAATACTACACGCCTGTCATTCATAAGCTAGGATATTACGTTACAATGTGGCACTGATTCAAAATGATTACAATTTACCAAAGGAGTATGTATTGAACCAATGGTATCATCTAATATTACGTTCAGCAATCATTAAATAAAAAGGGGTGCAGTCGGCTTTGTTTTGAGTCATTATTGGGTTTAATCACCGTCAATATACAATGGTTGTATACTTGTTCCTTATTGACATTCATTATATATCAGGCCTCACCTCTAACACTGTAGGAGACTGTAAAGGAACGACGAACACAACAGGCTCAGATATTTATTATAGATCTATTAAATTACATAGTCTCAGTGACTTCATGAACTCTGAATTCGATTTGAATATCAAAGTTCAATAAAAGTTATTCAGGCATGAATCGCCAAATCGCATGGTAAATATCTTTAGTTTGATACTATTAATTCCTTCAATCAGTCATGTCATGTTGTATATTCGTTAGCTCCTTGGTCCTCCATCAAATTTCATTATATCGATATTGACTCCAACGTTCCCAAAATGTTATGATGATTTTTGAGAAATATTTGTTTTCTGACCTTGACATTTTTACTCATCGGATAGATTAATGTTGAAGTTTCTTTATTTAAAAAATAAAGGTTCTGATAAAGAACTTAATAACACAATGTTTCAAAATATTATGGTTGATGAATGTTATAGTAAAGCTGCATGGTCGACACTAGGGTCATCGTTTTATAAATATAATAATACGCTGACGTCAAATAAATTGATAACAGTTGCTTTACATAGTAGTTATATTGCCGCTCCCTTTTCACACTTATGTGAAATAGTATCTTGACCCAAATTCGAGCTACCATTTCTATGTTGATAAGGTATATGTGGTATTACCTACTCCATATTGAATTTTAATTATACCTAACATAAATTAATACACTTCTATACTTACTGTGATGTTACCTAAAATGAAACACTTTTTGCAGAACCGAGTGTTTGAGTCCTGATTTTTCCCTAACATTTCACAAACAGATACATTTTGTTATCCTTTATGTGTATCTTCACTTTCCATTTTATGTTTTGTTTACATGTCAGCAGTGTATGTAATTATAAATAGAGAGCTTTGAAGTCCGGTACACTCTTTTGTTTCAGCAGGCTGAAGTACCAAGAACGGAACACCTCCTAAATATAGTTTGCTTACATATATATCCAGACACAAAAGAAAAAAAATGGATTCATTGAAGAAAAATGCAATCATAATTCATTTGTTATAGCTACATATTTTTCAACAAAGATCCCATTCAGCCACATTTTTCTTGTTTTAATATATACGGTGTTTTTAGTGTTGTTTGACGTCATTTTCTGGACTTTTTTAATATTTAATGTAAAAAAGGTTTGGTATCAATAAGGAAGTGTTCCATTTTGGGTAGCGTAACGTCACTTGGTCGCTGGGACCTATATCTGTATAATGGGTATCAATGTGACCTATATTTATATGACGGGTGTCGCTGCGACCTATATCTGTATGATGGGTATCAAAGTGACCTATATCTGTATGATGGGTGTCACTGTGACCTATATATGTATAATGGGTATCAATGTGACCTATATTTATATGATGGGTCGCTGCGACCTATATCTGTATGATGGGTGTCAAGTGACCTATATCTGTATGATGGGTGTCACCTATATCTTATGATGAGTGTCCTGTGACCATATTGTATGATGATGAGTGTCGCTGTGGACCGATATTTGTTTGGTGTGTGTGTCTCTGTGACCTGTATTAGAATAGGTGTTGCTGTGACCTATATTTTATTATGGTGATGTGTCGCCATGACCTATATCTGTATGATGGGTGTGTGACTGCACTATATTTATATGATGGGTGTTACTGTGACTTATATTTATATGGTGGTGTCGATGTATCCTAGACATGTATGTATATGATGGGTGTTGCTTTCATATCTGTATTATAATTATCGCTGTGAACTATAATCCATGGTGGAGGTCGCTGTGACATGTATGTATATGATGGGTGTTGCTTTCATATCTGTATTATAATTATCGCTGTGAACTATAATCCATGGTGGAGGTCGCTGTGACCTATATCTTTATGATGTCGATGTGACCTTTATTTGTATGATAGGTGTCTCTGTGACCTATATTTGTGTGATGGGTTTCACTGTGACCTGTATTTGTATGGCGGGTGTCGCTTTGACCTATATCTTTATTATGTCGATGTGACCTTTATTTGTATGATAGGTGTCTCTGTGACCTATATTTGTGTGATGGGTTTCACTGTGACCTGTATTTGTATGGCGGGTGTCGTTTTGACCTATATTTGTATGGTGTTGATGTGACTAATTTGTAGCATATGTATGGTTGGTGTCAGCGTGACCTATGTTTAGATGATGGGTGTTGTTGATATAATAAATAATACTTATTCCGCTTGAGGACATTGTCTTATTTATCATTCTGGTAGTTTTTGAGAGTCTAAATTTTATGGTTTATTCGATTCCGAGTTATAATTATTGTTATAATGTCGTTATGTTTTGATGTGGTTTTTTTAATTACGAGTTCCAATTTCTTTTATGTTGTCCCGATCACTAATGCCGATGTATTTTCAGACGCTTTTCTTAGTTGATTAATTAATGTATATATAATGTTAAACGAGAATGCTGAATATATTTCTCCAATTGAAATCAATTTAAATGAAAGCAGAAATGCTCAATCATTGATTTGCCTTAATTATAACTTGACACATAACTACTAACCCTGTTACTGAGGACCAAGTTAATCAATAATTTCCATATGCGGAATCATATCTGACATGAAAAAGCCCGATATTCAGTACGTCGACGACCTATCGTTTAAACCTCTGTATAAAAGACCATTGTTTACCCAGTACGTAATGATAAAATCCATATTTTGTGACGTGCATGTTCTGGGGGTACATTTAGCCTTCACAGTATATCTACACAAACAACTGATCCCTTACTAGTAATTTTAGTATCGATCATTTTCGTCCTCATAACCTGCCTCTACCTGACTGTCTACAAGAAATTTGTTGGGAAGTTGAAATATCAAACAAGGGAACTATTTTCTGTTTGCGTTAAATAAAATAAAATGACAAACCATATGATATGACATTTGAAAGATAAAAAAAGAATAAATTATTTTCTTCAAGCTTACAATACTATTAAAATTCTAGATGTTTTTGTTGATATTTCAAAGATAAGAAAAAGAATAAAATTAATAATGTTTTCTTCAAGCTTACAATACATTAGAAATTCGAGATGGGCTTAATATTGGTTTTTAAATTTGACAGAGTAAAGTTAATATCAATAGAATATGATGTGTTATCAATAGTACTGAACCCGGGGACCTCCTGGAGGTGTTCTATACTGTCAATATTAGATATTAGTATGACGACTGTAGATAGAACTCGTACAAAGGTGAATCATCATAATGGAAACATTCGATGTCTTTGAAGATCGGACATCATTTAAAAACATTTAATTTTCTCTTGTTTACTGAGGTATTCAGTTATCAATATGCATTCAACAAATTGATTATAATTGCACTAGATGAGAACTGTAAAGTTGTAATGCTGTAATTGTCTCCCATTTTAACTTGTAACTGGCGTTGCTACAACAAACTGTTCCAATAGGCAGTGCTTTACTAGGGGGGAATATAACATTAAAGCAGTTTTTACCAGTTATTGGTTAGTATTGAAGTTCTATATCATACTTCGAAAATTCTGAAATAATGCATAAACGAAGTTGTCATTATCAAAGGGTCGTGTGCCCCATCAAGTGCTGTTCCCAGAGGCCTAGTCCCATGATGTTTTAACTGAAAATATTTTAGTTGAATAGTTTTTTAAACATCATAGAACATGGCTTCACTGTTATTTATGATCTCTCTAGGCTTTGATCACAATAGAGTAAATCCCGCAACAATAGCTGTGACAAAAACGAACGTCAAAAGTAAAAGGGCAGTTGGAGTATTCACTGTAAGCGTAATTGTATAGTAACTATGAGGTAGTTCACGGGGATATCTCACTTAGTGTGTGCAGTTGTAACTATCCTACCCTACAAGGGGTGCCTCTTATAGAATGTGGAGTATAGTATGAATGTTTTACTTGTGCATCGATGATGCCATGGCTAAGGAACTGTTCGGTATGTACACATGCTATGATTATACCATTTTAGATTGAATGTAGAGATTCGCATTATTCCACTGTTATTATTAATTAGTTCCATGGATATGTGCATTGAGGAGAGCTAATTTTGGTTTTATTTACTAAAAATAGCTTTCGAATAAGTCAAAATTGACGAATTTAAGCAATAGAATTTTAAGATGTCTGTATATTTTACACTTCATGCATTTTGTCTTTTTTTATTTTATGGTTGGAATAAATAAGGAGTCGAATATCATAATTGAGGTGACTTTTAGATACTCGTATACGTATACTGAGATTTTCTATCAGAATATATACACTTGAAGAATATGCAAGTCTGTTTTAAGTTTTTGGAGAATCATTTAACGAGACAGTCAAATAATATCTCTTGTTTACATTATCCTTTCCTAACAACGTCACACACTCTTATAATGATTTAATATCACAGGTTGGGTGATTCTTGACTTTGGATATATAAAATAAAGTGTGTTGGTATACATACAATCTGACGTCCAAATATTGACATAAAATCTCTGACGGCTGAGGGAAACAAAACTTTGTGTGAAGTTCATGTGGTGTAAATATGCATTTGTGTACATAAGAGACATGTTCTATATGTATTTGTAGTTCCATGTCTGTCATCACTTCACACTTATTGTTAACGATTAACATTGCTTCAAACATGTCAACGATGTTTTATAGCTAAAGGGCAACAATGCTGTGGAAAATTGCAACAAAATCTTAATAAATTGTTTATAAATTATTGATAAAAAGTTCATGTTCTAAAGTAAATTTAAATGGTTCCATATTGTCAGGGTCTGTATAGTGTTAATTTACCTATTTAAGTGGTAATTAGATGTCATACTTTTACCCCACTGTTGAATCATGGATATAACACCTCTTGCGTAACACATTTCAAAGATCTCTTTTGTGAAAAACTCCTTATTTAACTTCAATCTTAGTGTGCTAAAATTAAAATTTTCTATTTACAGTTTATTTTTCCCTTTTGGATATCGCACATCTTGACATGACAATTATTCTATGTCAATGTGATGATATAGTTGCATAGTCAGTTCAATGACTAGTATGATGTGTGCACTTCATCAAGGTACACATCGTACTAGTCATCGAAACGTCACACATATTAATTCACATTCATTGGTTTTGTAACAGCATCTTTACATAAACCTAATTTTACAACCCAAAGAAAATGTTTAGAAACATTCTATGACAAAACATGTTTTATTCGTTAAAAGTAAAATATTCCTCATTTATATATTTCCAGGACCCGGATCCCGACTGGTGTCGGAACTCAAACAGTCCATTCCAACCATTGAAGCAAGCATCAACATGGCGTAGTCAGGAAAATACAACGGTCTCAAGCAAGATGGCGTCTAAAATGGCGTCGCGGACGCCATTGTGATGGAACAATCGGTAGCTGTAAGCAGTTCACATATCGTACGACAGGGCACGTTTGCCACTGATTCGTCTAAAACCCTGCGCTCTAAGAGTGGCGCTATAAAGAAAGGTTCCATTTCTCTTCCCATAGTCGATGACGTCGGAAAGTCGCGTGTGGAATCGGAAGAGTTGGTTGGTATTGTGAAAAAGAGGAAAAAGAATTCCGAGAAACCTCCCGTGAGGACGACTAATGATCAAAGTGAATCTAAAAGAGACGTAATCTCGCCAAACGAGGGTAAAAGCAAATCAAAAGATACTGTTCATGCAAAACAAGAAAATTTACACCAAAGCAGTAAGCATAACAGTACAGAAAGGGAGGTTCAGTCAAAATCGTCTTTAAACAAATCGTCTAAAGAATCATCTTCCACTACATCACCTAAACAGTCTAACGCTGGTAAAAGTGACGTGGTTATCGATAAACAAGAAAGACGGAATTCTGTAAAACATTCGAGAAAGGATACTAAAGAAAACGAGAGTGTTAACGAGAGAGTACAAAATAGTGTCGTATTTAAGCCTAATTCTAAAGTAAAGGAAGCAGTCAATGTTCATGGTTCAAATAATCAGGACAAGCAAAAAGAGTCCGTATCAAATGACGAAAATCGAACATCAAAGAATACATCCGAAGAGATCAACACTTCTGTTGGAAATGTGAAATCTGTCAGAAAACATAAATCTGACAGAAAAACCGTTACAACTCAACCATTAGAGGAAACTGGAATCAAGGTAATAGGGCATATAGAAGCTTCTAGTGATAGCAGATCATCACACAGTCTAGGGAAAACATCAAAACCTCAAACAGAGGCGGTAAATAGCGAAAACTCTAATGTGAAATCAGAAAAGAGAGAAAGTAAAGAAAAGGGCAGCAAAAAGCAAAAATATGCTGTTGTGGACGGTGATGATAAATCGCTCGACGTTAATGTGAAGAACCAGGGTGTTAAAACAGAATCTGTAAATACTGTATCAACAACGCAAAAAGGTGAGCCAAAGAAAAAACGATTTACGAAAGCTTCAGACATACACGAGGACCCAACCGATACACATGTGAGAAAATTAGATTCTCCTGACCCAAAACAGATCAAAGAAGAAAGAGAAATACCGAAAAATAAATTCCCCGAAGGGAAGTCACAAACCCGTGACGCCACCGACAAAACTGGTAAGAAACCAGCAGAAATCAGATCGGTGGATAAGGAACTGTACACCAGGAATAATTCAAATCTTAATTCTGTCTCAGCGTCGGATAGTGTCGTTAATAAACCGCCTCAAAGTACAACATTAGTGACAAAACATGGAGAAAGTGTCTCCAATATAGAGAGAGATTCTGCTCTGGACAAGTATCGTTCAGATCCTCAAAATCCACACGGAGACTTTGTTGCACCTGTTAAACACAAGTCAAAAGACTCTACAACAAAAATGGCGATGGAATACGATGCCAAAACTGTAAAGGAATCGTATGATTCTGTTTTCGAGGAAAGAAAGACTCTTCTTGCTGCCGAAGTCACTTACAAGAAGCGAATATCACAGCTTGAGGATGAAATGAATCAGTTCGTTAGGACAGTTGAAGATCTCCGAACAGAAAATCAAACGATACGAACAACGATGGAGAGAATGGAGAATGAACAGAAAAAACAAGACAGCCATCAAAGTAAGAACACAGTGGTCATAATTGCTGACGAGGAGACGAGTGAGAAATCACCCAGTTCAAAAGGTCAAAACACTGCAGTCGATGATGCAGAAAAAGACGATCTAAAAAAGCAGATCGAGATTCTAAAACAAGAAAAGAAATCTCTGGATGACAAAGTACGAGATTTAAATGGAAAAAACAAGGACCTAGAATCGCGTAATACTAGCCTTGACAGAGAGGTGGCGTCATTACGGGATAGGCTTCGGGACTTAGAAAAGCAATCCTCTGGTAAAAGTGAAGAGAGAAGTATTGCTGAAAAGCAAGACAACTCTGATAATGATATTAAGAATACGGCAGAAACGAAAGAACAACACACAGTGGAATTATTACCGGACTTGCAATCAAAGTCTAAGAACGAGTTGAAAAGTGAAAAAGACGCAGACGATACCTCTACAGGAACAGACAAAATGGCGTTAAAATTACACGTAGTGAGCTTACAAACAGACAATCAAAAACTGAACGAGGAAAACATTAAATTGAAAGCTGAGTGTTTCAATCAGGCTAAAAAAATACACGAATTAGAAAAAGCAGAAAGGACTGAAGTTGAAAAGTGGAAAGCCGAAAATGAAGAACTTAAGCAACAAATGAAAAAGCTTCAGGAAGAAAAAGGGGGTGGATCTGGAGATGATACCAAGAAGCTGGAGGCGGAGAATAAGGCTCTTTCAGAGGCGTTGTCACAGAAGAAGATGGAACTGGATGAACTGATGCATGCTCTCAACGGCGATAGGATAGAGGACGAAGTACAGAAGATCAAAACTGAAAAGGAGAAGTTACAGAAACAGCTCCAGGAGAGTCAAAAGAAAGTGGAAAGTACTGAAAAGGTTGTACAAGAACTGGAAGACATTAAAAGCGAGAAAGTCAATTTGCAACAAAAGCTGGAAATCAGTGAAAAGAAGGTAGTAGAAAACGATCAACAGAGTGATGAGATCAAGGAACTTAAATCAGAGAAAGAAAAATTGCAAAAACAACTAGAAGAAAACGAAAAACGGGTCTTAGAATCTGCAAGTTCACATGTGATCATTCATGAACTAAAATCCGACAAAGAAAAGTTAGAAAAACAACTGGAAGAAACTAAAAAAAGAGAGTCGAACATCGAAAAATCTTTCACTGAAATGAAAATTCAAAAGGATGCATTGGAAACAGAAAAGAACAAAATTAAAGAGGAACTTGAGGAATCCGTCAAAATAAATAAAAATATACAGGCAGAAACGGAGAAGTTGAAATCATCTCAGGAAACGATGTCTCGTACATTGGACGAGGAAAAGGCAAAGCTTACACTGCAGGCAGAAAAAGAATGGCAATATGATGAGCTTAAGAAAAAATTTGACTTGTTAGAAAAAGAACTCGCACGAACAAAACAATTACATAGTGATGAAGTCGACAAAATCACTGACGAAAAAAGAAAGGAGGAGAACAAACTTAGAAAAGAATTGGAAAATGCGACAGAAAGAAAAAATGAAACTATAGAAAAGCTAACAAAGAGACTGCTTTCAATGGAATCTACCAAAAACCTGGAAATCAAAACTCTGAAAGAACAAATAGAGTCACTGGTCGTGGATAAAGAGATTGTGGAAAAGACAAAGGAAACAGATAAAGAGAACAAGGAATTGAGACAGGAGCTGAAAACAGTCTATAATAAATATTCGGAGCTGGTCACAGACTTCGAGCAGAAGAAGAACACAGAGGAACGAGCTTTTGAAATGAGCATGCGCGTAGAAAAGATGAGTGTGAAAATGAAACTGATGGAGAAAGATGAGCGCGAATGGAGAGTGAAAAAGGAGAGATTCGAGGAAATCGAGGCTAGCAATAAGAGACTGATGGAGGAAAGCATCACATTGAGGAAAATGCTCGAGGAGAAAAGTAAAGGTCCCAGTGATATGTCACACCGGATAGAATTCCTGGAGAGACGACAAACGGATTCAGACACACGTGTAAAACAGCTGGAGGGATGGGTAGGTGATTTATACATTGACACTGATCGTACCGCAAAGGGACGAAATAAAAACGCTGCAAAAAACAAAACCAAACAAAACTCAAAACCGTTACCAATTCCCGCAAAAATGTCTACCCTGAACACGAAGACGAGGAGTTTAGACGATGTTGAAGTGCAGGTGGATGATAAGGCGACGGAATCGTCTACTCCCACCTTGCCCTCTATTTACGCAAATAGTACCGGACAGTTGACCTTCAGACGTATGGGCTACAGTGACCTTCACAAAGCCCGCGTGCAGGCTTCGAAAAAACGTAGATAGTTCTGCCACAAACACATACTTGCCAAAAGTCCTGTTACAAAGTATCTGTGATATATTTATATGAACGTGCTAAGCATCGAAAACCGGCAATTAACATTGAGAGTAGAATGAGAGTAGAGAGAGAAAGTGCGCGATATGGAGTCAATGCTGGGTTTAATATTGTTGAATAAAATTACATGTATAATTCAATTAGTTCTAATAACAAAAGTGTTTTGATATGTTTGATACAAAAACAGTGCCACCAAGATGTGATTATTGAAGTACAAAATAATTATAATAATCTATGTGATTTCGAAAAATATTAAGAAGTACACGTCTCAAATAATAGTCATATTCACAAAGACCGATGGGAACCATATGAACAAAAAAGTTTTTTACACCAAAAGAAAGATACCTATTGAATTGATTTATTAGGTAAATGTGTAAGATGACCACTGTTTATAGAGTGTAAATACGAAGCTTAATATTAAACTTAACCAAAAACGGTCATTTGGAAATATCAAATGGGTCTAGAATACACTTGTTTATCGCAGTTTTTAAGATGGAGTATTATATTGGAATATTTTACATCCTTGAAGGCCAGTTCCTCTATATGTACTTTAAACAAACTGTCTATTTTAAAAGAACCAAAAGACTACGTGCACCACCACAAGGAAGATCTGTGAGAAAGACATTCGAAATCTCCATCAATATTCTAATTACCGAACTCTTCGCTCTTTTTATAATTTCAATTTACAAATATCGAGGATAAACTACTAGACGCATCTGACGAAGAGGAATCGAAATGTTTAGCGACGAAAAAAGGAGACATATACACATCAACTTAAAGACTTTCATCATACAATCCACACCTATTCCTGTATACACATATCTAGAACCAGGAAACCCGAAAAACACAGTCAAACTAGTATTAGTTCTAAGAAATTATACTTACCCTTCTGTGGCAGTTAGTTCATAAGAGGCATAAGTACTTGCAGGGTATGTATAGTCTTTAAGGCAAGGATTTATAAGTGAGATCGCATATACGTCCTCGCTTTAAGGTTATCGTGTATAAATGGTTCATTGAGTACCAAAGATTGATTGTACACCAACGTTAACTGTCAACGTCCCGAAATCGTCACATTTACAAACTGCGCATATAAAATAGTTTGAAATGATTCCCATACTCCCTAAAATGATAAAGGATGAACAGTAGACACCTACAATTAGCAAATTATAAAACTACAGGATGTATAACATCTATTATCGACCTTGATCACTAAGCAGGTACTCTATTAAGTGAGAACGAGGGGGAAATAACAGAAGATAAAGTTTTAGACACTCTAAAGGACAAGCGCCTTGCCTATTCCTGAAAAAAGGTTATCTTTCCAATAAGATTATATGATGGTTCGACGTAACATAAACAACAATGATCTCTACCTATTATCCAATCAGCTATATAGGATTTCTTACGTATAGAACAACACATATCTGTTCACAATATACTAAAGGTTTGCATTTGTTCGCTATCATTCGTTCGTTCCACTCCCTTAATGATGAGCGCTAAGCAGGAGTAGAAATTACCGACTATGGTGGGTCTGAGCCAGAGGACAGAACCCTGAGCCTACCTCACTTCCTGAGAAATAGTGTAAACAAACTTCAACTATCGAAAGTTCAAGAGCAGCCGGTCGGCCATCTTGTTTTATTTATCGGTCCCAAAATGCAATATGCACAACTACATATGTAGGGCTTAAGGGAAACCTACAAATAAAATTTGAGACAGATCCGCTCAGTTCTTTCTGAGAAATAGCGGTAACAAAATTTCACCGCCAAAATAGCATTAGCATATAGCATTTTAGACCGATTGTTCAAAAAGATGGCAAACCAGCTATTGCTTGACCTGTATTTAAAACATATTCGCGGCAATTTATTTTCACGATTTCTTACTGTCCGCGAATTTGACGCATAACTTATAACAAATAGGTTAGTTTACATTAATTACTTCCCCCATCCAAAGTGGGTGATAATCCCCATTAATGTTCACCGTTATATATTAGTGACATATTTGGCTCTACCCGTTATGTCTTGGTAGGCTATTGGACCAGGAAGTAGTGTTTACTACATTTAAACTCAGTTACCCTTCAGCTCTTCTAGTTCTAAAGATAAATGCAGGTAGTTCATAATGAAATATACACGTATGTGAACGAATTGTGCCATGTAGCCGGTATAGCTCCATTTATAAAGATTAAGCAACCTTCATTGTCAGTAGTTAATCAATATACATAACATTGGTGTGGAGCCAGTAAATTACTACTTAAAAGACAAGAGAGAACATATGTACATGTTAACATTTATTATTTTATTACTTTGACAAAACAAGGCTCGAGTACAAAAATACTTGTAGAATCATCATGGAAAGTGCCCAGTGTTTCATATGTGCATTAATTTTTATTTTATTTTTACAAATTTTTGACAAAAGTAATTAGAACATCTCTCAGTCATTAACCATAGTATTCGAAATAGTTGACATTTACAAAAATTGTTTAAAACTCAAGTCGTAAATGCAACAAAAAAAAATGTATTATTCATATAATGATTTATACTTTTGGCTTTCCAGAAAAGGGGAGGGCACATAAAACTATTCTGTATTTGCATATTACAGAGTTATCTGCCCTTGCGGGTAGGTATTGATTGTGACGTCATGTGTTTGTGAGCGTTACGTCATACTTTTCAGAGAAAACGATGTGAATGGCGCTCACAAAATAATGACGTAACAATTGATACCTACCCGCAAGGGAGCTAACTCTGTAATATGCAAAGACGGAATAAAAGACATCGAAGCATTTTGAACAGATAACAGTTAACTAAAATTATTCATTTTAATTTAAAATATTTCAAAGACTTGAAAAATCAAATGTAGAAAAATGAATTATTTACTGACAGTAACAACAAACATTCACAGAACATAACACACACACACACACACAATTTATAAATAAATTAGCTGAAATTATAAAATCTTATTTTTTAGCATAGAAAGTCACCCAAGGATAGTTTGACTTTAATGGCCTATCACAACATTAGATTGCTCCCAAACCATGTTACTCAGTAACAAAAGTATAGGGTAAATATCACAGACGGGAAAAATACATAAAATATCTGGAAAATATAATAATATAAATTCATAAAAAATATAACATATGTTTGACAATTCTATATTTTACTGAAATAACAATGATTAGATTCAGCAATACTGTCCCGTATTGTACAGAAACATGACTATTGGTAAATGCTGATGATAAAGTACATTGTTGTGCATCTCATTACTATTATAAATGCTTGAAATTCATGCTTCAGATCATCATATTGATGAATTAATCAGAGAAAGGCACATTTGATTTGTTAAACTTCAACTAATGTACTCATAAATGATATACATATACTTCTGTAAGAATCCTCTCAGTATCAATTACTTACAATATTTATCATACTTCTGAAACATGTGCATGCTCAATACTGATTAAAATGCATCTCTTTGTTTGTTTTTTTTTAGTAACACTAACATTTTAATTTTTCAATAAAGCTGTATGTGCAACAAACAATGGGCAATATAAAAAATGACATCAGCTCATACCTATTTCTGGCTGTATTACTACATTGCAGAATGTTTTTTTTCATAATTTATGTTTTAATCAACACATTTTAGTTGGGCCGTTTTCGATTATGCATTTTGACTGGTTGGACCTAGTCGTTCGTTTATGAATTAAAGACGGACCTGATGATTTTATATTGTTTTTAGACGAGCCTTGACAAAGCCCACACAGGCCTGTATGAAAAACTGCAGGTAAGTCAGGATTTATACTTAAAATAATGACTTTTACAAACGGTCGAACTGGTTGTTCCGAATAAACGAAAACGGCCTTGGTGGAACATATATACACCTCTGTGTTTGATAGAGTCTTAAATCTTAAGACTGTAAATATAAACACTAAAACTAGATGTGAACCTTATATAACTTTTAGATGTAAAAGTCAAACTTGTCTATAAAGGATACCAATAGGACATAGACAAATCGTGCTTTATTAGATGTACTTTATACAGAGGTGAATAATATAGTAAATTGCACCAAATGGAGTTGAAATAGCTTGTTCTTTATAGACAGGTGCTCCTTTTATGACCTTTATACAGAGGTGTTCTTTATAGCAGGTTGGACCGTACATTTAATCAGTCCAGTTTTCCTACATCTTCATTCAAATTGAAAATAATACATTTATGATCAACCACACTTGTTTTTGATATAATTCTGCACTAAGGGAAAAAATGCTACTTTATTATTGCTTCCAATACAAAAAATATGGAAAGAAGATGAAGTGCAACAGGTCACAAAAGTGTGCTTAATGGATATAGAATCGTAAAAACAAATGTGGCTTCTCGTTCTGATATTTAGTTAGAGCAACTATTTTCAATTGACACAAGCATCAAGTTCTCTGCTTTGCTTGACAAAAGGCTATTGCAGTATCTACACACTCTGGGTCAGAGGTCGTAGTGCATTACTAATAGCAGGTGTTAGAGCCTTTCGATTCGGTGTTGTGGTATGTCTACCCAGTGGGGTGCCTAGTTCTCTTAACATCTCTAATGTCTTCAAGGCTTTTTTGGCTTCTCTGTAAAATGAAATACATTAATGTAATAGTTTTGCCAATTTAAAAAAATTATCTTACAAAATGGAAAAGAGAATAGAACAATTTTTTTTTGCAAATTGCAATTTATAACATTAATTTTAAATCAATGAATTTAAAACACTTTTCACTAGAAAGTCTAATTTTGCATCTACTGTTTATCAAAGAATGGGCAGGAGTGACTTAAACGGAGACAACTGCCATGGTAACACTTTATGTCCCCAATTCATGGCAGGAGCATAAAAGTCAGTATCCGCTGACCCTAATGACACCAACTATAATCTGACCTATCTTAGCGACATATATTAGTGTTTTACCATAAATACGGATATATTGACTAATTAATTACAATCTGGCATACCTGGCAAGGGGGCCATCTATCTTCTCTTTCTCTTTCAGAGCCCTAAGGACTCGCTTGTCTGTGCTGTTCAGTACCACAAATGTCCGCACAATCTGAAGTAAAACATGGTCAGGTTCCTAAATATTGTACACCTAGCATATAGCAATATTCAGTTCCACAAACATCCACACATTGTAAACTACATTCCATATACTTTAATAGTTTCAACTACAGACATTAATGATTTAGCAAAGTAAAAACAATGATAATGGATGTGGTGGAATATTGCTACCTGGTTCATGAAACTTTAGAAGAGGGAAGAAATTGTCAAAACAATACCTACCATCAGACGAACATAATCGCTGGCTTCCAACTCAAACATCTCCAACAACATTCTCGTTGTTTTCTCATTCTTTATCCCGAGTGTGCCCTACACACAGAAAAAGCAAGTCTTATACAAGTATATCAAAAGTTTACAAATGGATATAGAAGTATAATGGCAATGTTTTATAGTGATAGGTTACATTGAACTTATCTGTATGGTGTTAATTTCGAATGAACATTGCATGTTTGTGAAACGATCAAATCTATTGCCAGTGCTTAGGTATCAAAAAGTTTACATTATAATAAATATTTTAACAGAATTTTTCATTTTCCAATATTAAATGATGCCAGTGATCATTTTTAATACATGTGCATTATGAAATTCCGCATATTAATTCGTTTATTATCATGATGAATACTCACCACAGCAATGACAGCCTGAGCTCTCACATCCTCCTCTGGGTTCTCAAGTCTCCTATAACAGACAATATTAAACATTTATTACACTAAATTACACCATCATATCAAGACGTTCAAGATGGATTTTACAGAGCTGTTCTTGTTACCATGCACAATGTACCTGAGGATGGCCAATTCTCATTTGTTTAAATTGGATATTGGAGAATGATTGAAAATTTAACATTTATTTCCTTGTGTTAATACAAGAAACCCTAACCTGAGAAATGACATCTTTAACAAATAACCAGTTGTTACTTACTTTTCTATTTTTTCACAAGCCTTTCCAAACAGACCTAATGCAGTGAGGGCTTTAGCTGCAGCAACACGAACTTCCTGTGTGGAAAAAAAAATCATCAAAATATAACTAATACAATTCTCCTGCGGAGGACCCAGTTACCCACCAGTCATACAACAACGACATGGGCTTTACCTCTTGGATATAATACATTGCTAGTTATATTAATACTACGATATAATACATTGCTAGTTATATTAATACTACGATATAATACATTTCTAGTTATATTAATACTACATCTAATGTATCACAAAATGAGATAGATGACGTGTGTGATAAGTTGACACATGAAGATAAATTCCCCAATTTGCATGATTAATCTTCTATGATAGACATGTTCTTACTTTGATTGGCTCATCCCATAATCTTCTCTCTAAAATCTCGTAGAGTTGGTCGACCTCAGCAATCTTGAGTACATGCTTGGGTCCTGTGAATACATAATACATAAAATTTAATTTGTCTAACCTTATCACAAGACAACATTTAATACAGAATAATCTTTCAAACACACCAAACACATTGTTACCAATGAAATATTTAGAATGCAAGCAAGAAGAGCGTCATAAAAATGATGTTACGACATGTAAACACAAAGCAGTTCAGGATGGAAATAATTCCATTATCAACATTTTATCTTGAATATCTAAATTAAGAAACAACCTAAACTCCAAAAACGTATAACTATTTCTAGTTACCTAGAACAATGAGGAGTTCTGCAGCCAATGCTCGGTGTTTCCACACAAATGACTTATGCAGCATATCTTTGATACTGTTTACAATGTCAGAGTCTGTACAGTTCAACTGCCGAACCAGGATCTCAAGTGACTGTGGAGGTAAGTATATTAGTATTAAACAGTACAAAGTGAAAAGATAGGTATATATTATGAAAATTTACAAAAGCATTTAATAAAGCTACTTTGGACCAAGTTCTTGAATAACTCAATTATTTTGAAGATTGGTAGAAAATCCCAAAAATTCCACGCTCCATAACATTGCATGGTGCAGGGACTCCCCTCCACCCTATAACTACTGCTATACTTACATCAAGTTGCAATGTGACTTGAACATGTGCCATATCTCTTGATTTTAAATTAATTATCTGCTTAAATTCTGACTCTGAACTAGGAACCTGTGAACTGGTCTTCATAGTTTGTCCTAAACTTGTGATGAAACTGACCTTGGCTTTGACATGTTGTGTCCCCCCCCCACCCCCCCCCCCCCACCCACTTACTTCATCAGTGGTTATACTGACCTTTGCTTTGACATGTTGTGTCCCCCCACCCCCCCACCCCATCCCACTTCCTTCATCAGTGGTTATACTGACCTTGACTTTGACATGTTGTGTACCTCCCATCCCCCCACCCCATCCCACTTCCTTGATCAGTGTTTATACAGTGTAACTTCCCAAAACTGAACCTTCTCAAAACCGATCACCACTAGAAACCAAACATGGATGTCATGTACTGAATGAATTCCTCTTTATTAATAGTATATAAAACTTCCCAAAACTGATCCCTCCCAATTCCGAGTACCGGACCGATTTTGAGATCGGAATAGTCAAATGTAACTAAAATACACTTCTGAAAACCGGTCTTACCTGAGCGACACCGAACTGAACAACCGACCGTGAAATACACACGTAACTGTACCATAGTTGTCGCATGCCATGTCCTGGGCATCCTCGATACTCCAGGAGTTCCGATCACTTACGATCTCTACACCCCTGGACTATCTCATAGTGAAATTGGAGGCAGCTCAGCGGAAAACATTTGACCAATCACAGGCAAGCAAAGATTTCCTTTGAAGACTACAGAGAGAGCGACGCCTAACATCAAAGCCACACAGTCAACCACAGTATACCATTATACAGCTCTTTTGATGTACATCAAACGACTAAATTACCTGTTCTGTTTTGTTGCCTCCAGTTTTACTATGAGATAGTCCAGGGGTGTAGAGATCGTAAGTGATCGGAACCCCTGGAGTATCGAGGATGTGTCCTGGGGCATGTATACAGATGTGAAGGCTATAGGTACATGGTAATTATACCCGGTGTAATTATATAATCATGTCTATTGTTTAGATATTTAACGAAGGTCTACCACGTGCATGCAGTTTGTTTACTGTAGGAAAACAAGCAGAGCTAGTGATAAAGAGAAAGTTTCGTATTCAAATCACACAGGTTTTATAATTTACATATGTAGTTGTCGGATAATGTAAATTATCTGTGCAAAGAAGCCGAAGCCATGTATTGTTTTAGAAAATGACTATGTCATATAATGACCGGCATCGATCATCGTGTAATTAGACCATATAATTTGATTCTTGACGTAACCGGAAGCGATCGGCCATATGTAGGTTAGTGCAGACGAGAACATCCCCAAGAACATTCACGCAACTAACTAACTAAACTACCTTTATAAGCGGTAACAAAGTCAAGATTGTTGTAATCCATTCCTTTTAAACGTATGATTATCTCTTTTGTGATAACATTCACATTAACAATCAATATCGGTCGGTTTTAATAAACACTAGGCATACATGCGGTACACTAGTGTAAAAAACGACTTCCGATCGATTAAATCCGGATCGTAATGATTGGTTTTCCGTTCACTTCTCCAAACCGAACCCTCTCTAAACAGGACGAAATTGTATGCACCGACCATGATCGGTTTCGGGAGGTTCCACTGTACTGACCTTAGCTTTGACATGTGTGTCTGTGTTGTGCTCCAGTGACAGTTTGAGCTTGTTCTTGGCATTGTTATCTGCCACACATAGTTTCCCCAGAAGGATGGCAGCATCCAGTGCTATTTGATCATCCGGATCAGGATTCCGACAAAAATGACTCAGCATCTTCACAAGTTCAGGGAACGTACTCAAACTCTGTAATAAAAGAGGAAATACTAGCATTGTATTTCTAAAGCATATTCTTTATTCGTCTTAACATGCATGTTTTATCAGCATATAATTAGAAATATTAAAAATAAAGTAATGTAATGCTCTTTCAATGTCTGTATCTTATCTTTACTAAAATCTTACAAACGAAATCTTTTGATCAAATTTAAATCAAATTCAAAATGCTACAGGTTTATAGATAACAGAATCCAAAATATTTACTGGTCTTGATGAAATTAACAAATATAGACATATGTTGAAATAGAAATAAAAATGTCCAGACACATGTAGGTATATTTTAGGGTCTGTAGAAGTGATTAGTCCTGACCTTGTTGACATACTGGACATTCCTGCCGTCGATCATGGTACGGATGAGGTCCAGTCGGATCTCTGTGTTCCCTATGGCCAGGTATTTAATGATCACCATCTGTACATCCTCCTCCCAGCAGCCTAGATGTATACAGAAAACAAAAGATTTGTTCAACTTTATCATGGTGTAATAGAACAAAACCAAAAGTATGTCTGTAAGGCATAATTAACTCTGTCTCCATATCAAACAGGATGTAATGGGATGGGATATCTGTGATGATATAGCTCTGAATGACAGACAGAAGATTTCTGACAGCTTTTTATCTGCTGGGAATGGAGTAAAGCCAGGGTATGATTATTTGTTCTCTGGATGGGATAGAGCAGGAAGGGTTCTAGGGATGGGATAGAGCAGGAAGGGTTCTAGGGATGGGATAGAGCAGGAAGGGTTCTAGGGATGGGATAGAGCAGGAAGGGTTCTAGGGATGGGATAGAGCAGGAAGGGTTCTAGGGATGGGATAGAGCAGGAAGGGTTCTAGGGATGGGATAGAGCAGGAAGGGTTCTAGGGATAGGATAGAGCAGGAAGGGTTCCAGGGATAGGATAGAGCAGGAAGGGTTCCAGGGATGGAATGGAGCAGGAAGGGTTCTAGGGATGGGATAGAGCAGGAAGGGTTCTAGGGATGGGATAGAGCAGGAAGGGTTCCAGGGATGGGATAGAGCAGGAAGGGTTCTAGGGATGGGATAGAGCAGGAAGGGTTCTAGGGATGGAATGGAGCAGGAAGGGTTCCAGGGATGGAATGGAGCAGGAAGGGTTCTAGGGATGGGATAGAGCAGGAAGGGTTCTAGGGATGGGATAGAGCAGGAAGGGTTCAGGGATGGAATGAGCAGGAAGGGTTCTAGGGATGGATAGAGCAGGAAGGGTTCTAGGGATGGGATAGAGCAGGAAGGGTTCTAGGGATGGAATGGAGCAGGAAGGGGTTCTAGGGATGGATAGAGCAGGAAGGGTTCTAGGGATGGGATAGAGCAGGAAGGGTTCAGGGATGGAATGGAGCAGGAAGGGTTCTAGGGATGGAATAGAGCAGGAAGGGTTCTAGGGATGGAATGAGCAGGAAGGGTTCTAGGGATGGGATAGAGCAGGAAGGGTTCCAGGGATGGATAGAGCAGGAAGGGTTCCAGGGATGGAATGGAGCAGGAAGGGTTCAGGGATGGAATAGAGCAGGAAGGGTTCCAGGGATGGATAGAGCAGGAAGGGTTCCAGGATGGAATGGAGCAGGAAGGGTTCTAGGGATGGATAGAGCAGGAAGGGTTCCAGGGATGGGATAGAGCAGGAAGGGTTCCAGGAAGGGTTCTAGGGATGGAATGGAGCAGGAAGGGTTCTAGGGATGGGGATAGAGCAGGAAGGGTTCTAGGGATGGGATAGAGCAGGAAGGGTTCTAGGGATGGGAGGAGTTAGGATGGATAGAGCAGGAAGGGTTCTAGGGATGGAATAGAGCAGGAAGGGTTCCAGGATGGAATGGAGCAGGAAGGGTTCTAGGGATGGATAGAGCAGGAGGTACATAGGGATAAAATGGTACAATGTACACCTTGCCTATTGCTATTCTTACATGGCTGTAACCTACCTATAACTTTCTTACATGGCTGTAACCTACCTATAACTTTCTTACATTCCTTAACCTACAAATAACTTTTTACATTGCTGTAACCTACCTATAACTTTCTTACATTCTGTAACCTAACAAACTTTTACATTGCTGTAACCTACATAATTCTTACATTCTGTAACCTACCTATAACTTTCACTGTACATCTGTAACCTTAACCTTAACTTCTTTCTTACATTGCTGTAACCTACCTATAACTTTCTTACATTCTGTAACCTACCTATAACTTTCTTACATTGCTGTAACCTACCTATAACTTTCTTACATGGCTGTAACCTACCTATAACTTTCTTACATTCTGTAACCTACCTATAACTTTCTTACATGCTGTAACCTACCTATAACTTTCTTACATGGCTGTAACCTACCTATAACTTTCTTACATTCTGTAACCTACCTATAACTTTCTTACATTGCTGTAACCTACCTATAACTTTCTTACATGGCTGTAACCTACCTATAACTTTCTTACATTGCTGTAACCTACCTATAACTTTCTTACATGCTGTAACCTACCTATAACTTTCTTACATTGCTGTAACCTACCTATAACTTTCTTACATTCCTGTAACCTACCTATAACTTTCTTACATTCCTGTAACCTACCTATAACTTTCTTACATTCCTGTAACCTACCTATAACTTTCTTACATTCCTGTAACCTACCTATAACTTTCTTACATGGCTGTAACCTACCTATAACTTTCTTACATTGCTGTAACCTACCTATAACTTTCTTACATGCTGTAACCTACCTATAACTTTCTTACATTGCTGTAACCTACCTATAACTTTCTTACATTCTGTAACCTACCTATAACTTTCTTACATTCCTGTAACCTACCTATAACTTTCTACTTTCTTACATTCTGTAACCTACCTATAACTTTCTTACATGGCTGTAACCTACCTATATAACTTTCTTACATTCCTGTAGCCTACCTATAACTTTCTTACATTCCTGTAACTTACCTATAAGAATAAGTGACTTGGCAGCTTCGTAGCGGACTCGTTTGTCTTCGTCTCCCTTCATACGGTCCTTGAGGGCATAGAAAACCATAGTATCACCGCACCTTAACAGGCCGAGATGCTGTGGAATTCAACACAAACAATTTACTAATATTTTTTGTAAAGCTCAAATTACTCATTGTTGGTAGAAATGGAAAAGCAATTTTTCAAGTGATAAAGCAAGCAAACCTAATTGATCAACATCTGGATTTAATTTTGTTTGGGGGATATATTTACCTTTGCAGCGTCTATTCTCTCCTCGGCCCGCTCTGACACCAGGTTGTTGTGTACCAAGGTCTATAAACACAACACAATTCTTAAAATTCATACCAAGGATCATACAAAATTCTGTCAAAACAAAACCAAATCATTCAATGTTTGAGATTTGATTAACAAACACATATTCTTGGTTGATACTTATATCAATCAAATATGTATGATTATTGAATAATTATAGAGAATATTGTTAGAGTTCTATATCATATGTAAGTTTAAAAGGCATATCTCATTATTCTATCTGAACAATGTATGTTATAGTGCTATTATAATATTCCCTGCTACATAGTTAATTGTGTAAATGTATATACATTTCCATGACAACTAAACCTAAACTCTGACCCCACAGTATTACCTTGACTCTCTCCCACTTGAGCCCGGAGTACTCTCTGTTCTTGTTTTTAGGTTTTATCCTGCTCCACATACTCCCTGTAATACAAATCACACTACAGCCATTAGTACACCAGAACACCTTCATGCAGACAATCAAATCTAGACAAAGTAGTTCCATTATGTACAAACAATTCTAAACTACAAAGAATCGGTAATCAATTGTAAGAATTTTGTCATGAATGGTATAAAAATAATATGTTTTAACAAACAATGGTAACTGTACAACATATTTAAAGTGTAATACCATAATAAGACAAAAAGGTTTACTTCATACTTAATTTGAAAATACAAGCTACTTTAAAAAATATTTGTCCATGGCATGTATCAATACTACTCATTATGACTAGCAATATACCTATGGCTGGTGAATGGCCCATATTATACAGAACAATTTTACATTTACCCAAAATTCAACATGTAATTGAATAAAATGATCTAGTTCACTGTAAATAACCCATTTTACGCCACTAAAATGGCTCCTTATTGTTGGCTTTGACAGTATGGCTGAATTTACAAAAGAAAGAGAGGAAAGAAATCATCAATAATTAATATACTGTATTATGCTAGGAAAGATATACTCCAACATAATCATGTACCAAGAAAGAGGATTTTTTACCATCACAGTAGCACTGATATTATCACTAGATAAAGAATAACTGAATGGTTTAGATTTTGTTGCAGGATAGAATGGGCTTGTGTCATTTTCTAAGGCAGTCTTTTTTTTCATATTTTGGAATAATAGCCATATACATCTTTGCTGTAGATAATTATACCTCAACCAAAATAAAATGCAAGTAAGAAACAAAACAATAAAACTTACATCAAAACAAAAATAATGAGTACTAAATTAAGACCATCAAAAATTAATAAAAGTGAAAAATATCAAAATCAGATAAAAACAAATTGAAAAGAAAAACAAACACAAAATGAATTACTCCCCATCCATTAGATAGATACAAGTTTAGTATGAATGTCAGTATTTAGTTAAACTTTACATTTTACGATATTTTTGTGAGTTTTAGCAAATGATATAAGCATCAGATACCATAGCCTGATAAATCATTTGAATATTTCATAAGATAATAAGACACATTTCTGAGTGAATTTCGTTATAGTATTCTCCGTTGCTGATTTTAATGTTGATAGAGTCAGGAAAAATGTACTGAAGTAATAGTTAGATAAGAAAAATTAGAGCAACAGGGTGAAATATGAAGGGGAGATAACTCCTATTTACATGCTATGAAGAACCCTTTTTTCAGATACAATTTTACTTTTTCACACTTTGATACTTTACATAACCATTTGCTCTTTCCTTAACTTCAGAAATAATTAAGCATTAATTCTCAATACCTTTTGGATTTATGAAGTCATAGATAAAAAACCGGGCGGACATTCCTTCCGTTTTTATAATTTTAACTTGAATAAATCAGTTATGTACCAGTTAGGCATTGATTTTCTTAATTGCTTTTACTAATTTTTACAATAAAACAAATTCAGATGAGCCACATTGATATTTTAGCCCATACAAATGTATTTGAGTTTGATCAATGACTGTGCCGCTTTTAGAATTTACCATGAAGACATTTTTCGTGTATGATGTCATAATTCTCGACAAGCTAATCTTTCAGTCTATGCAAAAATGGACTCATACTTCTAAACCAATAAGAATGAGTGTAATTCACGAAATAATATTATCTTAAAATGTAATGTAGGTTCATTGCTTGTATGATCAATGATGATAGTTTTAGGGTGGAATGATTTTCAACCAAAACATTAATAAATTACAAAAGAAAACTTCAGTAAAACAATAGAACAGTTGTATCATACAATACTACAACATATGAATAAATCATTAATCTACATATAAATGTAATTTGATTAAAGTAGATATAATCAGCAGAAACTAAAGCCTGGAAGCAGATTAATAAGTGAGTATTAATGTCTCACAAAAGCCAGACTACCATTTTACCTTCATTGTCGGAGTCCTCGCTCTTCAGGTCTATAAGTTCATCCTCGAAATCTAAACATAGGCGTTAGTCGTGTGTACAAACCAAGGGCACTAACTCTTTCATTGTGATGTTAAGTAGGGTCTCACAAACACTTGCATGCATACAGATTTGTACAGTGATAACATTCTACTTCCAGTGATAGAGACATGCATTAATATAGATAGTACAATTACTACAGAATACACTTTGTACCAGTGTTCACACCAAAACTTTATAGAACTTCAGTATCTAGTTGCAGTTTAAATAAAGCATGTGATTGTATAGTTTGCCTCAATTTTAACACAGTGTTTGGACTAATCTGAACATTGTGAAGAGGTTGATCTTTATCAAAATTTTGCTAAGCAGAATCAATAATATTTGGACCAAAGTCTATGTAAGGTTTTATTTTAACATTTGAATCATTTCAATGGAATCAAGTTTTGGCAGGCTATAGATATATGTTATTGCACATAACAAGTTATTTTCGCAGGAATTCATTTTCACGATTTTATAGGACATTGCTATGATTTGATCTGCAAAAATGTTGAGATGGATTGAGTCATATAGACCCTGAAAGCCAGATCGCCAAAATTTAATTACCTCGGATTTTATCAAAATCGCAAAAAATTTTAACCCATGTTGATAACCAAGTATACAAAGTTAAGTGACAGTTTAATCAAGAGGGAAATAAAATATGGGTCTTAAGGAAAATATTGGATATAAAGCCTATTTATGTTTATTATATCTGCTGTGTTGGAATAGAATATAACGAGATCAAACAATATCATATCATAAATATACGTACATCACATTGTTTAATCTTGAACTACTTTTGTTATACATTATATAACCAAGTTATTGTGCTATATCATGGGGTACATTTTAGGATGATTACAGTTTGATGTATTTCCATTGATATTTTGTATAGCAGCTGGTTACAGTGTATAACAATTATCGTGAGTGTATCACATTAAACAATATAGGATATAACAACGATATGTAGTGGCTGGTGAACACATGCAGAATCTATCAAGTATCCAGACTTACCTCCAGAAACCTTAGTTACGGCTCGTGAAAATGTTGGCTTGGTCCTGTTAATACATCACACATTGAAATCAATATGACAGCTAAAATCATGATGATGAGCGATAATGAAATTTACAAAAAGACATAGGTAACATGTGTATACATGTATTTACAATTTAGACTTACAAAATACCATCATATATACATGTATATAAATATACTTATGCTGTAGACTTATGAATACCAACATGGTTACTTGTACTTACGCTGTAGACTTTCGGCTGCTGACTACACTTTTTTCCTGCTCTAACATCAGCCTGAATTTCCTCTCTGTGCTGTTTGGCCCCTTCTGGCTGGCCCTAGTCCGCTCCCTATATAATGTTAGTTTCGTCTCCTTGGCTAGATTCCTTTGGTTTACAATACGAATTGCAGGATTTCTGACTGTCGGGTCGGAGTTCGCAAAGGAATCAGCCATTCGTGGATATGCTTTGCCTGCCGTCTGTGTAGAAGAGAATGCTTTCATCGAATATTCCAGTCAATTGTCTTAAAGATCAAATGTAAATTGGTCTTTATAGCCAGGTAGTCTTGATTATACACAGGTCAAATAGTGTTTTAATTAGCCAACTAGGACCAAGCAAGTGGTCTTTATCTAGAAGTGGTCACTAAGGCAGGTTTTATTGTATGTGTCAATCAGCTCCATTATTGAATAATCTTGAAAGGTTTAATTAGTTTTAACGACTCATTAAGTCAGAGTAATTAAAGGACATGCCAGGTTTACTGGTGGAGGAAAGCTAAAAGACCTGGAGAAAGACTACTCTCCAATGGTCAGTAACAGCTGGCAACTTCCTCAAATGGAATTTTAAACTTGTGGTCCAGAGGTGGAGGGCTTGTGGTACATGTAATATGTCGGGAAACCTCCTTAATCCATGCCTGCATGCATATCTTGTTGATGTAGAGAACATATATTTTGGAGACAGCAGCATACTTTAATAACCAAGTACACTAATTCAATGTCAGTGATGTTATAAAGTTACAAACTATTTAAATCTTGTCACATAATAAAATAACAGTCAGTTAAGAATGACATGCATAATCTTAATGGAACAAATCTGAACACTAAGTTAATTGAATTTGCTGTCAAACTCTCCAGTAGAGTATATTGACAACAGATTTCTTTGATAAATCAACCCATAACTTTATAAAATATCATCTACAAAAATACAGAAAGCCCAAAGATGACGTTTGTCGCCAAAATCAAGAGCTGATATGTTCTTACCGTTCGTGTAAGGGGGAGTAATTCTGGGGGAGGAATTGGTTTTGGATAGTACACAAGACGTCCAGATTTAGATGTGCCGAGTCGTCTGTTCTCCAGTTTGGGTAGGACTGGAGTTTCTATGGAGTCTAATGTGTGAGAGCGTGATAAGTCCTGAGTTTCTACCGACGACTGTAATAAATGGATTAGATCATGCACATGCTTTACACGGTGTGAAGAATAATGGGTATATAGTGTGGGTGGCCATTACTGTTGTCAAAAAGATAACACATACACATATATCAGCTTTTTCTAATTTCAAATTCTTCATATCGCCACATTTGACAAACAGAGGTATAATTATTTTTTGAAAATCACAAAAACCCCTTTGCGAAAGGTTGAAATGAGACTTGGACGAGACTGAAACCTCACTAAAGAAGATCCTTAAATCATCGCTAGTAAGGATACTTCGATTCTTTTGCAGATAACAATCATAGGTATGACAGACTCAGTTGAGCAGTGTTATCAAAATCATTATCAGATTTTAAATTACATTACTGTCATAATTAACTAAATAAACTATAATATCATAGTTGTAGTGAGGTTTTGATGATAATTAAAGCCTTGAAAAAGTGTGGAAGCAATCTGCTTTACTTGTGAATATCTGTTAACAACAGGAGAAATGCTGGCCAAGCAAAAAATTACTTATACATGCATCAATACAACATTTTTTTTATAAAATGGTAAATATTTGAGTACATTGTGATTAAGGTCAGTTTGGACATTTTACTTCCATATAGTTAAGCCTGTTATCTGAATTTAGCTGATTAAAATAATGTTAATTTTATTATCAATATATATTTTTTATTGTATCGTAAAAGTGATGGTTCATGCAAATATACATGCATTTTTTCTTGAGCTTAATAGTGTATAGTTGATATACAGGGTATATTATATTTTGTGTTTTTACAATACCTTTGGAGCAAGGGCAGTTGAAGCTGACACAGAAGTGGTTTCTTTACTGGCCACTGGAAAATCACAACATAACATGATCAGTACACAATACACTTTGTGTGATGATTTACTGACTTTCCCATTTCAGAGGCACAGATTATATGAACTTTGAGTTTATTAAGATTTTAAATTACATGTTGTATCTCAACAAGTCAATGGAGTAAACATGACAAATAAAGACTAGCGCTAAACAATAGGACCCAGTGTTGTTTCTGCAAAACCACAAATTAAGAGTTTTGCTTGGTTTGTACTAGGTAGATTGTATTATAAGATCTTTAATACAAGTGCATGAAAATGTCAAAGCAGAACTATATCTAGACACTTCTTAGTATGTCCTAATACCTATATAGGTAATTAAAAATGCTAAAATCCTATTGATCTACAGTACTTAGAATACATATATTAAAATGTCAAAGTTAATGTAAATCAAACTTACTACTACTCTGAAGTAAACTGTGCTCTCGTCTGTCAGTAGACTTTTTAGTAGGACGAACAGACAACATGGCTGCTTTGTAAACTTTGTCATACATTCGGTGAAGTCTGTTTGCTAATTTGTCTAAATCCATTTTCTGCAAACAAAAAGAAAGTACAAAAATTAAAATTGAATTACATATATCAATTTATCAAAGCAAAACTTTATCAACACAATAGATTTTATTCATTATATAACAGCTCTATTAGAACAATATAGCTATGACATATTGTATCATTAGTTCCTATATACAAACTTGATTCATTAAAGGGACAATTCACTCAGGCTAATTCTTTTACATAACCAACAAGCAAAATATAGCATAAATGTATTGTTCTACATTTCTTATGAAACATATAACATAAGATATTGACAAATCCCACGTCATTGTTTAGTATTTTAACTGATACCGTTGTAATTACAAATTGTTGATCAATATGTTTAAGCAGGTACAATATGTACGCTGTACCAATATCCGAGCCGAAGTCACGCACGTTAAACAAATGAACTACATAACCACTGTGGAGGTGATAATATATTTTTTTAGGCAAGACAATTCACCTAATAAGGTAAACACACTTCTGTCAGAGCGATTTGAGCAGTTTTAGATAAAAGTAGCATTACTCTACGAGCAAGGGACTGGGTTCGGCATACAAGATATTCGACCACAATGTGTAATGGCGGACAGTGAGTGAGCTTGAACATTTCACACGAATTTCACCACCATGGGATTTTCTGACATATCACAGTAAAACCGACTGATCTAATTTCCATTAGAACTGTGGGTTTTCCGATATATATACAAATTTTAATGTTCTCGTAGAATGAATTGTCCCTTTAAAGTACAATGTACTCAAATTTTAATAGGTAACTAACTTCAAAACTGGTTAAAGTTAGTGCAGTTATGAATAAAAGTTTAATGAACAATGCTTGTCCAAAAAAAAAAAAAAAAAAGCAATTGAAATAAGCACAAAAATGGGATAATCTCCAAAACGCGAAAAATCATTTTCAGTCATTAAAACTCACATGTATATCCATGATGTCTGTTCCTCCTTTACTTGGTTCTCTCCAGGGCAGGACTTCATATTTCTTATCAGCTACAAATCACATAAAATTCAAATTATTCCCGATATATATGTATAAGTCATTTGACATTTTAATATAATGGTGAAGTTAAATAACTGTTCATAACATTTCATTCTATGTAACATTTTAACATACTTGGGGTAAGTGTGTATATATTTGGAAGATTTTGTGTTCCCTTGTGATATTAGTACTTACGACGCGGCAAAAAGGATCCTGGTACAGCTAGCCCCATCTGGTGGTAGGAAAGTGGGTCTAACTGACACATGACGTCGGCATATTCTCCATACTCAAATCTGTGGTGTTCCGACAACCAGTATTCCATCACCAAGTCTCTCTCTTCCTCTGCAATCTCTCGCAGAAACGCTAAAAATATGACAGGTTTCTCTTAATGTCATGACACATGGAAATAATTTGTAAACACAAAACAATTTGTGCATTGAAATAAACTGTCAACAAATGTAATTCACAGATGTAATCCTAGACAAGCTCATCAAAATTAAATTTGTTTGCTCTAAATCACTCTAGACACAGCTAGAAAAAAAGCTTGAATCTGCAAATTTTAGTAGTCTCTGCATTTAAATAGCTGTGCAATATCTAAACGTTTCTCCTTCAAATATTGATTCACACTGTAGCTATAACTAACAAGCTCAATAATAACATGTTTTAAACATTTGACTAAAAATGTGAAAATTACTGATCCATTTTCTAACAACTTGTGTTTGCATTAAATCAGATACAGTACTGATAGTAACTGACCAAAGGTCTTTTTAGCCACATCCCTTCACATACACTAATGCAAGCAATGTCAGGATAAATGTAGGAGTCATATGCAGAACTAAGGGCTGTTGAACTGACAGTTGGTGACAGAGCTAATTACAGTAATGAATAGATTTGAATGAATGCAGCCTTCAAAAAATTAAACGATAGTTACATTTTCATTACTTTCTTGGGATCAATTACATTTTTGTGTTCAAATTATACAAATTATCTGCACATTTAGCACCATGGAAAGTCCTCTCCAAAGTAAACCATTGTTTCAAATTAATTTTCAGAGTTTTATGAAAGTTAAACTTAATTCCATTAACATTCTTATCAAAATGAGGGATCCTAGCCCATGGCCTTATTATAATGGATGTGTGTTAGACTTACACAAAATAAGGTCAGGCTTAACCAGTACCAAAATATCTCAGATGTTTTTTTATTTATTTATTTTTTGTATTTTTTTATTTATGATAACTATATGTTCTGATTACTAGTTTCTCCATGCTCAATGATACATTGATTTCTAACAATTTACAACCACATGTAAGTTTGTAAAGCTCCACATGCACACCAATCAATCAGTGAGTTAAAGTAACCATATAACTACAGTTGGTTTTTAATATATACTAGTAAGCAGGTGTACCATACATGCAATTTTAAAGCATTCAATATGTGTACACTAAACAAAGTACATGTAATATGTTTGCAAAATCATTTTTTTAGCAAATAAACAATATGTTTTACTAATGCACAGACATACTTAAGGAATTACATATTGCACAAAGATTTTAAAACTAAGACGACCATGCTTCAGGCAAACTTCTCCCTCATGAAATACTATTCTAAGAATATCAGTGATCACAAATATATGCAATTTTTAAAATTAAATATGTGTAGTTTGGTATTTTTATTCTTAAAAGGAATTTGAAGAGAATTGTGCATTGGTATGACTGGTACATGAAACTCCAAGTATCACTTCAAATCAAATAGATATTCATGAAAAACCAGGCTATTATTGCATACTATGATTTATAAAGCAACAAAATATACACAAAGCATTTTATAAGTACTTACTATTTACTATGTATACATTGACTGGCAGCTGGTATGAGTTAGTATAATTCTACATGGTTATTTAAAACTAAAACCACTCTACTTCATGCATATTTAAATAAACCATACCAAGATTTCCTGAACCACAGACCCAATACTAGGGATATTAATACAAATGTACCAACAAAATCCAACACAAGGATCACATGACTCCCATGCATTAGGTACCGTCCTGAAGCTACACACAACATTACCTGGCTGGTACTTCTTTAACATCTTCTTCCTGTGACGTTCTAATTAATGTGGCACAATTTTATAGACACATAAAATTCATGGACACATCTACCCCTGCCCCTCAATGACAATTACTGTGTTTTTGTTGAAATTAGACCTTTCAATTAGTACATGTATTATTAATGGAGACCAGATAAGATTCAAGGAATCTTTTTATCGTTAAACCTAAAGTATCACAGTCTCTGATACCCCTTCTCGAAGAATTTTTTTCATTTCTTTTCTTTTTGTTATAATATTGTGGAAATTTGCTTCATGTTATAAATGTATATGATGTATAATGATGCAATAATATTATTTCAAAGCAAATGACAGCTGATCTGTTTGCACCAGAACAGAGTTTGGTCTTCACTATAAACATAATAATTTATACGTTTAATTTATGTGTAATGTTGATAAGGTCAAATCATGACCATTTCTTCATTTCATTGAAAATCTGATAATAAAGAATTCTGAAAAGCTTAAGATATATGTGTCAAAAGTGTTACAACATCTCCTTTATGACCTTATCATATCACTTTAAAATGTAGGCTTACTGTAATGTTACTTGTAATATTTCATAATAGCTAACACTAACACATGCTTAATTGAAAGGTAAAGGATTTTTTGTAATTAAAATTTTGCTGTTAATGATTTCATACAAAAATGCTCTCCATGCAATAAAATTTCTTCATGCTTCAAACCACACAAAAAACATCATTCACTGATACATGCAATCAAGTTTTTTCTACAAAAACTACTAAGAAATAAACATTAAGTAGATTTATTTTCTACAAAAACTACTTAGAAATAAATATTAATAATAACTTTAAAAGATATCAAAGTTATAATCACCCATTAACAAACAGATATATACATGTACATATAGCTTTTGAAGAAATGTTGAATTATAGACCTGAATACCAATAGAAATTTGTGCAAAAATTTGAAAACCAATAAGATGAACATAATTTGACAGAAATGTTCCACTCACTACTTCCATATAAGGTCTTACCTGCTCGGGTGTCCTCCCTGCGAGGTGACACAATAGTGACGCGACTCTTGGTTGTCGTGGCCGACACTTCAGTAATAAATGTCTGTCCTCTCTTATCATCCATACTTTCCAGTCCTGCCACTTTGTCCTCTGCTTCTCTTTCTTCTTCTGTTTGTTCTTCTTTTTCTTGTGATTCTTTCTCTTGATCTTTTTCTTTTAATACTTGTTCTTCTTCCTCATCTTTTTCTTCTTCTTCTTCTTCTTCTTCTTCAGAATCCTCTTCCTCATCATCACTGCTATCCTCTGATCCTGAGGACTCCTCTGATCCAGTAGATGATTCGAGAGAGCGCTCAGTTTTTTCTTCATCTCTTTCTGTATCATCCCCTTTATCTTCTGATTCTTCCTTTTTCTTTACAAGAATGTAAAAACATCACTTTGAGAATATATGTTAAAAGCCACTTTTTTGTTTTGATTAAAGCCAAACTGTATGTCCTCATAAAAACTAATTATCTGTTCATGTGTCATCAGAATTTGACTGAAAGTTAAACTTCATCATCAAAAATTAAGTGAAAAATATCAAATTTTGTCTTCTTAAAATTTACAAATAAAATAAAAAGTCAGTGAAATAAAGAATAACATAATGATTCTCTTAGTCTTGTTCTTACCTCTTCCTCATTATCTGTCATTATAGGAGGCTGTGATTGCTCTGTGGAGCGTGGTGTAAACTCCCGTTTATCCTTGTGAAACATGGTAGGTAGTTCTCCGAGTTGATCGTTGGCTTCAGACCCTCCTTCACTCTGACTCGTCATGCCCTGTTCTGGAGCCGGTGCTTCACTTTCAGTTTCCTCCTCTGTCTCTGCTCCAATGCCTCTCTGCGGGTACAGTGCCCTGCTCTGGGTCATTGACGAGGCAGAGGAAGGTGTATCCAAAAGGCCTTGACGATGACGTTGCATTTTTCTATAGTCCTCTGATCCACTGATAGAAGGTGAGGTATAGCCATGCCCCCTACTCTCATCCTCAGAGTCCGGCAGTCGTGACTGGATGGGGGGTAACATACGCCTTCCCATATAGCCTTCATCCCCATCACTCATGTCGTCATTGTCAGACATACCAGACCTGAAGGTCGTCCCGCCCCTCTCTTCAGATCCTCGATTTCTGTTTGGTCTTGGTGGCTGACCCTGTTACACAAACATGTTATTTCTCTTTAACAAATCCATAACACAATGGAAGTTTAAATCAATCTTATTGCTTTATACCTTAATCAAATAAAGACTCTTTGCATAGTAGTTTTATATCATCTACCACTGAATAATGTACATGTGAAAGTGGAATTATTTGAAGAGTGAGAATTTTAGCTGCTTTTATTAAACCTCTGCAACCATATCACTGCACACACAATCATATCAGTAACTTAAAAATTGGAAATGTGAACAATTAGACTAAGATTGTAAAGCGCAAAACTGTCCATGTCTACCATACATATTACAGTGATATTTTCAGGTACATTTGAGGCTGAATAAAGACCCCTGTCAAAGAGAAATTTTGCTGTATTTCCCCAATTTTATGTCAATATTTTCCCAAATGAAGAAAAACTCTCTGAAATATACATGTTTCGAGAAAGATGCAATGTACTGTTTTCCAATTTTAAAAGGTACAGGACTCTGAAATTATTGAGTAAGAAAATCACTGTATTATCATACAACTTTTGAGGCATTTTAAGAAAGTGAATTATGTATTAGGAAAACAATCCTTAATGTGTCTTGATTCCCACTATCCCATCATATCATTTGGTCCTTGAGAGTATCCTTGATATTCACTACTCACCCTAATCCTAACTTTTCCACAGAGTGCCCCCATCCTGTCCTCCAGCCACATGACTCGCTTGCGAGCCTCCATGATGTCCCCATTTTCATGTTCAAGGGCATTCTCTAGATCCTTTCTAGCATGAACTAGCTCAGAGTCAATTTTATACAAAATCTGAAAGAAAACAAAGAGAATTCACATCAATTATGAATATATGCATTCATAACTCATATGTTGAACAACAATGTAGTTTCATTTATATAATCAAGTGAAAATATAGATATGAGTATAATTGTATCATAATTTGTAATATGGAATATTAATTAATAAATGATGATTATCGAATAAGTAATAAAGAAGTTATTTCTGTGTCTGTACAGTATATACCTGTAGGACTAGGATTGCCGAATCTCCCTTGTCTCTAGCGGCCTGGGCCTCCGCCCTTAACTGTTCAATCTCCTCTTCAGTCTTACCATTCTCCAAATCTGTTAAGATTTGCTGCAGGGTATTCTGGGCATTTCTCACAGCCTCTGTCTGCAATGAAATCAATCAAAATGATTTTAGTTTTTTAAAAGAAAACAAATTCATGCAAATTAATTAAACACCTTAACCCAACACAAAACTATAGTACCATACATTTTGGTCATTGTCAAGTTTATCATTTTTATAAATGAAAACAATCTTTACCCATTCAAATGTTTACACGGGAGCCTATTACCCCGGTAACAAACACCGATAATTATTGAACATACCTGTTCAACCAGCAGGATGTCAGAGCGGTGCTGAACTGAGTACTTAGGCTGTAATGTAGTTCCACTACGGAACGTTTTTGGCCGGTCATTAAATAGTCCTGATTCAGGCATGGTGGTGGCTTTTCTAAAAATAAAATCAATTATAAAAGTACATTTATATTTATATTGCTGTTATGAAGGTCCATGACTCATAACAGCTTGACTGCTTGAATATACATGTAGCGTTTAAGAATATTGACTACGTGACAAGGGATCAAACCCAAGTGATTATTTTTGTAAGATATTACAGCATGTTAATAAGCAGAATTATTCAGACTAAGGTTACTGTTTCTGGTGCTACATCTTATGGTTTTACCATTAAAATGCTCGATCTGACAGCTGAGTGATCTGGTATTTACAAATCACACTACTGTCCTTTCTTACTTATCTCCCCTGGCTTTCTTTAGATTTTCAACCCCCACTAGTCAAGAAAAGTTGCTGACTACTTTTAAAAAGAAACAAAAGTGTCATGTGTTTTTTAATAAGTGTAACAGTAGCAACAGTACACCCCTATAATATTTGTGCTTGAACTCAACACTAAATACTAGAAGCTGACACACAATTTTAACCCATTTATTAATATGATCATATTGTGGATGTGTAGTCTAGAAGAACAGGGGGAAAACGCATTCATGTCTATTAGCCCGGCGAGGAATCAAACCCATATATGGCAGGACTCCGGTGTGAAAAACTTAACTCTGTCTCTACCAACTGTCTCCAACAATACCAGTATTACAGGTACAAGACACTTTTGAAACATTATGCACAGGCGTTTAGCCCTATAGACATTTTTCTCTCTATATCATATGCAATACTGTGTCAAGGTATAGCTCAGCCGGCCATATAACATGTAAACTACCCAATTTCAGAAAAAGTATGATTATTAACAAACTTTATAAGATGTGACAATGGGAATACTCTCAATTGACAGACAGATAATTTATCTTTAATTTGGTATATGACACAATATACACCATGCTGTATCAAAAACAGTAGGTAGGTCTATCTAAAAACATCGTAAAACAGCAGCATTTCTACAGGTTGCACTCTGTCAGACAGTGACGTCTTCTGATAGACACACAAGGGCTCTTGTGGGTAGCTCAAAAACCACTGCATGTCAACACTTCAGCTTCATAAGAATGAAAATTAGGTAGAAAACAAATATATTTGTACATTATGTTACTTTATATTTATATACCATCCATTTGTTCAATACAGACCTTCAGAATTTAACAAAACCATAATTTTAATACAGCACTTGCTGTTTTTAGCATGTTAATGTTAAATTTGAGGATTTAGCCGACTGACACTATACACAAGACACATTGACCTGCTCCTGAAACCTCTTACATATATGTGAATATAGGTACAGTACTGTATAGCTGGCAGAAAATTTCAAATGATCTGACATAACATCATTTTTGCACTAATCTTCAGGAAACTTGGCTAAAAATTTACACATATTAACATATTTCGCCATGACGTTACTCTATTTATAATTTCAGCTGAAATTATCTAAAGACGACTTATGACACTTGCGGAAGCATTTCTTGTAATGAGAACGACTGCAAAAATATCACAAATATCGATCACTGACATTGACTGAAGTATGGCCCCTGGCACAGCCTGAACTTTTTACTTTTCTGTGTAAACGTTTTATTTCGATTTCATCCCAAGTTCCGTCTTTTCAATAACTAAGTTTTAAAAGATACGACAAGACACTTACACCTATGCATATCTGTGAGTTTGAACCTGTAAAAGATGAGATTAAAAATCCAAATCCATTTCATTTCTGTTTACATGTCGAAGCGTCGTTGTCGACGGATCATTTTCAGAAATACTTCGTTGTTGGACACCTTAGCCGACTGTCCAATTCAAGCGTTCAAATAACCTTAATACGCGATATTCGGAATACCTTTAACGTTTTCTCCTAAAGTCACCATATAGTCCGAGAACGAGTACCTTGTTACCCAAAATGCAAAATTTGAACTTCCGGTCTTTCTTTTACTTCCGCTAAACCTAAGGGTAAACATGTTGAAAATAAAATCCTGTCGTATAAATCTATCGCCATCTGCTTTATATAATGCTTTAAAGTCCTACTATCCACAATAGATAGTGAACAGATGATATGTAGCCATTTACACCAGTTAAATAAACGCGCATGGGCTTAATGATTAAATTAAAACGCTTCGTAATTCATGTTGTCATCCTAGTATACGATGGTGAAAAAGACGTTCAAACTATACATTGTGGATTTGTCTTTTTATTTAAGTTAAAACTGAGAATGATGTAGCAATCTCGACCCCATTTAAATATTTGGGATGTATTTATACTCGTTCATAACCCCTTTCGCCAGTTTCGGACCCTGTTTACAGTTTGAGCACCGTTATATATTCAGCATCATCAGTAAATAGCAATATTCGAAATGAAATGAAATTATATTTAAATTGACATCATACTCACTTATTATGCCGAATGTGTTTTGTTACAAATACAGTTGGTAGGATCTAGAATCTTCAATGTTGTTTCGTATGATGATATATTAGGTGATTGTATGGTAATGACTAAGTTTGAAGTGTGCTATCTAAATATTTTCTCAATTTATCAAGTGAATGTAATCTACTTCGATGTGAAAAGTCCTCGTATGTGGTAGTGATTGCCTGTTTGGATATCTATCTACCAAGAGACATTTACTTACTGAAATAGGTCAATAACTTAAAACGTTGTGTGTATGTTCATCAAACACACAACCAGTTAGCAAGAGCATTTTCAGCATAGGAATTCTACATTCAATATTACACATATTTTTATTACAGAACGAAAATGGTGCGGATGAACGTTTTGGCAGATGCCTTGCGGACAATTGCTGCCGCTGAAAGACGCAACAAAAGACAGGTGCTGATCAGGCCCTGCTCTAAGGTCATCATCAAGTTTTTAACTGTGATGATGAAACATGGTAAGACAGTTATGATCTACTTCGGCATGCGTTTTTGTCAGAAGTTTTTGTAAGTGGAACATTGGCTGGGTAGATTGATAAAAAGAGTACACTGGAAATCCTGGATTCAAATGTCAATCTAGTAACTATATTTCTTCTGCTCTTTCACATAATTGCACTTGATCACAGCTGAAAATTGTTGATCTGAAAATTGACCTTTTATGTTATCCTAATCTCAGTCAGAATGAGTCTGGAATTCCAGTCCTGAATGAAATAGCTCAGTTTTGTGTCAATCATATCTCTTACTTTGTAAAGTTTGATAGTAAATTAGTAACTTCTGGAAACAGATGAAATGGAAGTGATTTGTGAAAAAATGCTAGGTCTAATGATATTTTCCCATGGGACCCATTCCTGGAAAAAAAACTGGCTGAAGCTCTGTAATGTAGCTAAAGCTGGTCATGAGTTTAAAATTTTAAAGTTTTCATTGAGTCCAATTCTGTTTAAGAATTTTATTCGATAAGAAATTATAACAACCGAATGACAATTATTTGTTTAGTGATAGTCTCTGTCAAAGTTGACATGCGAATGAATACATACTATTGTACTACTCAATGATTTCTTACAACAAATGCGTTTATAGAAGTTCAAACAATTCGATGAATGGAAATCATCACTATTTAATTTTGCTTTGTAGGCTATATTGGAGAATTTGAAATAGTTGATGACCACAGAAATGGAAAAATCGTTGTAAACCTTACAGGAAGGTTAAACAAGGTGAGTAAATATGTGCCAACTAACATACTGTAGGGTTTTCTCCAACTCTGACATATGAACCAAAATGTTAATTTCATGATATCCGTTCGGACAAAAAAAAACTTTAAACAGAGTCAGTGTTCTCCCCCAGGATTTTTTCACTGCGCTATGGTAATTTTTCCCCGTTGCAAACTGTGCGGCGCAGCACGAATAATCCTTTTTTGTGCCACAATTTAATGATAATGGCCTAGTGTTATAATCAAAATAAAAATAACAAAAAAATAATAACATTTTGATCTCACTGTCACATTCACTGAATCCAGATTAATTGCATTTAAAAATTATTAGAATTATTTAAATTTTCAATTTAAAATTATTTTAATGTGCTTTCACAATATTCTAGATTATTATGGGATTATGCACCCATCACTATTTGTGTATTTACAATATTCAAAATAGACTGTAGTTACTGTATGGTACTGTAAATGTAAGTTTTGAGAGAGATGGAAAAAATATTAATAAAACACTGCATAAAAATTCAAGTCTTTTTTTAACACATATCTGTACAAATTTAAGATGTTTATTATCATCCTATTATGCTTAAAATTTATAAATTAAAAATTTTGGAAATTTTTTCAAATCCGGATTTCTTATACCCATCTGGCTTTATTATTACAATTACCTAACACCAAAATGGCGGCCATTTTGGTTGCAAAGTTTGTGGTATCTTTCAGCAGTATAAACCTATTTGGACATTAAAAATGTGAGTACATCATTTACAATTGCAGGCAGTGTTTGTCTTTGGTATGATGTTCACTAGCTATAATCAAAACATCTATTGAAAAGGTGTCAGTTTGTTTCCTAAACTGCCGATGTGCTGTACTTCAGTTACGACTACGTCGCTGTACCTCACATGATTGAAAGTGATAAGATCAGTGATTCCTCCTCTCTCTAGCTGACCTATATCCCCAGACTGCTAAATAGAACAAGTGAGGTGTTGGTTTGGGAGTAGTCACACCTCTTTTGTTTACTTATCAATGCTATTAATAACAGTACAATCTGGCGGGACACCCATGCGGATCACAAGTACTCAACACTGTTATGGTCGTAAAAATGGGCCCAATCACATGGCATAGCGCCATGCCAGACATCGTAAATTTATAAGAATACTACTTGTCAGGTAGCAGGAGGGATTTATTATGAGGTTTATATTCAGTAGACCTACTTAGAGAAAATGGGGGTCTGATTTATTGATGTGCAACGGGAGGCCGAAAGTGCGCTACGGAACAAATTCCCGTGCAACGGCTCAAAATTTCCACGTAACGGGACCGTTATGCGGAAAGGGCCTGGGGAGAACACTGATAGTTTTTGTTGAAAGATCAAAGTCTTGTGAATTTTCAATCACTACCTAGTAAAATGGTACACAAACATTTTAGAGGAAAAAAACAGTTTTGCAATCTTTTAACTAGTGCATAAGTTTTAAGGAAATGCTTATTTTGATCAATATATAGATAATCGAGATGTTTGAGGTTTTAAAGTTCATACAGGGCTTTTTTTTCAGCCTGAATTAGGGGGCCAAATTTCGGCCCCATGGCAAACCCTCGGCAAACCCTCTTAATTTTTCCCAATTCAAGCCTTAAATTTCCCAAAAACAAAGTATTGAATACTATCCAAAAACTTTTGCATGTACTTAGTTGGCTAAGGCTTTAAATATTAGTGAATTGGCTTCAGAAAAGTACAGAAACTACACTGAAAATAAAAAGTCTTATTTATTATGCTTTATTTCATATTTCATAATTTTTCCCAAATCTTGGATTTGTCACACATTTTCTCAAATTCAAAGCCACGGGCCCCAATTCATAGGATTCTGTCATAGGATGTGAAATGGAAAGCTCACCTTTTGAAAAATAGGTTTCTTGCCACAACATTAACTCTGTCATGATGAAGATGAATACATCTGTGAAAATGTCTCTTGGCTATGAAAGCAGTATTGGCATGGTCTGTAGAAATCACATACCATATTCGGGCCAATATCAAAGGGCCCCTCCCCATTTTTGCTACGTCAAAAGAGAAGACAAAATGGACAAGAATGTTTTAGACAATCATGAGGAGCCACAAAATATGCAATAAAGCGTTTGTAAATGATGGACGTGAGATAAATAGGCTGTTTTGCCGTCTGGCTCATTAATAATAAACTAAGGTGCGGTAACGACAGGAAAGATAATGTGACTCGTGTTATGAAAATAACATTTCATCTAATCATTCCCAATTTAATATTACACCTGCTGATTACTCCTAAAAGTTGTATGAACGTGTACAAATTTCCCCTACAATATTTGTAATTACTCAACCCAATTAATATCAGCGCTTACATCCAGAAATAAAATCATAAGAAATTTAGTAAAATCTGATGAATTCTAGAGCTGAAACGAATATTCGCGAATGAATACTTATTAACGAATATTCGAATAGTAAAATAGTATTCGAATATATTCGATAAATATTTACCTCCCTTCCGGTATCCTTTATGACGCATTATTACATCGTTATTCACATGTGAAAATCGTAAGTTTTACTTTTGTTTTACTCGTCAGTTTAGCAAAGTTCTGTATATATCAGATAAATTTTGGTAAAAGCATTCAAAAGAAATTATTTATCTTGAAAATGTGATAAAGATGAAAATAATTACGTACCAGATGCATGTTCAATCATAAAATGATTTAATTCATGGGAAATCGGCCGACTGAAGCGTGGTTGTTTACAATCGCAACGCAATGGCGGACTCATTTTTGCTACAATTTTCTGCGGGACGGTTATCGAGAAATAATAGTTAAATCGTCAAAAATAATGAAATATCAAACAATAAATTAACTATGTTATTTAAATATTATGCATGTGCAAAAAATGTTATAAGACAGTGTAAAAACAATCTTCTGACTGACTGCTAACTTGCACACTTGTTACACATGTCGGTCTTTCCTGGCATTCTGTCAAACAATTTTGCTGTGTTTTAACTTCAAACATCACACTGACGTAAAACATTGTTTAATCGATCTTTGCAACGACATGCATTTGATCCATACACAAAGGACGAAGCCCATATTTACTTTCGGTACAGTAGCGAGCGGGAAATTTGAATGAGTTGACATTAAGGTCCGAATATTCGAATACATCAAACGAATATTCGAATACCAAAATCTGCTATTCGTTTCAGCTCTAATTAATTCCAGTCATTTTTTGAAGTCGAATATGTTTCAGAGCGATATTTGCAGAATTACTAGCATATCATGTGTTACGTTTTGGGTTCGCACAGCTGTCAAGAGTTGTACCCCTCTCCTTCAAAAGTGCGAGTACAATTTCCCACCCCTCCATAAATTATCTGGAGCACTTTGCCTATGTAAGATGAACTGTATCAATAGTATTTACCTATCATAAGAGATTTTGAGAAATAATACAGAAACTTAAATGTTTAATCATTCCTAATTTAATTTTACATTCCCATTTTAAAAACCAAAAGATATTTTGAAAGATAGTGGACCTATAAAGAAATTTTTGGGTCACTTATATCATAGATTTATACCAAATGCCCATGTAAGATGACCTGTATCAATAATTGTTTGACTATTATAAGGGATTTTTGAGAAATTGTATAAATGTCTGGAGAAGATGTCAAAATCAGGCGAGGAAGAAGTTGAGTCCAAGATAGTTGAACATCATTATTTACTCATTAATGTTCAACTCATAATGTTCATGAATACCATACTTTGATCTATGGTCATATCTATTCTTCTCAGGAATTTTTTAAAATTGTTTTTCTTTTGTTTTCAGTGCGGTGTGATCAGTCCCAGGTTTGATGTAGCCCTACGTGACATGGAAAAATGGACCACAAATCTTTTACCTTCCCGACAGTTTGGGTAATTATTGATTATAAGCTGTTTAACTTATCATAATCTCTTAGATTTGAATTGATGTAAAATCAAATTCAACATCTTTGTCCTTGTAATTAAGACAAATTAGAAATATTTTTTTCTTCCTTTCCATGTAAAAACAATTTACAATTTTACGATATTCTCTCAGATAATATCCTTAATAAATGTGTAATGTTTTACTTGGTTGACCAGACAAATCATATTGCTACATTTTGACTGAATTCTTTCTGACTTTCAGATACATTGTGTTAACAACATCTGGTGGAATCATGGACCATGAAGAAGCCAGAAGGAAGCACTTGGGAGGAAAGGTGTTGGGATTCTTCTTCTAATGTGATTACCATAGGGAAAAAAAGACTGGTCCTTTGTCTGTGCTTTATTTGTTCCTTACAAAATAAAAGTTTACAGAAGGGGAAAACGAATGTGTAGTTTTCTGTCAAACAAAAAATACAAGCAACATAATTATACATTGTAGTTGTGGCAGCACCATTTATACTAACAAGATTCAACAGCAGATGAGAAAAGGAATTTAGTTTTAGCATCTGTCAGTTGAGGATTGTTACTAAAATCTTTGTACAAATCTTCTTTTTTTTCCACCCCACTGTCTGTAACCAATCTCGAAATAGTAGTAAAAATCATAGCAAGTCTAAAAGAAAGCCTCTTGTCAACTAATCCATCCAAAATAAAAAGGCAAAAGCAATATGCATTAAGGGCACAAGGAGATCAGTAACAAAATAATTGTTATATATGAATGTATATCAGATCAATGAACACAAGATCACAGAAGGATCTTTGCACCATCCTTAGATAACTATTGTCCTTTCTGGGGAAGCTAAATCAAAATCAGCAGCAACTTCCAATTATTGACTAGTTTTCAACTATTCAATTCGCCCATGATGATTGAAACGGTCATATTTTATGTGCATATTGTATTGTGTTTCTGAGAAAGTAGTCGGAAGGGATCCTTATTTCTTACATACCTGTATACGTATGGTTTAGATTCTTATAGACACCAAAATTCATCAATTCTTCAACTAACCAGAAAGTGTTACAGAATTAGGCTTTTGTATCTTAAATATTTAGTACACCCCGATCCAGTTACATGTATTGTGGTATTCATTATATTATTACAGCTCCAGTTGCCATGGTAACAATCTAAAATCTGCAGAAATTTAATACAGTAGAACACAATCTTGAATTTAATATCTTCTGAGAATATGTAGGCAATCAAGCTATATCTTAAGGAGAAATATAAAGTTTGTTCAAGAATGCCCTCCAATTTCTAAATGAAAAACTTAATATTTCAGTTTTTTACGATATTTTGTATGGATGCCAGGACAACTATATCTGCTATGGTACACAACTATCACACCAATTGCTTCAGAGGTGTACTCGATATTCGAAATTCAATTATTCACTGAATGGTTTGGGGGAGGGCATAAAAAGAGGAGTCAAATCGTGTACAAAGTCCTTTGACAAAATTGTTTAAAAATAATGTTTTGAGTCCTTATATTAAAGGTTTTTAAGTATTGGAGAAAAAATACCTATTTCATTTGACAAAGAAGATCTATCCATGGTGGGCGTAAGGATCTCGTAATTACATAAGTTCGCCTGCAAAAAAGGGTATACAGCAAGGCAGCATCAATGTCAATTTTTTCCTTCCTTGAAATCAAGAGACCAGATAATTTGCCTATAGCAAACTGGAATGAAAGAAACAGGGCAATTTTCGTTTATAGCGCACTTGCACCGTTTGTAAAAGTAATGATTTCAAGTATAAATCCAGATGGACCTGCAGATTTTGATATGGGACCTAAGAGCTTCACCAAGGCTCATTTGAAAAGAATATAAAATCACAAATCATTAATTCAATATCATTATGATCAATCCCAAAATGCAATTCTAAGGGCCTATGCATATGAAATTTTAGAATGAGGCCTTCAGCACTTTACGAGAAATAGCGGTAACAAACTTCAACTATCAAAATTCAAAACGGCCATTTTGTTGACCAATTGGTCCCAAAATGCAATATGCACAACCACAGCCCATGGGGAATCTACATACGAAATTTGAGGTAGATCCCTATAGTACATATGCACAACTAGTGTTATTGCATTAGTGTTGAAGGGATCTGTCTCAAATTTCATATGTAGGTTCCCCTAGGGACCTTGTTGTGCATATTGCATTTTGGGACCGATCGGTTAACAAGATGGCCGCCAGGCAGCCATCTTGGATTTTGTTATTCAAAGTTTGTTATCGCTATTTCTCAGAAAGTACTGAATGGATCTGTCTCAAAATTCATATGTAGGTTCCCCTAGGGCCCTAGTTGTGCATATTGTTATTTGGGACCGATTGATCAACAAGATGGCCGCCAAGGAGTCATCTTGGATTTTGATAGTTGAACTTTGTTACCGCTATTTCTCAAAAGGTACTGAAGCGATCTGTCTCAAATTTTATGTGTTGTATGTTTGAAAAAGTTTAAAAAGTAGAGAAAAGATCCATCTTTCCTTTGTCAGATATAGATCATTCTTTGGTGGGCGCCAAGATCCCTCTGGGATCTCTTGTTTTTTATATACTTTCACCATTGAAAGTAAATAACATATAAACTACATCCCCTTAATTCGCACCTGAAAGTTTCATACTTTTCAGTTTTAAAAGTTGTCAGTTCAAATTTTAAAACATTCACAAATGGAACAAAAGTATCATATTTTAAATTCAACATTTTAATAACATTTTTTTCTTCAAAACAAAAAAAAAACGTACAACTAATATTTCACATTAAATGTTTACAATTAACATAAACCATAATACTTCTACACTGTTTTTCCCTTTATTGGTGAGTAGCATGTCTACTATCTAAAGCTACAATCAACATATATACATGTACATATCATTATATCGTTTTCAATATGCAGGGCCCATCTCGATTTGCCCTCTCCTTCTTCTAGATTATAACTTAGAACTGCAGCTCTCTGCTTCTGTAGACTCATTTGTCTATATGAGCTGCAAGATCTTCTATTGATAATTTCCCCTGAGAAGAGCACAAATCAAGCTGACCTCTGTAGCAAGTTTTACAAATCTGGGACCACCAGAGCTAACTAAATTAAGCATTGAATACACAGTCTTACAACTTATGGCTATCTCTTGGTTCTTGTAGTAGTCCATTATATTCATTTGAAGACATTCCATCGTATCTTTGATAATATGGACCACAAAAAGGACCACAAAAAGATAAGCCGCACAAAATAGGTTCAACTGCATACTGCCTTATATAAAAGATTTATTTATGAAGTAGTGAATCATAGTTTAAGAAATCTTGATGTCAATAATAACACTTTAAAAAGAATATAGCATTGCTACAAGGCAAGGTTTCATTAAATGTCCATATACACAAGATTTTTTTTATCTTTTACACAAAAACAATAGAATATTAGATATGTTAATTTTTATGAGCCCGTCATAAAATAGAAGTTGCCTAACATACAGAAACAAAAATGAAACCAAAAATAATGTTCTTGCTCTTTTTCTTTAAGAAGAAATTTGATTCTGAAAATGTCAGAAAATATATATCCCTTTCTAACAAAACAATAGCACCAGAACAAGAGCATTTTTAGGAAAATGACATTTGGAAATGTCAAATAACTAACATTTTTATTACACAAGCTATATCTGTAATATTGATATCTCCTTGCATTGTAGCTTCTATTACATACCAACATTTGCAGACATCTATTTATGAGCAATAATTAATACACAACAACCTAGTTGATTACAGGCTTACTAGTACTCTATCACAAATCTCTATATTTTGTACATGGTGCATTAATAATTTAGTAACTTTACCAATTAATGACAAATTTTAAGCAGTTACTAACATCAAACTACAGCAGAACTCTCCTGGGTGACATGTTCTGCTACGTGTAAAGAAGCATTAATCTTTAATATGAAATTACACACACAGCATGCCTGTCAATTCTTTGACCATTTTAAAGTATGGCCGCAATTGGTTGTTAGGTAACTGCATGTGTAATTATATCCTAAACTACTCAATAGTGCAAAATTGGTCATACACTCCAGAAATAGTTCTTCAAAGGGCAAAAACCTATTCATGGAATTAAACACGTAATAGTTTAAACAATGCCACAACGATGAAGTTACCAGGTATTTTGTTTTCCTTTATCTGGCAATCATTGAAATGACCAGACAAAAACAGCAAGTTTATGTATTTCGTTTTTAGACATTAGAGTTATCTGCTCTTGTGGGTAGCCTATAAATTGATTGTTTACATCATTCCTTACAAAACAAGAATTCCAAGGAAGTGGAAGTGTCGCCTGCACAGCAGTTTTAAACATCACAAAAAATTGTTATTTACAGTTGAAAATATTGTTAATAATCAGGTGAAGTTATCAATTACATTTCTGTGCCCATCTTTTGAAATTTGACATTTGTCTAATATAACTTTCAGTTTATATTACATACCTAAACAAGTGAAATTTAATAAGAACTCATTATGATCTTCATTCAAGCTATAACCGATTTCCACATGCCAGATCAGCAAATTCTCTTGGCAAAAAACTTGGAAGACATAATGTAAAGTTGAAACCAAGGAATTATCTGTTTTGATAATTTAACAGTCCCGCATCTCAGGCAATTATTAACGGATTTTGACCAGTATCAATCCTATCCCAGATCTTAATTATATAAAGCAATAAACAAAATTTAGTCAAAATTGGTCTATAAACACTAAAGTTATTGAGGGGAAACCATGGACTTATCTGTTTTGACGATTTTAAAGTCCCGTAACTCTAGCAAATATTGATGGTTTTGACTAGTATCAAACCCATCCAAGATCTCATTGATATAAAGCAATATAAACTTGTACCAAATTTGGTTAAAACCGGACAATAAATACTAAAGCTATTGTACAGAAACCTTTCCACATAGATTGACGACGAGGACACGGACATAGTGATACCTATATGTTGCCCTTACATAGCGGGCGACACAAAAATCTTTTCTATGAATCTTCACCCTAAGCTTGGATATAAAAAGAGAATTATTGCCGGTTTACTTCCATGTGTGCACTCATACAGTTATTTAAAGATACCAAAAATGTGTTATTATTGACCAATAAAAATAAATGTAAGAACATGTACAAAATACAAAACATAAAGTATAATTGTTGGTAATGAATATATACTGGGGTAGTTAATATCACAGAAAATTGACAGTTCTATGATGGAGAAGCGTGAAGAATAATATCATGAATTTATGATACATTGTTAGTATGGAAAATTAAGTTTTGTCAGGTGGTGAAGTGCTATAAATGTTGTGAAGTAACTGTTAAATGGTTACTGTACAATGGTTAGTTTTAGTCTATATGAATACTGAAATAAAGTTTTGGTGAATATGAAGCTAGCTGATATGAATTCTGAAACAAAATAAATGTGTTGAAATATGTATGTGAACTAAACTAATGATATTCAAGTTCAGGCCCCAATATCATCAATGTGCAGTAATATTTCCTTTGATTAAGATTCTTTAAATTCTTCAACTCTTTCCAATGGGAAATCTATAAAGGATGTTGATGAACTAGAGGCCTGAAACTGAATGTTAAAAACAATACATGAACTTCTATACATGTATATTGCACGGATCAGCACATGAAAACTTCTATAAAAGCATAACAAAGCAAGTGGAAAATAAAATATACATAAACAAAGAGATATCACCTTTCATAACCAACAATTGGTATCTCAAATCCTTAATCCCGACATGGCATAGCATTAGGGTTATTACATGTACCATTAACTAATGATGAAAAAACAAACATTTCTGATAAAAGATGCAGAGCCAGCTATGAAATGATCTTATGTAAGTAGGAAACCTTATATGAAGACAGAGATATGATCCTAATAATCTAACCTTATCAATGATTGGATACACATCAAAAAACATATAATTTTTGTCTTGTCTTCTAGGTATTCAATGAATCATTTTGTGTTAAGTGTTCTCTACCAAAGGTTTCTTAAGTAGTTATATTGTGTTGCCAAAAATTACCCCATCTCTGAAAATTTTCAATGTAAACCTTAAATCCAGGGTCATCATGAATAGTCTATAAATCAGCTATGGTCAGCGTTACATACTAGATAGAGAGATGGGTGTCAAAGTGTTTTTCTAATAAAGATACAAACATAAAACATCTTAAATCAGGAAACTTATAGAAATAGCAGTGCCTAACATGACTCATGAAAACTTATCACAATCAACAGGGTACAAAATCTGTCAAAAGCAAATGATTGGGTAACTAGATGTCATTTCAAAGGTTCTCTTTTGGTGCAGCAATTTTGAGCAGTCTATGAAGTGGTGACCTTGACCTTGTGTCTTGGCGTAGAAATGAGTGTGGACTGGCAAATGATGCTGTAACCACTGTAAAGTTAAATGAAGAGAATATGTATAATGAAGAACTACAAGCAAGTATAATGAAGAACTACAGTGGAACCTCCCAAAACCGATCATGGTCGGTGCATATAATTTCGGCCGGTTTAGAGAGGGTTCGGTTTGGAGAAGTGAACCGAATACCGATCATCACAATCCGGATTTAATCGATCTGAAGTCGTTATTTACACTAGTGCACCACATGTATGCCTAGTGTTCGTTAAAACTGACCGATATTGATTGTTAATGTGAATGTTATCACAAAAGAGAGAATCATACGTTTAAAAGGAATGGATTACAGCAAACTTGACTTTGTTCGCTTATAAACGTAGTTTAGTTAGTTGCATGAATGTTCTTGGGGATGTTCTCGTCTGCAACCTACATGTACATACGACCGATCGCTTCCGGTTACGACAAGAATCAAATTATATGGTCTAATTACACGATGATCAGTCGATGCCGGTCATTATATGACATAATCATTTTCTAAAACAATACATGGCTTCGGCTTCTTCATACAGATAATTTACGTTATCCGACAACTACATATGTAAATAAAAAAAATGTGTGATTTGAATACGAACCTTTATCTTTATTACTAGCTCTGCTTGTTTTCCTACAGTTAACAAACCGAGTGCACATGGTAGACCTTCGTAAGATATCTAAACAATAGGCATGATTAAATAATTACACCACCATCTCGGGTATAATTACCGTGTACCTATAGCCTTCACATCTGTATACATGCCCTAGGACATGGCATGCAACAACTATGGTACAGGTAAGTGTGTATTTCACGGTCGGTTGATCAGACCTCAATGCAATCTATCGGTGTCGCTCAGGTAAGGCCGGTTTTCAGAAGTGTATTTTAGTTACATTTGACTATTCCGATCTCAAAATCGGTCCGGTATTCGGAATTGGGAGGGATCGGTTTTGGGAAGTTTTATATACTATTAATAAAGAGGAATTCATTCCGTACATGACATCCATGTTCGGTTTCTAGAGGTGTGATCGGTTTTGAGAAGGTTCGGTTTTGGGAGGTTCCACTGTACAAGCAAGTATAATGAAGAACTACAAGCAAGTATAATGAAGAACTACGCAGCAAGTATAATGAAAAACTACGCAGCAAGCAGACTGACACAGTTGTTCATATTAAACAATTATGTAACGAGACATTGGAAATGTCTGTCTGCTTACATCTGCATTAAAACTACATGGTGAAGATCTGACCGTGGCCAGAAGAGGGTCATGTTCATATGACCTCGAAATTACCCTACAAAGGGATTTTTGATTGTTGATAAATTTGCAGAAACCATATATTTAAAACTAAGTGATATGTGAACAACTGTGTCAAATAAGAGGAGTGCAAAGCAGACAAGGTTTAAGGTATATAGATAAGCATGTGATACAGACTAGCATACATACAGGACATAATGACATCATTCATTCTACATCTTCCAATGATTTGTATTTAGTACTTCCATTCTACATCTTCCAATGATTTGTATTTAGTACTTCATTCTACATCTTCCAATGATTTGTATTTAGTACTATCTTGAGAACATGGTCTCTTAACAAGTTCCCCAATGCAAAATACAGAAGTTAGTAAATGACATAGGTTCATTTAATACTTGAGAGAGGGTTATTTTGGGCATTGCAGCAACTTTCAATTCTATCTAATATGGAAAATTTGCGAATTCGTTGATTAAATGATATATTCTAACAAGTTGATATTTTAATAACCAATTATACATATTATGCAACATATAAAAAAAAAGATATTAATTTTGAATTTGCCTGCTACAGCATTAATTTGCAATAAAAAGTATTTCATACAAATTAAAATGAATGATTTCATAATGCAAGCATTACTTGGATAATAATATAAAATGGATGGTTATGGGGTAAACACATCTAAAATATGTCTATTTCAAGTCTAACAAATATTCAACAAAATAAGAGAAGCCATTCTCGTATCACTCATAAATTAAAATACAATTAACAAAATTGGCATTTTCACTTTGAACAACACAGAGTAAAATTATATTGCCTGAGAAACATTAAATTTGTTTTATAATGGTCCTAAAATTATTCCCTAACTACTGACATTCAAGATCAGTGATTGAGCTGATTTGTTCGGTACTCTGCTGAGGTTCAGACACTGACGGGCTGGGAGTCTGGATCACTGGAGCTTGTTCAGTAGAGTCTGCTACCGGCACTGTTTGACTGGTTTCTGCTGGTTTGTCTTCTGTTTGTTCGTTTACCACCACATCAACAGCACTTTCAACCACATCACCAGCTTCAGTGACCACATTATCAGCGCTATTGACCACATCATCAGCGCTACTGACGACACTGACAGTGCTATCAGTTTCTGTTGTAATCAATCCTTCAGTCGTAATCTCTGAGCCGCATTCATTGTTAAGTACTGCATTTACACTTAGCCCTGAAAGGTCTGTCTGACATGCAGGCATACCGATACTAGCCAAGTCTCTCGCCAGCTGGTCCACAGCAGACGTGTCCGCAGGCATCGGCTCCGACACCTGCTCGGTACTAGGGCCTGTAACACTGGCGGGTGCCATGTTGTTGAAGTCAAACACCCCAATGTTGGCCATTGTGTCCTCTACAGGTTGTTGTTGTCCTATACTACCCAAGTTTGGACCACATCCTGGTACTGAAGACTCTGCAGTCATAGCCATACACTCTGTGCTCTCGTTCACTGCTTGGTTTGGGCTCAGAACATCCCTAAAAGTAACAGAACTTCAATTAAATTTCACATCAATATACTATAAACAAACCTATTTTTGCAGCAATTTATTTTCACAATTTACAGGTAATATTCTCTCTTTCACTTTGCCTTGAAACTTTTCACACCAATTAATTTTTGCCTGCAAAATACAAGAAAATAAATCGCACACAAAAATAAAATGATTTACAGTAGTAGATCAGAACAACATAAATGCCACAATCTCCAACAGAACGAAACTGGACAGGAAGTGTATGCATATTACAACATTTTACGGCAAAGCACTGAAAATTCATAACTGGAAATTCATTAAAATGTTCAAAATTAATCATGGGCTAGCTGACTTTAGACATTTAAGATTCACTTCATATTTTCAAAGTAAAACTGTGCATTTATAAAATGGTTTGGCATTAAAGTGCCACAACCTTTATGAAACAGCTTTTAATTTTTAACAATGGAATGTAAAACGAGACTGATAACTTTGTAGTCACAAAAGTTACTAGCTTACCGTTAATAGACTTATCATCACCTTCTGAACTCTTTGATTATATAAATCAAATGTTAATTTTCATAACGCAGGTCGTCTTATGTTTCCCATCATCATCCTAATTACTATGCGTTAGTTAATTATCACTGTGTCAGATGGAAAATCACGAAATGAATCCTCACTGTTAGCATAGACTACATTGTTTTTAAGAAACTTTTTATTTTTGTTTTGGAAAGGTAGTGGGCCTTTAAGGAAGAAAATTTAACTTTGGTCTATTTATAGGGCTGAAACAATTAGTCGAATAATCGGAGGCGATTAGATTAATGAAACTAATCGCTGATAATCGATTAAAGATTTTATTAATCGTTAATCGTTGCATGCATAGCAAGTGCATTGTAAGCTGAATAAACACGTTGACAGATCATGGATTTCTGAGGAAGCCATTCCGACTGTAGTTTCATCTCTTTATGTACACGTTTTGAACTCAACAAAGCATATATGATTATGATGTGAGAAATACTTGTTAGACAAGTCTCTGTGAAAGTTAAAGTCATTAATCAATGAGAAAGTGAATGTCATGAGAAAGCTTGCAACACGCTGTTTGCCAATTTTCACTAGTGATCGGCTCCATGTTGTTACGTTAGGGAGGCCTAATTGCCGCCGGGACGCTCCGGAGCGGAAGGAGCAGTAGTCATGAACATTTTAATTTTACTGTTGCATGTGTTTTTCATAACAAGAGGCCCAAGGGCCTTAACGGTCATCTGATTACCTTGGCAATAATCATATAGGAAATTAATTAGATATCGTGTAATGGTAGCCATCTTCGATTTGGGATCAACACTTTGTCAGGACCATGTCAGGAACATTTCATGCAAGTTTCAGCCAAATCGCACCAGCAGATCTTGAGAAGAAGTTCAAAATGTGTTTTCAAGATGGCGGCTGTGGGGGCCATTTTGAATTTCGGATCGACCTGAAAAATAACAACACTTTGTCGGGACCATGTCAGGATCATTTCATGCAAGTTTCAGCCAAATCGCACTGTTAGAACTTGGGAAGAAGTTCAAAATGTGTTTTCAAGATGGCGGCTGTGACGGCCATCTTGGATTTCGGATCGACCCGAAAAATAAGAACACTTTGTCGGGACCATGTCAGGATCATTTCATGCACGTTTCAGCCAAATCGCACTGGTAGAACTTGAGAAGAAGTTCAAAATGTGTTTTCAAGATGGCGGCTGTGGCGGCCATCTCGGATTTCGGATCGACCCGTAAAATAACATCACTTTGTCGGGACCATGTCAGGATCATTTCATGCAAGTTTCAGCCTAATCGCACTGGTAGAACTTGATAAGAAGTTCAAAATGTGTTTTCAAGATGGAGGCCATCTTGGATTTCAGATCGACCCGAAAAATAAGAACACTTGGTCGGGACCATCTCAGGATCATTTCAGGTAAGTTTCAGTTCAATCCCACTGGTCAAACTTGAGAAGAAGATTGAAATGTGAAAAGTCTACGGACGGCGCACGGCGCACGACGACGGACGAAGGCTATAGGTCATCCAGACCCTTCGGGCCAGATGACCTAAAAAAAGGAATGTTTTTGCTCATATTCCAATAGAAGATAAGAGTTGTTGATTTATTTCATTTTTTTGATCACAGAAATAAACAAGAGATCCCAGAGGGATCTTGGCGCCCACCAAAGAATGATCTATATCTGACAAAGGAATGATGGATCTTTTCTCTACTTTTTAAACTTTTTCAAACATACTACATATAAAATTTGAGACAGATCGCTTCAGTACCTTTTGAGAAATAGCGGTAACAAACTTCAACTATCAAAATCCAAGATGACTCCTTGGCAGCCATCTTGTTGATCAATCGGTCCCAAATCACAATATGCACAACTAGGGCCCTAGGGGAACCTACATGTGAAATTTGAGAAAGATCCATTCAATACTTTTTGGGAAATAGCGATAACAAACTTTGAATATAAATTCCAAGATGACTGCCTGGCAGCAATTTTGTTGACCGATCGGTCCCAAATCACAATATGCACAACTAGGGCCCTAGGGGAACCTACATATGAATTTTGAGACAGATCCCTTCAGTACTTTCTGAGAAATAGCGATAACAAACTTTGAATAACAAAATCCAAGATGGCTGCCTGACGGCCATCTTGTTAACAGATCGGTCCCAAAAATGCAATATGCACAACTAAGTCCCTAGGGGAACCTACCTATGAAATTTGAGACAGATCCCTTCAGTACTATCTGAGAAATAGCCATAACAAATTTTAACTATCGAAATCCAAGATGCTGGCATCTTGTTCACCGATTGGTCCAAAAATGCAATATGCACAACAAGGGCCCTAGGGGAACCTACATATTAAATTTGAGAAAGATCCCTTCAGCACTTTTTGAGAAATGGGGATATCAAACCTTAACTACCAAAATCCAAGATGGCCGCCTGGCGGCCATCTTGTTTTTCCTATCAGTCTCAAAATCTGTATGGCACAAATAGGGACCAAGGGTAACCTCCATGTGAAGTTTGAACAAAATCCCCAATCGGAACTCCTCGGGCATTCTGTAAAGAATACACCTCGGACTTACTTCCGAAGTCGCCATATTGGATCTACTTCGTCAGAACTACTTTCAACATGGCAACGTAAACATTGAAAGATGCCTATGTACTCTATATTGACACTTTAATTGTCAGGAAAAGTAAGACATTGTTGAAGACTTGAAGTTATAGATTACAGTTATTGAACTGTGAATTTTTAAGATGTCATTTGCAGTGGAACTTTCAACTTTATTAACGTTATTTGCCTAATATGACACTTCTTATAAACTTTACCGTAGGCCTGTCTATAGCAGTGCCGTTTATGTGTGGCATTGGTGACTATATATATATATATATATATACTGTTGTATATATGTTTAAGATGAGTAGATATGTACCATTTTGACTCTTGAATTGTCAGGAAAATTAAGACATTGTTGAAGACTTAAAGTTATATGTGCCATAATTATATAACTTAGTGACAATTTTTGAGACATTTATTTTCAATTATTATAAAGTAGATCTAGAATGATTAATTAAAATGTGAAATTTTAAGATATCTTTTAAACATATTGCATGTGCAGACATTGGTGACTGTACATACTGTTGTATACCTATTTATAACCAACATGTAACTGTATAAATACTTCCATGTAACATTATATAATATGTAACAGTTACGCTTTATTTTACTTATGTGTAGTGAAGACAATGGCCATGAATTCTTGTGTAGTGTGCAATGTGCCAAAGGTGAAATTGTGTCCATTATCTGGTAATAAATCCAGGGAAAATAATTATATTAATAAACTAGAGACATTCACTGGAGAGTCTTTGGACAGAGATATTTTAATTACACACTTTGTTTGCCATACTTGTATATCTTTGTTAGATAACTATAGTTTATTTAAGGACAATATTATTAAGTCATGTAACGTTACTCCACAAATTACACACAAAGGTGATTTAAAGCGACTAGCGAAAACACCTCCTTCTGCTCTTCGCCAGTCAGTTGCTGACCAGATCAGTTCGTCTGTTGAAAAACTGAAAAGAATGACGATAAGTAGAAAACGCATATGTTTTTCTGATCATGCCTATTCAAGCTTGTCTTCTGGTATTTCTACGTCTGATGCTGTTGATGTTTTGGATCCATCTTTGTTAATAACTTCATGTTCTGATGAAAGTTTGTTCAGAAAGATAGATAATGAATTGTGTTGCTGTATGAAAGACAGTGTACTTTTAAAACACAAGGATGTGGATTCACTTTGTGAGAAACATATGTTCCATTTAATTGTACATGAAATGCAAGAAAAGTGTCCCACTCTCCTCACTGTGTTGAATAGTTCTATAAGTAAGAAGGAGAGCAGTGAACAAAGGTTTGCCACCATTTCAACAATCTTTGGGATGATTATGCATAGTAGGAGCAACAAGGCCAGTGCCATCCAGAAGATCTACTCCTCTCTAGCCATCAGATATCATGCCGACAATGAGGTATATTTGAGATGTACAGTACATGTGTATGAGTGTAGTATTGTTTTTGTACTTTAAGTATTTTTTTATTTTTTATTTTCATTGCATGCTGTTCTTATGTCATATAATGATAACATTTTGTTTTCTTTTTTGTTGCATATATTTTCAGGGATATATTTTGTCATTTTCCTCCAGTCAAAGAATATTCCTGTGTAGGGGAAAATAACTTGGGTGATCAGTGATGACCAGGTATCTCTATTGCAAGTGGCTAATGACATGTTCTGAGGTGCCTGGTTCAAATTTTCCAGAAAGGCAGCTTTATTTCCTCCCAGATTTACCTACTTTTAATTTGTTTTCCTTTTGATTTCTTTTGTTTTCGTTTGTTAACCATGGTTTGTTTAGTACTGGCAATCACTGTGGTGATTGTTACCAGGTGCAACTCCTGGGAACCATTAAAACCCATTCGGTAAACAAAATATAATTAATAGGAAAACATAATCATCATGAAGTGTACAGTAGAGTAAAACGGCTGTACAACACCAGATTTTTCAGATGAGTATCAGGTTTTTTTTTTAATATTTTTTAATATTTTATGATCATGTGTGAGTTTGTAAATTACCAATGATATGTGTTCATCATAAGTCTACTGACTATGCTTGAGGAAGCTATATTGTATAGTTAGTATTATATTTAAGTTAGCACCCCAATAACTTAAACAAATGAGGGATGCCTATTATACTGATAGGAAAAGCCTATTGAGTTTTTATGTCAATATATTTACACTTGCTAGGCTTTTTTGTTTTAAAGAAACAACGCTAACGCGCCCCATAGAATATATTCTTAGAGGAATTGCTCCATACAAGCATGGTTAACATAAAAGCGCAATCCAATCCCTATAATGAAACATGTAGAAGAACAGATGTTACAATAACTACATACATGTATTACATTTTTCTTAAGTTGATCTGCCAATGCACATATGATTGTCATAAGTTAAGGATAATAGAACAAAGCATCCATATCATGTAAATATTTTACAAGCTATGTACAATTTCTTATTTCAGCTTATGTCTCGAATGAACAAAGTTCATATCATGATGTCAGCTGAATCTAAGAGGAACATCATTGCTGAGTATGGTGAACATCTTCAGGACAAGCTTGTGAAAGATGTCAGTGAGGGAAGAAACGGCAAGTTGAATGGGGACAACCTGGACATCAGGGTCATTACCAACGACATTCGAATGCAAAACAAAAACAAAGACTATCATTTCTTTGCCTCAGACTATATCTTAGACAGGGTAGATGAATCATCAATGCCTGTTTTAACACAAACTGCTGATCAGCCACATGCCAAACACTTTCTTCCATCTGCAGATGAAACATCAATCTATAAGGACAGTCTCAAGGTATAAAACTAAAACTTGCTTTAATATTTTGTTCCAGTTTAAACTGGCTATACAATAATATTTTGAATAATTAGTTTATCAAACTTTTAAACTGGCATACTGTTAATTGCTTTAATTTAAACATCAACTTCAGAACACAATGCAAAAAATGTATGTAGAGAGGTATGATTATAAGCAGAGTCAAGAGTATTAAACAACACATGTATGCTCATCTATATGATAATTACAAATTTTTGATTGAGTTATACCATGGGTACCTGCTGCTGAACTTTGTCAGTAAAAGTTTTTTTTTTTTTTTTTCAATTAATTCTTTGTTTGGGTTTAGTTGAATAGAATACAAATAAACCTACATGTAGTAAATGTAGTTTGATTGGATGTGTACAAAGTGTTCTTTATAAAGTCTTGGTTGGGCCACTTGACTGTTTTCTACACTAGTGTATACCTTCTTGATTGGAACATAATTTTCATTGACTCATAATTCCATATTTGTTATATACACTGTGTTTTAGGTACTGCTATCTAGAGTACTAATTCAGCATATCCCTGCCTTCTCATGGATGAAGAATGTAGCAGCACTCCCTGTCCACATCCCACATCTTCTTGAAGAAGCCATGGCTAAGAAATCAACAATTCACATGCTGCCTGTTTCACTTAACAATGAAGTTTCTTATGAGGGTTGTATCCATATAATGGACGAGTATGTTAAGATGGTGAATTCTTGGTATTCAAAGGCAGGAAGAGGTAAGAAACAAAAATTGAAACAATATTCATTTGAGTGACATTTGAATGAAATTTGACAATTTAAATTTAAGTACAGCTGTACCAACTTTCAGTGAATAGATTTTAGTCAACCAATATGTTAATTCCTACTTACTATATTGTAATTGGGTGGCATTGCTCTATTTATATCTTATATTCATAATAACTGATCATGATAATCTCACTCAAATGACACAGCCAAATAAATTTCACCAGTAGCATATTCTCTCACAATCAGTAAATCTCACCAGTAGTATTTCATCACAAGGATTTCATCAGAGGGTCTTTTGCAGCATGTTTTAGTGAGATACATGTATCACTATAAAAAGGACAAAAGTTCCTCTATGACAAGGAGACACAACAGAAATATATATACTGCAGCTTTCTAAAATATAAACACTCATACTTTGCAATTGCACACATAAGAGACCGCCCTTAAATGACCCAGACTGTTCATTAGACATTACTAGTAAACCAATCCAAACCAAATTGATCAATGAAGTTTGTTTGATAATTTAAATTTGAGGTTTCCAAAAAATTTGAGCACCTTCTATTACATCTAATTGTTATTCATTGATATCATAATCATCAGGAAAAAATGAAATGTTCAAGTTATGAGTGCTTCCTCTTCCATTTTCAAATAAGAATTTTTTAAACAGGTGGTGAACTGGAAGACTTGAAAATTCCCATTGGGGGAGACCAGTTGACACGTTGCAGACTTCAGGGGGCAAAATCATTACGAGCTGGAGCACATACCCAGCAGGAAAGATTTGAACAACTCTATCCTATCATCATAGAGTTATTTCACACATTGCAGGATTTTCTAGAGGTAAATGTTTTGTGGAGTATGTATATGGGTAAAGAAGTACTTGCTGGTTCATAAAAGTGTAGACAAATATATTGCCATAGTTTTAAGGCAGTGGACACCTTTAATATGAAGAGACATAAAAGAAAACAAATGATTACTTCTTTATCCTTATATTTACTATTAGAAGCAATTATAGTATATACCAGAGTTTGTTTCTAACCTGGAACTATCCTCTTTACTCCGAGAGTTACTATAACTGTCATTATGTCCACCCCAGACAATGTCATAGTACAATTAGCGGCAACAGAACAGAACAGGTAATGTAGTCTTTTGATGTACATCAAAAGACCCGTACATTGGTACACTATGGTTGACAGTGTGGCTTTGAAGTTGGCGTCACTCTCTGTAGTCTTCTAAGGAAATCTTTGTAGGCCTATGATTGGTCAGATTATTTCTCCTGAATTGGCTTCAGTCTCACTATGAGATAGTCCAGGAGTGGATATAACATCACCAATAGTATCCCCTGGAGTATGGAGGATGACCCGGATCCCAAATTTATTGCACTCAATTGCAATTTTTTGTTGTTTTGAACAAGCTCATGTTGTTGATATTTAAAATATGTAATTTGTGTTACAGAGGGCTTCATGTGAGTTCAATAACTTGTGCCCAATCCTTGATAAAATATGTTTTAACTAAACTAGAAAGGCCTGCGGTCAACATGTAATGATACTCCTATAATTTTATGTCACAAAAATTATCATTATATCGGTGAACTTTATTTATTCAATTGTTATTTAATATGGCTCAATGTTACATTTTACAGAAGCTGTGCAAAAAGTTCCTAAAAATGGACCACAGCAGAAATGTTGCAACGCTTGCACACCTGAAGCTTGTCATACAGAGGACCAATGTCAATGGACAAGTGAAAGCCAGATTCAAGGTGAACATGATCTTCCATTAACTTAAACATATATATGTAATAATATATAGTCTGATTGTTTTTGTGTACAATTCATATTTTCTTCATTAACATTCACGAATATGTATGTATCTAACTGCTTTTAAAGGCACATTTTCATACCATGACAACAATATAGTATTATTGTTTTAAACCAGTATAGGTTCATTTAACATGACTACATATACCTGGTATGTATTGATCTAGTCCTTAATGACAAAAAGCCTTTTAGTCATTACTTTGAAGACAGTCACCTAATGAAATCTCAATTGTAAATTGATTACTACATTAATTAACTTTTACACATACATGTATTAGCATCCATTTGAATATTACATTATCATGAAGTTTAATTATTAATTAATGTAAACCAAAACAAACATGTAAACCTATAATTGTAATATTTCAGGCACATGAAGATTTTGTGACACTTGCTGGTGAAGCTTACTTTCTTGCCCATGTGATGAAGAAATTTCAAATGAGCTCACTAGATGATTCACCAAAACATCAGGCCATTCCTGACAATATTCACCTGCTGCACAAGCAGAACAAACAAAACGTTGCCAATCGTGTGATGGAGGATATTGTGAATGACATCTTCATCCCATTTGACAGTAAATCACAGGTACATATATACATGTTCTTACACAAGACGTTCTGTGTATTTATCCTGTTTTATAAATGATCCTTTGACAAAACAATATACATTGCATGTCCTTTAATGACACTGGTTTCTTATCAGATCAAAATTAAACCTACTGAATATATTTCAACCTGTCATCACCGTCTGGAATTTACAAGGGTACAAATATAATATACCTGCATTTCCTCTTTTCCCATCCACAAAATACACTAGCTAAATTGCCCTTAATTCACCTGACAAAACGTATATATACGTTGTAACTTATTCATATTGAAAAATCATCTAATGGTATATTGGTAATATATGTATAAACCTTTATACCATTACAAACCTTGATTTTTATCTGTATTTCCTTCATTTTAACAGGAAAAATCGACATGCTTATTGAATATGGAAATGGGCACTTGGCGTGGACAAACGGAAACTTCTGTTATTAATAACAAAGTGAAAGTTAAAGTTGCCATCGGTGATACCAGTGTTGTCCTGGAAATTCCAAAGGACACAGTGCAGAAAGGTTGTTCAGTCAAACTATCAGGCATTGAACATCACTTGAAGATCAAAGAACAACCATCACAGTCTCTCAATAGCACTGCAGATGAACTCCAAGATTATGTTGTCAACTTTTTACAATGGTACTTCATCATCATACAACTTCAGGATGCTATTCATGAAGGTGATGTTGTCCGTACAAATGTTCTTTTAAAACAGATGATTCCATTTTTCTATTCGCACTCTTGTTTATCAAAATATTTTGTCGAGTGCATTGACTTTATTCTTAAAACTGAATTTGTTTTGCCTCCACATTATGCAATGAGGGTGAGAGCAGCATCGTTTGTTAATGTACGTGGTGGTCAGGGACAAAACAAGGCTGCAGACATGCACAAGGAGAATGAGGTGAAACTGCTGAAGGACCTGATTAAAGGACTGGGAGCCAACAAGACTGAGCAGTCTATAGTAGCCATTTCCAAAGCTGCACCAGTTGTCTCTTCAGTTGTTGACAATTTCGATTCTATGCTGGACCTGAAAATTGTCAAGTCCTCACATCAAAAAAGGTCCTCGAAAGATGATATCCTGGCCATTATTAACATTCTACAGAAAGAGGGATTGTGGGACACATCCAGGGTACGGAGTCTACAGGGATTTCAGCATATGAGGAGGTCTCCATTTTCCCTCCTTGACAACAGCCTACTGTATCGTGATATAGAGAGAACTATACAGAGGCTACAACGTGACCTTCCATACATCGATGAGGAAGAGGAGGAAAATGACAATTGAAATATTATTGGAACAATTGATACGCACAGTTTCTATATATATGTCTTAAACTTTTATTCAAAGAGTCTTCATCACCAAGTATCTTTATAATACGAGATGTGACCTGAACTTTCATCTATTTTGGTTTGTTTAGTTTTACGTCCTATTAACAGCCAGGGTCATGTAAGGATATGCCAAGTTTGATTGTGGAGGGAGAATGGAGAACCCAGAGAAAAAACACTGACCAGCTGCCAGTACCAAGAACATTTGATTTTTACCTGAACTTTTATCAAAAGAGTCTTCATAACCAAGTGTCTATATAAAACGAGACTGTGATGTTGTACTTTTATAATGTGCCCCACATGGCATTCGAACTCGCGACCCTTTGATGAAGAGCTTGAGCTAATATGTCGGGACATCTTAACCACTCGGCCACCACGTACTCCTCAAGAAACATCTATATCTGAAGAATCTTCGTTACCGATTGTCTAAAGTAAGAGACTGTGATGGTTGTACTTTTATAATGTGTCATGCCCGTTATGGCATTCAAACTTGCGACCCCTAGATGAAGAGCTTGTGCTAATATGTCTGGACATCTTAACCACTCGGCCACCACGTACCCCTCAAGAAACATCTATATCTGAAGAATCTTCATTACCAATTGTCTAAAGTAAGAGACTGTGATGGTTGTACTGTTATAATGTGTCATGCCCGTTATGGCATTCAAACTTGCGACCCCTAGATGAAGAGCTTGTGCTAATATGTCGGGACATCTTAACCATTCAGTCACCACGTAACCCTCAAGAAACATCTCAAAAGAACGTTTATCTAAATAGTCTTCATCACCTAGTGTCTATTTGATATGAGATGTGACATACTTCATCTAAAGAGTCTTCATCACCTAGTGTCTATTTGATATGAGATGTGACATACTTCATCTAAAGAGTCTTCATCACAAAGTGTCTATTTGATATGAGATGTGACATACTTCATCTAAAGAGTCTTCATCACAAAGTGTCTATTTGATATGAGATGTGACATACTTCATCTAAAGTTTTTATATGATATAAGATGTGACATGAACTTTCATCAAAAGTCTTCATCACCAAGTGTATATTTGATATGATATGTTACATGAACTTTCAGCAACACATAGTCTTCATCACCAAGTGTCTATATATAATATGAGATGTGACCTGAACTTTTATCTAAAGTCTTCATCACCAAGTGTCATTATAATATGAGATCACCAATTGTCTATTTGATATGAGATGTTACATGAACTTTCATCTACACATACAGTCTTCATCACCAAGTGTCTATATATTAGATGTGACCTAACTTTCATCTAAAGTCTTCATCACCAAGTGTTTATATAATATGAGATGTTACATGGACTTTTATCTAAAGAGTCCTCATCACCAAGTGTCTCTTTAATATGAGATGTTACATGAACTTTCATCTACGCGTACAATCTTCATCACCAAGTGTCTTTATTAGATGAGATGTGAACTGAACTTTTATGTACAGTCTTCATCACAAAGTGTCCATGTAATGTGAGTTGTTACATGAACTTTTATCTAAGAAGTCTTGTCACAAACAGTATGACTTAAACTTACAATCACTTTCTGAGCTGGGTCTTTAATCATCTTCAGTGTCTTACATATTTCAGTGTCTTATATATAAAAATATGATGCTCTAAATGTCTCTTTACATAATCATGAAACTTTTCAAATTTCATGATTTCACCAATTTCTATGCAATCCTCCTGAAAGCATATATTGCAGTAAGATGTGACTTGAAGTTCAATCATATGTGTTATACTGGTACCTCCGAGTAATGTGTTTTATAAGAGATGTATTTTACATGTACCATGTAAGTCATCATCACCTTAAATGTATAACAGTATTTAGCATGTGCCAGGAACTTGATTCTTGGAAATCTTCATCATCATTTTCCAGATGAATTTTACATTATTTTTTTCTAATGTGTAAATAGACATAGTGTCTATAGAATAGCAATTGATAATTTAATATAAAAGTAAGAATTGGTAAACATTAAGTGAATTTACTCTCAAGTAGTAGACAAATTACAAAGTTATGTAAACAGCAATATTTTTTATTAATTTTGAAAAAGGTGTACAGATGTATGTAGGGAAAAAATTAAGTGATTCATAAAGTTATGTTAGGTAATCACAGGTATATAAGATCTGGAGCTTACAATACAATGTGTTGTTTAAACATTATGGACACACAATGTGTCTTATAGATCATTTATTACAATGTGTCATATAAATCAGGATATAATTGTGTCTTATAGATCAGGGATTACAATGTGTCTTATAGATCAGGGATTACAATGTGTCTTATAGATCAGGGATTACAATGTGTCTTATAGATCAGGGATTACAATGTGTCTTATAGATCAGGATTACGATGTGTCTTATAGATCAGGGATTACAATGTGTCTTACAGATCAGGGATTACAATGTGTCTTACAGATCAGGGATTACTATGTGTCTTACAGAGCAGGATAACAATGTGTCTTATAGATCAGGGATTACAATGTGTCTTATATATCAGGATTGCGATGCGTCTTCTAGATCAGGATTGCAATGTGTCTTATATATCAGGGGTCAGTGGAGTTGGACAGTGATTAGAAAATGTCTTGCATGTATAGATGTTTGATCAAGGATTAAAATGAGTCTTATAGATTATGGACAAACATATGAAAGAACTGTGATGAATACATATGTGTTCTATATCATAGACAATGTTTCTGGCAGAACAGTGACTTATAATGCAAGTAGTCATAAAGATTATGGACAATATGTCTGTTAGAAAATTAATGCATATACATGCATTGGTGTTTGAAAGATCAGTGACTATAAAATACCTTACAGAAGATTAGCCTCAAAAATCAATAAGTCCTATAGATCATAGTCATGTCTGATAGAACTAGGACTTAAAATTCTTATATAACAAGGACCTAACTACAATGTGTCTTATGAAAAGAGCAGATTGATATGAACATACAATATATCTTCCTGGAATAAGTATATTACATAAATGTATATTGTCACTTTTTAAAACCCTATCGAGTCAGGAGTTATGCTCTTTTAAGTCAGAAGTTATGCATAGTCTATATGTTAACACTTTCTACAGCACTCAACAATGATTGGCGGCAGTTGGAACAACATTCATCCATTGGACCTTCAAATGTGGTTGTCTGGAAACCGAAATATTTAACAAGCTGAAGTCTAAGACAACTGTCAACATTATTACAGAACTTAACCATTTCTGCAGTCATCCCGGTTCGGTTTTTAGCAATGTCACTTTTATTATGGTACATAATGGCTGTGGCCTTTTGACCTGCCCTTCCAGCTCTACCTATTTCCTGCAAGTATTTCTCAAGCGATGTTGGAGGTCTACAGTGAATAACACGTGTGATGCTTGGCGAGTCTAAACCCATACCAAGTGCAACAGTAGCTACAACAAGACGAATGTGTGGATTATCTTTCTGAAGTTCTCTAAGTATGTGCGTTTTCATGTCTGCAGTGTATTCTGTGTGGTATTGTGCAAATATTCTTCCTTCTGGTATTTTGTTCGAAATAGGAGCATACTGTAATTCACCAAGAGTGGAGTTCAAATACTGGTAGTAGTACCCAAGAGCTTCCAAATTTTCAACATAAACTATAGTGACAGGAAAGGCTAGTAGTTTGGATTTTAATTCACAGGATAGCGGATCAATCAGTTCGTCAAATTTGTCAGTTTTTCTGGAGTTTGGGAGTCGTGGCTTTACTTCTATGTATATGTTTGATCTGTCTGGGTTCATTGTCACAGTCGCATGGTCCTGATACTGAAGGGTTTTTGCCAAATCAAGGATGGAAGATGGGGATGCTGTTGCAGTAACAGCTAGATGAGGAGAACTGTCAAATAAGCAGGTCAAATCTCCTAACTTCTTGAACATTGGCCGAAATTCTTCACCCCTGTAAATGAACATGTTTGTTTAAATAATGCTTAGAAATAGTAATACATTTATTGATGAGAAAAGACATTTCATTTTTCTCTAATTACAAAGACATTAAGTTGTGTTTCAAGATGCAAAAAGACATGAAGGAGAGAGGAAGGCAGTCTTAGACTTATCATTCAAAATTACATGTGTCTTTATATATAGTGCTTGTCTTATGCAAAATCTGGAGCACATGTACTGTATATTACAATATCTATATGTGTACATGTACTGGTAAATAAATATTCATAAACATAACTAATAATTGATTTAAAAGCAATGTATTTGGTGTTGTTTATATGTAGCGATCTTGTGTTATATCCTCTTTCATTTGAAACACAATATTATATATTTATTATACCTCACTTTTATTTAGAATGTTCTGATTGGATTAAACTTTATCACATGACATTGAATAAGTTAGATGTTTCCCCGGAATTGGAAGGCGAGGGAAATAACCCCAGGGAAATAACCCCCGAGGGAAATAACCCCCGAGGGAAATAACCCCAGGGAAATAACCCTGTGGAAGCTCCGCACGTGACCGGAAGTTGACGTCATCTGCAACGTCAACCAACAATGGCAAAGCTGTTGTTTATTTTTTTGTAGCCCAACGAATTTAACAACGTTGTTGTTGTTGGGAAATATCTTCATGGATTCTTTTAACAGAGATTTTTTTTCTTTTGATTTTGTTCGGTATAATAAAATAATTATGTCCCTATGTGTCGGGATACATCTAGAATTGTCTCCCTGGAAAGAGTTATTTTCTCTCGGGGGCTTCGCCCTCGAGAAAATAACTCTTTCCAGGGAGACAATTCTAGATGTATCCCTCCACAGAGGGCCATAATTGTATAATATCCTACCATTCTGCAATCATGTGCACTTCATCCACAACAACACAGCACACCCGGTCTTTGTACAATTTCGTCCTAAGTAATCTGTAAAATTTCTTGTTGAGGATAGATTCAGGATGTGAATAAATTATGTTGTAACGTCCTTTGGCCAAATCTTCAAAGTCGGTATCTGTCATTGTCAAGTCATTGTCAACCTCACTCTCTTCGTCACTTGCACACTCTTCTCTCTCAAAAGTCTTAGCAGATGACCCCGATAGATAGCATGCCGGAATACCCTTGCTTCGTAATGATATAACTTGGTCCTGAATAATACTATTTAAGGGACAAATAACGATTACTATTCCTGGTAACGGTAAATTGTGTTGTCTCTGGAAAAACCAAGGAAGCAGTTGGAAAATTATGCTCTTTCCATAGCCTGTAGGCAGAACGCTAATCACATCATTCCCGTTATACAATTTCTTCAATGACTGAAGTTGTTTATCTTTCAAAGTGTGCCCAAAACCTATCGCTTGCTTCGCAAAGCTAATGCATGTATCAAAGTCGGCCATGACAGTTTACACTGCCGGCGATGTACACAAGAGAACACTCCACCGGAAAGACTTTTTGGACAAAATTTGGCTGTATTACTCCGCCTTCTACCCCCGAGGTATTTTCTCGTTTACGGAAAGTGCCGAAGGTTACCGATTGCCCTTCAGATCTTGTTTTTCTTATCAGCCTCAAAATCTGTATGGCACAAATAGGGACCAAGGGTAACCTCCATGTGAAGTTTGAACAAAATCCCTTCAGTAGTTCTCAAGAAATATCGATAACAAACTTCAACTGCCAAAATCAAAGATGGCTGCCTGGCAGCCATCTTGTTTTTCCGATCAGCCTCAAAATCTGTATGGCACAAATATGGACCAAGGGGACCCTCCATGTGAAGTTTGAACAAAATCCCTGCAGCAGTTTTTAAGAAATAAAGAGGACTCCACATAATCGAATAACGGTTATTTGAATATTTCGGTTATTTGCATAAAATTCTGCGGTCCCGATTTTTTCCTTCTTTATCTTTGTTTTTCAACTCCGTGTATTTGCATAGACTTTTACATGACCTCCGGTTATTTGAATAAAATATTTTGGAAATTCTAAAAATAAAATCGAATATTTTTCAATTTTGCAATATATTTTTAGCGAAATTCGCTGATATATGTTTCAAGATACTTCGCTTTTACTAGAAATCATTATGGTGACAGATTAACGTTATCGTATGACTTGTTATTTTATGCATGAATCTGCAAAGGTATTCGACGCTGTTACTATTTACATCAGCAGCAGTTGGTCATAAGTTTAGTATAATCACTGACTCAAACATCTAATCAAAGCATTTGCACTTTCAAAAATGTTTATTTATTAACGTAACGTACCTTAGTTCGCGATCGGTTGGAGAAACCATGCTTCCTTACAACAATCGCCATTCATGAGTAGTCTCGTTCAACCAGAGTTTTGTTGACTAGCACAGACATGTGCGAATCAAGCGTCTCGTTGAACGAGACTCAAAAGCATGCAAAGTCGGCGAGCAATGACTACCGCATGTTTCGTACAGTATGTAGGATACAAAAGATACTCGCTACGTTGTTTCATTGCTACTTGAATATGCATTGATTTCTGAATTGTTATCAAGCTATTCGCCGTATAGATCAACAATACAGGGAGAATTCTCAAAACACATTTAGGTCCAGTGAACGCATGGCTTCATCACCTGCCGCCATTTTCGAATTCTTACACATGTGTAAAAAAAACACTAGTTGATCGGCACTTTGAAGTTTCATCACGATCGTAAGTTCATTTTGCCAGGCAAATGTACGTAAATTTGTTTATTATTTAGGTTCAGAATTGTAGACACAAATTCAATCCTGTTTAGTTATTGCATTTGATATCGATCGTTTAGCTGTTTCTCAAATATTCAATTGTCGATCTAACGTAAACAAGAATCTAATATTGGGATATTTTTTGTTATTAAACAATTAAAACCGATTTACAACTTCGAAAATAATTACTTGTTGTTCGTTTTAGTGTAAATAATTTACGTATTTATCAAGGAAACGAAACGATATCTATTTGCCTGTTCACATACATATGTGTGAGGTCAAACGAAGGTGCAAAATGTCATCTCCGCCTATTCGAATACTCCGGTTATTTGCATATTTTCTTCTGGAAAATGACTTATTCAAATAAGCGGAATCCTCTGTAGTGATAACAAGCATTGTTTACGGACGGACGGACGACGGATGACGGACGATGGACGCAGGGCGATTTGAATAGCCCACCATCTGATGATGGTGGACTAAAAAGTTCATTGACGAAAATTTGGTCATGTGACTCCGTGGCGATCCAGATTTGGTTGATTAGTCGTACGTGTGAAAGTCACGTCAAAACAGCGGGTTAGCAGTCTGGATTTAAACGATGTTACAGAAGATGATATGGGAACGGAATTCGGGGCTTATTTGGGATACAATATGCTTGTTTAGTTAATAAATCTATTCTTATTTAGGCTTATATTATCTAAGGCATGTGTCATATGGATACCAAAACATGGCGGACATTTTCAGTAGTCAGTAGTGAGACAATATAGACTTTGTCTAGTTGCCTTCAGTTCAAGTGATTAATCGATTAGTAATCGATTACATGTGACCGAATAATTGAATACAAAAATTACTAATCGTTTCAGCCCTATCTATTTATGACCCATGATATTAATCGACGTAAGCTTAGAGATTTGCCAGTCAGTATTTACCTGGGAGTACTATCTGGCACTGGTAGGGGTTGGATGACCTGACTAAGGTATCGAGACTTGAGGATCTGTTTAACAGGTAGTCTCTTGTCGCACACTGGGAACAGTTGACTGTACAGCAACTCCATCACAGTACCTTCCTGTAAGGAACAGTCAATATCTAAAATATACTACTGACAGACATCTTCCCATGATTTGTTTGTATATTCCTCTCTCTCTCTCTCTCTCTCTCCATTATGCAGTATTAAGCTTGCATTGACTCTAATTCCCTTACCCCCATCCAATCATTGATCAAGCTGAACGTTAATATCTTACAGTGTTTAAAATATAGCACTGTAAGTTAAAATGAAATCAGAAGAACTGGCAGATTTTTTTTTTAATTTAATGATATATAGATCACTAACTTCATCCTCCATAATCAATGCAAAATTTGAAAGGACACCTTAGTTTGTAGTAATTTCAGGGTTATACAAATTGAAACAAAACTGTTATTCAGTTCATGAAAAATGGCAACACCAACTTTAAAGATACACAAAAAATGAGAAACCATCAGACTACCTTCCTAGATTGTGGAGGAATTAGCAGACAATACGTACCAGTCGCATACTCATGAGTTTTGGAGATCCATCATGTTGTAACTCAACCGAGCCCTGGGGATTGTGTAACTGTAAACCATAAAATTATCAATTATATTAGTTATGCAAGTCATTATTATCAGAATGCAGGAAGGCTATAAATTATATTTTAGAATGCCATGAATACATGTACTCCTACAAAGTACACTCTGTAAGAATGCTTTCTAGTTTAATGATTGCTATTGTACAAGTGTATGATGAATGTTATCATCATTTACTCATGCACCCCTGAAAGGAGGAGTGTCAATTTGGCCCTCTGGTGGCCATGACTGATAAGCATTATTTTTTGTTTATAGATACCCAGGAGTTAGGACATCATGATATGACGTATGAATATAACTTAGTATCACTGTGACCTTTTTTTTGACACTTAAGTTATATTTTCCAAAATCCTTAAATTTTAACATGTAAATGCATTATAATTCATAAACAAGAGGCCCATGAGCCTTAACGGTCACCGGAGTTCAGATACAGAATGAAACAAGGACATGCATATAAACACTATATACCATATTTTCCCTATTAAGAGCGCCTCCTCTAATAAGGGCGCCCCCACGTTTTTTGCTGAAAAAATCCAACTAATTTCATACAATTTTTGTGCCAGATTGTGACGATTTGTCTTTGCAGACGCTAAAAAAATACTGTTTCACATCAATCTGATGCTTAACAGATATCAGATCAGCTTTTATAAGCACTAAATTTATTGCATTGGACAACTTAGGACATCTTTGCCAAGTGTTTACACATAGAAACAGCGAAAACGCCATTTTCAAAATAAAAAGTGTCACTTGAATGCCCCACACACGTGTATGGATGAAGACTAACTGGCAACAATATTTTAGCGATGTCTATATAGGTTTTATGATTACTTACTGTTTATCTATGATAAAGGTTCCTAAATAACAGGAATGTTATCATTTCTAAGCATTTTATTGTGTGCTCTTGTCGGTAATTCCCATCTGCCACAAAACGAAAGTAGCGATCGAAAGCACCGTCCGTCATTTTGTGTTCGCATGGTAAACAAACAGGCTAGCATGAAATGCCAAAATTCCGTGAAACAGACATATTTAACCAATGTTTGATAATTCTGGTGCATACATTTCTTCATAATTATGTAATTTCAACACTTATTTGACTTAAAAACGTAAGTTGGTTATAGTAAGTTTCAGAAAAATACGAAACTAAAAGCAAGATGACTATAGTTTGTTTCAGAAAAAACATCTAAAAATGGTGTCAAATTACGGCGCCCCCTTTGGCCATTTACCCGCGCCTGGCGCCCTCATTAGGGAAAATACGGTATTTGAATTGCCCATCAGGCCCTTATAGTCAGTCAGTGATTTTATAAATTTGACATTTTAATCTATGAAGATTATTTGGTTCCATCAAATCTCTGAATTCAGGAGAAAGATTTTGGAAATGTTATCCATTTTAACCCCTTTTGGCTCCACACCTCTGGCCCCTGGGGGTCAGCCAGGACCAATATGGATATGATGTTAAAATGTTATCTCAGGCTAATAATTCTAACCCAGATTGACTAATTTCCTATGAAAACTAAGCAAATAATGTTCCTAAACTATAGTAAACTTGACCCCCTCCCCAGGGGGAAACGTGAGACCCCAGGGTCATATAATTCACAATTTTCATAAAACACCTTAAGACCTGTCCATCTATGAAGAGTATTTGATTCTACAATTTCCAGTATTTAAGAAGAAGATTTTTAAATTTTTAGCCTATTTGCCCTTTTTGGCCCTGCCCCTCTGCCCCAAGGGGGTTGACCAGGACCAATATAGATATGATATTAAAATGTTATCTCAGGCTAATAATTCTAAACAAGTTTGACTCATTTCCTATGAAAATTGAGCAAAAAATGCTCATAAATGTGTTTTCCCTATATCAACTATAGTAAACTTGACCCCCTCCCCAGGGGGAACCATGAGACCCCAGGGTAATATAATTCACAATTTTTGTAAAGGACCTCAAGACCTTTCCATCTATGAAGAGTATGTGATTCTACCATTTCCAGAATTTCAGAAGAAGATTTTTGAAGTTATAACCTATTTGACCCCGCCCCTAATACCCCCGGGGGACAGTCATGGAAAATTGGTTACCGTATTTTTGCGCGTATAGTGCGCATCCGTGTAAAGTGCGCAGGTACGTTTTTGAGTTTCATTTTGGAAAAAAAAAATTCACAAAAAACAAGAGGCCCATGGGCCTTAACGGTCATCTGACTCATGGCACAAAACAACAAAGTCACAGTATAAAGTATTGGTTAACGATTAATATAAACAATACAAGGAACTCCTTAGTTGAATATGTAAGTTTCTGAAAAAGGTAAATGTCATTTGTTGAACAAACTTGGTAGCCCTTCATCCAAATATGGTCGAAACCCATTCAAGGATTAATATAAGGAGGAGTCAGATTTTAAAGCCAAATTTCAGCAAAGCTCCCATTTTGGACCTCGGTCATACTATCCCCATGGGTCTTACCTCGGTCCTTTATAAAATATGATTGTCCTTACCTAAAGTTCCCCCTTCTGAATCAATTAAAACCACTATAGACCAATTTTCATTAAGATCGGAGACTGAAACCTTAAAACAGGAAGTGGGCCAGCGGCCATCTTGGAATACCAAAATCTTTAAGAAATTTTTTGCATGTTGTTCGGCATCAATTAAAACCCCTATAGACCAGTTTTCATTGAGATCGGAGACTGAAACCTTAAAACAGGAAGTGGGACAGCGACTATCTTGGAATACCAAAATCTTTACGAAAATGTTTGCATGTTGTTCGGCATCAATTAAAACCCCTATAGACCAATTTTCATTGAGATCGGAGACTGAAACCTTAAAACAGGAAGTGAGCCAGCTAAAATTAAGAAAATTTGCCCTTTTGTGGCCCCACCCCTCAGTTCCTAGGGTTCAGACCAGACTCATTTATATAAAATATAATTGTGTTTCCCCAATGATGCTTCACACCAAATATGGATAAAATTCATCCAAGGATGGAGGAGGAGTAGGATTTTAAAGCTAAAATTAAGAAAATTTGCCCTTTGGGGGCCCCACCCTTCAGCCCCTAGGGGTTGGACCACGCTCATTTATATAAAATATGATTGTCCATCCCAAATGATGTTTCACACCAAATATGGATGAAATCCATCCAAGGATGAAGGAGGAGTAGGTTTTTAAAGCTAAAATTAAGAAAATTTGCCCTTTTGGGGCCCCACCATTCAGCCCCTAGGGGTCGGACCAAGCTCATTTATATAAAATATGATTGTCCTTCATCAATAATGTTTCACACCAAATATGGATGAAATCCATCCAAGGATAAAGGAGGAGTAGGATTTTAAAGCTAAAATAAGAAAATTTGCCCTTTTGGGGCCCCACCCCTCAGCCCCTAGAGGTCGGACCAGGCTCATTTATATAAAATATGATTGTCCTTCCCCAATGATGTTTTCAAACCAAATATGGATGAAATCCATCCAAGGATGAAGGAGGAGTAGGATTTTAAAGCTAAAATTAAGAAAATTTGCCCTTTTGTGGCCCCGCCCCTCTGACCCTAGGGGTCGGACCAGGCTCATTGATATAAAAATATGATTGTCCTTCCCTAATGAAGTTTCACACCAAATATGGATGAAATCCATCCAAGGATGAAGGAGGAGTAGGATTTTAAAGCTAAAATTAAGAAAATTTGCCCTTTTGAGGCCCTGCCCCTCTGACCCTAGGGGGTCGGACCAAGCTCATTTATATAAAATATGATTGTCCTTCCCCAATGAAGTTTCACACCAAATATGGATGAAATCCATCCAAGGATGAAGGAGGAGTAGGATTTTAAAGCTTAAAATAAGAAAATTTGCCCTTTTGGTGCCCCACCCCTCAGCCCCTAGGGGTCGGACCAGGCTCATTTATATAAAATATGATTGTCCTTCCCTAATGATGCTTCAAACCAAATATGGATGAAATCCATCCAAGGATGAAGGAGGAGTAGGCTTTTGTATAAATAGTCTTACGCACGACGCACGGCGCACGGCGGACGGCGCACGGCCCACGGCGCACGACGACGGACGAAACATGATGACAATAGGTCATCCTGACCTTCGGTCAGATGATCTAAAAATCTGTTTTTGTATCTTCGTTCAAAACATTTTGCATTTCCTCCAACCACTCTTGAAGAATAAAATCAAACGGTTCATATTGTTTATCAGTGCTTAAAACAACCTTCTGTTCATTAACATTATCTGGCGTGGGGAGTTTGACACGATGATTGACACTTTGTTTACACAACGGCAGGCCTAGTTAGCTTGTGAATTGCCGATGACACTATAATGAGGATCTCAACAACGATGTTTTTACAATCAAATAATTAATCATACCTTGTGTAATTCCAAGTGGTATCAATCATGTCTATTGTGTACCTGATAGGCATTCAGATTAAATCATTGTCCAAGATATTAGCTGGAAAGCCGACTGAGTAGGCTAATCAACCACAGGTGGCCGCCATATTTGAGAACTTACTGCACACTTCCGTATTCTCAACAAGGACAGATCCCCCGCCAATGGATATCAAAGCTGAAGTAAGTTTGATTGTGGAGACTTGTGTATGAAAATACATTGGCGATAATTTTCCCGTTTTTTTTTTTTAATATTTTACTCCACGCAGTATTAAATTCAAGGTCTGTGTTGTCTAATGTCTTAAGATACATATATCATTCAAATTTGACCGCAGTTTTAAATTTGTATTTTCTTTCATCCACCAAATAACACTGCCACAAATATAATCCAAATGTTTTTCTTTCTTTTCTGGTAAGGGCAGATACAGCAAGGTGAATAGTTTTATGAATGGGAAGCATATAGGTGAAAAACTATTAACTTGTTTATAACTAGTACAATGACAGTGTCATAAAGGGCCTAAAAAGAATGTGTCTATGAAGTTTCGTGGAAATATCTCTGCTGGTTTTAGAGTTATGCTCCGGAAATGAACCTGCTACAAAAATATGATATTTTCATCAATGTTTCTATGGTTACAGAAAAAAGCATAAAAAGTGAAAACCTAAAAATAGCAAAAGGCACTACTAGACCATAAGAATAATGTGTCTATGAAGTTTCATGGAAATATCTCTGCCGGTTTTAGAGTTGTGCTCCGGAAACCATTCTTACACAAAAATCTGCCATTTTCAGCAAAGTTTCCATGGTTACAGAAACAAGAGATCCCGGAGGGATCTTGGCGCCCACCAAAGAATGATCTATGTCTGACAACAGAAAGAGGGATCTTTTCCCTGCTTTTCAAACTTTTACTACATACTATATATGAACCTTGAGAAAGATCCTTTCAGTACTTTCTGAGATATGTAGCAGTAACAAACTTCAATTATCAAAATTCAAGATGGCTACCTGTCGATCATCTTGCTGACCGATCTGTCCCAAAATGCAATATGCACAACTAGGGTCGTAGGGGAACCTACATATGAAATTTGAGAAAGATTCCTTCAGTACTTTCTGGGAAATAGTGTTAACAAACTTTAACTATCAAAATCCAAGATGGCCGCCGGTCGGCTATCTTGTTGACCGATCACTCCCAAAATGCAATATGCACAACTAGGGTTCAAGGGGAACATGCATATGAAATTTGAGAGAGATCCCTTCAGTACTTTCTGAGAAATAGCGGTAACAAACTTTAACTATCAAAATCCAAGATGGCCGTCAGTCGGTCGGCCATCTTGTTGACTGATTGGTCCCAAAATGCAATATGCACAACTAGGGCCCTAGGGGAACCTATATATGAAATTTGAGAAAGATCCCTTCAGTACTTTCTGGAAATAGCGGTAACAAACTTTAACTATCAAAATCCAAGATGGCCGCCGGTCGGTCATCATTGTTGACCGATTGGTCCCAAAATGCAATATGCACAACTAGGGCCCTAGGGAAACCTACATATTATATTTGAGAAAGATCCCTTAAGTACTTTCTGAGAAATAGCGGTAACAAACTTTAACTATCAAAATCCAAGATGGCCGCCAGTCGGCCATCTTGTTGACTGATTGGTCCCAAAATGCAATATGCACAACTAGGGCCCTAGGAGAACCAACATATGAAATTTGAGAAAGATCCCTTCAAAACTTTCTGAGAAATAGCGGTAACAAACTTTAACTATCAAAATCCAAGATGGCCGCCGGTCGGCCATCTTGTTGACCGATTGGTCCCAAAATGCAATATGCACAACTAGGGCCCTAGGGAAACCTACATATGAAATTTGAGAAAGATCCCTTCAAAACTTTCTGAGAAATAGCGGTAACAAACTTTAACTATCAAAATCCAAGCTGGCCGCCAGTCGGCCATCTTGTTGACCGATTGGTCCCAAAATGCAATATGCACAACTAGGGCCCTAGGGGAACCTACATGTGAAATTTGAGAAAGATCCCTTCACAACTTTCTGAGAAATAGCGGTAACAAACTTTAACTATCAAAATCCAAGATGGCCGCCAGTCGGCCATCTTGTTGACCGATTGGTCCAAAAATGCAATATGCACAACTAGGGCCCTAGGGGAACCTACATGTGAAATTTGAGAAAGATCCCTTCTGTACTTTCTGAGAAATAGCGTTAACAAGAATTGTTAACGGACGGACGGACGGAAGGACGGACGGAAGGACGGACGGACCACGGACGAAAGGCGATTTGAATAGCCCACCATCTGATGATGGTGGGCTAAAAAGTACAAAAAGTGAAAACCTTAAAATAGCAAAAGGCACTACTAGACCATAAGACTAATGTGCCTATGGAGTTCCGTGCATATATCTCAACTGGTTTTCCAGTTATGCTGCGGAAACAAACCTGGTACAAAAATGATATTTTCAGTAATGTTTCCATGGTTACAGAAAAAGTGCAAAAAATGAAAGCCTAAAAATAGCAAAAGGCATTACTAGACCATAAGAATAATGTGTCTATGAAGTTTCATGGAAATATCTCTGCTGGTTTTAGAGTTGTGCTCCGGAAACGATTCTTACACAAAAATCTGCCATTTTCAGCAATGTTTCCATGGTTACAGAAAAAAGTACAAAAAGTGAAAACCTTAAAATAGCAAAAGGCACTACTAGACCATAAGACCAATGTGTCTATGAAGTTTCGCGGAAATATCTCTTCTGGTTTTAGAGTTATGCTCCGGAAACGAACCTGGTACAAAAATATGATATTTTCAGCAATGTTTCCATGGTTACGGAAAAAATGCAAAAAATGAAAACCTAAAAATAGCAAAAGGCACTACTAGACCATATGACCAATGTGTGTATGAAGTTTCGTGCAAATATCTCTACTGGTTTTAGAGTTATGCTCCGGAAACCATTCGTACGGACGGACAGACGGATGGACGGACGGACTGACGGAACCTATTTGTGTATCCCCCGCGAACTTCATTGGGCGGGGGATAATTATTTGAATTAGTATTGAAATCAGAATGAGATCTTACAGAACCATTTCAATAAATGGTAATAAGAGTAAATTTTACAGTCATACCATCATTTATAGTGCCGATTGGTCAGTGTTAATGTAAGAAGGTTTTATTTTCATATTTAATTTGCTGGCTCTGCATGTGGCCATTACACTCGCTTCCGTAAACATTTGCAAGTTCAAAAGTTTTTCACATACTGGAGAAACATATTTATAAGGTAATCTGTTTAATGTGACAGATTAATTACACACTTATACATCGTTTCAAGCTCCAGACTATATTCATTTAGCCATTTAGATTTGGAGATAGCTTAATTACTGAAGATTCACGATCGTCTTACTGAAGATTCATGATCGTAACATGTGTCCAGTCATGAACACATGTGCTCCCAAAACGAACTTGCAAGGAATTAAAGATAGAAATTTCAAGTGATGTTTTCCTTTTATATTGAATATATGCATTGATCATTGACTTAAAGATCCAAGTATTAAATCATAACCATATCACGACAAAATGTTACTGCACACTTTATCTAGGACCTGCTGGCCATGCCTTGTACCTGCGTATAGTGCGCACACCAACTTTTCACTTGATAATTTATGAAAAAAAGTGCGCACTATACGCGCAAAAATACGGTAATAGGATTCAATGGCCATCTCATACTGATAATTCTGACAATATTTGACTTATTTCCTATTACAAATGATCAAATAATACTCAAAAATGTGTTTTCCCTATATAAACTATAGTAAACTTAACCCCCTCCCCACGGGGGAAACCTGAGACCCCAGGGTCATATAATTCACAATATTTGTAAAGGACCTTAGGACCTTTCTATCTATGAAGAGTATTTAATTCCACCACATCTGTGAGTGGAGAAGAAGATTTTTGAAATTTTAGTCAATTTTACCCCTTTTGGCCCCTCCCATAGCTCCCTGGGGGTGGGGACCATATAATTCACAATTTTGATTGACCTTATGCCTTAGAAGGTTTGTGCAAAATTTCATTGAAATTGCTTCAGCAGTTTTGGAGAAGAAGTCGAAAATGTAAATTGTTTACGGACATACGACGGACGACGGACAAAAGGCAATAAGAATAGGTCACTTGAGACTTTGTGTCAGATGACCTGAAAATAATTCAAATATATAATTTGAATCAAACAAAACGGGATGTCCTAACCCCCAGGTATCTGTAAACAAAAAATAATGCTTATCGACATGGCCACCAGAGGGCCCAAATTGACACCCATCCTTTCATAATGGACTGGTCTAGTCTTTGATTTAGAAGAGACTAAATGTGTCTTCAGGTGTGAATAAGCTAAGTCTAACTACACAAAACCTATACAGGTTATTTATCAATTATTTATCTATAGTATTTCCTTCAAAACAAAATTCACATATAACTATAATAGACAATGAACTACAGTAAGAAAACAACACTTACCCAGAGCAGAAGTAGACCATGGTTGTACAAGTCACAGGAAGTGGAAGCTTGGGGTGTCAGACCTTGCTGGGTGAAGGTCACCATTTCTATTGGCACAAAGGTCAAGCCATTCTCCGTGACATACCTTTTCCTTACACGATCCAACTATAACCAAGGACAACATGATGCTGTAAATGTTTTACCGACACACTCTACTCAAAATTTGTGTCTCAGATGCTGTTGATATCTAGACCAGAACACGATAAATTTAATCAAATATAAGTTACATGTACATGGAGATTCCTGAACTGACAGAGAAGACAAGAAAGCATTGCAGAGTTTTGCCTCTAACTAGAATGTAAGAAGTTGTAAGTCTAATGATTTCATTCCTGCTCTCATATATCATTTAAAATGAGAGGGGAAAATGTTGCAAACCAGACTGGGAACTAAAACCCAGGAACTCCAAACACTAGTCTGATGCTCTACCAATTGAGCTATCTGGTCACTGATGTTCAACCTTGTCCAGTTCTGCTATGCATGTAACAGATATGTTACGCATTATCAAGGGAAAGTGTTCCCAATTATGACATCATCTGGGAAAAAACTCATTTCACCAATGAAGACAAATGCCTTATGCATAGAATCAAGTACTTTACATGTACTGGTTTTAAAAGTATTATAATTTTAGCGCCTTTCGAACTGGTGTCATTGCACTAATTCATTCTAAGCATCAGAGTTGCTATTCTGTTCAAGACAACTATATCAAGATTAAGCCAACTGTGTTCAAGACAACTATATCAAGATTAAGCCCCCTAAAAATTGGAGTTATGATTTTTGTGCATTATTAGGTCTGTTGTCCCAACGACTACCCTTTTCTTCATTATCTATAGTAACTTGTACTGTAACTTCTCATTATAGCTTGTACTTAACAATGATAGTAAAAAGCTATAAAGACAAGTACAGTACAAGTTGCTATAGAAGATGAGGACAAGTGCAGTCTTTGGGACAACAGACCTAATAACACAAAAATCACCTTAAAATAGAATCAATTTAATAATATTACTGTCTTACATCCCACATTACTTAACCTTTTACTAGAATAAAGGTGCCACATATCTTACCACTGATCTTGAGAAGTCTGGAGGGAGTAAGATGGAAGAGCCGTCAGGTTTGACACCAATATTGGATGGGTTTACCTCCCCATGAACAAAGCCTTTGCTATGTAGATGCAACAGGGCCCTAGTTATGCCATCAAATACCTTCTGTTTAGTCTACAAGGGAAATGTGATATTTCTAAGTTGTTAAATAATGAACTGGAAGAAGCTAATATAATTAAATCAACCATCAATCAATATTCCTTAATTCAAAGACAACAGGAGCATATTTCAGGTGAAAACTAGAAATATGTCTGTTAGACATTAAGTGCTCGCTAACTACTTCCTAATCTTAATTTCCAGTATGAAATAATCCTCGGCAACAGGTGTCCCCGTGTACATAGCACTTTCGCTCATTATCTTTGGGACTATTGCAAGGAGATGGTTTACACCCTTGGTGTATTGTAATAGATACATTCCTTTACTTCATCAGAACTTTAAATGTGAAATACCTTTGAACTTTGTTAAGTGTGTTCTTTGTTACATAGAAGCGTGTTTATTATTATATACATTGTAGATATTGATACGATAGACTCAAGACTTGATTCGCTGTTCAAAATAGTCGTCCGCTAGAACACTGTCTAGTCTCTGTGCACATGGTGACTCACCTGTGCCACGCTTGAACGCCTTTCTGGGGTACATTAGATCTAGAGCTCAGACACCCAGACTGATATTTTATATTGTCTTTTTTTTTTGTTTCAATCGTATGATAATGCCCTTCACAATGCGTCTATATTTATCGACTATTTGAACCTTTTTAATACATCATCGGTGAGGTGCATGAATTTCTTGAGCCATACAAGCGTTTGTATGTGTATACGCTTCCAGTTCCATAATCCTTTATCGACTATTTAAACCTTAATGCACATTGGTGTACAAAATCGGCGAGGTGCTTGAATATATAGAGAGATGCAAGCGTTTTTATGATTATACGCTTCCAGTTCCAAACGTATTTTTGTGATAAGTGTTTAATCCAGGTACGTTCTTGATTACTGACAATTGCATATGTAAATCGTTGCAAAAGAGTTAATATTTAATTATGTTTATGTAATCATAAGCTGTGTATGTAACCATAAGCCAAAGACCAACAGAATATAGTTATTCAATAAGTAGATCTCACTTCCGGTATTTCATGCGCACTAGGCATAACGGATGTACACAGACTCTACACACGACAAGGAAAACAATAGGGCGAGCGTACTCTGCTCGCCCTAAAAAACCGTAATTTCTGAATCTTATATACATGTTCTTATAATCATGCCTTCCAAAAGACCTAAAATATTAAGGCTCAAAAATTTAGATTTTGTTTTCAATTCACTCATATAGAAGCTTACTTTAGATGGATATCAGTCTGCCACTTTAAGTACTAGTCTGATGCCACGTTTAATAATTTTACGGCCAGACGAGTGCAAGTTGTAATGAACTAGCCTGATTGGACTAGTGGCTCTTCATCCAATTAAAATTTGGAAATACTATATTTTTCAACACACTTTGAGTGCTTTCTGTATGGGATTATTTCTGTCCAAATGCATGAATTTATGAGAATTTACTTTCTCAAATATATACAGACTGTAATATGGGTCAACAATCGTAAACAGTCCATGACTGAAGTGTTGAAGAAAAACTGCTGTATATTTAATTTGGACTAATGATAAAATAGTCAGACTAGTAAAATCTTTGAGTTTACTTTTCCAAATGACCAACAGCAAAAAAAAATTAATGTCACAGACTGTGATATCACTTACCAGGTCAGACATTGGTCCTTTCCTCATCAGGTCTGGCAGCAGTTGTAACTCATCCCATTCCATTTGAATATATGCTGATCTCTCATTCTTTAAACAATAGCAACATAATATTCAGTGAAGTGATTCATGGAACCATCTACTTTAGAACAGAACTTTTTACTAAAACATTCTACCACTTCAATTGTTTTTAATCATACATTCATTGAAATTTTAAATCTTAATCAACTATGTTTGAGACAAGTGATGCCATTTCCCATATAATTTTTCAATATTGATGTCCAATTAATCATTTCCTGCTTAAACACGAGACATACTGACAAAATTTCACTAACCTTTGAGAAGAAAATTCCATCTAGTTTCATCAGAAAATCACAATTGCTGGCAACATCGGCATAGGCAATAATATATTGGACAAACTCTTCTTTGTTGACATGATCATCATCATTGATATGGAGTTCCTAAAAGAAAGCATTTACTTTAGACCAAACAACTTGAGCAACAAATTTGATCCTAACAAGAGTAACTATTTCAAGGTCAGTTTAAACTATTTGATTTAAACTTTGAAAGCTTAACAAAAGTCAACTTCTCTTAGCTAAGGAAATGTCATAGGATACATTAAAAACAAAAGCCATATCAAACTAATGTGTGGAAATATCAAAATTTTGAAGATAACTTTTCATCCTTTAACTTAACTACAATGTAAACTGACCTGAACATAGACAGGCTTGTTTGCGAACTCGCTTGAATACATGCCAGTTCTTTGCGTCTTCTTCAGGGTATAGTGCTCAATGTCACGACCAAGTTTTACCAGCCCACCGTATCCCTATAACATATCATTCAGAAATGCAAATGAGAAAGACAAATTAGAAACACATCCCCATATCCCTATAAGCGTCCTTCTCCATTGTTGGTAGCTCAATCTCATCTACCTCGATATTAAATGCAAAAGATGAAAAATTTGTAGATTTCTTGTACCAGAATTCTTTTGCAAATTGATTTATGACTTACTTTCTGCAATAATTTTGAGGAAAAGCTAGTCTCGGTTCTTTTAAGCACCCCCTTATTTTTTCAGTCAAATACAGAATATCTAATTTGTATTCCAACAGCCCAACACTTGTGTTCATCTAAATAAAGTTGATCCATAAAGCTTTTTTCCCACATAAAACATGAAGAATAGTTTATGTTCCTTAAACATGTATATAAATTGTTGCATGTAATTAATTTCGTGCAGATTACCAGGTAACAAAGAAAGCAGACCTAAATACATGTATCATTAAGGTCATTTCATATCAAAACAATGCTCATACTTTTTGCATGCACAATACCTATCCCATCTTCAATTTGCCACTTCTAATTAAAATTCCTATCCATCTTCATTTTTTTCAAACGGGTTGTCCTTACAAAACCCAAAGTGATGATTTACATGCAAAACCAATTTCAACAATTTTTACATGGCAATGTAATAAATCCACTTTTACATGGCAACATATCAAGAAGCTGTGAGCAATTGTTGCTATCTTGAATTTTGGTTAAAAAAGAAACATCTTGAAAATTTGTTTTAAACCTCTCTTGAGAAAGTCTGTGAAGTTCATAATTATTCTCACTTATTGGATGGCCTGTTTGCCAAATTGCAACATTTCAACAATAAACAAAGAGTGTTTTTTAACATCCTATAATGACTAATTGTTCTTAAATTTTCTAGGTTGTATAAGGCCAAGTCAACCCATTTTTTGCTATAATATCAATCCATCCTTAGTTTTTCACAAACGTACGGGCAGACAGAGAGACAGAGAAACAAACAGATTACATATTCATATGTAAATGCCCAAATTTTTAACGAAATGGAATGTTGTCCCAAAATTCAACTAATATAGAATTCGAAAGTTCTTATCAAAAACACAAAGAAACTAAAAAAAAAATCATCATTCAAACAAATAAACAAAAAATGGCAACTAAGAACAAAATGTCATTAAACTTAATAGCAGAAAACAAAACAAAACATCCATCTGAACTGAGCTTATTATAAACACACACCAGTTGTATATCAATGCCAATGTCTTGATGTTGCAGGCTCAACTCTGGAAAGTGTTCGTCTGCATTGACAGCTAAGCTGGCCTGATAAAGTAAGAAACACAAAAATCACACTAAACATACCTTGTTATTATTCATTTGTTGGTAACTCTCTAAGTCAATGGAGTATTACCCGTGTCAAAATAAACTTCAACATGAGTGTGCATATGTAACATTATCTTAAACATGGGAAATAACTCTAAGGACAGGTAAGATTAGTTTTACCCGATTATGTTCTATTAATAGTATTTGAAACCTTCATACCTGGGCAACATGACTTCATTGCAAACGACCAGTTTTAATGATATTTGATATTCCTTTCCCAATTATTGATGGTGGAAATTTTAAATTAGATATGCCACACTGGCATTCTACAAATTAACTATCCAAAGTTTTGAAATGAATTTGATGTTGAATAATATTCACAATGTTCATCTCATGCCACAAAGAGAAATGATTTTCTCGCACTACAAGATTTCCAGATGTGGATGTGCCTGCATTATGAGGTAGCAAGTAGAGGTAATTTTTCTATACTAAATTTAGTAGCAATAATTTCAAACTTTAATATTTTGACATGAAAAGCTACCTATAGCAAGTAATTTCAGCATGAAAGGATGATATGTATGAAATTTGAGCTTAATTCTAACCAATATTCAACAGTCAGGACTTATGCTGTGTATTATCACGACCAAAACCCATCAAAATTTTCAACCAGATGATTTATATTCTTTCAATTAAGGAAGGCCGAAAGGAAGCCGTGATAAACTATCATATTAACACCTGTAACAAATTCATTGCTAACGAGGTGGTTTAATTTGTACCTTTCTATGAAAAGGTAGTTTTCTAAACTAAGTGGCAAATTTTTTAATGCTTAGTGAGAGAAAACTAAGTTTAAATGTATATTTAGTATGTTACACACGTTTGATAGTCTACAAACCAATAAGTCATCCATGGAAATCAATTCCTTATGAAGCTTGGATTTCAGCTCAGTCACTTCTAGCTGTATCTCAGCCATCTCTTCTGCTGTGCCATCACCACTCTGTAAACCAATCAGATAGTTTATCAATGAACTACCATCATGCTGTACAACAATGTGACATCATATAGGATCTTAGTGTGTTCATTTCACATCAAACCAGTTTATCAATGAACCACCATCATGCTGTACAACAATGTGACATCATATAGGATCTTAGTGTGTTCATTTCACATCAAACCAATCAGACAGTTTATCAATGAACTACCATCATGCTGTACAACAATGTCACATCATATAGGATCTTAGTGTGTTCATTTCACATCAAACCAGTTTATCAATGAACCACCATCATGCTGTACAACAATGTCTCATCATATAGGATCTTAGTGTGTTCATTTCACATCAAACCAATCAGACAGTTTATCAATGAAATACCATCATGCTGTACAACAATGTCACATCATATAGGATCTTAGTGTGTTCATTTCACATAGTTTATCAATGAACTACCATCATGCTGTACAACAATGTGACATCATATAGGATCTTAGTGTGTTCATTTCACATCAAACCAATCAGATAGTTTATCAATGAACTAACATCATGCTGTACAACATTGTGACATCATATAGGATCTCAGTGTGTTCATTTCACATCAAACCAATCAGACAGTTTATCAATGAACCACCATCATGCTGTACAACAATGTCACATCATATAGGATCTTAGTGTGTTCATTTCACATCAAACCAGTTTATCAATGAACTACCATCATGCTGTACAACAATGTGACATCATATAGGATCTTAGTGTGTTCATTTCACATCAAACCAATCAGATAGTTTATCAATGAACTACCATCATGCTGTACAACATTGTGACATCATATAGGATCTTAGTGTGGTCATTTCACATCAAACCAATCAGACAGTTTATCAATGAAATACCATCATGCTGTACAACAATGTCACATCATATAGGATGTTAGTATGTTCATTTCACATCAAACCAATCAGACAGTTTATCAATGAACTACCATCATGCTGTACAACAATGTCACATCATATAGGATCTTAGTGTGTTCAATTCACATCAAATTATGGAACTTTTCTTGATGTTTAAATTTTTGCTTTTGCCAACATATATCAACACCAACATAATGAAATTTCATAAATTATTTCCAACAATAAATTCAAAATGCATCATCAATGCTGTTATATTATGTAATATTTATTTTCAATGTAATAATTATTTCATTCCATCATCAGACAACAGAAAATCTGTGTTTGTTTTCACTACTTAGCAATAATTTATATCCAAGACCAAACGGTTGCGACTAATAATATGAACAAAAGAATGTAAACTAGGCTCCAATTTCTTGAACAAACTTAAGTCAAATCCGAACTTCAGTCAGAAATTTTAAAATAAGTTACATAAGGAGAAAAACTTAAGTCTTCACTTTTGTTTCGAGAAATCGGGGCAAGAACTGTTGCCAGAGTGGACGACCAAAACACCCTGCTGCACAAATTTAGTAATAACTCCATTAATAGGGGACATTGCAGAAACTTATACAGTTTACTTAACTCCCCTTTATGTCAGGGTTTTGTGAACCAAATTTTATTAAAATCTGTCAAGTAGTTTAGGAGGATTTCGCCTAACAAAGTTGTGTACAGAAAAACTGACGGATGGATAGATAACCCGATTCCAGTATAACTCCCCCCCCCCCCCTCCCCCACGCACACCTCTCTTAACTTCTTTGTGGGAGGTATATTTATAGTTGTACAGGGCTTAACTATATCTGATGTCAATGATTCAGCATAAACAGACCTAACTTTGTCGCACAACTTTACCTCCTCAAGATCCTGTCTGTCAGCTTCTTTGTGACGAAGTTTAGACTTGAGGCTTCTCTGATTGCCTTCCTTCTGTCTGTGATGTTTTCCAGATTTGGTCTCGCCTCCAGCCATGGTTCCAATAGATGACTTCAAATTTTGTAAAGTCAGAAGCAACTCCTTTCAAATTTTCCAGTGTTTTCATTTCCCCTCTTAGTTCTTTCAATATCGCAGCTATAATTGTGGCAACCATGTTGGCATCAGAACTATGTTCCTGAAAGTGACATACAGTGCTCCAGTTAAGTCGAGTTCATTGGTAAAATACCCAATAAAATCTATCAAATACCTCAAGAAATTGTATGAATGATTACTGATTACCCCAACAAATACTTGTATTACACAACCCAAGAGTCTGCATCAACTGTGCTATAGTTTCAGAAAGATAATTGCACAATTGCTACTGCAGTAGCATGTGATCAATTACTTTACACTGTAACCACATAACTTTTTCCAACATATCTCTTTGGGTTTACACAGAAGACAGAGTTGTAGACCTCCTTTTTCAAAAATGCGAGTACAATACACACTTCTCTAAAAATTATCGGGAGCACTGGACATAATACAAAGTGCACCTAGCTACAAGATGATTTTATATAGAACCTATCCTCTTTATTGTATAAGCCTTAATAATAATTTTTCCAACTTTGCCTAAATTTCAAGGTTTTTTCCCAGAAAACTTCTGCTAAAGATTCTTTTGGTTAGAAATGCAGTTACTGGCCTGTCGTCTTTCAGAAAATTTCACTTTAATATGCTTTTTGAGTTAAAAGCCTAAAGGCTGTCATCAAGGTTTTATTTCAACAACTACTGCAAGTAAGTGTTTTCTTCAGCATAGCTTCTCTTCCAGCTATGATGCTTATATACAACACCAACTGTTTTCATATAACAGTCGAGACAAATAACTATTGTTACATTTGTCTAAACAGACAACAGATATATACCTAAACTGTAACTTACTTTTAAAAATTAATACAAACCATCAGTAGTTATATTCAGAAATTTGTTTCACCTTCAATCGCATATCAAATTGCTCACAAATTATGAGACTTACTGTATAATTACTAGTACATGTATTCGCAGCAGTTTTAATTTTGGTAAATTTGCGTGTTCCCCAAAATTCAAATTTTTTTACACCTACACCTAGCAAAATTTCCCAAGTATCATTACTTTCACTATCTCATTGGTCATGTGAATGGCTTTTAAAGGCTGAAACGGTGTTTTGCTAAAAATAAATGCACACAAATAAGTTGCAAACTGTAAATTGCTAAAATTTACACCTGTAAAATTTGACAACACAGTAATGTCAGTTAATCAAAATTTCAAGAAATTTTTACTTTTGCCAGTACACCCTAAGAAAGAGCTTACAAGATCAGTGATGACGAGCTCCTGTTGTAACGCCTGGCTATAGGATCTCAGGAGATTATCCAAATCAACCACAGAGTTGGTATCCTCTATTGGCATTTCCAATGACATCAGCTGCAGAATAAAAATGAAGTAAATGTGTTAATGAGACATATATATACATGATTAAACATCAGTTATTGTTCAAATAATGGGTATGGTTTATGCTCTGTCAGTGGTGGAGCATCTTTAACTTCATATTATCACCCACGGCAACGCAAGGACATATCCTCTAAATTAATACCGTATTTTCCGGACAATAAGTCGCACCTGTGTACAAGCCGCAGAGGCCTTTTTTTACGATTTTTTCAGGTTTTGTACACGCATAAGACGCACCGTTACATAAGCCGCAACCAAAAGTTAGGCCCATGCACCCACGCAACCCTCTGTGTATACGATCGATCTCTAATGAAGTACGGTAATGCTTATCAATCGATTAGAATCACGAAAACTGTCTGTAAACTTGTTCTGTAAATGTATAACAAATAAAACTCACAATGATGTAAATATCTTTAGCAAAATTGATTTGGTCATGTTTCTATTCGTTGTTTACTCTGCCATTACGTAAGACTTCTTGTGTGTAAACAAACATGGCGGCCGTACGAATTCACGCTTACTCTCTCATATTTCAACATGCCGGTTAAAATACTTTCTTCAGTATGCATACGATTTTATTTTATATCTATTTTGATATATTTCGCGTATTAATTATATTGATGTGTAAAGGATTACTGTATTATCAAGACTTGCATCATTAACCTAAAATTGACTTCGTTTAGAGTGTTCTCTGTCAACTTGCCATCCCATGATGCAATTCCACCGAAGCCTTATTTTTGTAAACTTCCGGATATGATTTCGTGGTGTTTGCCAATATAGAGATCGATTAAATGATTTTAATATCACTGTGCGATGTTTGCACTCGTAATAATGTTCTAAATTACATGTGATTTACGTGTGTGTGACTCGTGTTAGGAAAATAACAGTGTGTTCATCTAGTCATTCCCGAATTTTATATTACACCCTGTGGATTACTCACTATAAGTTGTATGATAACGTGTACAATTTCCCCTAAAATATTTGTAATTTACCTCAACCCAATTGAATATGATGCGCTTGACTACCAGAAATAAAATCATAAGGAAATTTAGTAAATCTCAGATGAAATTTCAGTAAGAAGCTGAAAGACGATTATTCGCGTCAATGAATTACTTATTAAGAATATTCGAATAGTAAAATGAGTATTCGAATAATATTCGGATAATAGTTTACTCTCTCTTACCGCGGTTATCCTTTAGTGACGCATGATTTACATCGTTTTTCACATGTGAAAAATCGTTATGTTTTACTTGTGTGTGTAATCGTCAGTTTAGCCAGAAGTTCTAGTATATATCATAGATCAATTATTGGGTTTAAAAAAAAAGCGTTCAAAAGAAATTATTTATCTTGAAAATATGATAAAGATGATAGTATAATTACATACCAGGAAGCATGTTTCTATCATAAAATGGATTTATGATTCGAGGGGGGAAATCTCGGTCGAGGACTGCGACTGTTTGGTTGTTTACAATCGCAACGGCAGACATGGCGGACTCATTTTTGCTACAAAATTTTCTGCGGGACTGTTATCAAGAAAATAATAAGTTAAATCTGTCAAAAATTATGAAATATCAAAACAATAAAGTTAACTATATTATTTTAGAATATTATGAATGTTGCGCAAAAAAATGTTATATAGACAGTGTAAATTAACAATCTTCCTGACTGAGACTGACTGATACTTGCACACTTTGTTACACATATTTGTCAGTGTCTTTCCTGGCCATTCTGTCAAACTATTTATTGCTGTGTTTTTAACTTCAAAAAACATCACAACTGACGTTAAAATCATCGTTTAATTCGATCTTTGCAACGACATGCATTTTGAGCCATACACAAAAGGACGAAGTCTCACATATTTAACTGTCGGTTGACAGTTGCGAGCGGGAATGTTGAAGTGTGGTATGAGTGTGTTTGTGTGAGTTTCAAAGATCTTTGACAGTTAAGGTGAGTCCGAACATATTCGAATACATCAAACGAATATTCCGAATACCAAAGATCGGTCTAATTCGTTACTGCTCTAATTAATTCCAGTTCGATTTTTTTGAAAGTTCAAATATGTTTCAGAGCGATATTTGCACAATTACTAGCATATCATCGTATTTCTTTCGATACAATATACCACATCACTCTTACTAAATTTATTTAATGTTTATTACGGTTTTGTTTTGGGTTCGCAACAGGCTGTCAAGAGTATGTAACCACCTCTCCTTCCAAAAGTGCCATAGTACATATTCCCCCCACCGATCCATAAATTATCTGGAGTCAATTTTGCCCATTGTAAGATGAAGCTGTTGTTCAATTGTATTTACCGCTATCATAAGAGATTTTTGAGAAATTATGACAGAAAGCTTAAATGTTTAACCATTCCTAATTTAATTTTTACATGCCCATTTTAAAAAACCAAAAGACATTAGAAAGATAGTCGACCTATAAAGAAAATTTTGGGTCACTTATATCATAGATTTATACCAAATGCCCATGTAAGAATGACGATGCCTGTATCAATAATTGTTTGACTATTATAAGGGATTTTGGAAAAAATAAAGCAGAAACCTAAATGTGAAAGCCCATAATTGATGATGACGCTTTATTAATTTACCATATTGACATAAATGGTCCTTATTACTGAAAATGATTATAAGACTGCTGACTGACCTAGTCCCTCTACATAACAGTTATAGATGAGAAATTGTATAAATACGATCTGGAGAAGATGTGTCAAAATTAGTCGAGGTAGAAGTTGTGAGGTCCAAGATAGTTTGAACATCATTATCGGTTACTAATTAATGTTCAACTCATAATGTTCATGAATACCATGTACTTTTGATAGTATGGTCATATCTATTCTTGCTCAGTGAATATTTTCAAAATTGTTTTTCTTTTGTTTTCCAGTGCGGTGTGATCATCCCCAGTTTTGATGTATCCTCTACGTGACATGGAAGAAAATGGAACACAAAATCTTTTACCTTCCCGACAGTTTGTGGGTAAATTATTGATTATAAGCTGTTTAACTTATCATAAACTGTCTTAGATTTGAATTGTTGTATGTAAAATCAAATTCAACATCTTTGTCCTATGTAATTAAGACAAATTAGAAATCTTTTTTTATCTTTCTTTTTCATGTAAAAAACAATTTACAATTTTACGATATTCCTCTCAGATAATATCCTTCGCTTAATAAATGAGTGTAATGTTTTACTTGGTTTGACCAGACAAATCAAATTTGCTACATTTTTGACTGAATTCTCGTTCTGAGTCTTTCAAGATACATTGTCAGTTAACAACATCTGGTTGGAAGCATGGACCATGAAGAAGCCAGAAGGAAGCACTTGGCGGCAGGAAAGTTGTGTTGGGATTCTTCTTCTAAAATGTTGATTACCACTAGGGAAAAAAAAAGACTGGTCCTTTGTCTTGTGCTTTATTTGTTCCTTACAAAATTAAAGTTTACAAGAAGGGGAAAACGAATGTGTAGTTTTTCATGTCAAACAAAAATACCCAAGCAACATAATTAAAACATTGTAGTTAGTGGCAGCACCATTTATAACTACTAACGAAGATTCAACAGCAGATGAAAAAAAGGAATTTAGTGTTTAGCATTCTGTCAGTTGAGGATTGTTACTAAAAATCTGATTGTATCAGACAATCTTCTTTTTTTTCATCCCACTGTCTGTAACCAATCTCGAAATAGTAGTAGTAAAAATCATCAGCAAAGTCTAAAAGAAAGCCTCATTGTCAACTGAATGCATTAAGGGCACAAGGAGATCTCAGTAACAAAAAATAATTGTTATATAAGGATGTAATATCAGATCAATGTGAACACAAGATCCACAGAAGGGATCTTATCGCACCATCCTTAGATACTATATTCTCGTCCTTTCTGGGGAAGCTAAATCAAAGATCAGCGCAGCAACTTCCCAATTATTTGGAGAGATAGTTTTCAACTATTCAATTCGGCCGCATGATGATCTGAAAAAAAACGGTCATCGGCATTTTATGTGCATATTGTATTGGTGTTTCTGGCAGAAAGTAGTCAGCAAGGATCCTTATTTCTTACATACCTTCGTATATGTATTGTATGGTTTAGTTCTTTTATAGATGTACACCAAAATTCATCAATTCTTCTTCACTAACTAGAAACGTGTTAACAGAAAATTAGGCTTTTCGTTTGTATCTTGAGAATATTAGTACACCCACGATCCATTTACATGTATTGTGTGTATTCATTAGATCATATTACAGCTCCAGTTGCCATGGTAACAATCCAAAATCTGCATAAATTTAATACAGTAGAACACAATCTTGAATTTAATATCTTCTGAGAATATGTAGGGCAATCCAGGCTATATCTTAAAGAGAAATATAAGAAGTTTGTTCAGGAATGCCCTCCAATTATCTAAATGAAAAAACTCCCTAGAATATTTCAGTTTTTTTTACTGATATTTTGTATGGATGCCCAGGACAACTATATCTGCTATGGTACACAACTATCCCAGCAATTGCTTCAGAGGTGTTATTCAATTATTTCACTGAATGGTTTGGGGGAGGGCATAAAAAGAGGAGTCAAGAATGCGTGTACAAAGTCCTTTGACAAAATTGTTTTAAAAATAATGTTTTGGAGTCCTAATATTAAAGGTTTTTTAGCTCACCTGTCCCGAAGTGTCCGGTTGAGCTTATGCCATGTGCGCTGCGTCCCGTCGTCCGTCGTCCGTCTTCCCGTTGCGTCCGTAGCCAGTGCCCGTCCGCCGTCCGGTCAACATTTCCTTTAAACTCGCTACTAGTCATAGAGTTCGTGCATGGATTGTAACCAAATTTGGTCCACAAGCATCCTGTGGGGAGGGGGAAACATAACTTTATAAATTTTGGCTATAACCCCCCCGGGGCCAGGAGGGGCGGGCCCAAATAGGGGAAATAGAGGTCAATCATTAAATCGCTACTTGTCCCTAGCAGTTTTCTGCATGGGAATGTAACCAAATTTGGCCACAAACATCCTTGGGTGAGGGTGGAACAGAACTTATATAAATGTTGGCTCTAACCCCCAGGGGCAGGAGGGGCGGGGCTCAATAGGGTGAAATAGAGGTAAATTCTTTAAATCGCTACTGTGTCCTAGAGTTCTGCATGGATTGTGAACCAGAATTTAGCCACAAACATTCTGGGGGATGGGAACAGAACTTGATATAAATATTGGCTCATACCCCCTGGGGGGCAGAGGGGCGGGGCCCAATAGGGAAAATCAGAGTAAATTCACTAGAAATCGCTACTTGATGTCCTAGAGATCTGCTTAGATTGTAACCAAGAAATAAGCCACAAACATCTCCTTGGGGGAAAGGGAACAGAACTTGTTATAAATTTTGGTTCTGATCCCCCAGGGCAGTGAGGGTCGTGGGCCCAATAGGGAAATAGAGGTAATCCTTTAAATCGCTACTAGTCATAGAGTTCTGAATGGTATTTTTTACCAAATTTGGCCACAAACATCCTTGGGTGAAAGGGAGTCAGAACTTGTATAAAATTTGCTCTGAGTCCCCCGGGCAGGAGGGGCGGGGCCCAATAGGGAAATTAGAGTAAGAACCTTGTAAATCGCTATCTAGTTCATCAGAGTTTTACTACATGAATTGTACCAAATTTGGCCACAAACATTCCTTTTTGGAATGCGGACACATAACTTGTTATAAATTTGGTCTCTGACCCCGCTGGGTGCAGGAGGGGCGGGACCCAATAGGGAAAAATGGAGGTAATTCTTTTAAATCGCTACTTGTCCTAGAGTTCTGCATGGGATGTAAACAAATATTAGCCACAAACATCATGGGGAAGGAAACAGAACTGTTTAGAATTTTGGCTCTGATCCCCCAGGGGCAAGTGGGGGGCGGGGCCCAATAGGGGAAATAGAGGTAAATCCCTATAAATCGCTACTAGTCATAGAGGTTTCTACATGAATTGTAACCAATTTGGCCACAACATCCCTTTTTGAAGCGAAACAAGAACTTGAATAAAAATTTTTTTTATGGCTGCTGACCCCCCGGGCCAGGAGGGCGGGCCCTAATAGGGGAAATAATAGTAATCCTTTAAATCGCTACTTGTCCTAGATTCTTCATGCATGGAATTATCCAAATTTGGCCACAAACATCCCTTGGGGAGTGGGAACAGCACTTTATAAATTTTGGGCTACTGACCCTCCTGGGGGCAGGATGGGGCGGGGCCCAATAGAGAAATATAAGGTTAATTCTTTAAATCGCTACTATTCCTAGAGGTTCTGCATGGATTGTAACCAAAATTATAGCCACAAATATACTTTCTTGGGGAGGTGGGAACAGAACTTGAATAAAGTTTTGTCTCTGACCCCCTGGGGGTCAGGAGGGGCTGGGCCCAATAGGGAAAACATAGTGGTAAAATTCACTAATTCGCTACTTGTCCTAGAGTTTCTGCATAGATTGTAACAAAATAGCCACAAACATCCTTGGGGGAATGTGAACAGAACTGTATAAATTTTTGGCCTCTTGACCCCCCGGGCCAGGAGGGGCGTGGCCCCAATAGGGGAAATAGAGGTAAATTCTTTAAATTGTCTAACTCAGTCGATAGAGTTTCTGAATGGTAATGTAACCAATATTTGGCCACAAAACATCTTGGCTTGTGAAAGGGGATCAGAACTTGTATATAATTTTGCCCTCGTCCCCCCCGGAGGCAGAGGGGCAGGGTCACAATATGGGAAATAGCGGTAAATTCTAATAAACGCTAACTTGTCCTAGAGTTCTGCATGATTTAACTAAATTTTGGCCACAAACATCCTTTGGGGAAGTGAACACAGAAACTTGTATAGAATTTTTGCTCTGTTACCCTGGGGGCAGGAGAGGTTGGGGCCCAATAAGGAAATAGAGGTAAATCCTTGTAAAAGCGCGACTAGTCCATAGATTTCTGCATGGAAAATAGTAACCAAATTTGGAGCAACACACATCCTGGGGGAAGGGAACAGAACTTGTGTAAATTTTGGCTCTGGCCCCCCGGGGCAGGATGGGTAGTGGCCCAATAGGGGAAAATAAAGTAAATACCTATAAATCGCTACTTGTCCTAGAGTTGTGCTTGGATTTGTGACCAAATTTGGCCATGAAACATCCTTGGGGAAGGAGAACCAGAACCATCAGCGTCTGACCCCGCTGGGGGCAGGAGGGTGGGGCCCAATAGGGGACTTAGAGTTAATATCAAAATTCCTTCAGAAAAGAAACAATGAACCTGTATCATAACATTACTTGGCATTCACACACAACCCAGGTGAGCGATACAGGCCTCTGGGCTCTTGTTTAGTAATTGGGGAAAAAATAATCCAAAAATATTTTTCTCATTTGACAAAGAAGATCTATCGCATGGTGGGCGTAAGGATCTCGTAATTACATAATATTCGCCCTGCAAAGAAGGGTATACAGCAATTCAGCATCAATGTCAATTTTTTCCTTCCTTGAAATCAAGAGACCAGATAATTTGCCTATAGCAAACTGGAAAGAAAGACAAACATGGCAATTTTCGTTTATAGCGCAGTTGCAACCGTTTGGTAAAAGTGTAATGATTTTGAAGTAATAAATCCAGATGGACCTGCAGATTTTGATATGGGACCTTGAGCTTCACCAAGGCTCATTTGAAAAACGATATGAAATCACAAATCATTAATTCAATATCATTATGAATCAATCCAAAAATGCAATTCTAAGGGCCTATGCATATGAAATTTTAGAATGAGGCCTTCAGCACTTTACGAGAAATAGCGGTAACAAACTTCAACTATCAAATTCAAAATGGCAGCAAGGCCGGCCATTTTGTTGGACCAATTGGTCCCAAAATGCATATGCACAACCACAGCCCATGGGGAAATCTACATACGAAATTTGAGGTAGATCCCTAGAGTACATATGCACAACTAGTGTTTATTGCATTAGTGTTGAAGGGATCTGTCTCAAATTTCATATGTAGGTTCCCCTAGGGACCTTGTTGTGCATATTGCATTTTGGGACCGATCAGTCAACAAAAGCCGCCAGGCAGTCATCTTGGATTTTGTTATTCAAAGTTTGTTATCGCTATTTCTCAGAAAGTACTTAATGGATACTGTCTCCAATTTCACATGTAGGTTCCCCTAGGGCCCTAGTTGTGCATATTGTTATTTGGGACCGATTGATCAACAAGATGGCTGCCAAGGAGTCATCTTGGATTTTGATAGTTGAAGTTTGTTACCCGCTATTTCTCAAAAGGTACTGAAGCGATCTGTCTCAAATTTTATGTGTCGTATGTTTGAAAAAGTTTAAAAAGTAGAGAAAAGATCCATCTTTCCTTTGTCAGATATAGATCATTCTTTGGTGGGCACCAAGATCCCTCTGGGATCTCTTGTTTTTTATTATACTTTCACCATTGAAAGTAAATAACATATAAACTACATCCCCTTAATTCGCACCTGAAAGTTTTCATACTTTTCAGTTTTAAAAGTTGTCAGTTCAAATTTTAAAACATTCACAAATGGAACAAAAAGTATCATATTTTAAATTCAACATTTTAATAACACTTTTTTCTTCAAAACAAAAAAAAACATACAACTAATATTTCACATTAAATGTTCACAATTAACATAAACCATAATACTTCTACACTGTTTTTCCCTTTATTGGTGAGTAGCATGTCTACTATCTAAAGCTACAATCAACATATATACATGTACATATCAATTATATCGTTTTCAATATGCAGGGCCCATCTCGATTTGCCCTCTCCTTCTTCTAGATTATAACTTAGAACTGCAGCTCTCTGCTTCTGTAGACTCATTTGTCTATATGAGCTGCAAGATCTTCTATTGATAATTTCCCCTGAGAAGAGCACAAATCAAGCTGACCTCTGTAGCAAGTTTTTACAAATCTGGGACCCACCAGAGCTAACTAAATTAAGCATTGAATACACAGTCTTACAACTTATGGCTATCTCTTGGTTCTTGTAGTAGTCCATTATATTCATTTGAAGACATTCCATCGTATCTTTGATAATATGGACCCCACAAAAAGGACCACAAAAAGATAAGCCGCACAAAATAGGTTCAACTGCATACTGCCCTTATATAAAAGATTTATTTATGAAGTAGTGAATCATAGTTTAAGAAATCTTGATGTCAATAATAACACTTTTAAAAAGAATATAGCATTGCTACAAGGCAAGGTTTCATGAAATGTCCATATACACAAGATTTTTTTTATCTTTTACACAAAAACAATAGAATATTAGATATGTTAATTTTTATGAGCCCGTCATAAAATAGAAGTTGCCTAACATACAGAAACAAAAATGAAACCAAAAATAATGTTCTTGCTCTTTTTCTTTAAGAAGAAATTTGATTCTGAAAATGTCAGAAAATATATATCCCTTTCTAACAAAACAATAGCACCAGAACAAGAGCATTTTTAGGAAAATGACATTTGGAAATGTCAAATAACTAACATTTTTATTACACAAGCTATATCTGTAATATTGATATCTCCTTGCATTGTAGCTTCTATTACATACCAACATTTGCAGACATCTATTTATGAGCAATAATTAATACACAACAACCTAGTTGATTACAGGCTTACTAGTACTACTCTATCACAAATCTCTATATTTTGTACATGGTGCATTAATAATTTAGTAACTTTACCAATTAATGACAAATTTTAAGCAGTTACTAACATCAAACTACAGCAGAAACTCTCCTGGGTGACATGTTCTGCTACGTGTAAAGAAGCATTAATCTTTAATATGCAATTACACACACAGCATGCCTTGTCAATTCTTTGACCATTTTAAAGTATGGCCGCAATTGGTGTTGTTAGGTAACTGCATGTGTAATTATATCCTAAACTACTCAATAGTGCAAAATTGGTCATACACTCCAGAAATAGTTCTTCAAAGGGCAAAAACCTCATGGAATTAAACACGTAATAGTTTAAAAACAATGCCACAACGATGAAGTTACCAGGTATTTTGTTTTCCTTTATCTGGCAATCATTGAAATGACCAGACAAAAACAGCAAGTTTATGTATTTCGTTTTTAGACATTAGAGTGTATCTGCTCTTGTGGGTAGCCTATAAATTGATTGTTTACATCATTCCTTACAAAACAAGAATTCCAAGGAAGTGGAAGTGTCCCCTGCACAGCAGTTTTAAACATCACAAAAAATTGTTATTTACAGTTGAAATATTGTTAATAATCAGGTGAAGTTATCAATTACATTTCTGTGCCCATCTTTTGAAATTTGACATTTGTCTAATATAACTTTCAGTTTATATTACATACCTAAACAAGTGAAATTTAATAAGAACTCATTATGATCTTCATTCAAGCTATAACCGATTTCCACATGCCAGATCAGCAAATTCTCTTGGCAAAAAACTTGGAAGACATAATGTAAAGTTGAAACCAAGGAATTATCTGTTTTGATGATTTAACCCGTCCCGTATCTCAGCAATTATTAACGGATTTTGACCAGTATCAATCCTATCCCAGATCTTAATTATATAAAGCAATAAACAAAATTTAGTCAAAATTGGTCTATAAACACTAAAGTTATTGAGGGGAAACCATGGACTTATCTGTTTTGACGATTTTAAAGTCCCGTAACTCTAGCAAATATTGATGGTTTTGACTAGTATCAAACCCATCCAAGATCTCATTGATATAAAGCAATATAAACTTGTACCAAATTTGGTTAAAACCGGACAACAAATACTAAAGCTATTGTACAGAAACCTCTCCCCATAGATTGACGACGAGGACACGGACATAGTGATACCTATATGTTGCCCTTACATAGCGGGCGACACAAAAATCTTTTCTATGAATCTTCACCCTAAGCTTGGATATAAAAAGAGAATTATTGCCGGTTTACTTCCATGTGTGCACTCATACAGTTATTTAAAGATACCAAAAATGTGTTATTATTGACCAATAAAAATAAATGTAAGAACATGTACAAAATACAAAACATAAAGTATAATTGTTGGTAATGAATATATACTGGGGTAGTTAATATCACAGAAAATTGACAGTTCTATGATGGAGAAGCGTGAAGAATAATATCATGAATTTATGATACATTGTTAGTATGGAAAATTAAGTTTTGTCAGGTGGTGAAATGCTATAAATGTTGTGAAGTAACTGTTAAATGGTTACTGTACAATGGTTAGTTTTCGTCTATATGAATACTGAAATAAAGTTTTGGTGAATATGAAGCTAGCTGATATGAATTCTGAAACGAAATAAATGTGTTGAAATATGTATGTGAACTAAACTAATGATATTCAAGTTCAGGCCCCAATATCATCAATGTGCAGTAATATTTCCTTTGATTAAGATTCTTTAAATTCTTCAACTCTTTCCAATGGGAAATCTATTAAGGATGTTGATGAACTAGAGGCCTGAAACTGAATGTTAAAAACAATACATGAACTTCTATACATGTATATTGCACGGATCAGCACATGAAAACTTCTATAAAAGCATAACAAAGCAAGTGGAAAATAAAATATACATAAACAAAGAGATATCACCTTTCATAACCAACAATTGGTATCTCAAATCCTTAATCCCGACATGGCATAGCATTAGGGTTATTACATGTACCATTAACTAATGATGAAAAACAAACATTTCTGATAAAAGATGCAGAGCCAGCTATGAAATGATCTTATGTAAGTAGGAAACCTTATATGAAGACAGAGATATGATCCTAATAATCTAACCTTATCAATGATTGGATACACATCAAAAAACATATAATTTTTGTCTTGTCTTCTAGGTATTCAATGAATCATTTTGTGTTAAGTGTTCTCTACCAAAGGTTTCTTAAGTAGTTATATTAAGTTGCCAAAAATTACCCCATCTCTGAAAATTTTCAATGTAAACCTTAAATCCAGGGTCATCATGAATAGTCTATAAATCAGCTATGGTCAGCGTTACATACTAGATAGAGAGATGGGTGTCAAAGTGTTTTTCTAATAAAGATACAAACATAAAACATCTTAAATCAGGAAACTTATAGAAATAGCAGTGCCTAACATGACTCATGAAAACTTATCACAATCAACAGGGTACAAAATCTGTCAAAAGCAAATGATTGGGTAACTAGATGTCATTTCAAAGGTTCTCTTTTGGTGCAGCAATTTTGAGCAGTCTATGAAGTGGTGACCTTGACCTTGTGTCTTGGCGTAGAAATGAGTGTGGACTGGCAAATGATGCTGTAACCACTGTAAAGTTAAATGAAGAGAATATGTATAATGAAGAACTACAAGCAAGTATAATGAAGAACTACAGTGGAACCTCCCGAAACCGATCATGGTCGGTGCATATAATTTCGGCCGGTTTAGAGAGGGTTCGGTTTGGAGAAGTGAACCGAATACCGATCATCACGATCCGGATTTAATCGATCGGAAGTCGTTATTTACACTAGTGCACCACATGTATGCCTAGTGTTCGTTAAAACTGACCGATATTGATTGTTAATGTGAATGTTATCACAAAAGAGAGAATCATACGTTTAAAAAGAATGGATTACAGCAAACTTGACTTTGTTCGCTTATAAACGTAGTTTAGTTAGTTAGTTGCGTGAATGTTCTTGGGGATGTTCTCAACTGCAACCTACATGTACATACGACCGATCACTTCCGGTTACGACAAGAATCAAATTATATGGTCTAATTACACGATGATCAGTCGATGCCGGTCATTATATGACATAATCATTTTCTAAAACAATACATGGCTTCGGCTTCTTCATACAGATAATTTACGTTATCCGACAACTACATATGTAAATAAAAAAAAATGTGTGATTTGAATACGAAACTTTATCTTTATTACTAGCTCTGCTTGTTTTCCTACAGTTAACAAACCGAGTGCACATGGTAGACCTTCGTAAGATATCTAAACAATAAGCATGATTAAATAATTACACCACCATCTCGGGTATAATTACCGTGTACCTATAGCCTTCACATCTGTATACATGCCCTAGGACATGGCATGCAACAACTATGGTACAGGAAAGTGTGTATTTCATGGTCGGTTGATCAGACCTCAATGCAATCTATCGGTGTCGCTCAGGTAAGGCCAGTTTTCAGAAGTGTATTTTAGTTAAATTTGACTATTCCGATCTCAAAATCGGTCCGGTATTCGGAATTGGGAGGGATCGGATTTGGGAAGTTTTATATACAATTAATAAAGAGGAATTCATTCCGTACATGACATCCATGTTCGGTTTCTAGAGGTGATCGGTTTTGAGAAGGTTCGGTTTTGGGAGGTTCCACTGTACAAGCAAGTATAATGAAGAACTACAAGCAAGTATAATGAAAAACTACGCAGCAAGCAGACTGACACAGTTGTTCATATTAAACAATTATGTAACGAGACATTGGAAATGTCTGTCTGCTTACATCTGCATTAAAACTACATGGTGAAGATCTGACCGTGGCCAGAAGGGGGTCATGTTCATATGACCTCGAAATTACCCTACAAAGGGATTTTTGATTGTTGATAAATTTGCAGAAACCATATATTTAAAACTAAGTGATATGTGAACAACTGTGTCAAATAAGAGGAGTGCAAAGCAGACAAGGTTTAAGGTATATAGATAAGCATGTGATACAGACTAGCATACATACAGGACATAATGACATCATTCATTCTACATCTTCCGATGATTTGTATTTAGTACTTCATTCTACATCTTCCAATGATTTGTATTTAGTACTTCATTCTACATCTTCCAATGATTTGTATTTAGTACTTCATTCTACATCTTCCAATGATTTGTATTTAGTACTATCTTGAAATCTTGAGAACATGGTCTCTTAACAAGTTCCCCAATGCAAAATACATAAGTTAGTAAATGACATAGGTTCATTTAATACTTGAGAGAGGGTTATTTTGGGCATTGCAGCAACTTTCAATTCTATCTAATATGGGAAATTTGCGAATTCGTTGATTAAATGATATATTCTAACAAGTTGATATTTTAATAACCAATTATACATATTATGCAACATATAAAAAAAAAGATATTAATTTTGAATTTGCCTGCTACAGCATTAATTTGCAATAAAAAGTATTTCATACAAATTAAAATGAATGATTTCATAATGCAAGCATTACTTGGATAATAATATAAAATGGATGGTTATGGGGTAAACACATCTAAAATATGTCTATTTCAAGTCTAACAAATATTCAACAAAATAAGAGAAGCCATTCTCGTATCACTCATAAATTAAAATACAATTAACAAAATTGGCATTTTCACTTTGAACAACACAGAGTAAAATTATATTGCCTGAGAAACATTAAATTTGTTTTATAATGGTCCTAAAATTATTCCCTAGCTACTGACATTCAAGATCAGTGATTGAGCTGATTTGTTCGGTACTCTGCTGAGGTTCAGACACTGACGGGCTGGGAGTCTGGATCACTGGAGCTTGTTCAGTAGAGTCTGCTACCGGCACTGTTTGACTGGTTTCTGCTGGTTTGTCTTCTGTTTGTTCGTTAACCACCACATCAACAGCACTTTCAACCACATCACCAGCTTCAGTGACCACATTATCAGCGCTATTGACCACATCATCAGCGCTACTGACGACACTGACAGTGCTATCAGTTTCTGTTGTAATCAATCCTTCAGTCGTAATCTCTGAGCCGCATTCATTGTTAAGTACTGCATTTACACTTAGCCCTGAAAGGTCTGTCTGACATGCAGGCATACCGATACTAGCCAAGTCTCTCGCCAGCTGGTCCACAGCAGACGTGTCCGCAGGCATCGGCTCCGACACCTGCTCGGTACTAGGGCCTGTAACACTGGCGGGTGCCATGTTGTTGAAGTCAAACACCCCAATGTTGGCCATTGTGTCCTCTACAGGTTGTTGTTGTCCTATACTACCCAAGTCTGGACCACATCCTGGTACTGAAGACTCTGCAGTCATAGCCATACACTCTGTGCTCTCGTTCACTGCTTGGTTTGGGCTCAGAACATCCCTAAAAGTAACAGAACTTCAATTAAATTTCACATCAATATACTATAAACAAACCTATTTTTGCAGCAATTTATTTTCACAATTTACAGGTAATATTCTCTCTTTCACTTTGCCTTGAAACTTTTCACACCAATTAATTTTTGCCTGCAAAATACAAGAAAATAAATCGCACACAAAAATAAAATGATTTACAGTAGTAGATCAGAACAACATAAATGCCACAATCTCCAACAGAACGAAACTGGACAGGAAGTGTATGCATATTACAACATTTTACGGCAAAGCACTGAAAATTCATAACTGGAAATTCATTAAAATGTTCAAAATTAATCATGGGCTAGCTGACTTTAGACATTTAAGATTCACTTCATATTTTCAAAGTAAAACTGTGCATTTATAAAATGGTTTGGCATTAAAGTGCCACAACCTTTATGAAACAGCTTTTAATTTTTAACAATGGAATGTAAAACGAGACTGATAACTTTGTAGTCACAAAAGTTACTAGCTTACCGTTAATAGACTTATCATCACCTTCTGAACTCTTTGATTATATAAATCAAATGTTAATTTTCATAACGCAGGTCGTCTTATGTTTCCCATCATCATCCTAATTACTATGCGTTAGTTAATTATCACTGTGTCAGATGGAAAATCACGAAATGAATCCTCACTGTTAGCATAGACTACATTGTTTTTAAGAAACTTTTTATTTTTATTTTGGAAAGGTAGTGGGCCTTTAAGGAAGAAAATTTAACTTTGGTCTATTTATAGGGCTGAAACGATTAGTCGAATAATCGGAGGCGATTAGATTAATGAAACTAATCGCTGATAATCGATTAAAGATTTTATTAATCGTTAATCGTTGCATGCATAGCAAGTGCATTGTAAGCTGAATAAATACGTTGACAGATCATGGATTTCTGAGGAAGCCATTCCGACTGTAGTTTCATCTCTTTATGTACACGTTTTGAACTCAACAAAGCATATATGATTATGATGTGAGAAATACTTGTTAGACAAGTCTCTGTGAAAGTTAAAGTCATTAATCAATGAGAAAGTGAATGTCATGAGAAAGCTTGCAACACGCTGTTTGCCAATTTTCACTAGTGATCGGCTCCATGTTGTTACGTTAGGGAGGCCTAATTGCCGCCGGGACGCTCCGGAGCGGAAGGAGCAGTAGTCATGAACATTTTAATTTTACTGTTGCATGTGTTTTTCATAACAAGAGGCCCAAGGGCCTTAACGGTCATCTGATTACCTTGGCAATAATCATATAGGAAATTAATTAGATATCGTGTAATGGTAGCCATCTTCGATTTGGGATCAACACTTTGTCAGGACCATGTCAGGAACATTTCATGCAAGTTTCAGCCAAATCGCACCGGCAGATCTTGAGAAGAAGTTCAAAATGTGTTTTCAAGATGGCGGCTGTGGGGGCCATTTTGAATTTCGGATCGACCCGAAAAATAACAACACTTTGTCGGGACCATGTCAGGATCATTTCATGCAAGTTTCAGCCAAATCGCACTGTTAGAACTTGAGAAGAAGTTCAAAATGTGTTTTCAAGATGGCGGCTGTGGCGGCCATCTCGGATTTCGGATCGACCCGTAAAATAACATCACTTTGTCGGGACCATGTCAGGATCATTTCATGCAAGTTTCAGCCAATCGCACTGGTAGAACTTGATAAGAAGTTCAAAATGTGTTTTCAAGATGGAGGCCATCTTGGATTTCAGATCGACCCGAAAAATAAGAACACTTGGTCGGGACCATCTCAGGATCATTTCAGGTAAGTTTCAGTTCAATCCCACTGGTCAAACTTGAGAAGAAGATTGAAATGTGAAAAGTTTACGGACGGTGCACGGCGCACGACGACGGACGAAGCATGATGGCTATAGGTCATCCAGACCCTTCGGGCCAGATGACCTAAAAAAAGGAATGCTTTTGCTCATATTCCAATAGAAGATAAGAGTTGTTGATTTATTTCATTTTTTTGATCACAGAAATAAACAAGAGATCCCAGAGGGATCTTGGCGCCCACCAAAGAATGATCTATATCTGACAAAGGAATGATGGATCTTTTCTCTACTTTTTAAACTTTTTCAAACATACTACATATAAAATTTGAGACAGATCGCTTCAGTACCTTTTGAGGAATAGCGGTAACAAACTTCATCTATCAAAATCCAAGATGACTCCTTGGCAGCCATCTTGTTGATCAATCGGTCCCAAATCACAATATGCACAACTAGGCCCTAGGGGAACCTACATGTGAAATTTGAGAAAGATCCATTCAATACTTTTTGGGAAATAGCGATAACAAACTTTGAATATAAAATCCAAGATGGCTGCCTGGCAGCAATTTTGTTGACCGATCGGTCCCAAATCACAATATGCACAACTAGGGCCCTAGGGAACCTACATATGAATTTTGAGACAGATCCCTTCAGTACTTTCTGAGAAATAGCGATAACAAACTTTGAATAACAAAATCCAAGATGGCTGCCTGACGGCCATCTTGTTAACAGATCGGTCCCAAAATGCAATATGCACAACAAAGTCCCTAGGGGAACCTACATATGAAATTTGAGACAGATCCCTTCAGTACTATCTGAGAAATAGCCATAACAAATTTTAACTATCGAAATCCAAGATGGCGGCCTGGTGGCCATCTTGTTCACCGATTGGTCCAAAAATGCAATATGCACAACAAGGGCCCTAGGGGAACCTACATATTAAATTTGAGAAAGATCCCTTCAGCACTTTTTGAGAAATGGGGATATCAAACCTTAACTATCAAAATCCAAGATGGCCGCCTGGCGGCCATCTTGTTTTTTTCTATCAGCCTCAAAATCTGTATGGCACAAATAGGGACCAAGGGTAACCTCCATGTGAAGTTTGAACAAAATCCCTTCAGATCTTGTTTTTCCTATCAGCCTCAAAATCTGTATGGCACAAATAGGGACCAAGGGTAACCTCCATGTGAAGTTTGAACAAAATCCCTTCAGTAGTTCTCAAGAAATATCGATAACAAACTTCAACTGCCAAAATCAAAGATGGCTGCCTGGCAGCCATCTTGTTTTTCCGATCAGCCTCAAAATCTGTATGGCACAAATATGGACCAAGGGGACCCTCCATGTGAAGTTTGAACAAAATCCCTGCAGCAGTTTTTAAGAAATAAAGAGGACTCCACATAATCGAATAACGGTTATTTGAATATTTCGGTTATTTGCATAAAATTCTGCGGTCCCGATTTTTTCCTTCTTTATCTTTGTTTTTCAACTCCGTGTATTTGCATAGACTTTTACATGACCTCCGGTTATTTGAATAAAATATTTTGGAAATTCTAAAAATAAAATCGAATATTTTTCAATTTTGCAATATATTTTTAGCGAAATTCGCTGATATATGTTTCAAGATACTTCGCTTTTACTAGAAATCATTATGGTGACAGATTAACGTTATCGTATGACTTGTTATTTTATGCATGAATCTGCAAAGGTATTCGACGCTGTTACTATTTACATCAGCAGCAGTTGGTCATAAGTTTAGTATAATCACTGACTCAAACATCTAATTAAAGCATTTGCACTTTCAAAAATGTTTATTTATTAACGTAACGTACCTTAGTTCGCGATCGGTTGGAGAAACCATGCTTCCTTACAACAATCGCCATTCATGAGTAGTCTCGTTCAACCAGAGTTTTGTTGACTAGCACAGACATGTGCGAATCAAGCGTCTCGTTGAACGAGACTCAAAAGCATGCAAAGTCGGCGAGCAATGACTACCACATGTTTCGTACAGTATGTAGGATACAAAAGATACTCGCTACGTTGTTTCATTGCTACTTGAATATGCATTGATTTCTGAATTGTTATCAAGCTATTCGCCGTATAGATCAACAATACAGGGAGAATTCTCAAAACACATTTAGGTCCAGTGAACGCATGGCTTCATCACCTGCCGCCATTTTCGAATTCTTACACATGTGTAAAAACAACACTAGTTGATCGGCACTTTGAAGTTTAATCACGATCGTAAGTTCATTTTGCCAGGCAAATGTACGTAAATTTGTTTATTATTTAGGTTCAGAATTGTAGACACAAATTCAATCCTGTTTAGTTATTGCATTTGATATCGATCGTTTAGCTGTTTCTCAAATATTTCAATTGTCGATCTAACGTAAACAAGAATCTAATATTGGGATATTTTTTGTTATTAAACAATTAAAACCGATTTACAACTTCGAAAATAATTACTTGTTGTTCGTTTTAGTGTAAATAATTTACGTATTTATCAAGGAAATGAAACGATATCTATTTGCCTGTTCACATACATATGTGTGAGGTCAAACGAAGGTGCAAAATGTCATCTCCGCCTATTCGAATACTCCGGTTATTTGCATATTTTCTTCTGGAAAATGACTTATTCAAATAAGCGGAATCCTCTGTAGTGATAACAAGCATTGTTTACGGACGGACGACGGATGACGGACGATGGACGCAGGGCGATTTGAATAGCCCACCATCTGATGATGGTGGACTAAAAAGTTCATTGACGAAAATTTGGTCATGTGACTCCGTGGCGATCCAGATTTGGTTGATTAGTCGTACGTGTGAAAGTCACGTCAAAACAGCGGGTTAGCAGTCTGGATTTAAACGATGTTACAGAAGATGATATGGGAACGGAATTCGGGGCTTATTTGGGATACAATATGCTTGTTTAGTTAATAAATCTATTCTTATTTAGGCTTATATTATCTAAGGCATGTGTCATATGGATACCAAAACATGGCGGACATTTTCAGTAGTCAGTAGTGAGACAATATAGACTTTGTCTAATTACCTTCAGTTCAAGTGATTAATCGATTAGTAATCGATTACATGTGACCGAATAATTGAATACAAAAATTACTAATCGTTTCAGCCCTATCTATTTATGACCCATGATATTAATCGACGTAAGCTTAGAGATTTGCCAGTCAGTATTTACCTGGGAGTACTATCTGGCACTGGTAGGGGTTGGATGACCTGACTAAGGTATCGAGACTTGAGGATCTGTTTAACAGGTAGTCTCTTGTCGCACACTGGGAACAGTTGACTGTACAGCAACTCCATCACAGTACCTTCCTGTAAGGAACAGTCAATATCTAAAATATACTACTGACAGACATCTTCCCATGATTTGTTTGTATATTCCTTCTCTCTCTCTCTCTCTCTCTCTCTCTCTCTCTCTCTCTCTCTCTCTCTCATTATTATGCAGTATTAAGCTTGCATTGACTCTAATTCCCTTGCCCCCATCCAATCATTGATCAAGCTGAACGTCAATATATCTTACAGTGTTTAAAATATAACACTGTAAGAAAATCCATTATGCAGAAACCTTGCATTGCCTCTAATTCCCTTGCCCCCATCCAATCCTTGATCAAGCTGAACGTTAATATCTTACAGTGTTTAAAATATAGCACTGTAAGTTAAAATGAAATCAGAAGAACTGGCAGATTTTTTTTTTTAATTTAATGATATATAGATCACTAACTTCATCCTCCATAATCAATGCAAAATTTGAAAGGACACCTTAGTTTGTAGTAATTTCAGGGTTATACAAATTGAAACAAAACTGTTATTCAGTTCATGAAAAATGGCAACACCAACTTTAAAGATACACAAAAAATGAGAAACCATCAGACTACCTTCCTAGATTGTGGAGGAATTAGCAGACAATACGTACCAGTCGCATACTCATGAGTTTTGGAGATCCATCATGTTGTAACTCAACCGAGCCCTGGGGATTGTGTAACTGTAAACCACAAAGTTATCAATTATATTAATTATGCAAGTCATTATTATCAGAATGCAGGAAGGCTATAAATTATATTTTAGAATGCCATGAATACATGTACTCCTACAAAGTACACTCTGTAAGAATGCTTTCTAGTTTAATGATTGCTATTGTACAAGTGTATAATGAATGTTATCATCATTTACTCATGCACCCCTGAAAGGAGGAGTGTCAATTTGGCCCTCTGGTGGCCATGACTGATAAGCATTATTTTTTGTTTACAGATACCCAGGAGTTAGGACATCATGATATGACGTATGATTAAGGTCAGGTCAGAGAATTATTTTTTATAAATTATAATGCATTTATATGTTAAAAATAAAACATTTTGGAAAATATAACTTAGTATCACTGTGACCTTTTTTTTGACACTTAAGTTATATATTCCAAAATCCTTAAATTTTAACATGTAAATGCATTATAATTCATAAACAAGAGGCCCATGAGCCTTAACGGTCACCGGAGTTCAGATACAGAATGAAACAAGGACATGCATATAAACACTATATACTGTATTTTCCCTATTAAGAGCGCCTCCTCTAATAAGGGCGCCCCCACGTTTTTTGCTGAAAAAATCCAACTAATTTCATACAATTTTTGTGCCAGATTGTGACGATTTGTCTTTGCAGACGCTAAAAAAATACTGTTTCACATCAATCTGATGCTTAACAGATATCAGATCAGCTTTTATAAGCACTAAATTTATTGCATTGGACAACTTAGGACATCTTTGCCAAGTGTTTACACATAGAAACAGCGAAAACGCCATTTTCAAAATAAAACGTGTCACTTGAATGCCCCACACACGTGTATGGATGAAGACTAACTGGCAACAATATTTTAGCGATGTCTATATAGGTTTTATGATTACTTACTGTATATCTATGATAAAGGTTCCTAAATAACAGGAATGTTATCATTTCTAAGCATTTTATTGTGTGCTCTTGTCGGTAATTCCCATCTGCCACAAAACGAAAGTAGCGATCGAAAGCACCGTCCGTCTTTTGTGTTCGCATGGTAAACAAACAGGCTAGCATGAAATGCCAAAATTCCGTGAAACAGACATATTTAACCAATGTTTGATAATTCTGGTGCATACATTTCTTCATAATTATGTAATTTCAACTTATTTGACTTCAAAACGTAAGTTGGTTATAGTAAGTTTCAGAAAAATACGATCTAAAAGCAAGATGACTATAGTTTGTTTCAGAAAAAACATCTAAAAATGGTCTCAAATTACGGCGCCCCCTTTGGCCATTCACCCGCGCCCGGCGCCCTCATTAGGGAAAATACGGCATTTGACATTTTAATCTATGAAGATTATTTGGTTCCATCAAATCTCTGAATTCAGGAGAAAGATTTTGGAAATGTTATCCATTTTAACCCCTTTTGGCTCCACACCTCTGGCCCCTGGGGGTCAGCCAGGACCAATATGGATATGATGTTAAAATGTTATCTCAGGCTAATAATTCTAACCCAGATTGACTAATTTCCTATGAAAACTAAGCAAATAATGTTCCTAAACTATAGTAAACTTGACCCCCTCCCCAGGGGGAAACTTGAGACCGCAGGGTCATATAATTCACAATTTTCATAAAACACCTTAAGACCTGTCCATCTATGAAGAGTATTTGATTCTACCATTTCCAGTATTTAAGAAGAAGATTTTTAAATTTTTAGCCTATTTGCCCTTTTTGGCCCTGCCCCTCTGCCCCAAGGGGGTTGACCAGGACAAATATAGATATGATATTAAAATGTTATCTCAGGCTAATAATTCTAAACAAGTTTGACTCATTTCCTATGAAAATTGAGCAAAAAATGCTCATAAATGTGTTTTCCTATATAAACTATAGTAAACTTGACCCCACCCCAGGGGGAACCATGAGACCCCAGGGTAATATAATTCACAATTTTTGTAAAGGACCTCAAGACCTTTCCATCTATGAAGAGTATGTGATTCTACCATTTCCAGAATTTCAGAAGAAGATTTTTGAAGTTATAGCCTAATTTACCCCGCCCCTAATACCCCCGGGGGACAGTCATGGAAAATTGGTTACCGTATTTTTGCGTGTATAGTGCGCATCCGTGTAAAGTGTGCAGGTACGTTTTTGAGTTTCAATTTTGGAAAAAAAAAATTCACAAAAAAAAAATCTGTTTTTGTATCTTCGTTCAAAACATTTTGCATTTCCTCCAACCACTCTTGAAGAATAAAATCAAACAGTTCATATTGTTTATCAGTGCTTAAAACAACCTTCTGTTCATTAACATTATCTGGCGAGAGCAGTTTGACACGATGATTGACACTTTGTTTACACAACGGCAGGCCTAGTTAGCTTGTGAATTGCCGATGACACTATAATGAGTAGGGATGTCACGGTTCATGTTTTTTCAGCTCGGTTCGGTTTCAACTTTTTTTGATCGGTTTTCGGTTTTTTCGGTTCGGTTCAGGCAAATCTTAATTGAACACTTTTTAAGTCTATTTTCTATCAAAAACAAGTTTTGCTTTAGATTTAAAGATGGTATATCACTTAAACAAAAGGGTTTTTTTCTTTATCAAAATTTCACTTCTAATTAAATACATAATTTATTGCGTTCTGAAAAATAATCCACATCACTATATCCTATATAGATTGAAGTTCTAAAATTGCATGCAGCAAAGAAATTTATTAATTATTTTATATCATTTTGTGTCTTAATTAGACATATAACACGATTAAATACCAATTTTTGTTCAAATATTGAGTATCATTTATGATCTCTCAGCAGTGGAACATCTTTAAAAAACATCATTGAACATTTTCTTATCTTTTTAACTCTTTCAGTACTATTGACACATTAATCAGTCACAGAGAGATATATGTCCTCGTATCCTCTATGATACATTATTTCGTCACTAAAACTTTGCTCGTATCCTTCAGGACGCATTATTATGTGATGATTGACATGTGAAAATCGTAAGTTTTTACCGCAAATCAATAAATTGGTATTATCTCAGAAAAAGCGTTTTTAAAAAGTATTATGCATTTGAATTATAATAGAGATAAACATTATTACGTACCAGGTGCATGTTCAATCGTAAAATGGTTTAATTCACGGAATAGTGGCCGACGGAAACGCGATTGTTTACAATCGGCAACACAATGGCGGCTTGATTTAGCTGCCGATATTCTGCGGGATTAATGTTATCGAAAAAATATATTTAAAAAATCGTCAATTATAAAATATCAAACATTAAGTGAAATATATCATTTAGATATTATGTATGTGCAAAAAAAATGTCTGCAGACAGCAAAAAACGATCTTCTGAATGACTGAACTTGCACACGTGTTACACATATATGTCGGTCAACAGGTGTATTTCTCGGGATTCTGACAAACAACTTCGCCGTATTTTCAATGAAATAATCTGCAATACAGTTTATACACGTAAATTATAGGTATTATAGGACAGTTATTTTTTTAATGAACCGAACCGAAACTAAGAATTATCGTACCGAACCGAACCGTACGGTTGAATTTTTCGGTTAACCGCATTTTCGGTTAACCGTGACACTCCTAATAATGAGGATCTCAACAACGATGTTTTTACAATCAAATAATTAATCATACCTTGTGTAATTCCAAGTGGTATCAATCATGTCTATTGTGTACCTGATAGGCATTCAGATTAAATCATTGTCCAAGATATTAGCTGGAAAGCCGACTGAGTAGGCTAATCAACCACAGGTGGCCGCCATATTTGAGAACTTACTGCACACTTCCGTATTCTCAACAAGGACAGATCCCCCGCCAATGGATATTAAAGCTGAAGTAAGTTTGATTGTGGAGACTTATGTGTATGAAAATACATTGGCGATAATTTTCCCGTTTTTTTTTTTAAATATTTTACTCCACGCAGTATTAAATTCAAGGTCTGTGTTGTCTAATGTCTTAAGATACATATATCATTCAAATTTGACCGCAGTTTTAAATTTGTATTTTCTTTCATCCACCAAATAACACTGCCACAAATATAATCCAAATGTTTTTCTTTCTTTTCTGGTAAGGGCAGATACAGCAAGGTGAATAGTTTTATGAATGGGAAGCATATAGGTGAAAAACTATTAACTTGTTTATAACTAGTACTATGACAGTGTCATAAAGGGCCTAAAAAGAATGTGTCTATGAAGTTTCGTGGAAATATCTCTGCTGGTTTTAGAGTTATGCTCCGGAAATGAACCTGCTACAAAAATATGATATTTTCAGCAATGTTTCTATGGTTACAGAAAAAAGCATAAAAAGTGAAAACCTAAAAATAGCAAAAGGCACTACTAGACCATAAGAATAATGTGTCTATGAAGTTTCATGGAAATATCTCTGCCGGTTTTAGAGTTGTGCTCCGGAAACCATTCTTACACAAAAATCTGCCTTTTCAGCAAAGTTTCCATGGTTCGCAGTAAAACCTGTACAAAATAGATATTTTAAATGTTTCCATGGTTACGAAAAAGTGCAAAAATGAAAACCTAAAATAGCAAAAGGCATACTAGACCATAAGACCAATAATGTGTCTATGAAGTTTCATGGAAATATCTCTGCTGGTTTTAGAGTTATGCTCCGGAAACCATTCTTAACAAAAATCTGCCATTTCAGCAAACAGAAAAAAGTACAAAAAGTGAAAACCTTAAAATAGCAAAAGGCACTACTAGACCATAAGACCAATGTGTCTATGAAGTTCATGGAAATATCTCTTCTGGTTTTAGAGTTATGCTCCGGAAAAACCTGTACAAAAATATGATATTTTCAAAATGTTCCAAGGTTACGGAAAATGCAAAAAATGAAAACCTAAAAATAGCAAAAGGCACTACTAGACCATATGACCAATGTGTGTATGAAGTTTCGTGCAAATATCTCTACTGGTTTTAGAGTTATGCTCCGGAAACCATTCATACGGACGGACAGACGGACTGACGGAACCTATTTGTATATCCCCCGCCAACTTCATTGGGCGGGGGATAATTATTTGAATTAGTATTGAAATCAGAATGGGATCTTACAGAACCATTTCAATAAATGGTAATAAGAGTAAATTTTACAGTCATACCATCATTTATAGTGCCGATTGGTCAGTGTTAATGTAAGAAGGTTTTAGTTTCGTATTTAATTTGCTGGCTCTGCATGTGGCCATTACACTCGCTTCCATAAACATTTGCAAGTTCAAAAGTTTTTCACATACTGGAGAAACATATTTATAAGGTAATCTGTTTAATGTGACGGATTAATTACACACTTATACATCGTTTCAAGCTCCAGACTATATTCATTTAGCCATTTAGATTTGGAGATAGCTTAATTACTGATGATTCACGATCATCTTACTGAAGATTCATGATCGTAACATGAATCCGTTCATGAACACACATGCTCTCAAAACGAACTTGCAAGGAATTAAAGATAGAAATTTCAAGTGATGTTTTCCTTTTATATTGAATATATGCATTGATCATTGACTTAAAGATCCAAGTATTAAATCATAACCATATCACGACAAAATGTTACTGCACACTTTATCTAGGACCTGCTGGCCATGCCTTGTACCTGCGTATAGTGCGCACACCAACTTTTCACTTGATAATTTATGAAAAAAAGTGCGCACTATACGCGCAAAAATACGGTAATAGGATTCAATGGCCATCTCATACTGATAATTCTGACAATATTTGACTTATTTCCTATTACAAATGATCAAATAATACTCAAAAATGTGTTTTCCCTATATAAACTATAGTAAACTTAACCCCCTCCCCAGGGGGGAAACCTGAGACCCCAGGGTCATATAATTCACAATATTTGTAAAGGACCTTAGAACCTTTCTATCTATGAAGAGTATTTAATTCCACCACATCTGTGAGTGGAGAAGAAGATTTTTGAAATTTTAGTCAATTTTACCCCTTTTGGCCCCTCCCATAGCTCCCTGGGGGTGGGGACCATATAATTCACAATTTTGATTGACCTTATGCCTTAGAAGGTTTGTGCAAAATTTCATTGAAATTGCTTCAGCAGTTTTGGAGAAGAAGTCGAAAATGTAAATTGTTTACGGACATACGACGACGGACATACGACGACGGACAAAAGGCGATAAGAATAGGTCACTTGAGACTTTGTGTCAGATGACCTGAAAATAATTCAAATATATAATTTGATTCAAACAAAACGGGATGTCCTAACCCCCAGGTATCTGTAAACAAAAAATAATGCTTATCGACATGGCCACCAGAGGGCCCAAATTGACACCCATCCTTTCATAATGGACTGGTCTAGTCTTTGATTTAGAAGAGACTCAATGTGTCTTCAGGTGTGAATAAGCTAAGTCTAACTACACAAAACCTATACAGGTTATTTATCAATTATTTATCTATAGTATTTCCTTCAAAACAAAATTCACATATAACTATAATAGACAATGAACTACAGTAAGAAAACAACACTTACCCAGAGCAGAAGTAGACCATGGTTGTACAAGTCACAGGAAGTGGAAGCTTGGGGTGTCAGACCTTGCTGGGTGAAGGTCACCATTTCTATTGGCACAAAGGTCAAGCCATTCTCCGTGACATACCTTTTCCTTACACGATCCAACTATAACCAAGGACAACATGATGCTGTAAATGTTTTACCGACACACTCTACTCAAAATTTGTGTCTCAGATGCTGTTGATATCTAGACCAGAACACGATAAATTTAATCAAATATAAGTTACATGTACATGGAGATTCCTGAACTGACAGAGAAGACAAGAAAGCATTGCAGAGTTTTGCCTCTAACTAGAATGTAAGAAGTTGTAAGTCTAATGATTTCATTCCTGCTCTCATATATCATTTAAAATGAGAGGGGAAAATGTTGCAACCAGACTGGGACTAAAACCCAGGAACTCCAAACACTAGTCTGATGCTCTACCAATTGAGCTATCTGGTCACTGATGTTCAACCTTGTCCAGTTCTGCTATGCATGTAACAGATATGTTACACATTATCAAGGGAAAGTGTTCCCAATCATGACATCATCTGGGAAAAAACTCATTTCACCAATGAAGACAAACGCCTTATGCATAGAATCAAGTACTTTACATGTACTGGTTTTAAAAGTATTATAATTTTAGCGCCTTTCGAACTGGTGTCATTGCACTAATTCATTCTAAGCATCAGATTTGCTATTCTGTTCAAGACAACTATATCAAGATTAAGCCCCCTAAAAATTGGAGTTATGATTTTTGTGCATTATTAGGTCTGTTGTCCCAACGACTACCCTTTTCTTCATTATCTATAGTAACTTGTACTGTAACTTCTCATTATAGCTTGTACTTAACAATGATAGTAAAAAGCTATAAAGACAAGTACAGTACAAGTTGCTATAGAAGATGAGGACAAGTGCAGTCTTTGGGACAACAGACCTAATAACACAAAAATCACCTTAAAATAGAATCAATTTAATAATATTACTGTCTTACATCCCACATTACTTAACCTTTTACTAGAATAAAGGTGCCACATATCTTACCACTGATCTTGAGAAGTCTGGAGGGAGTAAGATGGAAGAGCCGTCAGGTTTGACACCAATATTGGATGGGTTTACCTCCCCATGAACAAAGCCTTTGCTATGTAGATGCAACAGGGCCCTAGTTATGCCATCAAATACCTTCTGTTTAGTCTACAAGGGAAATGTGATATTTCTAAGTTGTTAAATAATGAACTGGAAGAAGCTAATATAATTAAATCAACCATCAATCAATATTCCTTAATTCAAAGACAGCAGGAGCATATTTCAGGTGAAAAAAAAACGTAATTTCTGAATCTTATATACATGTTCTTATAATCATGCCTTCCAAAAGACCTAAAATATGAAGGCTCAAAAATTTAGATTTTGTTTTCAATTCATTTAAAACATCAAAATTGATGCATCCTCATATAGAAGCTTACTTTAGATGGATATCAGTCTGCCACTTTAAGCACTAGTCTGATGCCACGTTTAATAATTTTACGGCCAGACGAGTGCAAGTTGTAATGAACTAGCCTGATTGGACTAGTGGCTCTTCATCCAATTAAAATTTGGAAATACTATATTTCTCAACACACTTTGAGTGCTTTCTGTATGGGATTATTTCTGTCCAAATGCATGAATTTATGAGAATTTACTTTCTCGAATATATACAGACTGTAATATGGGTCAACAATCGTAAACAGTCCATGACTGAAGTGTTGAAGAAAAACTGCTGTATATTTAATTTGGACTAATGATATAATAGTCAGACTAGTAAAATCTTTGAGTTTACTTGTCCAAATGACCAACAGCAAAAAAAAATTAATGTCACAGACTGTGATATCACTTACCAGGTCAGACATTGGTCCTTTCCTCATCAGGTCTGGCAGCAGTTGTAACTCATCCCATTCCATTTGAATATATGCTGATCTCTCATTCTTTAAACAATAGCAACATAATATTCAGTGAAGTGATTCATGGAACCATCTACTTTAGAACAGAACTTTTTACTAAAACATTCTACCACTTCAATTGTTTTTAATCATACATTCATTGAAATTTTAAATCTTAATCAACTATGTTTGAGACAAGTGATGCCATTTCCCATATAATTTTTCAATATTGATGTCCAATTAATCATTTCCTGCTTAAACACGAGACATGCTGACAAAATTTCACTAACCTTTGAGAAGAAAATTCCATCTAGTTTCATCAGAAAATCACAATTGCTGGCAACATCGGCATAGGCAATAATATATTGGACAAACTCTTCTTTGTTGACATGATCATCATCATTGATATGGAGTTCCTAAAAGAAAGCATTTACTTTAGACCAAACAACTTGAGCAACAAATTTGATCCTAACAAGAGTAACTATTTCAAGGTCAGTTTAAACTATTTGATTTAAACTTTGAAAGCTTAACAAAAGTCAACTTCTCTTAGCTAAGGAAATGTCATAGGATACATTAAAAACAAAAGCCATATCAAACTAATGTGTGGAAATATAAAAATTTTGAAGATAACTTTTCATCCTTTAACTTAACTACAATGTAAACTGACCTGAACATAGACAGGCTTGTTTGCGAACTCGCTTGAATACATGCCAGTTCTTTGCGTCTTCTTCAGGGTATAGTGCTCAATGTCACGACCAAGTTTTACCAGCCCACCGTATCCCTATAACATATCATTCAGAAATGCAAATTAGAAAGACAAATTAGAAACACTGCAACATATTCGACCAAATAAGCATCCCCACATCCTTATAAGTGTCCTTCTACCTTGTTGGTAGCTCAATCTCATCTACCTCGATATTAAATGCAAAAGATGAAAAATTTGTAGATTTCTTGTACCAGAATTCTTTTGCAAATTGATTTATGACTTACTTTCTGCAATAATTTTGAGGAAAAGCTAGTCTCGGTTCTTTTAAGCATCCCCCTTATTTTTTCAGTCAAATACAGAATATCTAATTTGTATTCCAACAGCCCAACACTTGTGTTCATCTAAATAAAGTTGATCCATAAAGCTTTTTTCCCACATAAAACATGAAGAATAGTTTATGTTCCTTAAACATGTATATAAATTGTTGCATGTAATTAATTTCGTGCAGATTACCAGGTAACAAAGAAAGCAGACCTAAATACATGTAACATTAAGGTCATTTCATATCAAAACAATGCTCATACTTTTTGCATGCACAATACCTCTCCCATCTTCAAATTTGTCACTTCTAATTAAAATTCCTATCCATCTTCATTTTTTTCAAACGGGTTGTCCTTACAAAACCCAAAGTGATGATTTACATGCAAAACCAATTTCAACAATTTTTACATGGCAATGTAATAAATCCACTTTTACATGGCAACATATCAAGAAGTTGTGAGCAATTGTTGCTATCTTGAATTTTGGTTAAAAAAGAAACATCTTGAAAATTTGTTTTAAACCCATCTCTTGAGAAAGTCTGTGAAGTTCATAATTATTCTCACTTATTGGATGGCTTGTTTGCCAAATTGCAACATTTCAACAATAAACAAAGAGTGTTTTTTTACATCCTATAATGACTAATTGTTCTTAAATTTTCTAGGTTGTATAAGGCCAAGTCAACCCATTCTTTTTTTGCTATAATATCAATCCATCCTTATGAGTTTTTCACAAACGTACAGGCAGACAGGGAGACAGAGAAACAAACAGATTACATATTCATATGTAAATGCCCTAATTTTTAACGAAATGGAATGTTGTCCCAAAATTCAACTTATATAGAATTCGAAAGTTCTTATCAAAAACACAAAGAAACTAAAAAAAAAAAATCATCATTCAAACAAATAAACAAAAAATGGCAACTAAGAACAAAATGTCATTAAACTTAATAGCAGAAAACAAAACAAAACATCCATCTGAACTGAGCTTATTATAAACACACACCAGTTGTATATCAATGCCAATGTCTTGATGTTGCAGGCTCAACTCTGGAAAGTGTTCGTCTGCATTGACAGCTAAGCTGGCCTGATAAAGTAAGAAACACAAAAATCACACTAAACATACCTTGTTATTATTCATTTGTTGGTAACTCTCTAAGTCAATGGAGTATTACCCGTGTCAAAATAAACTTCAACGTGAGTGTGCATATGTAACATTATCTTAAACATGGGAAATAACTCTAAGGACAGGTAAGATTAGTTTTACCCGATTATGTTCTTAATAGTATTTGAAACCTTGCCCTTCATACCTGGGCAACATGACTTCATTGCAAACGACCAGTTTTAATGATATTTGATATTCCTTTCCCAATTATTGATGGTGGAAATTTTAAATTAGATATGCCAAACTGGCATTCTACAAATTAACTATCCAAAGTTTTGAAATGAATTTGATGTTGAATAATATTCACAATGTTCATCTCATGCCACAAAGAGAAATGATTTTCTCGCACTACAAGATTTCCAGAGGTGGATGTGCCTGCATTATGAGGTAGCAAGTAGAGGTAATTTTTCTATACTAAATTTAGTAGCAATAATTTCAAACTTTAATATTTTGACATGAAAAGCTACCTATAGCAAGTAATTTCAGCATGAAAGGATGATATGTATGAAATTTGAGCTTAATTCTAACCAATATTCAACAGTCAGGACTTATGCTGTGTATTATCGCGACCAAAACCCATCAAAATTTTCAACCAGATGATTTATACTCTTTCAATTAAGAAAGGCCGAAAGGAAGCCGTGATAAACTATCATATTAACACCTGTAACAAATTCATTGCTAACGAGATGGTTTAATTTGTTCCTTTCTATGAAAAGGTAGTTTTCTAAACTAAGTGGCAAAATTTTTTTAATGCTTAGTGAGAGAAAACTAAGTTTAAATGTATATTTAGTATGTTACACACGTTTGAAAGTCTACAAACCAATAAGTCATCCATGGAAATCAATTCCTTATGAAGCTTGGATTTCAGCTCAGTCACTTCTAGCTGTATCTCAGCCATCTCTTCTGCTGTGCCATCACCACTCTGTAAACCAATCAGATAGTTTATCAATGAACTACCATCATGCTGTACAACAATGTGACATCATATAGGATCTTAGTGTGTTCATTTCACATCAAACCAATCAGACAGTTTATCAATGAACTACCATCATGCTGTACAACAATGTGACATCATATAGGATCTCTGTGTGTTCATTTCACATCAAACCAATCAGACACTTTATCAATGAACCACCATCATGCTGTACAACAATGTGACATCATATAGGATCTTAGTGTGTTCATTTCACATCAAACCAGTTTATCAATGAACCACCATCATGCTGTACAACATTGTGACATCATATAGGATCTCAGTGTGTTCATTTCACATCAAACCAGTTTATCAATGAACCACCATCATGCTGTACAACATTGTGACATCATATAGGATCTTAGTGTGTTCATTTCACATCAAACCAATCAGACAGTTTATCAATGAAATACCATCATGCTGTACAACAATGTCTCATCATATAGGATCTTAGAGTGTTCATTTCACATCAAACCAATCAGACAGTTTATCAATGAACTACCATCATGCTGTACAACAATGTGACATCATATAGGATCTTAGTGTGTTCATTTCACATCAAACCAATCAGACAGTTTATCAATGAACCACCATCATGCTGTACAACAATGTGACATCATATAGGATCTTAGTGTGTTCAATTCACATCAAATTATGGAACTTTTCTTGATGTTTAAATTTTTGCTTTTGCCAACATATATCAACACCAACATAATGAAATTTTATAAATTATTTCCAACAATAAATTCAAAATGCATCATCAATGCTGTTATATTATGTAATATTTATTTTCAATGTAATAATTATTTCATTCCATCATCAGACAACAGAAAATCTGTGTTTGTTTTCACTACTTAGCAATAATTTATATCCAAGACCAAACGGTTGCGACTAATAATATGAACAAAAGAATGTAAACTAGGCTCCAATTTCTTGAACAAACTTAAGTCAAATCCGAACTTCAGTCAGAAATTTTAAAATAAGTTACATAAGGAGAAAAACTTAAGTCTTCACTTTTGTTTCGAGAAATCGGGGCAAGAACTGTTGCCAGAGTGGACGACCAAAACACCCTGCTGCACAAATTTAGTAATAACTCCATTAATAGGGGACATTGCAGAAACTTATACAGTGTACTTAACTCCCCTTTATGTCAGGGTTTTGTGAACCAAATTTTATTAAAATCTGTCAAGTAGGTTAGGAGGATTTCGCCGAACAAAGTTGTGTCTACAGAAAAACTGACGGATGGATACCGTATTTTCCGGACAATAAGTCGCACCTGTGTACAAGCCGCAGAGGCCTTTTTTACGATTTTTTCAGGTTTTGTACACGCATAAGACGCACCGTTACATAAGCCGCAACCAAAAGTTAGGCCCATGCACCCACGCAACCCTCTGTGTATATGATCGATCTCTAATGAAGTACGGTAATGCTTATCAATCGATTAGAATCAAGAAAACTGTCTGTAAACTTGTTCTGTAAATGTATAACAAATAAAACTCACAATGATGTAAATATCTTTAGCAAAATTGATTTGGTCATGTTTCTATTCGTTTGTTTACTCTGCCATTACGTAAGACTTCTTGTGTGTAAACAAACATGGCGGCCGTACGAATTCACGCTTACTCTCTCATATTTCAACATGCCGGTTAAAATACTTTCTTCAGTATGCATACGATTTTATTTTATATCTATTTTGATATATTTCGCGTATTAATTATATTGATGTGTAAAGGATTACTGTATTATCAAGACTTGCATCATTAACCTAAAATTGACTTCGTTTAGAGTTGTTCTCTGTGAACTTGCCATCCCATGATGCAATTCATCGAAGCCTTATTTTTGTAAACTTCCGGATATGATTTCGTTGTGTTTGCCGCTATAGAGATCGATTAAATGATTTTAATATCACTGTGCGATGTTTGCACTCGTAATAATGTTCTAAATTACATGTGATTTACGTGTGTGAACTCGATTGCTGATTATTTCATTGATATCACGGCGACAGGATTCCGGGAAATTCCCCTGTTGACCGACATATGTGTAACACGTGTGCAAGTTCGAGTTCATGCTTACTCTCGCTCACATTTCAGTACGCCGGTAATACTTTCTTCAGTATGCATAAGAATTTCTTTCTTGATATATTTTGTGTATTAAATGTATCTTTGTGTAAAGAGTTACTGTATCAATCGACTTCGTTTAGAGTGTTCTTCCACTGTTTGTCAACTACAGTAGATATCCCATGATGCATTTCACCGAACCGAAGCCTTATTTTTGTAAACTTCCGGATTATGACCTCGTGGTGTTTGCCGCTGCAGAGATCGATTAAATGATGTTTTGTACGACTGTTTGATGCTTTTTAACATCGCTATAATGTTTTATATTACATGTGATTCACACGTATAAACTTGACTGCTGATTATTTCATTGAAATCACAGCGACAGGATTCTTAGAAATACACATGTTGACCGTGTGTAACACGTGTGCAAGTTATATTTAGCAGTCATTCAGAAGATTGTTTTTTCCCTTTTTGCGGACATTTCTTTCACTCACATAATATTCAAATAATATATTTAACTTATTGTTTGATATTTGATGGTTTTTGACGTTTTAGTTATTATTTTCTTGGTAACAATCCTGCAGCAAATCGATAGCGAAATCAGTCCGCCATTGTGTTGTGACTGTAAACAACCACGCTTCAGTCGGCCAATTTTCCATGAATTAAACAATTTTACGATTGAACATGTATCTGGTACATTACTATTTTTATCTTTATTATATTTTCATCACATATTTTATCGTTTAAACACTTTTACAGTGATACTTTCGATGTATAACTTTACTAAACCGCTATTGTGTTGCGCTAGTAAACAAACACGTTTCAGTCGGCGGATTTTCCTTGAATTAAACAATTTTACGAATGAACATGCATCTGATACGTAATCATTTTCATCTTTAATATATTTTCAATGCATATTTTATCTTTTAAACACTTTTACAGTGATTTGTTCGATGTATAACTTTACAAAACTGGCGAGTAAAACTTACGATTTTCACATGTGAATCACGACGTAATAATGCAAAAACATCGTCAGATTTTGGTTTTCGTCCACAGATAAGTCGCACTGGTGTATGTGCCACACTCCCGATTTTCAGGGAAAAAAGTAGCGGCTTATATTCCGGAAAATACGGTAGATAACCCGATTCCAGTATAACCCCCCCCCCCCCTCCCCCACGCACCCCTCTCTTAACTTCTTTGTGGGAGGTATATTTATAGTTGTACAGGGCTTAACTATATCTGATGTCAATGATTCAGCATAAACAGACCTAACTTTGTCGCACAACTTTACCTCCTCAAGATCCTGTCTGTCAGCTTCTTTGTGACGAAGTTTAGACTTGAGGCTTCTGATTGCCTTCCTTCTGTCTGTGATGTTTTCCAGATTTGGTCTCGCCTCCAGCCATGGTTCAATAGATGACTTCAAATTTGTAAAGTCAGAAGCAACTCCTTTCAAATTTTCCAGTGTTTTCATTTCCCCTCTTAATTCTTTCAATATCGCAGCTATAATTGTGGCAACCATGTTGGCATCAGAACTATGTTCCTGAAAGAGACATACAGTGCTCCAGTTAAGTCGAGTTCATTGGTAAAATACCCAATAAAATCTATCAAATACCTCAAGAAATTGTATGAATGATTACTGATTACCCCAACAAATACTTGTATTACACAACCCAAGAGTCTGCATCAACTGTGCTATAGTTTCAGAAAGATAATTGCACAATTGCTACTGCAGTAGCATGTGATCAATTACTTTACACTGTAACCACATAACTTTTTCCAACATATCTCTTTGGGTTTACACAGAAGACAGAGTTGTAGACCTCCTTTTTCAAAAATGCGAGTACAATACACACTTCTCCAAAAATTATCGGGAGCACTGGACATAATACAAAGTGCACCTAGCTACAAGATGATTTTATATAGAACCTATCCTCTTTATTGTATAAGCCTTAATAATAATTTTTCCAACTTTGCCTAAATTTCAAGGTTTTTTCCCAGAAAACTTCTGCTAAAGATTCTTTTGGTTAGAAATGCAGTTACTGGCCTGTCGTCTTTCAGAAAATTTCACTTTAATATGCTTTTTGAGTTAAAAGCCTAAAGGCTGTCATCAAGGTTTTATTTCAACAACTACTGCAAGTAAGTATTTTCTTCAGCATAGCTTCTCTTCCAGCTATGATGCTTATATACAACACCAACTGTTTTCATATAACAGTCGAGACAAATAACTATTGTTACATTTGTCTAAACAGACAACAGATATATACCTAAACTGTAACTTACTTTTAAAAATTAATACAAACCATCAGTAGTTATATTCAGAAATTTGTTTCACCTTCAATCGCATATCAAATTGCTCACAAATTATGAGACTTACTGTATAATTACTAGTACATGTATTCGCAGCAGTTTTAAATTTGGTAAATTTGCGTGTTCCCCAAAATTCAAATTTTTTTACACCTACACCTAGCAAAATTTCCCAAGTATCATTACTTTCACTATCTCATTGGTCATGTGAATGGCTTTTAAAGGCTGAAACGGTGTTTTGCTAAAAATAAACGCACACAAATAAGTTGCAAACTGTAAATTGCTAAAATTTACACCTGTAAAATTTGACAACACAGTAATGTCAGTTAATCAAAATTTCAAGAAATTTTTACTTTTGCCAGTACACCCTAAGAAAGAGCTTACAAGATCAGTGATGACGAGCTCCTGTTGTAACGCCTGGCTATAGGATCTCAGGAGATTATCCAAATCAACCACAGAGTTGGTATCCTCTATTGGCATTTCCAATGACATCAGCTGCAGAATAAAAATGAAGTAAATGTGTTAATGAGACATATATATACATGATTAAACATCAGTTATTGTTCAAATAATGGGTATGGTTTATGCTCTGTCAGTGGTGGAGCATCTTTAACTTCATATTATCACCCACGGCAACGCAAGGACATATCCTCTAAATTAATACCGTATTTTCCGGACAATAAGTCGCACCTGTGTACAAGCCGCAGAGGCCTTTTTTACGATTTTTTCAGGTTTTGTACACGCATAAGACGCACCGTTACATAAGCCGCAACCAAAAGTTAGGCCCATGCACCCACGCAACCCTCTGTGTATACGATCGATCTCTAATGAAGTACGGTAATGCTTATCAATCGATTAGAATCACGAAAACTGTCTGTAAACTTGTTCTGTAAATGTATAACAAATAAAACTCACAATGATGTAAATATCTTTAGCAAAATTGATTTGGTCATGTTTCTATTCGTTGTTTACTCTGCCATTACGTAAGACTTCTTGTGCGTAAACAAACATGGCGGCCGTACGAATTCACGCTTACTCTCTCATATTTCAACATGCCGGTTAAAATACTTTCTTCAGTATGCATACGATTTTATTTTATATCTATTTTGATATATTTCGCGTATTAATTATATTGATGTGTAAAGGATTACTGTATTATCAAGACTTGCATCATTAACCTAAAATTGACTTCGTTTAGAGTGTTCTCTGTCAACTTGCCATCCCATGATGCAATTCACCGAAGCCTTATTTTTGTAAACTTCCGGATATGATTTCGTGGTGTTTGCCGCTATAGAGATCGATTAAATGATTTTAATATCACTGTGCGATGTTTGCACTCGTAATAATGTTCTAAATTACATGTGATTTACGTGTGTGAACTCGATTGCTGATTATTTCATTGATATCACGGCGACAGGATTCCGGGAAATTCCCCTGTTGACCGACATATGTGTAACACGTGTGCAAGTTCGAGTTCATGCTTACTCTCGCTCATATTTCAGTACGCCGGTAATACTTTCTTCAGTATGCATAAAATTTCTTTCTTGATATATTTTGTGTATTAAATGTATCTTTATGTAAAGAGGTACTGTATCAATCGACTTCGTTTAGAGTGTTCTTCCACTGTTTGTCAACTACAGCAGATATCCCATGATGCATTTCACCGAAGCCTTATTTTTGTAAACTTCCGGATTATGACCTCGTGGTGTTTGCCGCTGCAGAGATCGATTAAATGATGTTTTGTACGACTGTTTGATAATTCACACGTATAAACTTGACTGCCGATTATTTCATTGAAATCACAGCGACAGGATTCTTAGAAATACACATGTTGACCGTGTGTAACACGTGTGCAAGTTATATTTAGCAGTCATTCAGAAGATTGTTTTTTCCCTTTTTGCGGACATTTCTTTCACTCACATAATATTCAAATAATATATTTAACTTATTGTTTGATATTTGATGGTTTTTGACGTTTTAGTTAATATTTTCTTGGTAACAATCCTGCAGCAAATCGATAGCGAAATCAGTCCGCCATTGTGTTGTGACTGTAAACAACCACGCTTCAGTCGGCCGATTTTCCATGAATTAAACAATTTTACGATTGAACATGTATCTGGTACGTTATTATTTTTATCTTTATTATATTTTCATCACATATTTTATCGTTTAAACACTTTTACAGTGATTTGTTCGATGTATAACTTTACAAAACTGGCGAGTAAAACTTGCGATTTTCACATGTGAATCACGACGTAATAATGCAAAAACATCGTCAGATTTTGGTTTTCGTCCACAGATAAGTCGCACTGGTGTATATGCCGCACTCCCGATTTTCAGGGAAAAAAGTAGCGGCTTATATTCCGGAAAATACGGTACAAGAGGCCCAAAGGGCCTTAACAGTTATCGGACTACCTTGGCAATAGTAAAATTAATAATATAAGGTGTCACTTTGTCAGGACCATCATTTTCAATTTCTTTCAACAAATTTTATTTCAAACAAGAGGCCCAAGGGCCTTAACATATAGGAAATTAATTAGATATAGTGTCATGGTAGCCATCTTCGATTTGGGATCAACCAGAGATGTAACAATACTTTGTCGGGACCATGTCAGGATCATTTCATGCAGGTTTTAGCCAGAACTTGAGAAGAAGTTCAAAATGTGTTTTCAAGATGGCAGCTGTGGCAGCCATCTTGGAATTCGGATCGACCCGAAAAATAACAACACTTTGTCGGGACCATATCAGGATCATTTCAGGCAAGTTTCAGCCAAATTGCACTGGTAGAACTTGAGAAGAAGTTCAAAATGTGTTTTCAAGATGGCAGCTGTGGCGGCCATCTTGGATTTCAGATCGACCTGAAAAATAACAACACTCTGTCGGGACCATGTCAGGAACATTTCGTGCAAGTTTCAGCCAAATTGCACGGGTAGAATTTGAGAAGAAATTCAAAATGTGCTTTAATGATGGCGGCTGTGGCAGCCATCTTGGATTTTGGATCGACCCAAAAAATAACAACACTTTGTCGGGTTCATGTCAGGATCATTTCATACAAGTTTCAGCCAAATCGCACCTGTAGAACTTGAGAAGAAGTTCAAAATGTGTTTTCAAGATGGCGGCCATCTTGGATTTCGGATTGACCCGAAAAATAACAACACTTTGTCGGGACCATATGAAGATCATTTCATGTAAGTTTCAGCTAAATCGCATTAATAGAACTTGAGAAGAAGTTCAAAATGTGAAAAGTTAACGCACGGCGCAGGGCGCATGACGGACGAAACATGACAACTATAGGTCATCCTGACCCTTCGGGTCAGATGACCTAAAAATACATTTCAAGTTTTGTCACACTACTGTTCTACTGCAAGGGGCATGAGACAGGTCAAAGACACTAATAAAACTTACTCCTAACAGTCGGTTTAAGAATAACGTCACACCATTCTGACAGGCATCGCAATTCTCTCGTACCAAACGAAACTCCTCCTCCTTCCTCATCTATCAACAGAGCAACAAAGTACATAAAAGTCTGTATCTAAACACTTACATAATTATCATCTGAACATTTCATACATTCAATCCTTGGATAATTGTGTAGGAAATCAAAAGCTATGAACAGAAAACAAAATGTTGTTAAGTTGCTTAGCAAACTTAATTATTTTTACAACACATACCTTCCAATCTTTGAAACCAAAAGCAAGGTCTTCGAGGAGAGGACAACCATGAACATTGTAGCCTATAAACATCTTGTAGTCCTTCATTACTTTCTCCTCTGTGTCCTAGTGAATAAGAATATTCCACTCATTTTAAACATATTATATGCCGTAATATGATAACTAAGCACATTTAAATTATGTTTGTCAAAAGCATGTCATATCTTATCTTTTTCTGCATACAGCAGGAGGAAATTTTACTCTCCCATACTTGACAGGGATATCCTGAAGTTGCTAGGGAAAAGAAAACTCTACCGGGGTAGGGAAAAGACACCTCACACTCGCTAGACAATAATGTGACGTCATCATTACATGCGGTGTCTATTGTGGACAACGTCACTAATTTTGATGCATTTCGACATTTCTATGATAGCGGCCCTTTGGAAATGTTTCTATATAACTTATTTTCATCATGTTTCGTTTAAGTATGGGAGAAAAAGAATAAAACATGGGTCTGTCAGGTGGATGGGGATATCTCAACCCTTGTGAAAGATTTTGACCATCAACCAAAATCTTTCACTCAGGTTGAGATATCCCTGTCCACCTGACAGACCCATGTAAGGTTCTATTAATCAACATGTATATATATACAATCAGTACCAGTTGATGCACTGATCAGAAAGGAAATGAGTAAACTTGTTCTTTTGATGTCATGAGAAAATATCAAACCTTAAGTGCTTGGTATCTAGTATCAAGTGGCATTCTTGTCAACTCATCTATGCATTCCTGTAACTTGCCATGCAAATCTCTCCGGGCATTATCTCTCTCTAGGATTAGATTTGTTAACTCCTCCTGTCTCAACAGAATGAAAACTACAGAACTCAACAAGACAGAATCTCCATCATCCATAATTGGACATGTGATGGCAACTTTGAAAAAGAAGAAATATATTGATAAGATATTTTTTAGAACAAGAGATCCCCGAGGGATCTTGGCGCCCACCAAAGAATGATCTATGTCTGACAATGAGAAAATGGATCTTTTCTCTACTTTTTAAACTTTTTTAAACATATACTACACATAAAATTTGAGACAGATTGCTTCAGTACTTTCTGAGAAATAGCAGTAACAAACTTCAACTATCAAAATCCAAGATGGTTCCTTGGCGGTCATCTTGTTGATGATCGGTCCCAAATCGCAATATGCATATCTAGGGCCCTAGGGGAACCTACATGTGAAATTTGAGAATGATCCATTCAATACTTTCTGAGAAATAGCGATAACAAACTTTAAATATCAAAATCCAAGATGGCTTCCTGGCGGCCATCTTGTTGACCGGTCGGTCCCAAAACGCAATATGCACAACTAGGGCCCTAGGGAAACCAACATATGAAATTTGAGACAGATCCCTTCAGTATTTTCTGAGAAATAGCGATAACAATCTTTAAATATCAAAATCCAAGATAGCTTCCTGGAGGCCATCTTGTTGACTGATCGGTCCCAAAACGCAATATGCATAACTAGGGCCCTAGGGGAACGGGAACCTACATATGAAATTTGAGACAGATCCCTTCAGTATTTTCTGAGAAATAGCGATAACAATCTTTAAATATCAAAATCCAAGATGGCTTCCTGGCGGCCATCTTGTTGACTGATCGGTCCCAAAACGCAATATGCATAACTAGGGCCCTAGGGGAACCTACATATGAAATTTGAGACAGATCCCTTCAGTACTTTCTGAGAAATAGCGATAACACACTTTAACTATCAAAATCCAAGATGGCTGCCTGGCGGCCATCTTGTTGACCGATCGGTCCCAAAAAGCAATATGCACAACTAGGGCCCTAGGGGAACCTACATGTGAAATTGGAGACAGATCCCTTTCTGAGAAATAGCAATAACAAGAATTGTTAACGGACGGATGGACGGACAGATGGACGTACAACGGACCACGGACAAAAAGCGATTTGAATAGCCCATCATCTGATGATGGTGGGCTAAAAAGAAAGTTTAGCTGATGATTGAAACAGTGGAATGAATATGTTATATTACATTCAATATGATTATTTGTTTCTTTTGAAATATCTTCGTCATAAGCTCCAGACTGGAAGAGCTGAAATTTTCATTAGCCTGAACTGAAAATTTGGACACCACAGGCGTTTTGATTGCGATATAAAACCAGAAGTTACATACATGATTGCTGGAGCAGATAATTTCCTTCTGAGCAGCTTTGTAGGTGGACATAGTGGACATGACAGCCTGGAGAGTATGGACAGATGAGTTCTGGACTTTCTCACTGGACAGTGCTAGGGCCATAGCCTCCTCAAGGCCACTGGATCGTCCTGTTGGAAACTGTACCCTGGTGATCAAAACAAGATGCTTGAAACATCAATTTAATTTCAAGAATTTGTAGAAAACAATTCTTGTATGGGTAGTAAAGGTACAATTTGCAGTGATGGGAAGTTCTTAACTCAGCTGTTTGTAATCCATTAAAGCTTGTAACACTAAATACAAGTTGCTCCTTGGTCATCATTATACTTTTAAAAGCATTTTCTTCGGCTTTCATCTTAAACATTAATATTGTTTCAAGATATGATATCAAAAAGATTAAATATTGATGCAGTTTCACAAGTTTCTATAGAAGTAGATTTGAAGTGTCTATAATTACACATTAAGATAATAGATTTTCTATATCATCACTCAAGAGGAAAAGTTACACTCACCGGAGTCTTTTCACCTTGTCAGCTAGATCCACAACACTTTGTAGCTGCAACCAGTAGTAAATATAAATCTAACTCTCATATAAGTAATCATGAGCAAATATTTAAAAATAAACTGCAAAAATCAACAATATACTTTGATCACAAGAAATTTCAAAACTAGCTCTTTCATAACTCAAATACATCAGGCTTACCATAATGAGTATAAATAATTTGGTGTACATTGGTCTGTAAATCAGTGAGGTTTGTTTCATTTTATGTCCCATTAACAGCCAATGTCATTTAAAGGTTGTGTCAGGTCTATGCATGGTACAAAATCAATAACAGTGATCATCAGAAACACCTACCTGCACTTTGCTTATCATCGAAGGTCAAAAACACCTACCTGCAATTTGCTTGTCATCAAAAACATCTACGTGTATCTGCACATTGCTTGTTGTTAGAAACACCTAAACACCTACCTGCACTTTGCTTAAGATCAGAAATGCCTACCTGTGCCTTGCTTGTCATCAGAAACACTTACCTGCACTTTGCTTGTCGTCAGAAACACCTACCTGCACATTTCTTGTCATGTCAACAGAAACACCAACCTGCACCTTGTTTGTCATCAGAAACACTTACCTGCACCTTGCATGTCATCAGAAACACGTACCTGCACTTTGTTTGCTGTCAACTGTTGCAGCTGTAGATCCCTCTTTGCTACCTCACCGCGTAATTTATCAACCTCTCGTTTTTTCTTGTTCAGTTCATTTTTCAAATGCTCTTCATTTCCACTACTGCTATAAAAGACAATATTACTATTAGAATTCTACTCTGCACATTCTTTTTGTATGTTTTTTTCCACACAAAATGTCTTCACTTTTCTTCCTTATCTCAATATCAACTGTTTATAAATTATACTTCCATGATGGGCTTCTAATAAAATGAGACTAAAATCATTCTTCCTTATCTTTGCTGTTAGTGCAAAGCTATGAAACATCATTCTCCAAATATTTAAAAGTTTATCAAAAATTTTAAGAATTTAATCACAAAGGAAAAGAGGTAGTTGAAACAGTTTACTTGTTTTGTTTTTCTAGTTTCCACTAGCCAAATTCCTGTAAATACCTCTGTTGGAGTTGTCTGCCTTGCTGGAAGGGGCTACTTGTGGCTGTGTCTGTACCTGCAGCATACCCAGCACCCCCGAGGACGAATGGTCCCGCATCACCACTAGCAAATCTGTTATACCTCAGAGACGATGTTCCTGCTAGAGGATCACCACTACCGAACAGCTGGTTACCTCCTACAAATGGTTACAAGACATTAATTTATTAATTACATTATGATCCTGGAGTGTTTCCTGCAAACATTCAAATATTTAGCACTCATTTGAGTATTGAACAAGAGGCCCATGGGCCTTAACGGTCACCTGAGTTAGAATATATAATGAAACAAATTAAAGACATATAAACACTATATGCTGGGCCTTGAAGTTGGTCAGTGATTTATAAATTTGACCTTTTTAGACTATGAAGAGTATTTACTTCCATCAAACCTGTGAACTTAGAGGTATTTTTGAAATTTTAATCAATTTGACCCTGTTTGGTCCTGCCCCTCTGGTCCCCCAGGGGGTCATCGAGGACGGATATGGATGTTAAAATGCTATATCTTCGGCTAATAATTCTAATCAAGTTTGACTAATTTCCTACGAAAATTGGGCAAATAATGTTCACAAATATGTTTTTCCTATATAAACTAAAGTAAACTTGACCCCTCCCCAGGGGGTAACGTGAGACCCCAAGATCATATAATTCACAGTTTTTATAAAACACCTGAAGACCTTTCCATCTATAATTATTTGATTCTACTATATCCAGAATTTTAGAAGATTTTTGAAGTTTTAGCCTATTTGACCCTTTTTTAGCCCCCCCCCCCTGCCCCCAGGGGGTCGGCCAGGACCAATGTGGATATGATATTAAAATACTATCTCAGGCTAATAATTCTAACCAAGTTTGACTCATTTCCTATGAAAATTGAGCAAAACATGCTCATTAATGTGTTTTTCCTATATAAACTATAGTAAACTTGACTCCCTCCCCAAGGGGAAACAGGAGACCCCAGGGTCATATAATTTACAATTTTTATTAACAAACTTTAAGACCTTTTCATATCTATAAAGTGTATTTGATTATACCATTTCCAGAATTTTAAAAAAATATTTTTGAAGTTTTAGCCTATTTGACCTTTTTTGGCCCCGCCCCTCTGCCCCCAGGGGGTCGGCCTGGACCAATATGGATATGATATTAAAATGCTATCTCAGGCTAATAATTCTAACCAAGTTTGACTCGTTTCCAATGAAAATTGAGCAAAAAATGCTCATAAATGTGTTTTCCCTATATAAACTATAGTAAACTTGACCCCCCCCCCCAGGGGGAAACGTGAGACCCCAGGGTCATATAATTCACAATTTTTGTAAAGGACCTTAAGACCTTTCCATTTATGAAAAGTATTTGATTCTACCATATCCAGAATCTCAGAAGAAGATTTTTGAAGTTTTAGCCTATTTGACCCCTTTTGACCCCGCCTCTAAGGCCCCTGGGGGTCAGTTATAGAAAATTTGTTAATAGGATTAAATGGCCATCTCATACTGATAATTCTGACAACATTTGACTCATTTCCTATTACAAATGACCAAATAATGCGCAAAAATGTGTTTTCTCAATATAAAATATAGTAAACTTAACCCCCTCCCCAGGAGGAAACTAGAGACCCCAGGGTCATATAATTCACAATTTTTGTAAAGGACCTTAAGACCTTTCTATCTATGAAGAGTATTTGATTCTACCACATCTGTGAGTAGAGAAGAAGATTTTTGAAATTTTACTCAATTTTACCCCTTTTGGCCCCTCCCACAGCCCCCTGGAGGGTGGGGACCATATAATTCACAATTTTGATTGGCCTTATGCCTTAGAAGGTTTGTGCAAAATTTCATTGAAATTGCTTCAGCAGTTTTGGAGAAGAAGTCGAAAATGTAAATTGTTTACGGACATACGACGGACGACGGACGACGCACGACACACGAAGCACGACGACGGACAAAAGGCGATTAGAATAGGTCACTTGAGACTTCGTCTCAGGTGACCTAAAAAGCATTGATTTTATTAGGAAAGGGAGAAAATCTCTCAACTAATATGAGAAAACCTTCCTCTTAGTGTTTAAAATAGAAATTTTATGAAATTTCAGATCACATCGGACACAGCTTGTTTCTCATAAATATTGTTTGATATGAGGAAATCCTTTGAAAAGAGAAAGACATATCAACTCTTTTAGGAACATGTATTACAACTTCCAAGAAACAGAAAAAGTCAGATTTCAGTGGACATCTGTTAATTTCTAAACACTTTTCCCATTTTACTCTCAGTATGATCCATGACCATTATTCATGACAAATGATCATAAAAACTAACTGTTGATGTACCTAATTCTGAGGCTTCTGTCATTGTTCTGTTGGCTGGAGGACGTTTAGTAGCATAGCCCTCCTCTATCATCATGTCGTTGATACTCTGGCCATCCACGTAGATCAAGGCATAGTGGCCATTTCCGTCTCCAAGCTTCCTGGTGCGGACAGCTTCTATCACTTTACCTTCTGTTAACTTCCTCAGCAGTGAAATTCCCTGAAAAGTAGCAGTGGGTATTGTAAGTGTTTTCTATTGCAACTTTTTAAGTCATACACAACTGACAAGTTGAATAACCCACCGAGAAAGTTAACTCAGTTTACAATAGAAATTTATCTTCATATCTTCCCAAAATTTCACAAGTTGTAGAATGTTGTTCTATATATTTTGATATTCAATTGTTTTATAGCAACCGATTGTAACATGGAAGATATCGCAATATATTTAATTTGTTATATCAAAGCTCCAATTTAATTAAAATTAGACTTGTAATTCCTCTTCGCTACGATGCTCTAATACAAGATCTAACAAGTCCCCATTCTAGGTCACCTCAGCATGACCCATGGCCTTGAATCGCAACATCTCGAGACATACTGTTAGCCGTTTATATTTCCAAATGAATCAACCACACAGAAACACTAATTGGCAAACCACAAGGCTCATGCTGAGCTGACCTGAACAGGAGTTGTTAGATCTTGTGTTGGAGCGTAACAAAGAGTATCGTAATTATTTAAATTAAATTGATCAATGCTCCATCCTTCGGAAAAACCTATTATGATTCTCACCAAACTATAACGTATCCAGTAACTTTTAATGCTGCTGGTCATGGTTTATGTACAACAAATATTACAACTAATCAATGTTAACAGTACTTACATTAACGTCGTTGAACTTGTTAGCTTTGGTATTGTGCAACACAAACTTGGTGGCCAGTGGTTTGTTTGAAGCCAGAGTCTGCGGGATCTCTACTAAGCTATTGACAGAAATCTCCTCACTGTTTCCATAATCTATATACTGTACTTTTACCTGAAAATAGCAATTCACATCAAAACATCAAAATTATCAAAATTACTTAAAGGGACAATTCAGTGAGGCTAATTCGTTACATAACTACAAAGCAAAATATGACATAAATGTATTGTTCTTCATTTCTTATGAAACATATGACAAGAAATAGTGACAAAGTCCAAAGCATTGTTAAGTATTTTGATTAATACCATTGAAATTCCAAATCGTTGATCAATACAATTAAGCAGGTACAACATGTATGGTGTACCCTTACCTGAGTCAAAGTCACCCACGTTAAACAAATTCAATACTTAACCACTGAGGACTTGATGAAATTATTGTGAGACAAGAGCATGCATCTAATAATGTTAAACAACTGTAAGAGCGTTTTGAGTAGTTCTAGACAAAAAATTCTTTACCACACATGCAAGGGTCAAGGTTCGGCATACAAGGCTATATGTAATGGCGATTGAACATTTCATATACCGTATTTTCCCTAATGAGGGCGCCGGGTGCGGGTACATGACCAAGGGGGGCGCCGTTATTTGAGACCATTTTTAGAGGGTTTTTTCTGAAACAGACTTTAGTCATCTTGCTTTTAGTTTCATATTTTTCTGAAACTTACTGTAACCAACTTACGTTTTGAAGTCAAGTAAGTATGAAAAATTACATAATTATGAAGAAGTGTATGCACCAGAAGTATTAAACATTGGTTAAATATGTCTGTTTCGCAGAATTTTGGCATTTCATGCTAGCCTGTTTGTTTACCATGCGATGTTTCTATGTGTAAACACTTGGCAAAGATGTCCTAAGTTGTCCAAAGCAATACATTTAGTGCTTATACAAGCTGGTCGGATATCTGTTAAGCATCAGATTGATGTGAAACAGTATTTTTTTAGCGTCTGCAAAGACAAATCGTCACAATCTGGCACAAAAATTGTATGGAATTAGTTGTTGTTTTTCAGCAAAAAACTTGGGGGTGCCCTTATTAGAGGAGGCGCTCTTAATAGGGAAAATACAGTACATTTGACTACAATGGGCTATTCTGACATATCACAGTTAATCCAACTAATCTAATTTCCATAAGAACTGATTTGTTTCCGAAATATGTGCAAGTTTTAATGTACTCTTAGACCGAATTGACCCTTTTACGCAATGAATTTTCATAACCATCAATACTAGGGCTGCCGCAATACGGCAGAAGCGTACCACGATATATTGTGATACACAACAGCTGTATTGTGATATGTATTGCAATATTTTGACCGGAACATATGTGGTGTCTATTTTGTATATATTCCATAATAAAAACACCCTTTACATTAGACAAACATACAGTGCTATGTTATGTAGTTTTACATCGATTTCAACCGTGTTGTTGAGTAACAAAAACGTTCAAATGTGAGGTTCTTGTTTTAAAGTCTGTTTGTGAAAAAGCTAGGCTACAGACGATCGTAACCTAATAATGAAATAACTGAACATGATAGTGTCTGCAAATAGTTACACTTTTGAAACTAAATAATGAACAAATTTACGTACAATTGTCCTGGCAAAATAAGCTTACGATCGTGATTAAACTTCAAAGGGCTGATCGGCTTGCAGTGTTGTTTTGACACATGTAGGAATTCGAAAATGGCGGCGGACAATTAAGCCTGAAATAGCTGGCAAAATCCCTGCAGCCATATATTCACCGGGCCTTAAATGTGTTTAGAGAATTAGATATTCCGGTATTGTTGATTGATGGAGCGAATCAGCTTGATAATATTTCAGAAACTAGCCTGTCATATTGTTTATATTTAATGTCATGCAAATGTTTAAATCATTTGAACATATACGTTAGTTACAAACATTTGACCGACATCTGAATCGGATGAAAACGAAAGGGATACCCACATGGCTTCATATTATCGGGAAGGAAAACAACTACAACTTGCTGGTTTTATTTTAATGACAGGACATTTTAATTATATCAAATTAATGAAATTATGATACTAAGAAAATATATCGTAAACAAGAGGCCCATGGGCCTTAACGGTCACCTGAGTTTGAATATATAATGAAACAAATAATGAAACAAATTAAAGACATATAAACACAATATGCTGGGCCTTGAAGTTGGTCAGTGATTTATAAATTTGACTTTTTAGACTATGAAGAGTATTTGCTTCCATCAAACCTGTGAACTTAGAGGTATTTTTTGAAATTTTAATCATTTTGACCCTGTTTGGTCCTGCCCCTCTGGTCCCCCAGGGGGTCATCGAGGACGGATATGGATGTTAAAATGCTATATCTTAGGCTAATAATTCTAATCAAGTTTGACTAATTTCCTACGAAAATTGGGCAAATAATGTTCACAAATATGTTTTTCCTATATAAACTAAAGTAAACTTGACCCCCTCCCCAGGGGGTAACGTGAGACCCCAAGGTCATATAATTCACAACTTTAATAAAACATCTATAATTATTTGATTCTACTATATCCAGAATTTTAGAAGATTTTTGAAGTTTTAGCCTATTTGACCCTTTTTTAGCCCGCCCCTCTGCCCCCAGGGGGTCGGCCAGGACCAATGTGGATATGATATTAAAATGCTATCTCAGGCTAATAATTCTAACCAAGTTTGACTCGTTTCCAATGAAAATTGAGCAAAACATGCTCATAAATGTGTTTTCCCTATATAAACTATAGTAAACTTGAACCCCTCCCCAGGGAGGAAACGTGAGACCCCAGGGTCATTTAATTCACAATTTTTGTAAAGGACCTTAAGACCTTTCTATTTATGAAAAGTATTTGATTCTACTATTTCCAGAATTTCAGAAGAAGATTTTTGAAGTTTTATAAAGCCTATTTGACCCTTTTTTAGCCCCGGCCCTCTGCCCCCAGGGGGTCGGCCAGGACCAATGTGGATATGATATTAAATTGCTATCTCAGGCTAATAATTCTAACCAAGTTTGACTCGTTTCCAATGAAAATTGAGCAAAACATGCTCATAAATGTGTTTTCCCTATATAAACTATAGTAAACTTGACCCCCTCCCCAGGGGGGAAACGTGAGACCCCAGGGTCATATAATTCACAATTTTTGTAAAGGACCTTAAAGCGAATAGTCGGGCAAGTGACTGTAAAATCGGTAAAAATGGTATTAATATATCCGGTATAATTTCTTATGAATTAGAAAAATAAAACTTTCCGTCAAAATCGCTGTACATGCGAAGAAAATAATAAATATCTATGGGAATCCTAAAAGTCCTCCAGACCGGCTATGAGTGCAGTTCAACCTTAACGCATGCGCAACACCCACCACTCTCCGTAGTAAACAAAACATGGCTACCGTAGTTTTGAACCAAAATGTTTCCGCAAAAACAACCAACTGACTCACCTAACATGCGAAAGGAAAGGCAATGGAGCAGCGACAATCCCAACAACTGACTCGGTAAACATTACAACGCATGGACAGTGTTAATACAACTTGTTATAGTGAAGGGAACAGTTCAAACGAGCACCCGGCTCCGGACCGCTACTGTACGTACCTAGGCCTACTACCCGGTACTCCCTGCTCAGCTGATAGTGAGTGAGTCTTCGTATTTTGATCATTATGTAAATAGTCCCTAGCAGTATTTTTTCATAAATGAGTGGTCATATATGGTCACATGTTTCATACCTGTTCCCCAATCGTGTAAAACGTAACCCTGGGGTAAATAGCGGTTCTTTAGTGGGGCCTCTTTAGGGGTAATGAATGCCCTGTATATTTATAAAATGTACCGTTGTAATGCATGTACAGTTAGAATGTAACCGCTAGTGCATTATCAAGCTAAGATTTGTTTCAATTAATCTATAATATTATGCTACAGGTCAATTCATACAGTTCTGATGTATATATTTATAGATTTTTAATTTGTAAATTTTTGTTCTGTACATGTTCTGGTAGTGTTATACACATACATTGTATATAGGATTTACATTGTAGGTTAATTGGTAAAATTGTATTGTATATGTTCTGATATACACATATACATATGTACATGTAGGTTTTAGCTTGTTCTTTAGATATATTTGGAGGACACATACAGTATTATTTCTGGTCATAATAATAAATAGTGTTTGAACATGTGTATATGACAAACTTTACAGAGTTGAAATGTACTGCAGCCATGTATCATTTATAATTATTCTGAATTTTTGTTGGAACTATAGATAATGAATTTTGTATCTTTTTTGAAACAATATTTGATTCTATCAAATGCATCAGTGAAACATTCACAACTTATAAAATGTTTTCTCTAAAATAAAAAAAAACCTGTAGAATGAACCTACATTTATTCATTTATATATATTTGAAATTGATCATTTCAATTTTTGTCACATTCAACAGATATAAAAAATTGTTGGTTCTTTTTTTCAGGCACCATGCATGCATAGTGACATGAATACATAAAGTTCATCCCTTGGACCTGTATACAAGTGTATGTATACATATACATACAATTAGCATCATATGAAGACTGAAGAATGTTGATTTGATTGCTCTTGAAAGTAAACTTTTCCAATATGGACCTAGAAGATCATGAACAGAACATTTAAACAGTATTAATTTATCAAATGTTCCTTTCAACTGTAATCATTAAATAAAATTATGATGCAATACTTTTTCATTGTTCAACTTTGTAGAAATATTTGTTTATATTAGTCCTCTAGATCCAGTGGTTATAATTCTTGCATCCATATGCCTGCCCATTTGTTTGTCAGGGCTTGTGAGATAGCTTTTCAATTACTTTTAAAATATAAGGATTTTTTTTACATATAGCAATATAGATACCATTGTCTTAGGATTTCTAAATTCTACTTTACAAGAGAGTAGACTCAACATATAAATAAAACCATAAAACTAGCAAGTTATCTGAAATGTTAAAAATCTTTTTGTCTGAACCAAATTTCACATTTATTGTCTATGTGTAACTTGTACATAGACCATTTATGTATTAATACTGTAGTAACAGTGATTACAAACACATAGACTAAAATGCAGTATGTAGTACTATGTACATCTGTCTTTGATTTGAGTTCTAAACAAAAAAGTGGTACCTATTGGGAAGTTGTGTGACTTGGGCGAAGGGTGAAATACAGAAGAAATAGCTACACATGGAAAAAAGAAAGATATACAGTACCATATGGATTCAAAGTTGCTCCAAAATCAATGAGACTAAATAACCAAAAAAAAGCCATGTAAACCCCAAATATGCAATGACCAGATCAATGATAAAGCACCCTTCCACTTCCAGTTATCTGTAGCTATTCTATATTTCAACCCTCCACTCAAGTTACAACTTCCCAACCTCATGATTCTTCTGTCTTTTAGCCCCCACCCCCAAACACACACATACCTGATTGATTGTCATGTTATTTCAGGTTCCTATTCAGGTATTATTCCTAAAAACCAAAAAGGGTATACACACTGTGTACTCTCAAAGGAGGGGAACCACTTCATTCAAAAATGGAATTTACAATTTCATCTTAATTTTGAAATTTTCAATTTAATTATTAATTACTGGACTATTAAAACAGTATAGAACCCCTCGGCTACAGACAAAGTACTGTGCACATTTCTCTTAATTAATTACTTTTCTTCAACTCAATCATCTTTTTCTCCAGAGCACAAAAAAGAACAGGAAACAACAGAAAAGGAAAGTAACATACATGTAGGCCTATATGTTTTCTGGAAATATATATGATGTGTTAATTCTCACAGCATAGGCCTACATGAATGTAAAGAATTAAATATTATCAATGTTTGAGAGAATTTCCTAGTTGTAATTCTATAGCAGCTACATGGAATGTATGTTTACATATACATTGTACGATACATATACATCATAAAAGTTTCTTTCCTTCCAGCTGGACATTCATGTCATCTCTCTCCAGAACTCAAATATTGTTTACAAAAAAAAAAAAAAAACCAGAGACATAGATAATTTAATTAAATCTCTGCAAAAAACTACACGAATAATTGAACACATATATTGTACTTGTAAAATATCTATGTATGAGCTAATTTATTTTCACATCTTTGACAGCTACATGCATGGACATTCTATGGAACGTTTTCGTGTGGTTTTAAATGGGAAATTATGTTACGATTATTTGTATTTAACCTTCATGATTCGGTTGATGTAAAATACGACTAATGCGATGCTGCAATAATTGCCCCTTGCCGGGGCCCAATCTCTGCATCGGCCGAATATTTGTGTCGATTTCCATGTACAAGATGCTTTTATCGAAAAATGATTACAAAGCATTGTCACTAATGTAAGAATACTTCATTTGCATCAAATGTATCATCTCAAAACAACAATTTGCATACCGCATTAGTGGTTTATCACACGAAACGAAACCGACACGACTGAGAAACACATGTCCATGTTGACATTTCCACGCAGCCTCGTTTTCAAAGAGTTTGGCGAATTTATATTTAGAACTGTGCTAAATTTACACGGAGCTTCCCCAAAATTTCAATGGTCAAAACTGGACACCGTAAGCAGAACTTGACCACCATTATGGTATACAATGACTTTTGGAAGGCCAAAGAACGCATTTAGACTGGTTTCCTTTGCCCGACTATTCACTTTAAGACCTTTCTATTTATGAAAAGTATTTGATTCTACCATTTCCAGAATTTCAGAAGAAGATTTTTGAAGTTTTAGCCTATTTGACCCATTTTGACCCCGCCCCTAAGGCCCCTGGGGGGTCAGTCATTGAAAATTTGTTAATAGGATTAAATGGCCTTCTCATACTGATAATTCTGACAACATTTGACTCATTTCCTATTACAAATGACCAAATAATGCGCAAAAATGTGTTTTCCCAATATAAACTATAGTAAACTTAACCCCCTCCCCAGGAGGAAACTAGAGTCCCCAGGGTCATATAATTCACAATTTTTGTAAAGGACCTTAAGACCTTTCTATCTATGAAGAGTATTTGATTCTACCACATCTGTGAGTAGAGAAGAAGATTTTTTGAAATTTTACTCAATTTTACCCCTTTTGGCCCCTCCCACAGCCCCCTGGGGGGTAGGGACCATATAATTCACAATTTTGATTGGCCTTATGCCTTAGAAGGTTTGTGCAAAATTTCTTTGAAATTGCTTCAGCAGTTTTGGAGAAGAAGTCGAAAATGTAAATTGTTTTTGGACATACGACGGACGACGGACGACGGACGACGACGGACAAAAGGCGATTAGAATAGGTCACTTGAGACTTCGTCTCAGGTGACCTAAAAACCGGTACAGGTAAACTGTATCGCGGTACAATATTTTTTGGTGGTGCATTGCAATACTCCAATATACCGGTTAACCGCGGCAGCCCTAATCAATACCATCCGACTATAACCAAATCTTGCGTGATTGGTTATAGGTGGGAAATTAAAATTCTTTTCAATTTTGAGGAAATCCTGAATACAATGGACAGGTCTAAATCTATCGCCACTGTATCATCAGTATGTATCAAGTATCATTTCCCATTGGTGTGTCATGACTTTTTCGATTCTCCAACACTTTTTCTTGGATGGAAAAAGTTATTGTATATTACCAAAGCTATATACTCATGACAATTTTCATTTAACATCCATTACAAGCTAAAGTAAATCCATTCAATCCAACTGCACATTACTTCACCTAACAAGTATTGCAGGTTAACTTATTCACAAATAACTGAAATATAAATACCCTTTCTGTGCCAACAAACTGCTTGATAGAACACCTGACAGCACATTACTTCACCTAACAAGTATTGCAGGTTAACTTATTCACAAATAACTGAAATATAAATACCCTTTCTGTGCCAACAAACTGCTTGATAGAACACCTGACAGCACATTACTTCACCTAACAAGTCTTGCAGGTTAACTTATTCACAAATAACTGAAATATAAATACCCTTTCTGTGCCAACAAACTGTTTGATAGAACACCTGTACCACATGTTGTCTTCTGAAAACTGGGCAGCATACACCTTCAAAATGAATCTCAATATCAGTATAACAAGGGCAATAACAGTGATAGCGTCAACAAAAGACATTTTACAATCAAATTTCAGAAAATTGAAAGCAATATTTTCAGCAAAGTCAATAATTACTTTTGGGCTAGAAAAGGGCAATAACAATTCAAATGTTTTGATTGTTGATTATGTGTATAAAAATCAAACTTACATAAGGTAAACCTCATTACCTAGGGCAGGCAGAACTGTGATAAAATTTGATTTCTACACTTGTTCGAATGATGAATAATTGAATATTATATATACATGTAGTGTCAGCAATATGGTTGGGACTTGATCCTTCAACTTAAAATTGTCGTATTACAGTTTGGGTTAATAAGGCTAGTTTAGATTTACTACAAGCAATGACCTTTGTCTGTTGAGGTGGATCGTTAACCTTGGATGCAGCTGGACACAATGTTGCTAATTGGTCAGAAATCTTCATTAGTTTACTTGTGTTATCTTCATTGACGACTTGGACCCAAACTGTCACACAACTCTCCACAAAGGTCACCATCACAGACTCTTTCTGTAAATAGATCATAAAAAGTTGGAGAGAAACCTTCAGTAAGAAAAATTTGTCACTTATAATACTTTCCTTGAATAGATATAACTCATATTTTACAATCAAATTCTGTCATATTTTCATAATAGAGCAATCCAATAAAAGAATTTCAATAGTTTATGAATTAATAAAAATATCAAAAACTTGGGTTCTTTAAACACACATTTTCTAAAGCTTTTATATTGTTTTCACATCTCTTTTAAACATTTTGCTATGCTGCATTCCCACATACATTCAGTGTAACTAGGGTTTGGACACCCTTAGTAAAACAATCATTCAGATTGATTAGGCTAAATTCATTGGTTATACAACTGAAGTTACTGAACAGAAATGAACAAAACCAGCAGAGAAGTTCAGATGGTACCTCGTTCGTGCTGCTACCAATACTCCCAGAATTAGACATGTTGTCTGAATCAGCACCCTCTGGGACTGTTGGGGAAAAAATGTTAAGAAATATTGAATTGCAACTAACGTACATTTGCATATTTCATCCTCATTTTCTTATAGACTATAAAGGTCTACGAGGTGTTAATGCCTCACATCATGACTTTTTACACGATATAATGAGACAGACATGGTTGACACCAATATGCTCCCACCCCTATAGCTATTTCATGAACACTATCAACAGACAGTAAAAGCAGAGATTACAATATTTTCTGAGAATGTTTCATCTTTTGTGTTTTTCTGGGGTTTTCTCAGTAGTATGTACACATGGCCTTTTCTAGTAGTTACCACAACACAATGAGGTTCTATTCATTTTTCAATTGTTTTAGGCAATTGTTTTAAGCAATCATTTAGAAACGGGTATTTTACAACAAAATTTAACACCGACAAAATTTACCAATATCAGGCTGTGCAGGCCTCTGAATGCGACCAACTGGCAGACGCTGCTGTAGACTATTAGTGTCCTTTCCAAATCCCATCTGTTTACTACAAGGAAAATGCGACAGGAAATTAAGATATTATGTCAGAAAAAGCACTTGGTCTGTTTAGATCAAATAAATTTTACCATGTTAAATCAATTTCATCTTTATAATTAAGAAGACAGTAAGCTCTAATGAAAAGGTAAATGTTATTTCATTAAGATGTCATATAGAAATATATAGTTGGGTTTATTGATTAGGCTTAAGGTCCTTTAACAGCCAAATCAATTAAGGATGGCCTCCCCTGTAAGCAATCTGCAGCGTGTTTCAAGGGAGACAACCGGAAGTAGTCAGCAAAGCAACTCCTTAGTCTTGCCTTCTTCGACTACGGTAAAAGACGAATCAAATTACCAAATATTGCCATACCTCTTTGGTCTCTGCTCCTGTCGTCGCACAGCTACTTTCTTTCCCTGCACTTCTTGTCCATTTAGTTCAGAACAAGCTTTATCAGCATCAGGTTCACATAGATACTTCACAAAGCTAAAACAAACCATAAATTCTATAACAATTTCTCTACAGTCATATTAAATTTCAAAATCAACTTTATAAAAAGTTCTTCAGAGATCCTCATGAATTCAATTCAATTGAAGAAATAATTATTATGTTATTAAGATTCTGTAAGATACCTCGACAACAATGGTAATTTTACGTCCCGTCAATGTTCTGAAATTTGTAATTAACTACAGAGTAAAAATGACCATCAAACAGACTAAATGGAGAGGTTAAAGAAAGGTGAAAGGATTGCATTTTTTTGTAATTAACTACAGAGTAAAAATGACCATCAAACAGACTAAATGGAGAGGTTAAAGAAAGGTGAAAGGATTGCATTTTTTATTCTTAAAATGTGAATTTTATACCTGATCAGTTTCTACATGTTGTGAATCCTGTCTTGATGTTAGATACAACTGGTAAAGAGTCTTGGCATTTTATACCTCAAGCTCTAAGCTGCATTGTTGAATACATATGCAGTAGCACACAAGAAGCACAGAATTCTCGTCTCAAATCATTTATAATAGCATCTTAATTGGTTAGTTTTCATGTAACTAATTAAGCTTACACAACATTGAATTAGAGATTAACGTCATTTAATACTTCAAATCTCCTTTGGATTTGCATGTGATCACAAACTTTCTGTACAAACCTATATTCATACAATGTAACTGTACGGTAATTCAAATAATACAGATTAGATGCTATATTTTCAGAACACCTATGATAATATCTTTTTTTTTTCAAAACTCAAACTACAAAATAAGGATATATAATAAATACCGATCTATCATACATATCTATCGGCATGTAAATATAGAAAAAAAAAAAACACAATTCTCAGAATTTTTTTTACAATCTCTATGCAGTGAAATCTGGGTCCAAATCTAAAAAAATATATATTATTTTATGTAGTTATTTAATGGGACTAATTAATGTACCATGTGATACCTAATAAAATTTGACCTTGACTTTTGTCTTTATTGGTGATACTTAAAGGCCGTGCTTACATCTTTTCAACAGGAAAATTACAAAGAGTAATTACGTTACATCACCAATGGAGATACTAGTCCCGCACAAATGTTATGGAGTATCACGTCGTACATGAATTACCCATTGTTACCTTTCTATTGTTTGTACTACAATGGTACTTACGCATATCTGATAGCCGAGTTGTTATTTGGCTCTTTAACAACAATTCCTTGGATTTCCCCATATTTCGAAAATATTTTACCAACATTTCTCTGAAAATTAAAACAACAGATAATGACAGGTATTACAATGATCATTCTCTTAATCAATTGATAAGGAAAGTGTATTCTAATCTGGTAACAACATCAACACACAATAAAAACAAATTGAATTATTATATAAGGAACAAATTATCGGGAAAGGAAGGCAGGAGACAGGGGTTTCAAAATCAAGATTATTTATTGTATGCATATATTTTTTCTGACCTAGTCACCTAGACCTAATCAATATGAATACTTATCAATAATTTTACTCTCTGGCTTTCATTGTAAAATGAGATTTTTCTTTTTAGTCACAAGAGCTTCAGATAAGAAATCATCCCCTAATTTAAAACTCAATGTTGATTTTACTCCAAGCAAAATATTTCATTGCTGAAATTGAAAATTTCAAAGGGCATTTTACCCATTTCTATGATTTCAATGTTGATTTTGTAGAAAGTGTAATTTGACTTACACATACACCCAAAATAACATGCTAATTTGTCATGTCATTTTACAGAATTTAGACTTATAGCAGCACCTGTTATTTTTGGTTCTAATGTCTGGCTTGAGTATAGCAATCCAAATGGCTACTCCCCAGATTTTTGCTTTGAGACTTGGACTAAAATTGGTACACTTATACCGCTCATCATACTCATCTCTATTATTTGTATCATATTTTTTCAATAAAATTGGTAAAACTCAAATGGTAAGGGAATAATTATCATAGGTACATAGAAGGTAGATTTCACATGTTCTTTGTATTTTGCCATATTCAAAATACCTCAGGTATTTATAGTTTCATGCACGAGAAGCATTCTGGAAAAATCGAAAATGTTTAGTTCTACTTCTGTCAATGATCAAAGTTTTCAGAACGATTTTCCTCATTACTGCATATTCGTAATTTAAACCATATCAGCCATCACTGTCACTACAGATAAAACTGACTGTCAACTTTCATTTTCCAGACTTATCTAAAGTGTTGGTCTCATCAACGTCGTTTTGTCAGGTGATCATCAATATCAACAATGATTTTGAATGTGATTACTTAAATCTACATATGTTGTAAAATTTAGTTTTGGGTGAAGAACTTGAAAACAGATTGGGCTTCCATTCAATGCATCAGAATCAAACTGGTTTCTATTTCAACAGAAATAATTGGTATATAAAAGTAGAGTTGCACAATCGTAAGAGGAAAATGCATGCATATGCCAGAGGTTTCAAATGAAAACGGACAGAATCATTAGTCAAACAATTATATTAGAGTTTTCAGCTTTTTCTTGGATATATTTAAGCATCATTTTTGACAATATTTGAATGTGTATTTACTTTTCTTATGCATTTGTTGTATGCAGAGGAATTATTTTCAATGCATTTTTTCTGTATTTTGAATATATAAATATGCGCTTATGTATCTATTTGAAGTTCTTATCTCTAATGCCAAAAATCATTATATTTACATCTACAGAGCAATGAAACGAGAACATACAGCAAGACTAAATGAAGCCAATTTGTTATGCACAATTTCATTTCACATTTTTACCGTGTTATTAGTAAAATTTTGTAAAGTGAATTCTGCAGGTCTGTTTCCATCTCGACATAGAGAATGCATACAAAACAAAAACACTAAAGAGTATAAATACTGTGTTGTAACTTATCACCATCTTATACATGTTTGTCCATTTGAATGATTTTCACAGCTTATATTAATTCATCAAGAGAAAAAATAAGATATCAAAATTTTCATTTGGTTCTGGCACACATAACTTAGAATAATTAATATGTTTTATGTTCCAGTACAATATATTTGGGAACTGCTCATCTATCTCACCATTTGAAAATAAAGAATAAATTATTAAATTAATTATAATACAAATATTCCTAATTGTACACCTAGTAGAAGTATTGCATTTTTGGCAATTTCATCCTTGTCATAGACCATGAATTGGGCATTAGCCTTATAATATCAATTATTTCTCATTTTACAATCAGATTCAGAACGAAGTCCAAGTCTCAACACTCATCAGTGCTCTGACCATTTTGATTTCTAATATTTAATATTCCACCAAATGAAGAACGCGTTTGAACATTTCACAAGCCTAGTTCAGAAATGATGCTGGTAAGCCTGATGGATTCTGTAATCTGAAACGACTACCATAAATAATCCATAGCAAACACCACCTTTCCAGCAAAGAAGGCATCACTGGCACGTCTGAGTTAATTTTAGCAAAACGTTCATAAAAGAGAAAACGGATGTTTTCTTATATACGAACATCGCAAAGAAATATGAGAGTGAAATAGCAAATGTTGCTAAAATAAACACACAAAATTTGAATTTACGTTGAAATTCAATAGCTCTGAAGTTTATTGATCAGGAGATTTTTTTCCGGGAACATGTGTCAAAAGGTGAAAACATCTCTCTCGTTTAAATTTTCGCTTAAACTATCCTTAGATCTACAGAAAATAAACAATTGTGACCATTTAACTCTTTTCAAATTGCATTTAACTTAAGTGCGGCTTACTTCGTTAGCATCGGCAGGTAAATTACCCACGAAAACATCGTAAGTTGTGGTCCGCTTCGCCATATTTGTTTTTAACCCACGTGGTTTGAAAATACCGCGAAGGAGCGCCCCGTAGTGGAAGATTTTGAAATATGATGGAAGAACGACAACTCTTTCAAGGCATATTTATGAAATTGTCGGTACAATATAACTGCTTGAGTGGCAATCGGGTTAGAAATGATTTATCGGTCGCTCGATGTGTCCAAACATTGTATTTATTTAACTTTTTTACACATCATACAAAGTTACAATAGTTCTTAATTTTATTGCGTGTAGTTAAAGACGGTAGTAGCGGATCACTTTGAAGAAAAATCCGTGTCATATCAACAAATAGGCCTATTGACGAAGTTAATTAAGCAAAAGAAAGTAAACATCTCTCTGGCAGGTCATGGAAGGTGAATCCAGTTGCAATGTTGATGAAAAAATAATACAAGGCAAGCTTTTTCTTATCACAGTTATTTTATTCAGTTTAATTACCATATTTGTTTAATATATACAAATTGCTGTATGACTGATCCGCTACTGCCGATGACCGCTACAACCGGAAAAACTATGGTTGATTGTGTGACTTTGGGGTTGGGCATCGCTCCCTCTGTACATACATGTAGTCTTCAAAGGAAATTTTTGCAAGCCTTTATTTGGTTCCTCGATCAGATTTTGTCCCCTGAGTTGCTTTCAGTTTTACTATATATGAGATAGTCTAGGGGTATTGAGGATGACCGTCGATTAGCCCCGCCTTCCGATGATTGTGACGTGTTTTTTGTGACGTCAATTAAGAAGCTGGGACTAATCGACGATAAATCGTACTTTACCCTCGTCCTTTTCAAACGATAACACTCGGGTTTGTATACACGAAAAATCAAGCATTCACATGTAACATGACATTGACTGTGAACGTTAAATGTAAGGTTACGTCATCTCACAGACACAAAATTATGGCGTACAGTGTAACGTACCGTTCATTTTCATATACAGTACACATAAATACATTACGTATAAGTTTATAAACTTATAGCGCTGACTAGGTGTATATAACAGGGGCAAAATACTGCATTTGAGTCTTTGCTGTATACATAAATTGTATTCGATACTGGTTAACTGCTGACGTCGCTTCAACTTGTAAACACACGCTACTCCGCCACGTGAGTCACGTCTTGGCGATGATTGGCTGTCCGATCTAATAATAGACCACACAGCAGCGATGGGCGGGATATCTGCCAATCAATGCGGTGACCTACTTTGGAATCGACAGTGCACAGTCTCGCATATAGTCCGCCGCTATTTATAGTGTAGCCAGCTACAGATATTGTCCGATAGGTTATGAGGATTTTAAACGACATGGATATTTAGCGGTCGATTTAACACTGGTAAGTACTCAATGGTACATCATTTTATCTATATACGGTCAGTTTTTGAGCTATTTTGCTGATATTATAGTAAATATAGGCTCAGAAACCTTCGAACTAACAACCATAATGGCGGCAACTTTCGCGTGTTCTTCACTGCGCATCCACACTTGAGCATGTAGGCGTGGCTAAATTATTCAGTGTAGTTTCCTGTGATATTAATGCGCTTTACACGTACATGCAGACGAAATGTTAAGACGAAGTCTCGTACCCGTAAACGAAATTATATTATTTGTGAAGGTACGTTAATCCATTCAAATTAAACGAAGTGTTAGCTCATCGAAATTAAAAACGCTGATATATATATATAAAAACTGTATGAACTTTATTATACTGGGAGTAGATCTATTTGCGTTCGCCCCTGTCAAGAAGGCTCTGGGTTCTGTCCACTGGCCGAGACACACCAAAGTCTATATAAAAGTGGTAGTTACTGCTTCTGCTTAGCGCTCAGCATACAGGGAGTGGGACGACTGGTTCGCCCGTTGTCAGTATAATGTGACCGCGGGTGGGGTGTACGTGTTGCTTGTTGCTTGGTGTCTTCGGATGCATGTTTCAGTGATATAACACTATAAAAAAGGCAACAGTTCAACTATACAAGAAGACACAACAAGAACATACTGCAGTCTCCCAAGGCACGCACCTCGCACAACATGCACGCAACATACCGCATACATGGGAGGCCGTCCTTACATGACCAAAGCTGTTAATAGAACAAAAACAAGCAAAAAGTAGATCTATTAAAACATAGTGATAGTTAAGTCATAAATAAATTTTCAAAGATATTTTGAATATTGTTTTCATAAATCCAGAATTTATCAATTTTGTAATATTTTTGAATTTGGAATATTTTTTACCACTGCAGCAACTGTAAATTAACAGAACTGCGACAGTATATATATATTACCAGAGTAATTTTAAAGATGCTCCACCGCCGAGAGAGCATAAATGATATTCATTATTTGAAAAATTATTGGTGTTTAATCGTGTATATATATGTTAATTAACAATATAAAATAATTCGTTTTGCCTTTGGTGCGTGCGCAATCAGTATTTCATTCCATATAGGATGTAGTACCACGGATTTTTTTCGGGATGCAATTAATTAATTTTCATATTTTATACTTGAAAAAAAATAGAAGCTCAAACTTTCCAATGGTGGTAATGGTGTAAAGTAAGTAACTTTTGTGACTGAAGAAAAATACTAATTCGTCTTCTCTCGTTTTTGATAGTGATAAAATACCATTTGTCGGCGGTGGAGCATCTTTAACAAATATAGATTGAATGAAAATACCGCAATAAGTTTTATAGTCCATCTGATTTGGTTTCTTTCAAATGCAACATTATTTTTTGAGCTGTAGGAATATTTTTTCTTTATTTTTTATGTTGCTCAAATTTATCAACTTGTTCGAAATTATTCCTTTTAGTTAAATTTACTAAACTCACAATATCTTTCAATAGGGGTTTCGAGATCCCGAAACGACATGCATGGTAGTCCCTCCTTTGCGGTGATTGTGACGTCATATTTGACATGATTTATGTGACGTCATAATAACCGGAAAGCGGAACTAATCGACGGTAAATCGTACTTTACCCACGTGGTTTTGAGATCTCGAAACCTCCGTATTCAAAATTTATTGAAGAGCTCTTTTCGGTGTTATTAAGACCATTAATCTGATTAAAATACAGATCCTTTTAAGAACGTAGTGGTTATATGGATTTGTATTTTAATTAGATTGTAAGATCATCTGACCCGAATGAGCTAAAACTTACATGACATCCTGACACGGCGTCCCAACAAATAGTCGATCTGAAATACTAGATGGTCGCGACAGCCGCCATTTCGAAAACACATTTGAACTTCTTCTAAGTTCTACCCGTACGATTTAACTGAAATTTGTCTGAAATGATCTTGACATAGTCCCGACCACGTGCTTTTATTTTTTTTCCCAAATCCAAAGGTGTCGACTATGATACCACATCTAATTAATTATCTATCCTACTATAAGGTTGTCTGATTACCTTTAAAACCTCGATCATGTATATCATTACTCCGTTGCATCAACCAATCAGAAATGGCGTTACGAATGATAACGTCATTATCTTTTATGGATCGAAAAAGTAATATTTAAAAAAAAATGAAAATGTTCGCTTGAAGTAAAATAGATATAAAAATTTTGAGAACAGCAAGAACATATATATCTACTGTATTTTTAGACAGCAAATTTCATGCACGATACCAGGTATTAAATTTCAATTTTATGCCCATCTCAGATTTTCAAACTTCTGGTAGATGCATTACAGAAGACTTTCTTGACATTTTGATACCTAAAACATGCCAAATCCGAATTGATATGGCGGCCACCATATGACATCACAATTAACCTAAGTACATACATGCAAGCTTGACAATATTTAAAATGGTGATTTATAAAATGTTTAGTTGATAATTCGAGATCTTATTCGTCCACTAAATTGCATGCATTAGTTCATTTTTCTGTTATAAAAAGTAACTTGGTATCATAATTTCATTACATGAGGATTTACATTTCCTCCGCCTATTAGCCTTTATTTCATTGTTTATTTCAGAGTTATCTCCCCATTGAGTAGGTATCTATAACAAGCCAATTTAACATTTATTGAAGGAGCAAGGTATATCCCGTATTTAATCGAATTATATGATTATATAAGATATCTTATATATATATATAAGATATAGATATCTTATAAAATATATAATATATCTTATAAAGTATATAATGGCGACAATAAATATATTGGTTTTAATGGTGATCTATCTTTACATGCATACTTTTGTCTCGTTCAACCAAACGTTGGATATACTGGCGTAGCATGCGAAGCCAACAAGAGTCTGGCAGAACGAGTAGTATACTTTACAGCTCTCTATGACTTCCGGGTAGGGAGACTTATTTCTGGTCCTTTGTTGAAATCTCGTTCCTTTATAAGATATTTTATAAAGCAACGAAATTTCAGTTATAATATCCTTGTCCCACAACCCCCATTTGAGAAGAAAATCCACATAAGAGAAAGAAGAAATTTTTATTTCCGTAACAGATATTCCGTTTTAGGTCAGCTGATTATATTGGAAGGTCTGTCACTTGAACGCATACAAATAAAGAGCAATTGCATTGAGCTTCTGCCGGATGAAGATTACATTCGTCGGATCATAAAAGCGTTTGAACCACTTGATTATATATTGAGCCGACTTCCAAGCATCGCAGGATTGGATTTTACAGATTGTGTTTTTTCTTATATTTTCATGTATGCATTACCTTAGAAGTGCTTCGCACTTCGTGCACTTCGGGCTGCGCCCTTATAATATATCTTATATACGATATAAGATATCTTATATACGATTAATTAAAAAAATATATATGATATCTTACATCGTATATGAGATATTTTTTATTTCAATCAAGATATCTTATATATATGCAGTGAAATTAAGGATCGACTTTCCTCTTTGAATAAATTTAATGTTGGCTTGCCATAGGTATCTATTCATTTGTGATGTCATTTGATTATGAATAAACATTACAAAACGGTTGCAAACATGATATCACAATCAATTATCTATTACAATTGATATGGGAATCGTATGGAAATATTTAAATCAATGCTAATTAAATGTTTTGTAATGTATAAATAATGCATTGTTTGAAATGCAAAATAAAAATGTAAGAAATGTGTATATCATCATTTGTATGTCAATTCTTCGAAACATCTCGTCATATCCGCATGTGACAAAAAGTTCTGTACCTAAATTACCGATACCAGTGTCTGTCACAATACTCGTACTCTATAACTTTGATGCTGATCTGGTGGCGGTTTACATCGTTAATACAATATAGGTGTTTGTTTTATGATTTCATAACTACTATATATTTTATTTTCTTTCAGAACATATCCAACCACTAACATGGCATCCAACGGTACCCGTGGTGACAGGGATAAATCCGCCATTGCAGCCAAGCTGTGGGCTGCTGCTCAAAATACTGTTGATATGCTGACCAACGAGGACGATTCTGACACATACAATGCACTGGATGATTCGTCTTGTGATGCAGATATTGGCGACGAAACACACCAGGGAGTAGAAATGGACATGGGATTAAAAATTGATACCGTGTTCACATTACCGCTGGACACGTATTTAGAAGACAAAGCGGACGAGCCAATCGAAAAATTACTTGAAAAAGAACAACATAACAAAACTCTTGTATCACAGTGTAAGCCATGCTCAGTTGTGTTGCAAAGAATTGACCACGACCTTGCAGGAAGACAACGGATCTTTTACAGGCAATGGAAAAGACGTTTCAACAAGTGTAACCAATTTTGTCGATACAAATATGTTGATAATATGCGGACGCCGGAACCGCAAGTCCCACAAAAGAAGAGAAAGAAATCTTCAAGCAGAGAAAAGAATCTATCGCCAATTGAAACTTCCCATCAAACGTTAATCAAGAAAATATCACAGCGTCGTCTTCGGGATATGTTGAACAAGAAATCACTCTCGGGTAGGGAGGTGTTGCGATATATGTACCTGAATAAAATAAAAAATAAAAAGGAATCGCGTGGAAATTCATCAACAGATCAGACCAACAGCCAAAGTACAGCACCGAACACTTCAATCATTGATAACAGTCCTAAACAGTGCGCAAACCATACGTTAGATAAAGTGAAAGTGAAAATAGAGCCAGGTTTAGAACATGCAAATTCAAACCAAGAAGGAAAATGGCCGAAAGTTGATGCAGGTAATGTGAAAATTGAGCCAGCAGATGAAAGTGAGTTCGAGAGCTATGGAAGAAAGCCTGGAGTTGATATGGTGTCCCTTTTAAAAACAACTTCCTTAGAAGACACGAATGACTATTCAACGATCAAAGGAATTCTTGGATTGAGAAAACAGCATGCTGGTGGTGCAAAGAAATCTTTACAAAATCAATCAATTGCAGACGTTTTGAAATACAAACCAAAAGCTTCTGTATCGTCCGATCTCCGTGTTTCATTAAAGGTATCCATGCCTTTTGCCCCATACAAGAGTAAAAGGCCTATCGATTCTAAACCCGCTGCTAATAGCAAAGTTTTGAGTGCTTCATCATCTGTACCTCAAAACCAGAATTTGAAGTTTTCATCAAATAACGCACCACTTGTGCAAAATCCCCCCGTTCTTTTAGCAACTGGCAACCAAATTCCATCGTCTCAAGCACCGCTTCAGTTAGTATTAACGGGAGGAGGTACCTATGGCCAGAATCAGTCGCAAATAATGCTGACGGCGTCTAACCCAACGAGTACCCTTAATCCGCCTCAATTTGTTTTGACTGGTTTGAACAGCCCGCCTGCTACTCAAAATCCGCAACAAATTGTTTTGGCAGGGGTACGTGCGAATAACAACCCACAGAACCCGCCTCCGATGATTTTAACCAATGCAAATCAGCTTGCTAATGTGAATATGCCACAAATCGTAGTAGCAACTCCAAATACGCAAGCAACAAGCCAATGTCGTCCAGCTTTGGTAGCAAATAATGGCACAAGTGGAGCGCCACGATTATTTTTTGCAAATACAAATCCAACCCTTCCAGTATCTCAAAGTACTCCAGGCCAGCCACAGGTCATTTACACCAACGTGTACACCAATCCAAACCAACCGAGCACTTCCGGACCTTTGCAAACAGGACAATACGTAATGAAGCAAATAGTTCAGCAAATCCAACAACAACCAAATTTGTTGAATATGGCACCCACACAGCAAGTGCCACAACCTGCAACGAAGCTCCAAACCCGAGCTGTAATCCCAGGATATACCCCTTCTTCAGTACCCATGACACCACAACCTGTTCCTGTAATACAGACATCAAGTGTTTTGCCCAACTCAATGTCATTCCCTCCCGGCACCATATTTTTCAAACCGAATACTATACCGGAAGCACGCCCCCAACCAGTAGTAAATGCACTTCCTACTGCACTGCCCCCAAAACCAGATAATTCGACCGCCACAGTAGTTGAAAATGTTCGGGGAATAATGGAAAATGGGAATAAAAACCTTCCTGTTGAAGGGAAAACTGTTACCATTGGGAAACAAAAATATTTGCTTGTCCCTGCGAAAACACTGAAGTCTTGTGTCCAAGGCTTTAATGCTGCAAATGCGAACAACGAACAAAAAATAGACAAGAAAGATGGGGGAGTTTCGAAAGCATCTGTCTCCGACAAGGTAAAAAATCTACTGGAAAGGAATGAGGAAATCTTAAATCAAGCCGCGGCACTAAGGACACAGAGTAATACATCAAAGAGTAAACCAGTCTTGTCCAATTCAGTCCCTTCAGGTGCTCGGCAAGACGGGCCTCAGAATATAAATATTCAAAGACCACAGTCAAAAGAAACTCAGGGAAATTTGCCTCTGACTGTGTCTTCGGTTACTGAAGAACCAAAACAGAAAAAAGCTAAACATGCACGGAAAAATCAACCAACCGTCCGAGATGATTGGACTAACGGCGATGAGGACATAATTTTAATCGAGGATCCCGACTCTCCTGCTACCACTGCCATACATCGTATCTCCTCAGATTCACGGAAGCGAAATCCAAGAAAATCAAAGCCTACGCCACGATTAGATTATGATGAAGTGTTAAGGCTGCAGCGATTTAATCCCTGCGATGACGATAGCTGTTCAGACACTGATGTTGATATAGAGACTGTTGATCCTTCGCCTGAAATGGCCGGAAAAGGTATGTTAATTCCGAAGACTCCAAGAATGCCAATGGGCGTACGTGAATGGCCAGACGGCGCCACTATTAAAGAAAAAAGCATTACACTGCCGGCAAACATGTTTGAAAACATGGACGAATCCGCATGGTAATTTCTTAATGAGAATAACCTTTTTTGTTTTGTTTTGTACAAGTATTAAATTGAATTATAGGTCATCTGATCCGAGAGTCAGGTTATATGATGACCTATAGCCATTATGTTTCGTCCGACGCCGTGCTTCGTGCGCCGTGCGCCGTTTGTAAACTTTTCACATTTTAAACTTCATCTCCAGTTCTACCAGTGCCTTTTGGCTGAAACTTGCTTGAAATGCTTCTGATATGGTCCCGACAAATTGTTGTCATTTTTTGGGTCGATCGGAAATCCAAGATGGCCATCACAGCCCCATCTGGAAAAAACATTTTTAACTTCTCCAGTTCTACCAGTGCGATTTAGCTGAAACTTGCCTGAAATGATCCTGACATGGTGTTGAAAAATGTTTAAATCGAATTAATTTCCAATATGACTGTTACGTAAGTAGACCGATGCCCGTTAAGGCCTTTGGGCCTCTTGTCTACTGTGAAAGATTAATTAAAGAAGACAACTGCTAAGAAATGAATGATGAATGTAAATGTTGAACGAAATTTGAATGTCTTTCTTTCTGTCATTTTCGTTACCCTTTTTTAAAATTTATTATCTACTGTAAAACTTTATTCAAAGGCGCATATTCATAGAATATTAGTTTGGGTGATTAATTTCGTATGCGATGTTTGTGTAACAGGAAATCAAACAATTGTACCAGTGCTATTTCGATTTCATTTTAATGTATGAGGTTCAACGAAAAATAAATCTTTGTGCCATTAAGTTACCATTGATCAAAACAGTTTACATGGTTGTATGTATTATTTATTTATTTGTTTGATCGTGCATCTGCACAAAACATCTCTATGCCATGGTGCGGCGTCCGTCGTCTTGCCGACCGGCCGGCATTCCGTCCGGCGTCAACTTTTCAAAGAACTTCTTCTCCAAAAGATGGAGGCCTATAGTCCTGAAATGTGGCTTATATCATACTGAAATGAAGAGCAAATAAGTTTATTCAAATGAATTACCTTAAAGGGACAATTCACTCAGGCTAATTCTTTTACATAACAAGAAGCAAAATATGGCATAAATGTATTGTTCTACGTTTCTTATGAAACATATAATATAAAAATATTGATTAATTCCACGTCATTGTAGAAAATTGTGAATTATATGACCCTTGGGTCTCATGTTTCCCCCTGGGGAGGGGGTTAAGTTTACTTTAGTTTATATAGGAAAAACACATTTATGAACATTATTTAGTCATTAAAATAGGAAATTAGTCAATTGTTGTCAGAATTATCCCTATGTGATGGCCATTGAATCTTATCAACAAATTTTCCATGACTGATCCCCAGGGGCCTTAGGGATGGGGCCAAAACGGGTCAAATAGGCTAAAACTTTAAAAAAAAATTCTTCTGAAATACTGGAACTGGTTGAATCAAATACTCTGCATAGATGGAAAGGTCTTAAAGTCCTTTACAAAAATTGTGAATTATATGACCCTGGGGTCTCAGATTTTCCCCTGGGGAGGGGGTCAAATTTACTATAGTTTATAAAGGAAAAACACATTTATGAACATTATTTGCCTATTTTTCATAGGAAATTAGTCAATTTGGGTTAGAATTATTAGCCTGAGATAGCATTTTAACATCATATCCATATTGGTCTTGGCCGACCCCCAGGGACCAGAGGGGCGGGGCCAAAAGGGGTCAAAATGGATAACATTTCAAAAATCTTTCTTCTGAATTCACATAATCTTCATAGATTAAAAAGTCAAATTTATAAAATCACTGACTGACTTCAAGGGCCTGATGGGCCAATATATAGTGTTTATATGCATGTCTTTGTTTCATTCTGTATCTGAAATCAGGTGACCGTTAAGGCCCATGGTTGATTATCTACTGTAAAACTTTATTCAAAGGCGCATATTCATAGAATATTAGTTTGGGTGATTAATTTCGTATGCGATGTTTGTGTAACAGGAAATCAAACAATTGTACCAGTGCTATTTCGATTTCATTTTAATGTATGAGGTTCAACGAAAAATAAATCTTTGTGCCATTAAGTTACCATTGATCAAAACAGTTTACATGGTTGTATGTATTATTTATTTATTTGTTTGATCGTGCATCTGCACAAAACATCTCTATGCCATGGTGCGGCGTCCGTCGTCTTGCCGACCGGCCGGCATTCCGTCCGGCGTCAACTTTTCAAAGAACTTCTTCTCCAAAAGATGGAGGCCTATAGTCCTGAAATGTGGCTTATATCATACTGAAATGAAGAGCAAATAAGTTTATTCAAATGAATTACCTTAAAGGGACAATTCACTCAGGCTAATTCTTTTACATAACAAGAAGCAAAATATGGCATAAATGTATTGTTCTACGTTTCTTATGAAACATATAATATAAAATATTGATTAATTCCACGTCATTGTATAATATTTTAATTAATATCGTTGAAATATCAAATCGTTGATCAATACGATTAAGCAGGTACAATATGGACGCTGTACCCATACCCGAGCCAAAGTCACGCACGTTTAACAAATAAACTACATAACCACTGCGAAGGTGATAAAATGATTTTTAGGCAAGACAATTCACCTTATAAGGTAAACACACCACTTTCAGAGCGATTTGAGCAGTTCTAGACAAAAGTTGCATTACTCTACGAGCAAGGGACAGGGTGCGGCATACAAGAAGTTCGACCACAATGTGTAATGGCGGACAGCGAGCGAGTTTGAACATCTACACACATGTCACAACCATGGGCTTTTCAGGCATATCACAGTAAAACCGACTTATCTAATTTCCATTAGAACTGGGGTTTTCCGATATATGTACACATTTTAATGTTCTCTTAGACTGAATTGTCCCTTTAACCTTCATTCAAAGTCACGGGGGTCAAATAGTCTAAAATCTTTTAACGAGTTCTTTTCAATAAGCAAGAGAGGCCATGTTACCTGACATTGGGCCCGTTACATGCTGGGTTGAAGGGCTACACAGTTTGTTCAAATGAATGACATTGACCTTCCTTCAAGGTCATAGGACAGAAACAGGCTATGATAGCCCATCTTTACCCAGTTTCATGAGTATTATTTACTAAAAACCTAAAAAGAAGATTATTCACCAGAATATGTTGCTAACCTTCTATAAGGAGTTTCCATAAGGGATTTCCAATCTATTGGTCCAAACGTGCCTAAATAGAAATGTAACGTCCCCAACTTAAAAAAGCCATATACATAACACTCCATTTTATTGAACGAATTTAATAAATGTTTATCTCAGACTGAAAAAAAGCAAAAATCGAGTACATTGTTTATTGAAAGATCTACAAATGAATTAGGCTTGTTTGCTTCCTGAGACCTTCGATGAAGGTCAAGGCTATTCAAGGTGCTTGAATAAAACTTTAAAAACCCAGGATGCTGCGAGTAAAGTATCCGGTCTACTAGATCATTCAAGCATGCTGCATCCGGTGAGTTTTTAGCTCACCTGGTCAATAGGGCCGGTGAGTTTATGTCATGGCGCGGCGTCCGTCGTCCGTCCATCAAAATTTTCTTTAAATCGCTACCAGTCATAGAGTTTTGCATGGAATGTAACCAAATTTTCTTAGAAACATTCTTGAGAGAAGGGGAACAGATTTTGTATAAATTTTGGCTCAGATCCCTAGGGGGCAGTGGGGGGGGGGGGGGGGGCGGGGACCAATAGGGGAAATAGAGGTAAATCCTTTAAATCGCTACGTCATTGAGTTCTGCATGGAATGTAACCAAATTTGACCAGAAACATCCTTGAAGGAAGGGGAACAGAGTTTGTATAAATTTTGGCTCTGACCCCCAGAGGGCAGGAGAGGCGGGGCCCAATAGGGGAAATGGAGGTAAAGCCTTTAAATCGCTACTTGTCCCAGAGTTCTGTATCGAATGTAACCAAATTTGGCCAGAAATATCCTTAGGTGAAGGGGAACAGAGTTTGTATAAATTTTGTCTCTGATCCCCAGTGGGCAGGAGGGATGGGGCCCATATAGGAGAAATAGTGGTAAATCTTTTAAATCGCTACTTGTCCCAGTGTTCTATATGAATTCCTAAAAAGCAAATTTGGCTGTGACCCCTAGATAGGAAGTGCATCCTTTAGGGGAAAATGAGTAAATCATTGTTCACTACTGTGATAAAGTTTTAGCTCCAAAATTTGGCCAGAAATTATCCTTAGGAGAAGGGGCAACAGAGAATGTGTGTCTGCCGATTAGTTGATATAGAGATAAAATCTTTTTAACATTGCTGACTAGTCATAGTGTTCTGCATGGATTGTAACCAAATTTGGCCAGAAACATCCTTTGGGGAAGGGGAACATTGTTTGTATAAATTTTGGCTCTGACCCCCTAGAGCAGAAAGAATGGGTCCAAATAGGAAAATTAGAGGTAAATATTAAATTCCTTCAGAAAAGAAAAAATGAACCTGTAATCAGAGCATTTCTTGGCATTGAAATACCCAGGTGAGCGATTCAAGCCCTCTAGGCCTTTTGTTTAAGTTATTAGCTCACCTGGCCAGAAGGGCCGGTGAACTTAATCCATGGCGCGGCGTCCATCGTCCTTCGTCCGTACGTCCTTCCGTCAACATTTCCTTTAAAACGCTGCTAGTCCTGAGTTCTGCATGGATTGTAACCAAATTTGGCCAGAAGCATCCTTGGGGGAAAGGGAAGTGAGCTTGTATAAATTGTGGCTCTGATCCCCAAGAGACAGGATGGGTAGGCAAAATAGAGGTAAATTCTTTGAATCGTTACTAGTCATAGTGTTCTGTATGGATTCTAAGCAAATTTGGCCAGAAAAATCCTCTAGGAAGGGGAACAGAGTTTGTATAGATTTTAGCTCTGACCCCCCCCCCCCCCCCCCCCGGTGGCAGTAGGGACGTGGCTCAATAGGGGAAATAGAGGTAAATCCTTTAAATCACTACTAGTCATAAAGTTCTGCATTGATTGTAACCAAATTTGGCCGGAAACATCCTTGAGGGAAGACGAACAGAGTTTGTATAAATTTGTATAAATTTTGGCTCTGGCCCCCGCGGGGCAGGAGGGGCGGGGCTCAAAAGGGGAAATATAGGTAAATCCTTTAAATCGCTGCTAGTCATAGAGTTTTACTTGGAATGTAACCAAATTTGGCCAGAAACATTGATCCTTGGGTAAGTTCAACAAAGTTTGTCACAATAGGGAATTTTGAGGTAAATTTTTAAATTCCTTCAGAAAAAAACAATGATCCTATATTCAAAACATTACTTGGCATTACAATAACCAGATGAGCGATACAGGCCCTCTGGGCCTCTTGTTCAGAAGAGGCTTATACTTAGTTTGCAATTGCAATTAGTACTGTAAACTTGAATGAAGGTCAATGTCATTTATTTAAACAAATCTCGAGTTCATGCCAGTATGCCATACGTACATTATCGGGTATCATAGCTATTTAGTTGTTGAAAATGAATGAACTCATATACATGTAGAGGCCAATGTCGATCATTTAGTAGCACATCGACCAGGAATACTACACGCCCACTGAGTACTTATGCAGAGTCAATTGAACCAGTTTCTTTGACCTGTTACCTTGATTGAAGATCAGCGATGGGGATCAAAGGAATCTGTGTTAATATTTAAGCATATGATGCCGACATGATACCGTACATTACATGAATAACACGTTTTTGTTTGTAATAATGGATATGTGAACAACAGAAACCAGTGGCGTACCTAGCATTGACACAAAGACGCAACAGAGTGCAAATCAATTCTAAAAGAGATCATATGGATCATTCCATACATTATTAAGATATTAATCTATTCAGAGTCAGAGATATACTTAGCTATATGTGTCATTATTATTGTCATACTCACTAATCGAGCCATTAATATGTTATTCACCACAAAAAGTTACATGCACCAACATTTTGAGAATTACAATACATAACGTGAGTCAAATAAAAGATCAAAATTAATATTGGCAGTTTTGTCAAAATTCATTATATTTACGTGTACAGAGTCAGTGCAGTGAAATAAGAGCACGGTCTAACCTATGTTTACGTCTACACTGCAGTAAAATAAATAACACTAAAGAAGCCAAGTTGAGGTTTACATTTTCATTTATTTGTACTATAACATTAGTAATCTTGAAACGACTTCTTCAGGTATGTATTCATCTAGACTTGTGTATAGCATGACAGAACCATTACATTGCATAATTCTGTGTTTGTTTATCCGTACCTTGATTCTCACAGCTGAATTCATCAACACTAATGGTTTTTCACTTGATTACCGAAGAAAAAATAAGAGTTATGTACATAACATTAAGCATTTTAATTTGTTACAAATAGTTGTGGGTACTGTAATTTGTTACCAATAGTTGTGGGTACTGTAATTTGTTACCAATAGTTGTGGGTACTGTAATTTGTTACCAATAGTTGTGGGTACTGTAATTTGTTACCAATAGTTGTGGGTACTGTAATTTGTAACCAATAGTTTTGGGTACTGTATTCAATTTTGTTACCAATAGTTGTGGGTACTGTAATTTGGTACTGTAATTTGTTACCAATAGTTGTGGGTACTGTAATTTGTAACCAATAGTTGTGGGTACTGTAATTTGTTACCAATAGTTTGGGTACTGTGTAATTTGTTACCAATAGTTGTGGGTACTGTAATTTGTTACCAATAGTTGAGGGGACTGTAATTTGTTACCAATAGTTGTGGGTACTGTAATTTGTTACCAATAGTTGTGGGTACTGTAATTTGTTACCAATAGTTGTGGGTACTGTAATTTGTTACCAATAGTTGAGGGGAGTACTGTAATTTGTTACCAATAGTTTTGGGTACTGTAATTTGTTACCAATAGTTGTGGGTACTGTAATTTGTTTCCAATACTTGAGGGGACTGTAATTGTTACCAATAGTTTTGGGTACTGTAATTTGTACAATAGTTGTGGGTACTGTAATTTGTTACCAATAGTTGTGGGTACTGTAATTTGTTACCAATAGTTGTGGGTACTGTAATTTGTTACCAATAGTTGTGGGTACTGTAATTTGTTACCAATAGTTGTGGGTACTGTTTGTAATTGTTACATAGTTGGCGTAATTTGTTCCAATAGTTGGGGACTGTAATTTGTTACCACAATGTTGTGGGTACTGTAATTTGTTACCAATATTGGGTACTGTAATTTGTTACCAATAGTTTTGGGTACTGTAAATTTGTTACCAAAGTTGTGGGTACTGTAATTTGTTACAGTTGTGGGTACTGTAATTTGTTACCAATAGTTGTGGGTACTGTAATTTGTTACCAATAGTTGTGGGTACTGTAATTTGTTACCAATAGTTGTGGGTACTGTAATTTGTTACCAATAGTTGTGGGTACTGTAATTTGTTACCAATAGTTGTGGGTACTGTAATTTGTTACCAATAGTTTTGGGTACTGTAATTTGTTACCAATAGTTGTGGGTACTGTAATTTGTTACCAATAGTTGTGGGTACTGTAATTTGTTACCAATAGTTGTGGGTACTGTAATTTGTTACCAATAGTTGAGGGGACTGTAATTTGTTACCAATAGTTTTGGGTACTGTAATTTGTTACCAATAGTTGTGGGTACTGTAATTTGTTACCAATAGTTGAAAGGACTGTAATTTGTTACCAATAGTTGTGAGTACTGTGATTTGTTACCAATAGATGTGTGTACTATAATTTCTTACCAATAGTTGTGAGTACCGTAATTTGTTACCAATAGTTGTGGGGACTGGCTATTAAAACTGTGGTTTTTGTTTTACAAAAATCAAAATTACTTCACCAATGACAATGTAGTAGGGACATTTCCAATGTGCTGCCAATAGTCTAACGACACGGTCTGTTTGGGTGTCTGCATATGATATTCAATTTATAATTTAAAAACATTATAATTTCTGAACGAATGAACTAATCCATTCAAAGCGGGTTTTTTTCTCCAAAATTTACCAGTTTAAGAACCATTTTTAATCATAAAAACATCGTAAAACTCATCTCAGGCATTCTACACACTAATTTTCCCGGGAGAGAACCCCCAGACCGGTTTGTAATGAACTGCAAATATTGATGAATAAATAGTTGATATAACACATTAAATGTGTAACATTACCAAACGCAGTTGCGTTTACCAATGTATGAACTGTAATCTGCATTATTATCATTGTGGCGTCGCAATTGTCTTGCCGTAGTGATCATGGAAAATGACTGATCAAATAGCTGTTATATCCTTGCTGATGATGACTTGTTTGTTCATTATAGATGCAAATTCTCTCGAAATTTTATCATAAAATCGTAACCAAGTGTAAATGTAAGCATTGAAGTAACTTCATTCAGTTGGCAATTATGGGAGTATGCATGCCAACTGGAAAGAGGCAAATTCAACATGAAGCAATTTCCCGCTGACCAGTTGGCATTCATATTCACATACATGTAATTGCCAAATGAATGAAATTCAATGCTTATTATTAAGAAAAACTTTAGGTTAGTAATAAATATAACGGTCCAACATAGTCTATGAAAGAAATTATCAACAATGTAAATGGTGCCCTATAAATGTTGGTCTCTTTTCAAAAACATATACTTCTTGCCCTTAAAAAGAGCAGTTTATGCTTAACGCCTTTTAAACATGTTTTTCTACTTTTAAACATGGATTTCTAAAATTCATTCTAAAGGAAATATTTCAAATTAAACTTGCAAGTGAACTGATTGTGTTCTAGGCCATCTCATATAGGTTAGTAATTATCACAAGTCTTGATTTTGGTAACATATGTGATAGATGTTATGGTAAAAGCTGCACGTCGTATAAAGCAAATTTCTGAATCACTGAAAACACGAATCTGCATGACAAAAATAATAATTTTCAAGACTCTTTCTCCGTTTAGAATTTAGCATAGAATTAAAATTTATGATTTCGGAAGATAGATTTGAAATGGAACACTGATACTTTTATTTATTTCATTTCTCCCATCCGTTTCCACTGTCGGTAACATAACCATATTGTGAATCTCAACTATTTTTTTCTCTGTACAGCTGTATAGTGATAGTATATATTGTAAAAATTTTCAATAGAAAACATAATAGCATTCCATCCGTTCGAAATCAGTGTCAATAATATACCGGGTAGTTGATTAATTATCACAATTACTAACATTATCAATCCAACAAGTTAAATGCTTACTTTAAATAGTATTTTATTTATCTTTAGACGCATGTACATAGAAAACATTGAACATTTGGAATAGAAATCAAGCTCAAAGCTTACATAATAAATCCTTTCCCTGATACATCAAAGCAATCTCATCTTCGGAGCTGGAAAAATATATAAGAAATTTCAAAAATGGAAAATAAATAAAAACAATAAATACATTATACATGATTACAAGTTAATAAACACATGTTCAGTCTCTGTATATCAATTTACAGTACTTCAACGATTTTAACGGTGTCACACTTGTCTCGGTTCCAACTGCTTTTTTTTCTTGTGAAATTATATTCGTTTACGAATTCGGATTGCAATGCAGTAATATTTAACTATCTTTTGTTACACAACTAAACTAATACGCAGGATCAGGTCCAGCATTTAACTACAATTATATTGTTTTGTTGGGTTTGTTTTTTACATATTTTTCAGATATATCAAATTTTGAGGTCTTCTTGTAAAACAGACTAAGATGTAAATAAAAAAGTCATTGTAGTGATTACTTAAAACTCGAAATTTACCGGACTATTAGTAATAAGGCGATTTTCGCAATCAAAATGTAGCTCAAAAATAATATGAAAAGATGTATAGCCGTGTTGAATTAGCGCATTCATAATAATTGTAAATTGTCAAAGACTTGCATGAAGCTTGATTTGCACATTTAGCACAATAGACGACTGCCAATCGTTCTGTGAACACACATCAACTGTAATGTGTTTGCAGCAGTAGGCTTCAAAATAGCACAATGATTAATCAATTTTGGCTGAACGTCTTTTTTTGCAATGTACCTTATTTTGTTTATTCATTGATTCTAAACAAGTTGCTAAACTTCCAGAAAATTATCTACTCTTACAGATCATACATCAGTAATTTTAGCCATAGTGTAATTTTTTTTAGAAAACCGTGTCCTATGAACAAGCATTTCCATGCTATTTGTAAAAACAAAGAAAGTTTTATGGAGTTTTAACGATGCGAAAAAAAAGATATTTTGAAAATGAAACATCGGAAAACTCAGCAAATAGTATTAACTGAGACAGCAGACAATTTCGTATTGTTATACTAGATTTGGTAAAAATCCGTCGATAAATAAAGCCATTCTCAGGAGAAAAAAGTCGAAACCTTGGAGCAAACAATCGCGTCGCCATTTTTCCGTCGAGCGCTATTGTTAAACTGTCGAATTTCAGAGAGCCTAAAAAAGGCCCTTTGGCACTTAACGGTAGTATCATGGAGCCTATATATAGGCTCTGTGGCACTCTAGGGGTTAATACAAAGATTGTGTATGTTAACATGGCAAATAGAATTTCACTGTATGCTCTTCCACAACAGAAATTTAAACCACAAGATGTTGACAAAAAAACGAAAACAAAAAACAAACAAAAAACAAGAAAAAAACAGCAACAACAAACAAAAAACACCGTCCATTATTTGCACAGCGTATAGATATTGAATCGGAAAAAAAGTGAAGATGCGGTTATGTTTATATTTTATGATTTGTGTGGTAATTTTTTAGAATTATTATACAATTTCTACATATAATCTTCTTACTAACTCTTTGGTGTCTTACTTCCTACCATCAAATTAATACAACTTTATAACTTATCTAACCTTGTCTAATCTGCATACCTGTATACTCGGCGTAATTGTATGGATTTTCCATTAATTTACACTATTTATAACCTACATAATCCGGAAAGCTGACTACACCGAGCAAATATACTGGTCCCAGTGACACCCGGTTTGTTAATAGCAAAACCCGTCCTTTACATAGACACTGGCCATATCTCTACAGCCGGACAACTCCTCTCCACCACATTTATCTTTGTTCTGTACTACCATAGGGTAAACTGAACAGTATAGGAAGTTCTGCCATCTTTCCTCACAGATACTGTGGTTTTTACATAAACCATTGTACTCTGGTTCCTTTAACACGCTCAACGCTACATCTGTATATAGAAACGTAGCGGCATCGACTTTCATAGTTTCAAATACAGGCGAATGTAGTGTGGTGTTTCTTATGTAGGTAAGGTCATATCCCCAATAACACCCTATATTGGGTAGAATATAATCCGCGATATATCTCAACAGTTTGTACATGCTGTCAAAGACATTATCCCTCAGTTGTCGAAGTATTCTACAAGGGGCCATTGTCTCGTTAACTTTGGTGGATATCTCCCTGTCATAATCCACCAGCTCAGGTGAGCGACACAATGGAACGGATGTATAGTTAGTCTCATCTAACTGACCATTTCTAATCAGATCTATTCGGAAGCCCCAGTAACAGCTGCTGGTGTTGGTCGTAAAGTTTACGGCTAAAAACCGCAGTAATTCAAACTGAGAATTGAACTCGGAGGACAGATTGTTATTTTTGTACAAGTTTTCAATTTTGATCAGTATTTCTAACGGTGGTTGGGATTTAGTTATGGAGGTTTCGATCTCAGTATATACCGTTCTTAACATTTCTCTTCGTTTGATTTCATGTCGAATCGTTATGAGTTTCTTTTTGATGTATGCTATAATATGTTCCAAGTGAGTATTCATATGACACGTGTATGTATATTTAATATTCACAGGATTGTGAAGTTTCTTAAGGTATACACGAAATGCCGGAAACAAATCTGGTGGAAAATAGCCAAGAATAGTCTGAAGCGGTTTCACAATTTGTTTTATGTACTTTGATTTGAAACTTTTGATCAGCGCCATCTTTTGCTTCATCTCTTTTATAGGTAATTTAATTGCGGTAATTTGCTTTATAAGTTCGTCCCGGACCCGTTTTTCTTCCGTTATTTGGGTATACAAATCATACACAGAAAACCCAATACCGATAACAAAACCAGCAGCGCTCAACGCCTTTATCAGTGTTGATATCGTCTTTTTCACGAACAATTTATACAATCCTAGAAACTCAAAAGCGGATGCAAAAACACCTACAACATAGGCTATAGAATGGTCCAGAATCCAGTCGCTGGAATTAGTAATTGGAATGTCCGATTGTGTTTCAGACAGTTTTAAATGATCCAAGATATCCGTCTTGTTTATCAACTTTTCTAACAAATATTCCAACTCGATGTAATGGTCTCGTGTTTTACTCAACTGAGAAGGCAGTTTGAGCCATCCGATTTCATTCATTTGGCGTTTTAATGTCGAGCGTAGCTTCTCGGCCAACGGCTTAAGATTTCCGAATTCTTTTCTGGAAAGAAAAAAAAATAAAATCTTAATTAATGTATTTACAAAATAAAAATTATAGCAATCCTCATCCAGTAAGCTTGCCACTCTGACGGCTTTAGATATTTAGCATGCTGATAAGTCAAAGACCCACTAGACTTATATAAGGTAAGCGTGCTGATAAGTCAAAGACCCGCTAGACTTATATAAGGTAAGCATGCTGATAAGTCAAAGATCCACTAAACTTATATAAGGTAAGCATGTTGATAAGTCAAAGACCCACTAGACTAATATAAGGTAAGCATGCTGATAAGTCAAAGACCCACTAGACTTATATAAGGTAAGCATGCTGATAAGTCAAAGATCCACTAAACTTATATAAGGTAAGCATGCTGTTAAGTCAAAGACCCACTAGACTTATATAAGGTAAGCATGCTGATAAGTCAAAGATCCACTGAACTTATATAAGGTAAGCATGCTGATAAGTCAAAGACCCACTAGACTTATATAAGGTAAGCATGCTGATAAGTCAATGACCCACTAGACTTATATAAGGTAAGCACTCCGTGATGCAAAATTGTGCGTTTTATTTCCGAAGTATTGTAAAATGTTAACCAGGCAAGATACCTAACAGCACTTAGGATGTCAAACTTAAATACGATACCAAGGAGATGTAGTGAACAGGTTTAGGTTACATTATAACACACAGCCTCGAAACTTTGACGAATTTTATTTAGTTGGACACTATTTTTGGGACGTTTTTGCACTCCAGAATGTAATTACCTATTTGCAATTTACAATAAAAACGCCATGGCCTACATTTTTTTACATACCTCGACATAGACAAACGTTAGGTGACAATAACCGTATTTATTTGTTTGACACCTCACTTCAATCCCTATCGTCTCCCTTATGTCGTTTTTCAACTTCGACAACTGTCCGGGTCAAGTCGGCGGCCATTTTGGTACTACTCTTCAATTTTATGTCTAGCCCAATCTCATTGGTCGGCTTTATTGGTATTACTCTTCAATTTTATGTTAAGTGCAATCTCATTGGTCGACATAATTTACTTGACCAATGAAAGTTCAATTTACATAAAATTGAAAGGTAATACCAAGATATGTCTATCTCACCCTACACATTTGACGAAATCTTTTATTTGCACCTTCTCAACATAAATGTGACATAAAATATGACATTAAAGATACATTGATCACAGCGAGATTTTAAAGCTTACTTCATTTCACAGACTGACGGATAAAAGAGACATCCCTTTTGGAGAGCGACACCACGGAAAGCAGTCGTTGTAATTGTGGCTGTTAATGCCACAATCCCGAGAGCAAATAACCTGAAATGGATGAAAAGTAAACGCACTGAACGTAGACTAGAAAAAAAACTCACATTATTTCGAGTTTAGATAGGAACATTATTTATCGACCACGGTTTGGATTTATAGAAAAACGAAAATAGAAAGACAATACCATATAGGCTCGTTTTATTTTCTTTAGCTATAGCCAACGGCTACTTGATTACATGCCGGATAATGGGATGTGGGAAAACCGAAGTACCCGAAGAAAAAACATAGCCCTATGGTCAGTAACTGTCAAATGATCCAAATTAGAAAATATGTGGACTTTTATATGAAAGTAATAAAAATAAATGACGAAGGAGTTTGTTCCTGTTAAAACTTACCAAACAGCTCTTTTATTTCTGGTGTGACCTTAAATACAAAGTGAGACAGGATAACCAATCATTTCGGTTCACATTTTACTAATAAGTCTCATTGTATCTCACATATTAATGCATCTATTATCTAGCGTTTAACTGTCACGCATCACTTAATCATTACCTGTCACACACTTGAAGAAAAGGTCTGGGTGGTGCTCCCACTGTAACCCAGTCTCTACGCTGGAGGCCTTGAGGACGTGTATTCCTCCGCTTCCATCCTGTGGATTTCTGACCCTGCTCTCGAGGTGGATGGCGATCTGTGTGCTGTTTGTAAGGTGCCCTATACCAGAGATATCAAACAATTCCAATTAATCACATACCATAAAATCGCAATTCCTTTTAGGTTGTGTATAGTTTATTTGGGAATTATCTTATGAGTGATGATTATTTATGTTCGAGAAAACGCCGATTTTGTCACACCAAATAAAGGGTGCAACTATGCGACTCGATAAAAACACGTATGCTGATGTCGAAATTAAGCAACGATTTTAATTAGATATTACTGAGGACCTTGGACATTTTTATAAAGACAACACAATCATAATACGAGATCTTTTGCGTTCCAGTATTTATCGCATATATATTGATGACCATCACTGAAGACGATAGTAGCGCCGTTTTCAACAAATATGACACACAAATATCTTCAATCGGGATCTGGAGATTCTTAGTGGAACGTGGAATTTGCATGCATTGTGTGCGTTTTACCAAATATCTCTAGCGTGTGTGTTACGCCAAAGGTAAACAACGAAGTGTATTGAAAGGAGCGTAACAACTTTCATTTTCAGTAATCCAATGAAATTTAATTAAACGATTACCTCACACATACACCAAATCCCAATTGAGGACATTTTTGTGTTATATTAGTTGAAACGCAGCTGGTATTGGCCGCGGTCTTTGTGACGGCACTTTCATCTTTCCAATGGTAGTTATCGTTTTTGTGAATATTTACTAGGAATATGAAGAAATGTTGTTTTTAACCGCTAAAGCTATTTTCTTCTCTGAGGGCTTTCCGCCCTTTTCGTTTGTAGTATACTGTATGTAGAATACGAATTTTATGATTTTTCATCTAGATCCCTTAATCATCTTAAAACTCGTCTATGGACACTCCAAATAGATTTAAACTGTAGCTAATTCTCAGATCCATGTGTTCAGCAGTATGGTTTGGATTGGTGTATTTTGTTTACATCCTATTAACAGCCAGTGTCATTTAATGATGGCCCTCCGTGGATGTGGCGTCTTGCGTGTGTGTGTTTTGGGAGACTATATATGTGTTATGTCTTCTCGTATAGCGGAACTCTTGCACTATTGAAGTTGTATATTACTGAAACATGCCACCGAAGACACCTAGTAACACACTCCACCTAGTCACATTGTACTAACAACGGGCGAATCAGTCGTTCCACTCTCTTCTTGCTGAGTGCTTAGCACTTTTATAGACTATGATGTGTCGGGGGAAAGTCCCAGAGTCTACCTTACCGGGGCGAGCGCTCAACCGAAGGTCAATAGTGAGGCGGTGTCAAGGGAGACTTTAGGAAGAAGAAAGTTATTAAGAAAACGATCTACATTTTATTTTTATCACCTTTGAACAACCCTGTCACCAATAATCAAACAATCTCCCCCAGGGTGCATTGCGGTCCCCACAATTTTAATGAATGTTGGGACCGCAATGACCCCTGGGAGAGATTGATAAGGCCAAAAATATATATGTCTGTTTAGGGCAAAAGAAATAGGGTCGGAAGATAGGGATATTGTTTTTAGTGTCTATCACTCTAAAGCAATGGTCGGAACCGGAGTCCGAGACCGACTTTTAATTTTTTCGTAGAAAAGTGGGAAAAAATTAGGGTCGGGGGTAAAAAAAATATGGTCCGTCGGGTAACCCTAAACAGTCATATTTTTTGGCCTAACCTAAGTGACCTGAAGTAAACTGAGCAAAACAAGCCATCCCCATCACCCATGTCCCCAGAGATGTTTCAATTTAAATCAACCGCGCATGACCTAGATTGACCTTTGTTGTGATAGTGGAACTCATCGCTGGTCATGTCTTCTATTTAGAAATTTCCCAAACAAGGGAGATAATCATACAGATATTTGAGTTGTCTCCCTCTCATGATACCCCTTTTAGACAATCGGACTTCCTCGGGCCTTTCAGGCAATGCCCGAGGAGTTCCGATTGCCGTTTAGAAGCAAATGCACAACTACTTGTGACCCATGCCAATATCTCTCATGACCTATATGGTATATGTAGAAGACTCTTACCCATCACCCATGACTGAAGTTCCTCTAGATAGAATAACTCCATGGATATAGTTTCGTTGTCATAGTACGCCCGGTAGATGGCGGAGTGTCCCATCCCTCCTATACGTATGAATTCGTCAATTATTTCCTGCTTTTCGATTAGTCTTTTGCTGGATAGGATAAGAGTATTGCATGTACCTGCAAAAATAAAAAAAATATGATTTCGTCATTTTATTTTCATTGAAAACATTGCTACTGGAAACCGATAGCCATTATTGTATCATGATGAGACTTGATATATTGTTCAAAAATAAAGATGGGTTTGTACATTAACGCCCAACAGACGTGATAGGACAATGTCAGCCAAATGGTCAACCAATGGCCAATTGATAGCTGGAGAGTAGGTCTGACGCTACCAAGCCCGACAAAAACTGAAAGTTGACCTGAAGCTATGTCTTGGTACTATTCTCTGAAGTCAAATAAGGCTGGGAACTCTGTCATGTGACCTACGGCACCCACTTAACTTTAAGCGATTAAAAAGCACATTTATACCAACTAACATATTCGTGGTCCGACCAAAATTTAAAGTTGATCTGACGCTATACCCATCCTCGATACCCCAGGGGTTGCGATCACTTATACGATCTCGACACCCTTTGAATATCTCATAGTAAAACTGAAGCAGCTCAGAGTGAAAATCTGAACCAGGCACAGACCAGCGAAAATTTCCTTTGAAGACTACATAAAGAGCGACGCCCAACTTCAAAAGCTACACAGTTAACCACCGTTTACCGTTATCCGGCTCATATATTTTTATTTATAATTTGTTTATTTATTATTCATAATTATTTATTATTTCTTTTATATGCATCAAAGACTAATTTATCAGTTCTTTTCTGTTACCTCAAGTTTTACTATGGGATAGTCCAGGGGTGTCAAAATCGTAAGTGATCTGGAATATCGAGGATGACGCTATACCAAGCCCGACCAAAACTGAAAGTTAAACTGACGCTACCAAGGCCAACCAAAACTGAAAGTTAAACTGGCGCTACCAAGCCCAACCAACACTGAAAATTGACATGAAGCTACCAAAACTGATAGTTGGTCTGAGGCTACCATGCCTGGTAGATGGCTCTGTCGCACTATGGCGTAGGTTCCGTTATCAAACCGCTTCCGTTTCTTCGATTTTAGCATGAATGAGCTAAGAATCGAAACATATGGCGATGAAGCAAAAGCAAATGATGAAATAGCAAAATCACGACATGGTTTTCCTAAAGGGTAAAAACCTGTGATTACAATTACTGTGTCGTTTATCGACAGATATACACTCAGAATATTGAGGACGGGGTAATGATAACTCGCTACATGTACGAGTCCAGTAAACTTGTTTCTTCTGTATTTTAGAAGAAGGCTTTTATAAGTTGAATTAACTTTTGCCTGATCCTTTTGTCCTTTGTATTGGCAATAAAATATGTTTTGATTGCCTTCGCTGTACCAAGTGTACCACATACCTTGAGGTCTGTGATAACCACTAATACTGCTAGACCGGACATGTCTTCGCGTAAGTTGTTCTCTTTCCAGGAATGCTGAAAGAGATAATAAATATTTATAACAATTGTTGTCGTTGATCATGTATAAAGCTTAAGCAAATAAAAAAAGTAATCTTCAATAATACCCTTTGAATGAATTTGTTCAATCGCCGAGACCATTATCAGAATTTAGGATGTACATCGGTAGTCGGGCCTCGAGGAAGAAAACAAAACAAATGAAGCTCTGTCATTATTACTCGCCATACGTTATACCTATCCGTTCATCCTCAATAATATCCAACCCCTGGAAAATGTCATAGTAACACTGAAAACAGTTCAGGCCAAAAACATGACCAATCATAGCCTTTTTTGAAGGTTACAGATACTTCAAAGTCACTGTCAACAACAGTGAACCTTTATTTAATTCTTTTGATGTATATCAAAGGACCAAACTGTCCGTCTCATCTGTTGCCGCACACAGCGCCTTCAGTTTTACTGTGATATGGGGTGGATATAACGAGAAATTTTGAAAAAGAAAGTTATTACAGTTATCAACTGATAGTTTACCCATTATATCGGTGCTAGAGTGCATTACTAAACGGGAAACGGGGGGAAATTAGTACTAATGGGAAATATTAATATAAATAAAGCAATTTAGAAATAGCATTGAAATATTGGAATTAATTTTAAACTATAGTTGTATCATCTACACATCTTCAAATTCCTTTAGAACTAGTATTACGTACCTGTGACGTCAGAGTAAAAGAATGCTACGCAGACGATTAGCCACCAATAAGTTACAGCTTTCTGTGTGGCGCCCATTATAGGGCTGGGGTTGAAATGAAGGTTGGTCGGCAGTTGTACTCAATTTATTTATGCAGTCGCCTGGTATTTCCATAAATGTCTACTCTTTATCTTTTTGGATAACAGAGTTGTTGCTATTTCAATAATAAATACATATGTGACCTATATTCATGTACCGTGTAATGGTAAAACCAGTGGTTTCGCATTACCTGTAATGCCAGAATGACTTGAATAACACCGGTAGTCATTCACATTTTTTTTCTGTGATGTACATGACATGAAATACTGTCGAATCTAATTAGATCATTCTGTAGATACCATGTTGATCATTATCACGCAATACACCTTTAACTTAATTAAAGAACTTCTCTTAAGCAGGAGCGTCAGACTAGTAAATCAGAGGTCCCTAGCATGAGACAGTGATTATGATTTTAAATGTAAAAGTCCTGCACTCTATTATATGGAAATCTATCCTCTCCCCATGCTGACAACTATGTATAATGCACAGTGGAATCTATTTAAAATATATAATTGTTTATTGACTATAATTTAGTGATACAAGGTTTTATAAATATAAAAAAATAAGTTGTTTCGGGATTTTTTTTTCTTTTTCTTCCAAAAAATATATTTATGACAGGTTTTCTGACTGGCAAGTCAATTGTAAATTTAATTAAAATGCTCTACTATAATATCCACTGAAAGGAACAGAAGAAGTACAAATTAACAAATATACATGTCAAATTCAGTTGAGGTAATTTGCATACAACTATATGTAGACTACTAGCACATATCTATCGCAATGTGAAATGGCTTTTCAGACTGATTGCCGGGTATATTGAAGAAATGACACGAGTCTAATCCTTCATTTACACGTAACTTTTACCCCGTCGTCGAATCTACAAAAACGAGTCATTTCCTAGAGGAAGATAACAAAAAAACATTACAATGAGTACACAGTTTTATATAGAACCAGCTATAGTGGAATCGTATTTTATGGAATACCGACTGTATACCTAAGCAATGAATTTCCAGGTAAATCTCAGCTGGCCGGATATGATATCACTAGCTAATTATATCACATTGTTGATATCTATACTACAGAGTCCACTACAGTAGCATTGTATATTGAATTCGTGTATCAAAACATGAAAATGTCAACGCCGGTGATGAAGTTAATTAATTAAGGATATCAGAAACAATTCGTCTTGCTATCTACCATTTACTACATGTAGTCATTAATTCAAAGGCATTTGCAGACTTAAAAAAAATAATCTGACAGCGTGTCTTAGTAATAATGACTTCAAAGATTACATTTATTACTAAGACATTATAATACCTGCGATAAAATCAAGATGTTTGCATTGGTGTGGCTGTAACTGCACATTGCCTACAGTTTTTACTTTTTACTATATATCTACATATATATACACATGTATCATATATACTTTATACAGACTATAGTTACATGTACTGTACTAGTCTCTTTTATGTTATCAGTAAATGATATAGATGTGACTCAAATATTGTTGTATAAATGATACTGTAATTATCTAAATGTGACAGTACAGAAACAGTGAGGTACGAACTATTTTGTTTATTCAGATTAAAAATAACTTATAATTATATACGATATAAAGCTGATGGTATGACCAATATTCTCTTTAAATATCTTGGTGCATATTTATCGGTTAACAACTGGAGATAATAACATATATGCGCCGTAACAAGACTGCTATTTTTTCTTCCGTAATCTATTGAAAGCAATCAAGTTTGATTAATTTAGTTGTGAAAATCAACCAAATGCAAGGATGAATATGTATAATATAAACAGATTATTATATAACGATTTAGCAGTTCTGTCAAAATTCATCTTGAGTTCATATTATATATAGACTATTGAATCTTCATGCATGTCTTCAGAGACTTACATATGTACATGTAGGCTAGATATAACATGTACATGTACGGTGGCTGATATGTGCCATTTCGTCTTTTCGTCTTTTCGCCCCGAAAAGACGAGAATTAAGAAACCTTAATTTTCGTTTTCGTCTTTTCGCCCCGAAAAGACGAAATTTAACAAATTGAAATTTCGTCTTTTCGCGGCGAAAAGACGAAAAGACGAAAAGTCAAACACGAAAAGACGAAAGCGACTTTTCGCTTTCAAAATTCTCGTCTTTTCGTCTTTTCGCCCCGAAAAGACGAAAATTAACAAACCATTAACAAACCTTAATTTTCGTCTTTTCGTCTTTTCGGGGCGAAAAGACGAAAAGACAAAATGTCATAAATCAGCCACCGTACATAACAGTTCTTCTTTATATAACTTGATAGTGTTATATCTAGGCCTACGTTCTGGGCAAGGTACAACGGTTTCGTTTATTTTTAGAGACCGGCTGATGCAATATCAGCTGTCTCTATAAATAGCTACTTTCGCTTTGGGCAGTCGTGTTTCTACAAAATTGAAATAGCGGAACGCAAATGTATACAAATACCATTAAGTTATAATTTTCACATCAAAATAATTCAATATTTTTTTTCTTATTGCTAATTGATTTTTTATTTGTGATTTAATAGCAAAAAGTTAAGATGAAATCAAAGATTATTTTGAATCTTCCTGCATTTCGTTTTAATTTTAGAACTATTCCTCAGAATCAAGATGGCGAGCTCCATAGGGGATGAAACATTTCGTCAAGTTTTAAAACGTGCTTTCACATCATCTGGTGCCTTTATAAAATCAAATATAACAGGAAACTGTTTATCGGCTAATGAAGTTGTGATAGAAGAAAATACCGAACTACTGTCGAAGGTGGGAAGACAAGAGCTAACGGCAAAATTATTATCAACACTCATAGGATTGGCCGCTTCATTTGGTATAACATATTTCGCTCTGAAATGGTTATCAAATGCCATGGATCCAACACATAAAGAGCGCAAAAATGCGTCAGCAAGGGTAAGAAATGTTTCTTAATAAAAAGACGGCTTTATCCTGTACTTAGGCCTACATGTACAATTTTAGTAGAACACTAAAGTAATGGGCAGCTGTTTCTTCTTCCTGTTCTAGATTCAGACTCAATGAATATTGAGTGAATTTGACTCTGGGAGGTAGCATGTAATGTTTTACTATTATTACATGATTAAACAATGCCCACACAAGATCTTGCACACCTAAGATTTTAATAGCTGATAGGCCTAGCTAATAAATAAATAATTAATTATTTATTTTTTATTATAGCGTAGTGACTGACAGAAAGCCCCTACCAAACATTTGCTTTTCAATGTTCCCCCCCAATTTTTTTTTTTCAGTTTACCAAAAATAAACGAAAAACATTTACCTTACAAAATTTTCGTAGTGGAAGTATGTCACATATGACCTTCGCAATACACCATGTAATCCAATTTTAATCATATTATGGTATGCAATTTATTTAGCTTATCATTTAAATTCCAATAAAATCAAATTTGTTTAATTGTATATCAGTTTTTAATCTTTACAAATCTCAAATAAAAAGCTGTTTGTTTCTTTATAAATCAGACAGTGTTTCCTGTCATACTTTTCCAGTATGTATTTTACATGGTTTTCTTAGGTTTATGTCCCTTTAATAAAATTATTTTATTTTATTCTTTGTTTTTGGCAGGCACGGAAAATGCTTCAACTTTTAGGAGTAAAGGATGTTAAGGTAAGAAGACAGATTAGTGTTTATAGAGACAATATGTACATTATGAAATTAATATGGCCTAGTCCTGGTATTAGATACAAGGTTAGTTAATGCGATCATACATGTAATGACTCATGAAGATGCAGCTTTTCTAATGTTATCTTGAAAAACATATTAAAAAGAGAAATTTTAAGTTCAGTTACATTGGGATATATGGAATTAATGAACCGGTGGATAGATGTTTTGATATTATTACTGATCTGCACTCATAATTGTATCAGGAAAATATAAGCATCTGCACCTTCATCAGATATCTATTTATTTATAAACGGCATTGCAATAGACAAATGGATGTAAATAATATTATAATACATGGAAATACAATGTACATAATATATAGAATACTGATGCATATATATACCTTCTTTCATGAGATGTATTATGAAATGGTGATTCACATGTGAAAGCTTACAAGTTCGTGTAATATGGGTTACCATGCCAATGTTATAAGCATCACACAGATGTAAACATCATTAAATCAATGGAATTATGGCATTTATTTGAGATCAACTCTTTTTCCAAAACAGGGAAGGGCGCTAATGGGGGAAGGAGCTTTAATTATAGAGCAGTATTTGAGCTTTCTTTACACTTTAGCTGTCTGATCACGAGTTGTGTATTGCGGCTAATCTAGTGGATCCTCTGAGTGTGTCAGTGGACTGGAAGGATATTGGTGGACTGGAGGAAGTGGTAGAACAAATCAAAGAAACAGTCATATTCCCTTTTAGGAGGAGGGATCTCTTCTACAACTCCTCTCTTCTTCAGTCTCCGAAGGGTGTGTACAGTTCATGTATTGCTTTAAGTAGATGTGTCTTTATCAAAACAATGTGAAATCATTTTTGTATGGCAAAATCTACATTATATTATCATATTCTTTTGATATAAGTATATGTTGTTTGTATCTTGATAGAAAAAGTATGATGTCATTTGCATGTAGGTTCTTATTTGTAAGTCAATATTCTCATGATCAGTTATGTTGAAAAATATCTGAACTTTCCAGTTTGACTTCATAAACATAGAAATGTAATGTGAACTGGCTGATAGTCAATGTTATGTAATGCAGTTATTTCATTTTCCAGGGGTATTGTTTTATGGTCCTCCAGGTTGTGGCAAAACAATGCTTGCCAAAGCTACTGCAAGATCTGCAGGTACATCAAATGGGGAACTGTTGTAAATTAGAAAAGAAAACAATGAAAATATGTATGCAAAATTACTCAGATATTTGAAAATGAGTTGCTGAAGTTAGTTTTAAAAAAGTTAAATACTGTATTCAATGTAATTAGCGCTCCTCCTCCTATAAGCGCACTTCCCTACTTCTAGAGAATGAGTGTTTTATAAGCATTCCCCCCCTGACCTTCAGTTCCCATCTTATGCTTCAATATTTTATCACATATCACATGTACATGAAATTCATGTTACAGACATGTATAAACTTGATTGCTGATTATTTCATTGAAAACACTCCTACTGAAAAAGTTCAAATACAGTGGGTTTTTTTGCCTACAACTTGTATTTTGGTTCCCTAATAAGTACCTTATTTTATCACAATTTTTAGCTCGCCTATTCGAAGAATAGGGGGAGCTAATGTTGTCACCCTGGCGTCAGCGTTGGCGTCCCATTTCACGTTAAAGTTTTTGAGCAAGTATCTGTTTCGTCAATTGTTTAAGCTTAAGTCATCATAAATGTTTATGATTTTATTTTCCTAATGTGTATGGAAGCTGAACGTGATAATAAAACCAATTTGGGGCCCTTTAGGTTTTTTTTGAGTCTGTTAATTTGTCATATGTCCATGTTAAAGTTTTTGAGCAAGTTTCTATTTCGTCTATTGTTTAAGCTTAGGTCATCATAAATGTTTATGATTTATTTTCCTAATGTGTATGGATGCTGAACATGATAATACAACCAATTTGGGGCCCTTTAGGGGTTTTTTGAGTCTGTTAATTTGTCATATCTCCATGTTTAAATAGTAAATACTTGAACATCAACTTCTTCTGAATAGGCGAGCTTTGCTGTTCTCCAACAGCTCTTGTTAAGTGCCCTGGGCGCTAATTACGGTGACTACCGTAATCATATTTTAAAGTTCAACTTAGTTTAAGAAAATCATTTCTTTTATTTCAGTCATTAAAGCAAAATTTTCATTTGATAACACAGATATATCAGTGAAATACAAACAAAGTTTATTTTGTCTTACTACAGGTGCTAGATTTATAAACGTACAAACATTTTTGTCTTAATACAGGTGCTAGATTTATAAACTTACAAATTTCCTCACTGGTGGATAAATGGTATGGAGAATCACAGAAGCGTGCTGAAGCTGTCTTCTCACTGGTAAGGATCTCTCCTATTTACTGTATTAGTAAGTGAACAGTTGTTTTAATCAAAATACCTCCAAGTGTTGTTACATCTGGAAAATGCAAAACCAAGAATGGCGATAGAGAGAACGATTATTTATGAAAATTGAATGAAAAACAGCCATTTGTTTACTCTTGGGAAAATACCAAATGATAAATGGGGAATTAGAAATGATCAATACTAAAAATGTTGCTGACTCTTTAAAACTTGGATGGATTAAGTGTCTTTGTCAATCTTGTGGGAAACGGAAAACACTTTTAGGGAAGTCTGTAAATCTAAATAAGCTTTTGAACATTGGAGGTAATTATATAGACAAGTGTAAACAAAATAGTAGTATTAACTTTTGGAAGGATGTACTAGCGAGAGAGAATGATTATTTATGAAAATTGAATTGAATTGATTACTCCTGAGAAAATACCAAAGGATAAAATTTCCTGATTCAATTGGCAAATTGAGAGAGAGTGCAAGCTGAATGAGGAAATCTATAATACAGTAAAGTTTTGTTTTGTAGGAAATTGGGTCAAACTCAAACTCATTATCCTTTGAAAACAGATATTTGATAATCCTTGTAAAATGAAAAATAAATACCTCTTAAAAGTTATCAGTGCCTTGCTCTTAATGGTGACATACACTGTGCTAAATCCTAAATGACAAATTACCTGCAGCAATAAGAGTTATTGCCCTTCACATTCCAGACTTATTTTATTCTTTGCATCTATATCTTTTAGTTATTCTGTCCTTTAAAAGATTTTAATCTTTTACTTTTCTATCTTAAAGATTTTTACAAGCTTGTGAAAATTTCAATGTAGATTTATTTTGTTTTCAGGCTGTTAAACTACAACCAAGCATTATATTTATTGATGAAATAGGTAAGTTACTCTTACTGCAAACAAATCAAGTCAACATTTCCTATTTTTCATCTGATTATATAATACTTTAATTATCTCCCACGAAACAAGTTGATGGGGGTGGGTGAAAAATACACTCAATGGAACTACAAAACCATAAAACTAAACTTCACAAAACTTTCTGTATATAACAGACTAGTGCCATATTAGTGCCTTTTACTGTAGGAGATTTCAGAAAAGATGGCGATGACGTTACACAAAGGTACATCCGGGCGCTCAAAGGTACAACTCTTATATCTGTACACATAAACATTGTGGGAACACAGCCGCTTGCGATGTTTGTTTACATTTTATTGTAATAAATAGTACGCCAATCCGAGAACTATTGCGTTATTTACATTTCAAAAAGTGTAAATAAAAATATTTTACAATAATATACAAATTTAAACATATAGTATTCATATATTTTACTCTGTTTATACTCCATTTTCGACCGCTACGAGAAAACACGGTCGCCATTACGTATAAACATTGACAGATATATTGCAAATATCAACTTGAAATTACAAATTAAATTCAAAGTCCCTCAAAATATAATTATAAGCAATTACTGTTTTCGAAGTGTTTCTTGATAAAACACTTTACGATGTGTGATTAGTGCAAAATTAAACATTTGCTTTCGTAGATTACCCCAAGCCCACGGCAGCCATTACAGTACAGCCGAGAACCCGAATTTCGTCCATTTTCAGTGTCATTAAATTACGTATTCTGGTTATTTTTTGTCATCAATTTTGGGATTTAGTTTATAACATACAAATGAATCAGTTTGTAGGTTCTTTTTATCATATTTTTAAACAAAACTTATTTAGGAGTTACTACTTAAGGAATTAACTTATTAAGTATTTAGGATTCTCGAAGCCGTGCGCAATATGTATCCTGGTCAGCATTTACAGTACTACGATCTGTAATTTATATCAATTTAAATGAAGTCTACCTAATATGTATTCCACTTATCTAAAAGTAATACCACTTCAGTTTGAGACTTAACACAGCAGTCCATGGCATAAAAGCGGCTGAAAATGAAATATTAAAAATGAAATCTACAGCATGAAAACTGAACGATTTCACCATATTATTTTACAAGATCGGCAGCCATACGTGTACGTGTAAAACAGTAGTTTAATTACTATTCGTAATTTTGTTATGATACAAGAGTATTCCATTTAAACAACATGTACATATTAAATAACGAATATATATCTTAAACAAGTACTTTTTGAGATAAAAGTGTTGATAGTTATTAATATGATTTATTTCCCCAACAATGCTGTGGTCTGCGACGAAGCCATGGATCCACGAGCGGCCGTGGTCTGGTCAGCTGGTTCACGTTTTGTATATATCATATCGTATTGTGAACAGTTTTTCATGTATAACAGAAATATTATACATTGAAAGAGATCATCTTTTCATAAACACCTTTTCACAACCTGAATTCATATGTATGAACAAAATCGGGTAGGCCTACGTGTGATGGCCCGACAGCGCTTCGATAGGTGGCTTTGACACTAAAATTTAGCAATAAACAAATGAAAATATAAAAATGTCAACATCCGTAACCTGTGAAACAATAAGAAACCATTTCAAAATCAGAATTTGCAAGTATGAAAGCGTAAACTTTTGACAAAGTATCTATTTTGAAGCAGGGATGTACGTATCTGTTATTGTTTTTATCAGTCGCCATACTGTGTTTGTACCTTTGAGAACCCGGATGTAAATTTTCTGTGACGTCACGCCATCTTTTCTGAAATCTCCTATTGTGGACCTCCATTTTTTAATAGTTTTTCTGTTACTATAGAAACATATACAAGTCTGATCTAACACAAATCTCTAATCTCTATCTGGATAGGCCAATATGAAATACATTTAAAATTTATACTAGTGAGGGTTTTAGCCCTTGTTGGAAGAAATGCTGTAGCTGGTAACCAAATAATTATCTTTTTTTACTAAACAAACAAGATTGAAAACCAAGACAAATGTATTATTCAGACAAACATATACCATTTTTTTCATTTTTTTTTTTTTTTTTTAATAAAACATGATAGAAGACGTGTTACATAAGACTTTAGACATATTCAATGATTACAAGCATATACATATATGAAAAAACTAACATCTTTTATATTGAGATTGGGGATCTTTATCCAACAACTATCATTGAAATAAAAATAAAATGTATACATACCGTTGTTGTGTCAGATTCATTCCTTCGTTCACGGCAGTCACATGACCATGAAGCAACAGCTATGATGAAGACCCAGTTCATGAGTTTGTGGGACGGAATCATCACAGACCCGAACTGTCAGATAATGGTGATTGGTGCAACCAATAGACCACAGGATGTAGACGCTGCCATACTTCGCAGGATGCCTTGTATGATCCAGATCAACAAACCTGTAAGTTTTATTCACCTTTGCTGTAGTTTTTTCTCCAAATAAGTATATATTTTTAATTGTTTTAAAATAATGATGTGCCTGTATTGATTTTATTTTGCTTTTAATCAAAAGGACACAACCGATAGGATTTATGTGAAAAATATTGTGCAATTCTAATGTTTGTAGAATTTATTTTCAGTTGCGGTTTTCTTATAATTTGTTTACAAAAAAAATAAAATAACTGAATATGTCCTATAAGAGAAAAATATCCTTTCATATATGGATAGGAATGATAGGGATATTTTACCCTCAGAATCACAAAAAGTTGTAAAACCCTTGGCCAGTCTTGGATATTACTACATTTTGTGACCTGCAGATTGAATATCCCCATCTTTCTTATCCATGTACTAGAGTCATAGGTAATTATATCATACCTTGGTTAGGTAGGAGGCAAAGAGGCGGGATTGTCTAATTACAGACCGGTATCAGGTAGACCAGGTAGTCATTGCTTAAAAAAATGTTTTGTGCCCTTTGTAGGGTAATGTATATGTAAGATAAGTTAATATCTAACATGCATATTAAAATACATTTATAGATGCATGTAAACTGTACATGGTTCCATTGACGATAAACGGATCATGACCCACATCATACCTCTAGTTGCAGATTTGAAATTCAATTCATTTTGATTTATTTTGTTTTCTTACAAACAGGAAAAAATACAGAGGAGCAATATTTTGAAAATTATCTTGGAAAAGGAACAGGTAAATATTGTTTCATGAATTGTTACATAAAGCGTTGCCTCTATAAAGTTCAAAATGTATAATATACAATGTAAATGAGACATATATCATATTGTCTGTTAAACTACTTTGATATGAAATGTGCAGGTGGAGGATCTTGACTACGGTAAACTAGGTGAAATCACTGACAACTTCTGTGGAAGTGACTTAAAGGAGGCCTGTCGTCTTGGTGCTCTCAACAGAGTTCACGAATTTCTACAGACAGCTAAGGAAGACATGAATGAAAACTTCTAGTGAGTTACATATTAGTCTATTTTAGACCTATTTCTTTTGTATATCTATACTGCTGGTCCTTGTTGTTTTGTTGTGGAAGATAGTATAGTATTTCCTGTTGCTATCCTTGATAAAGAGTGTCTGGTGTGGTAAAAAAGTCACACCTGTTATGGTTTTCACGTGATCAGATCGTGGTATTTAAGGTTACCTATCTACCCTGGCTTTGTCCGGTTTGGATATATTTTGTTTACTAACAGCCAGGGTCATTTAAGGATATTTCAGGTTTTGGGCTGTAGATACCTGGGTACTTGGAGGAAGATTGACTTATGGACAGTTTCTGGCAACTGTTCAAAGTGTTTTAAACTCGCGAAATCATAGGCAGAGGGTTGGTTATTGATTGTCTAGACACCATAGCTACTCAGCTATAAAGTTAATAAGATAGCATTGATAAAAGTTTGCTGAAGACTTCCTGCATAAAATAAGTTCTGATCTTCTTTATTTGGGAAAAATTAAACAAAAGTTTTAAAGTTTGGCAAAGAATTCATTAAAATTTTGTTGAACATTACTAATTTGATGTTAATATTTTTTTGTAGTGATACAGAAATTCCAGCTTTGAGAAAAATAAGCATGGCCGACCTTGAGGGAGCTATAGCAAAAGTGAAGGAATCCAAGCATCTAACGTCTAGATCACTCCAATATTCCCAGCTTGATTGATGACGGTATACCAGTAGACAGTTGTATTTGTGAATAAACGAAGGGATAGTGCACATTGCTTACAGGAATAAGGCAAGTGCACAGAGAACAAAAAACATGAAGGAGAATTAGTTACATCTAGATGTAAGCCTATGCAGGTTGGAAAATTTTCATAATAGCTGGTTAAACAATTATCTAATTGATAATTTAACATTTTTATGGTTCAGATAGATTTTGTTCTGCTATATCATATATACTTAAAAATTAGATATCTAAACAGTACAACATTATTGATGTCTTATTTGTTTTGCCTATGAGTACAACTGGGGTACAAAAGGATTCGTATTCACCCCTCCACCCCCACCCCCAAACAAGTAAGGATGGGGTATACTGGGTTCAAGTTGTCTGTCGGTCTGTAGACACAGTGATTGACCGACTTCTCCTCCTAAACTACTGGAGAAATTTCAATAAAACTTGGTAGTAGTTAATCTTTATTACAAGGAACACGATACATACATTTTTTTAAAGTTTTGACTTTTTATTACAAAAAGAGGGGGGTATTAGTTTGTCTCCTGGACAACAGTTCTAGATTTGTTTTATTGAATGTAATTCATAATTGAATTGAAACCAATTGACACAATAATGTGAAGTTATTTTAGAATGAATGACTGATGATCTAACAGAGTAAGATGCTTATAGTCAGGGTGAGGGGTGTTATTGCTCATAAAGTAAGGAGACCTTGAATGAAGGTTGTGTGTAAAGTTGTGGTAATGTAAGTAGATAAATAAATACAGTATGGTGGCTGATGGAGGATGGGTGAAGTTATGGCAGTAAGTACATAATACACTGTCGATCATAGACTGATTCAGTATGGAGTTAGATTTAGAATTATGAAGTTGTGACAGTGAATGATATTATATACGGTATCAAATAAACTTTACAGTATTGGATCAATTACATTATGCATATGATTAAAAATAGAGGTGTTGGGAATCCTTATATGGACATGATTGAAGATAGAGGTGTTTAGACTCCTTGTATGGACATGATTGAAGATAGAGGTGTAAAGACTTCCTATATGGACATGATTGAAGATAGAGGTGTTAAGACTCCTTATATGGACATGTACATGAATGAAGATAGAGGTGTTAAGACTTCCTATATGGACATGATTGAAGATAGAGGTGTCAAGACTCCTTATATGGACATGATTGAAGATAGAGGTGTTTAGACTCCTTATATGGACATGATTGAAGATAGAGGTGTTAAGACTTCCTATATGGACATGATTGAAGATAGAGGTGTTAAGACTCCTTATATGGACATGTACATGAATGAAGATAGAGGTGTTAAGACTTCCTATATGGACATGATTGAAGATAGAGGTGTTAAGACTTCCTATATGGACATGATTGAAGATAGAGGTGTTAAGCTCCTTATATGGACATGTAGATGAATGAAGATAGAGGTGTTAAGACTCCTTATATGGACATGTACATGAATGAAGATAGAGGTGTTAAGACTCCTTATATGGACATGTACATGAATGAAGATAGAGGTGTTAAGACTTCCTATATGGACATGATTGAAGATAGAGGTGTTAAGACTCCTTATATGGACATGTACATGAATGAAGATAGAGGTGTTAAGACTCCTTATATGGACATGTGTATTGTATAGAATCTAAATAATGATGTTATTTGTACTAAACTAACTTATTGAGAGTAAGAGAAGTGCCAACCCAAATGTGAGAATGCTATGATAAGTTATTTGTCTTTATGTTTTATGTTGTTTGAGGTGAGATCTCAAGAGATCTTTTGTAATGAGTGTCATTTTTTATCTGTAACATCACTAGTTTTACCTATAATCAGGGCATCCAGTTGACTCTGGACTTTTAGCAGTTTCAGAAGTCAAATAACTGTTTCTCAGAAGTCTGAAGACTCAAAATATATGAAAAATAGACATATGCTTAAAACTCATGAGTCAAATCTGATTTTCGAGAGTCAAAACCATACTCTCAGGGGAATATTGGATGCCCTGATAATGTTACAGTTGTTTATCAGTACTATGGTACATGCACATAGGTGCTAAACAGATAAAGGTATATTGAACTTTCCATATTCACAACAAAACCTACAAGTTTGCTTTCTCATGACTGGAATATTAATGACCACATTTCTCTATAATACTGTATGTATTACTGTAAACCAACTTTCTTTCTTGTGCGATTTATTCTTTGCAAATTTGAAGGTGATTCGTGAAAGTTTATCTCAGTGAAATCAATACCTTCCACAATTCTTGCACAATTGAATTGAAAGGTATTCCCACACAACTTTTAATTCTTGAAACTCAATCTCTCCAGAAATCAAAAGAAAAATGGTTTAACGCATTAATTAATTTATGTTTTATTTTATCGTTTGACAAAGTACATAACCATGTAATTTTAGGAGTTTAGTTGGCCACTTGCCACTGGTGTCATTAATGATACTTAATACGAATAGAACAAATTCAACTGGCATCTTCAGACATGCAGTTTTTCATTGGCTGAAAGACTGACCTCTCTACATGAACTGTTTTTTAGCATGATTTCATTACATTTATTATGTACAATTTGTTTACTTGCTGAGATGGTAGCACTTAGTGAGTAGTCGACAATTCGTTTTGTAATTGTTACTTTCTTTCAAATGAATTCTATAAAATTAATGCATAGATAATCAGCATCCAATTTTTTTTATGAAATATAATGTCGTCATACGAATATGAAATTGTCAGCTTTGGTTAATATCAGATATTTTACTTGAGGTAATTATACTTCGAATGGCGTTTTTGTTCTGTTGAAAATTATTATATCACAACATCTTGACTTGTAATGTTTGTACTTCAAAAGTTACAGAAAATAATCTTGTTAAAACCATATTTTAGATTTTTTTTCTATTTTGAAGGTCTAACATATACAGCAATCATTTGTTGTGTACCACATACAACAACCATTTGTTGTGTACCACATACAACATTTGTAGTATACCATATACAGCAATTATTTGTTGTATACCACATACAACATTTGTTGTATACCACATACAGCAATTATTTGTTGTGTACAACATACAACATTTGTTGTATACCATATACAGCAATTATTTGTTGTATACAACATTTGTTGTATACCATATACAATATTTGTTGTATACCACATACAACATTTGTTGTGTACCACATACAACATTTGTTGTATACCACATACAACATTGTTGTATACCATATACAACATTTGTTGTGTACCATATAGAACAGTTGTTGTGTACCACATACAACATTTGTTGTATACCACATACAACATTGTTATATACAATATACAACATTTGTTGTATACCACATACAACATTGTTGTATACCATATACAACATTTGTTGTGTACCATATAGAACAGTTGTTGTGTACCACATACAATATCTGTTGTATACCATATACAACATTTGTTGTATACCACATACAATATTTGTTGTATACCATATAGAACATTTGTTGTGTACCACATACAACATTTGTTGTATACCACATACAATATTTGTTGTATACCATATACAACATTTGTTGTATACCACATACAATATTTGTTGTATACCATATACAACATTTGTTGTGTACCATATAGGACATTTGTTGTGTACCACATACAACATTTGTTGTATACCACATACAATATTTGTTGTATACCATATACAACATTTGTTGTATACCACATACAATATTTGTTGTATACCATATACAAAATTTGTTGTGTACCACATAGAACAGTTGTTGTGTATCACATACAACATTTGTTGTATACCACATACAACAGTTGTTGTGTACCACATACAATATTTGTTGTATACCATATACAACATTTGTTGTATACCACATACAATATTTATTGTATACCACATACAACATTTGTTGTATACCACATACAACAGTTGTTGTGTACCACATACAATATTTGTTATATACCATATACAACATTTGTTGTATACCACATACAACATTTGTTGTATACCACATACAATATTTGTTGTATACCATATACAACATTTGTTGTATACCACATACAATATTTGTTGTATACCATATACAACATTTGTTGTGTACCACATAGAACAGTTGTTGTGTACCACATACAACATTTGTTGTATACCACATACAACAGTTGTTGTGTACCGCATACAATATTTGTTGTGTACCATATACAACATTTGTTGTGTACCACATACAACATTTGTGGTATACCATATACAACATTTGTTGTATACCACATACAATATTTGTTGTATACCACATACAACATTTGTTGTATACCACATACAACATTTGTTGTATACCACATACAACATTTGTTGTATACCACATACAATATTTGTTGTATACCACATACAACATTTGTTGTATACCACATACAACATTTGATGTATAAAGTCTATCTTAATGATCATGTTACTGTGATGGATATTGTTTATCATTTTGTTTGATATTTTTTTGTTTCATGATGTGTTTATCTGGAAAATGAATAAAAAATGAGAAATGTTGATTTTCAATCCTTGTGAATCATAGTTTTATTACCCATTTGCCACACTATTGATATTAATTTACCAAAGGGCCAGGGAGACTGACTGTTTGATATGTCTCGGCATATTACCACAAGACACCCCCTCTGGATCACCAATGCCATGCGGAGCCCTTGCCAGTGTTACCTATACCTCTGTCCGGTGGTTGTTTTCTAATCATGAACTGATCTAAACCTGACACGTGTTAAATTATCCTGGGTGTTAATAGGACGTTAAACAAATTAAATCAAACCAATTTAACAAACACTTTATCTGACTTGCATCTTTGGAGCACATTAATATCATGAACCCAATATCGAAATCTACAGTGATTCTTACCTATAAATCCAACCGTGTATTTTTCAATGGTGATGATCGTAAAATTACCATTGGAAGCACATTAACTATATAAACATTGGAATATATAGAATTAAATATGGTAAGTATAGGTGTGATGGTCGGTATTCACCATAGATGTACTGAGTTGTCTAATGCATCGCTTAATAATGACTCGTGTCTCATCAGTATTCTTTATCAGATAAGGAAATCATTTAACCATTTCTTAACTTGGACGGTCTTATAGAGCATTTATCAATGAACGGCCGTACATGCATTCTAACAAAACGTGTGTGTTCCGCGAAATACGCGCCAAGATATTTGAATAATATTTCACTATGTTTTCGAAGTATCCCGCCTAGGTGAATTATATTTACTGGGCAACGATGTATTGATGATTGTTAACTAATAGTTTAAATTCAGAACAGGGATACCGATGGAATATTTATTGATGATTTAAATTCAGAACAGGGATACCGATGGAATATCTATTGATGATTTAAATTCAGAACAGGGATACCGATGGAATATCTATTGATGATTTAAATTCAGAACAGGGATACCGATGGAATATCTATTGATGATTTAAATTCAGAACAGGGATACCGATGGAATATTTATTGATGATTTAAATTCAGAACAGGGATACCGATGGAATATTTATTGATGATTTAAATTCAGAACAGGGATACCGATGGAATATTTATTGATGATTTAAGTTCAGAACAGGGATACCGATGGAATATTTATTGATGATTTAAATTCAGAACAGGGATACCGATGGAATATTTATTGATGATTTAAGTTCAGAACAGGGATACCGATGGAATATTTATTGATGATTTAAATTCAGAACAGGGATACCGATGGAATATCTATTGATGATTTAAATTCAGAACAGGGATACCGATGGAATATCTATTGATGATTTAAATTCAGAACAGGGATACCGATGGAATATTTATTGATGATTTAAATTCAGAACAGGGATACCGATGGAATATTTATTGATGATTTAAGTTCAGAACAGGGATACCGATGTAATATTTATTGATGATTTAAGTTCAGAACAGGGATACCGATGTAATATTTATTGATGATTTAAATTCAGAACAGGGATACCGATGGAATATTTATTGATGCCCTCGTTGCAATACATGGATAAAGTTTTCCATATATATTCGCCAGTCAATGGAATCAGAGACTTAGATATGTACATTGTAGATAGTATACTATCTAAATCTCTGATGAAATGAATGCCGTATGCCGAATCAACAAAGGTCATCCTACTAGTATGCTTTTCAATAAGGAGATAACACTCACCTGTCGCTATTCACAGACCTATAACAACATGGCGTGGATTTTAATTATATTCTCCTTATTTCTTGGTATGTATATTTACAATTTGGCCATAACACTAAGTGATAGGCCTATCATAAAAAACAAACTTGTATAGTACCATTTGAAACACAGATATGGTAATAAAATTATAGTCCTATCTAAGTCAGGTGAACAATGGCTTGTAATAATACAATGAAGACAAAACAAAAACAAAACAGAAGTTAAAAAAAGGACAATAGATAGGGCATGTGAGAATAATCGTGTTCATCAATGAGACCACACATCTAGGTCAATGCAGGTCATTTAAAGATGCTCCACCGCCGACAGAGCATAAATGATATTCATCATTTGAACAATAATTGATGTTAAATCGTGTACACAAAAAATCATATAAAATAATTTATTTCGCCTTTGGTGCATGCGCAATCAGTACTTCATTCCATATAGGATATAGTGACACAGAATTTTTTCGGGATGCAATATTTTTCATATTTTTAACTTGAAGTAAAATTAGAAGCCCAAACTTTTCAAGGGTGGTAATGGTGTAACGTAAGTGACTTTTGTAACCGAAAAAAAAAAACTAAATCGTTTGCTCCTGTTTATGAGAGTGAAAAAATACCATTTGTCAGCGGTGGAGCATCTTTAATATTTTATTTGAATCGGTATGCTACATCGAAACCACCATATATACTAGTGCTAGGGAGCAATAAGGTAGATTTATATAGGAAATGCCAGTTTAGAAAAAAATGTATTATTCCCAATTGGGATATTGAATAATGATACCAACCAGTCTTTATCAGTCTGTATCTCTCCTTAATATGCCATCGTTACAAGTTCACGAAAAATCCGTATAGAAACCCATTTGCTCTTTGTGGTAAATCAGCAATGCATCTGATGGTTTTGCTTTGGAAAGAGTAAAACTCTTACGCTGATACAGGATATGATAACTTACCTTAGCTTACCGGACAAATTCATTGATATCAAGTGGAAGTCTTGTGACGATGTGCTAATTCCAGCATTGTACAACTAGCAGTTCTATTGTAGACTGTATACACCTCTGCATTATCATTTGAACTTGTATTTGATATTAGCTACACTATTGTAGCTCAAAAGACTTTTAGACCGATAATGGTGTCGTATTTAGTAAGGTATAGTATATTCGTTCTAGCAGGTAACCATGCGTTCATACGTGTTCGAGCTCTCTCTCTCTCGCGAAATGACGCGAACATTTTTATCTAGTGAAAGTGAATAAAAAATAAAGTTTCAATATTCCTTCATTTTCCTTTATCAAAATCTCTATAAGAAAGCATTTCAGAAGTTAAGTAAAGTCGCTTAAGCGTATCCCCATGAGTTGAGGGGTTTAACGTATCGTCATGTATACTTCGTTTCCGGGTACGAGTCGTATCCCCATAACTTCCCTAATTATTTATCATACATGAAGATTTTTAGTTAATAGATTCCTTGCGTTGAAAGCCATTATTTCTAACATGAAAACGGCCGGTAAATCAGTTTTTCATCAGTATCGTTTTGTTTTAATTTGAAGGAGTTGACAGTACCCATTTTAACTTCAGCGTACTGGAGAACATGCCGCCTGGGACGTACCTTGGCACGGTGAGTTATTATTGTAGAAACATTCAAGTAGATGAACAATAGCCATGGTAACGGTAAAGGAAGGTCAGTGCTGAGGTGGACACAGGCTTTCTTTTATTCTTAACATAAGAGAAAGCTCTGTGTCTGTTATTTTTCGAATGATTCCATTGCAGCAGAACGTGCTGCAATGGTAGGGTACGTAGCAACCTTGATACTGCATGGGTTATTAGCACTGACGTTACATCCACCGCTGGACAATCTCATAGTGAAACTGGAGGCAACGGAAGAGATAGGTAATTTGATCAAAGAAATTGTATAAAGGTATACTGTGATTCATTGTGTATTCTTTTCTCCTGAACTGCCTCCAGGTTTGCAACGATAAAATCCAGGGTAGATATTTAGTCAGTAATGGTTTTATATAGAGGATTATCGAGGATGGGCGAAGTAAATGTAAAATTATAAATCATTATGAGTATTCTTTCCCCAGGTTGAAGGTGTTGGCGCAGGTCCGAATGATACCCTTCCAATGATCCATCTGTCACCTCCCCCTATCCCTTTCACCGTTGAATTGCGCACGGGCGGACTTTACTCCTTTTTCGGGTTGGACAGGGAAGCTAAATCTATCTACAAATTTGATGTCTTGGAGACCATTGATGGAGTAGATACACTACTAGCCAACGTAACTGTTCACATTTTAGACGTTAATGACAACGCGCCAGTGTTTTCACGTCAGATGTATAACGTTTCCATAAAAGAAGAAACACCGGTGTCAACTGACATTTTAACGTTACAATCAACAGATGCAGACGAAGGGAACAAGTTAGTGTACAGAATAGTAACACAGCCGTCACCTTTCGCCATTAACTCTACGACAGGCGTTCTCTCTGTACAACAAACCCTTAAGGAGCTAGGCTATGCTGTTCAGGCCCAAGTCAGCGACGGTATGAAGACGTTTTTAATACATTATATTGTCTTGGTCTTGATACAATATAAATGCGAAATCGTTTCCTTCTGTTTAAGCTACTTCCAATTGGAAAATCTTCGAACCTATTATTTCGTATGAAAGATCCATTGATGAAGGGAGAGAATGTATGCATTTTCAGAAAATATTTTCCTAATTTTCTTGCAACCAGGTTTACACAATTGATAAAATGTGTAAATGTGTCACTTGTAATGTGTTTCTAATAAAAATCTGGTTTTATATTTCATATTTATAAAAGACTTGCTTGCGTTTGCATGGATATTTTTGTTTGTTTTTACAGGCAAATTTCAGACCTCGGCCATGGTATATATAACGGTAATCTTTCCTGATTCCGTCGTAGGATGACCCAAGAAGTCATTTCTGTAATAAATGATAAAACCTTATTATTACTAAATGTTAATGACTATATTCACTTTATATGATAAAAAGGACTATGTTTGGTTTGGTCCCCAAATCCGTCTGTTTTTATGTGTTTGGAAATTAAGTTGTTTTATTTGAAATATTTAGTAATTCCCTGAATCAATCATATTGGAAGTTTGCATCTTAAGTTGCCGTGGTAACCATCCAAAATAGGTTTTTTAGAATGCATAAATGAAATGCCTATTTTGTATGATTTTTGTCTAAGAAACAAAAAGAGAACAATCTTGAACAAACTCAATATTTACTGTGAATATATATGCACATCAGATACATCTTTAGGAAAAATATTAAGTTTGTTCAAGGATGCGCTAGATGTATATATGGTTTCTAGATGAAAAACTTTGCAAAAAATGGCCAAAATAGACATTTGCAGTTTTTGCAATAATACACATCCATCATACATAGTGTTTCAAGGACATGGCCTACTCACCAAATCACTTTATCACTAAATAATATGTTTTAAAAAATCTCATTTATGATCTAATTCAGTATCTTTTGTGGTACAAATGTACATATATTCCGGCGCTACAGTTTATTATCAAATCATATTATTTTCATTTCGCTTCCAAAAAATATGAATGCATAAATGTTGAAATTCTTAATCATCAGTCATGTTAATATATTGAATGAGTTTTGATATAATTTTAGTTTTTATTAAAGGTTTCCAGTTGCTCTTAAAATTGGGTTCAGACTTATCAATTCAAATATTTAAATTTAGACTTTTTCATATCTATCCAAGTATTCTGTTTTCTATTTTCCATCTATTGCTGATTCAAGTCATCCAATTCCGATATAGTTTTTTATATGTCTTAATACGTGTATTTCGTAATTATTTAGATCGTTTTAAAGTTGAGTTGGTCTATTGATCAACTAGTTACTACTAACAAAATTACAAGTTTATCAATCAATAACATTTATAACGTCACGACATCTGTATTTATGGCCTAAATTGAAGTAACATTCAAGTCTCCATGCGTAAATCTATGTTAACAATGAAAACTCATGTCGCTCAGTTCCCGTCTGACATATTTACAGTAAACTACTTCGCTGTATTTAGGATGACGCCCGGAAACGTTAGACGACCCGCGTTATGAAAATTAACAATTAATTTATCTGTTTTGATTTATCCAGGAAGGTGATAATAAGTGTAGTATGAACGGAAACCGTATAACTTTTGGGACTCTACAAACTCATTTTACAGATACATTTTAAAGTTAAAATCCGTTTCAGTTGCCTATTTTACTAAGCTTCGTAAGTTACGATAAATTTTTCAACTTACGATTGTTTACATCCTGGCTTATTCAACCAATATATCTTATTTTGACTCGATATAGCACCAGGGAAGGCTCGGGACAGGGTGTAGGGTTTGAGGTTCTCAGGTAATAAATGAAATCGCAATAACCGCGATATACCAGGATGTTAATATCCTGAATTAAAAGTTTTGTCAACAATATGATGACATCACTGTAATAATATTCAGTAAGGATCGACTACTAGTATATAACGGTAGGTAAGGAGATAGCTCTCACATGTCGCTGTTCACAGACCTATCACAACATGGCGTGGATTCTTCTTTTTCTCTCTCTCATTTTGGGTATGTATTCTTACCATGTTGTAATAGCTACATTATCAGTCGTTGATTTTCATCTGATAACTACAGTTCATATATTTTTTCAATACGTAACATAAAGGAAGATTTTAGTGCATGTTTAGAGTCGTAAATAATTATTTAAAAAGATTATGCATACATTCATTACATATTTATTAATTGTTCATGGTAATGTTTTTCCTCATTTTATTTAAATATAGAGTCAGGTAATGATTTCATAAACCATTTGTTTCATGGGTACTATTTCGGGAATAGTTAAACCATTGACCCTCGGTAGCAAGGAAGCCCTAGAGAACTGTTGAACTCGATCCCAATGAAACAATTGTATAATATGGATTTGTTTTCTTCACATATCAATAGTAAACAAATTAGTTCTAAATTCACCTAAGAAAATGAGAGCTATATAAAGCAGTGATGATAACATATCAAATAAAATCTTTCAAAATTCTGAATATCATAATCATCTTAACCGTTGTATTGTTCTTTGTACATATTTTATTTATGCCAATTACTTATACTTTTAAGGTGTGCACTGTACCCACTACACATTCACTGTGAATGAACTCGTGCCGATGGCCACGTACATCGGCCAGGTTAGTAGACTAATTGATCTCGTGTAGGTAATAACCAACTAAACGAAACACTGACTTTCTAAATGGCAGATGTCTAGCGGAAATTGAGTCCATGTTAAATTTCGATTCGGCCACTGGTTGGCTGGTTAATTATGAATTTCAAAAGTAAAAAGGTTATCAGACAGGTAATTATCCCAAGGTAACAATGATATGAATTTGGAAATCCTTATTGAAATTTAGGATCAATATATCAATTTCGATAATAATTAGGTAAACCATTAGAATTTAAGGTTTTTTTTCCGTACAGAATGGACCTGTAATATTTCAAAATCTACAGTACACTAGTTGGAGTTGGTGCTGATATAGCCCACCTTTTTTTTCTATTTAGTCTTATGAGGAATAAGATATAAAGAAAAGAACCTAGCGGTCGAAACATGTCGACCACATCAATATCCTGACCAAAATAAAGGAAAAAGAACACTTCTTGGATGCTGAGGATCCTTTATTTCTTGATTGTATATTTAGTCTTGTGTGAGAACCTAGACTATTATTCAGCTGTTTTTTTTTTAAATATTACATTACAAACCTCTATAATAGAATCATACCGACACAATTGCGTGATATATAAAGACTCGGGTGGTTCAAGCAGCAACTTGTATATATTCATCCCCATTGTTCTGCAAATAGACACCTGACCTAGACAGAGAGGACTATTTGATCAAAACTGCAGAAGGTGTATTTCCTTGATGGTATTGCTCATTGCCATACTTATTTTCCATGTGTTAAAAGTTATATAAGCCGTAATTTCAAATCCAGGAATCAAGGAGATCTTTTAATGTTATTTACCACCAAAAGGTACCAACATTCGAGAATTAAAATACTTACAAGAGCTGAAAATTTATTTTGACAATACTGCCAAAAATCATTATATTTACATCTACAATGCAGTGAAATGAGTACATAATGTCAGACCACGAAGCCAAGTTGTGGTATACAATTTCATTTTATTCAATTCAATTCATTTATTTGTATTTTTACATCCACAAACAAGGATCGATAGAAAATTACAAAGATAACATTACATGTATAACACAATAATAATAAAACAAGAACAACTTATGCATTCAGCAAGCCCGCTTTCCTCAGTTCAAACGCGAGGCCCAAATCCTGCAGAAGTTGTGGTTCATTAGATGGGGTCTTCCCCGAACACCAACTCTGGGTAGGGTGGGGTGTTTTCATAGGGGTTAAGGTGTGTTGATAGGGAGTTATAGTCTATCTCAGAATTGTTCTCAGTGCAAGATCACAGGTGAATCTCAGGTAAATCAACTCACCTGGTAGGTGATCAGCAAATCAGTAACTGTTATTGTCAAGAGGCATACTTCAGAAAAATTCATACTTGCCATGATATTTGAATAGAACGTTAAATTATCAACTTGACTTGTATTTGTAGACTTTATTGTCTTAGTCTTAAGCTATACATTTTTGTGCTATTTCTCAGCTTTATAAGTGTAAATATTTAATAGAAATACTATACTAGATCATTCATTGTCTCATCATTTTCTTATACTTTCTGACTTATTTTAGTTTTTAGATCTAGATTAATATACACTTTGTAAAACATCTGTACTAGAATTGTCGAATTTACAGTTTATTATTGATCTATACTTGACTGTGTTTTTCAGTTTTCAAGGATGAGAATCTTCCTCTTTAATTCAGAGGATTTCTTCTGATTGGGCAATATTTAGGAGAAACAAATAATGTCAGATATGATCTGAAATATCATAAATTGACCCTTTTAAACAAGGGATTTCTCTTATAAGTGAAGATGTTTCCTCCCTTTGTTGATAGGATCGATCACTATTTTCATCTATTTTCTGTGATGTAAGCTTTTGATCGAGCAAGGCATTAAAACTTAATGTATAAGATGAAAAAAATATGGAACAAGGAGCCGCAAAGCTTGGCATTATCCCCCGCGCCCAGTTGTGTATGAAAGCTCAAACATAAAATAAATAAAGCTCATTGTAACTAAGAGTTTAAATTTTGATATTGTCATCCATGTAGGTTTAACTATTTGAACAGAGCTTAGTAAATTGTCCTTGAATAAATTCATACAACAATATATCCGCTCTCCAGTAACATGACATTTAAAAGTAACAGAAAAAGTATCGAAAATGAAAGGTTCCCATTAGCAAAAGGCACAACTAGAGCACTAGCCTAACATGTACAGAAAGTTGAATGGTTTCGATTATAGCCCGGAATAGAAAGGAAACTTTAATAATATGGTATTTTTTAATAAATTTCCATGGTAACAGAAAAAGTATTGAAAATGGAAGGTTCCCATTAGAAAAAGGCACAACTAGAGCACTAGCCTAACATGTACAGAAAGTTTCGTGTAGCCAAGTTGAACGGTTTTCGAGTTATAGCCCGGAATAGAAAGGAAACTTTAATAATATAGTATTTTTGAATAAGTTTCCATGGTAACAGAAAAAGTATCGAAAATGAAAGGTTCCCATTAGCAAAAGGCACAACTAGAGCACTAGCCTAACATGTACAGAAAGTTTCGTGTAGCCAAGTTGAACGGTTTTCGAGTTATAGCCCGGAATAGAAAGGAAACTTTAATAATATGATATTTTTTAATAAGTTTCCATGGTAACAGAAAAAGTATTGAAAATGAAAAGTTCCCATTAGAAAAAGGCACAACTAGAGCACTAGCCTAACATGTACAGAAAGTTTCGTGTAGCCAAGTTGAACGGTTTTCGAGTTATAGCCCGGAATAGAAAGGAAACTTTAATAATATGGTATTTTTGAATAAGTTTCCATGGTAACAGAAAAAGTATCGAAAATGAAAGGTTCCCATTAGCAAAAGGCACAACTAGAGCACTAGCCTAACATGTACAGAAAGTTTCGTGTAGCCAAGTTGAACGGTTTAGGAGTTATAGCCCGGAAACGATACTCGGACGGACGGACGGACGGACGGACGGACGGACGGACAGAGCCCAAATCAATATCCCCCGCAAACGCGTTTCGCGGGGGATAATTAAAGGTAAACTGTATGATTGGTTTGAAGCCTACTTATCTGACAGAAAACAACTCATATTCATAAACGAATATCAATTACCCGGTAATCTAATGAAAAACCGATAAATGCTTGAGTACCGCAAGGTTCATTACTTGGTCTTTTCTTTTCCTATTGTTTATAAATGACTTAACAGATAATGTAATATCTTATATAAAAATATTTGCTGATGACACATCTCTGTATTGATAATGATGATGACCTTTTACTGACAGTAACACATGCAGAGTTCTTTGAGGATGACGATAATTTCTTCATGAGCTGATGAAATAAAAGGATCATGGTCGGATCACATCTTTAATATTTGTGAAAAAGTTTCATCAAGACAGAACTTATTACGAACATTGAAACATAAACTAGATGGAAACTCACCAAGAACTTTGTATCTCTCCTATATCAGACCAATTTTAGAATATACAGACATTATTTGGGATACCAGAACGGAACCATTGACTTGATGACATAAGCCGACTCATGATCAGCATCACAGCTGCTTCACCTTGCTTAAATTGGCAGGAACTATTTTGCATATCAATTCAATTAAAAATATTTTATTTTATATAAATTATACACAATGGGATTGGGTAACAGGCAGTGCCTATATCAACCCTTTCCCTCTTCCACTAGTGTACAACATTTTATATAAATTAAACATTAACAAAACTGTAGTATATCTTATGATGTATCTTATCATACCGTGTACACTTACGTACACAGAACTCGTATAATAGTTACAAACGCAAGTCGTTATATAAACTTTACTGGAACAATATCTTACAGGAGAATTGGGATGCATTATGTTCATTTTATTTTTAACTGTAAAGCGTATTGTGATTTTAGGAAAACTTACATAATTGATAGAGTAACTGTTTTATGTGAACATTTTGAAAGTATGTCTTCTGATAATCAACTTATCTTTTTAATGAATTGTGATGTTTTACAAGTTAGTCTTGCTAAATATATCTTTTTAGCGATGAGGAGCAGGCGATCTCTATAATAGTAATTTTGACTTATTATAACTTTAACTGATAATGTTGTTTTATTCACATATATTGTTCATAATTTTATTACATTCGTGTCTCATAAGCCAATTAATGGCTGGGCATTTTTACTAATGAAGAATATTTTTTTAATTGTAAATGTTGTGTAAAAATGTGTGACATTATTATGCATTATTATCCCCCGCCCAACGAAGTTGGCGGGGGATATACAAATGGGTTCCGTCCGCCCGTCCGTCCGTCCGTCCGTCCGTCCGTACGAATGGTTTCCGGAGCATAACTCTAAAACCAGTTGAGATATTTCCACGAAACTTCATAGACACATTGGTCTTATGGTCTAGTAGTGCCTTTTGTTATTTTTAGGTTTTCATTTTTTGCACTTTTTCCGTAACCATGGAAACATTACTGAAAATGGCAGATTTTTGTGTAAGAATCGTTTCCGGAGCACAACTCTAAAACCAGCCGAGATATTTCCATGAAACTTCATAGACACATTGTTCTTATGGTCTAGTAGTGCCTTTTGCTATTTTTAGGTTGTCATTTTCTGCACTTTTTCCGTAACCATGGAAACATTGCTGAAAATATCATATTTTTGTACCAGGTTCATTTCCGGAGCATAACTCTAAAACCAGCAGAGATATTTCCACGAAACTTCATAGACACATTCTTTTTATGGTCTAGTAGTGCCTTTTGCTATTTTTAGGTTTTCATTTTTTGCACTTTTTCCGTAACCATGGAAACATTGCTGAAAATGGCAGATTTTTGTGTAAGAATCGTTTCCGGAGCACAACTGTAAAACCAGCCGAGATATTTCCATGAAACTTCATAGACACATTGTTCTTATGGTCTAGTAGTGCCTTTTGCTATTTTTAGGTTTTCATTTTTTTGCACTTTTTCCGTAACCATGGAAACATTGCTGAAAATATATTTTTGTACCAGGTTCATTTCCGGAGCATAACTCTAAAACCAGCAGAGATATTTCCACGAAACTTCATAGACACATTCTTTTTATGGTCTAGTAGTGCCTTTTGCTATTTTTAGGTTTTCATTTTTTGCACTTTTTCCGTTACCATTGAAACATTGCTGAAAATATCATGGTAAATGGTAAATGTTACTTTGCAAAACTCCACCCATCTTTGTGTATATAGTCTAATATAAATGTCAAGGCTGTATACCTGATTCAACAATTGCAGCCCCGCTCTACTTGAATTATACTCCATCTTTCTTTAGCTCAACTTCCTTTTTCCTGTTTTTTTTTCATACACATACTTAAGTCTCCACAATCAAACTTACTTCAGCTTTGATATCTCCATTTGCGGGGGATCTGAATGACTATGTCCTTGTTATTATTATGTATCTTATCATAGGTATGAGTATAAAAATTACCTGGTTGAAAAGTTACCTGTGTTGGTGTTAGATTTTGAAACAGACTATAACTAAACTTCAAAGGGTTCCCTACATAAACACCTCCCTTTGTCTTTACCAGAGTTGGTGTTCGGGGAATTCGCCCATTAGATGACAATAAATTTATTAAATTTTCATAGTTTGTGAACATAGAATTAATTTTGTATTTAGATAAGAAAGTTTTTCTTTCAGTAGAATTTACTGTACACTTGAGGATGAAGTGAGCTTCACCCTCTACAAAATTGCAAAATTCGCATAACCGGTGCTGGCGAGGTATCTTTTTTGTCCTACCAGCTTCAATTTCTAGGTTGTGATTGCTGATCCGAAGTTTTGTCAACAATTTTCGATATTCAAAATTTTGCAAAGAAAGATAATATTCCTCTTTATAGTTTTGTTTAAGTTTACTATACACAAATAACTTATTACTACAATCTAAAAGCTGCATTTAGCTTGAGAAAATAAATCTGCCATGTATGAATCTTTTTAATGACCGTTTTAATCTGGCTTGTTCCTTCCTACTGAAGTTTCTCCTTTTAATGTCAAATGTGATGTTATTTTCGTTGATAGTTCTTGATACGTATAAATACCACGAATATGATCCACTTTCATGAATATTTCTACTGACATTCAAAGCTTCTTTTACAAGATTATTAATGTCATCTTGTGATATTCTAGCCAAATAACACAATGCTTGAGTATTAATGAAACAGTCTAGTGTATACTGTCGTAATTCAGCCCTGGAAGCAACATTTACTGCATATTTTCCAACCCCAAGGGCCATTTTGCAAGATTTTAAATTCATTTGTTAAAATGACGTTTTATCTATTATTGAAAATTCGTCAAATATTGAATTATTCACACGCGATCTTTTACTTGCATTTGCAATTTTACGGTAAAAGTCGGCATACCATATTTCAGAATTATATGTTAAGATTGGTCTGACTAAAGAATGATACAACTTTTTCCAGAGCTATATGGGCATATCAGCTATTTTATTTAAATATTGCTTAATTGAAAACAGAACTTTTCTACTTTTTACATTAAGTTCCTTAGCAGCTAGCATGAATTTACCGTTGTTACATAAAGTTGTACCTAAATATTTATACCCAGAGACTTGTTCAATTTCCTGATTTTTTTAACATAAACGGTTTCACATCATGTTTGGCTTTGCTATTTCTCTGCCTAGTTTGGAAAATCATCGTTTTTGTTTTCTTAGCATTTATTGATAGCTGCTATTTTTCACAGTAGTTTTCCAATTCAATTAATGATTTCTGCAGTCCCTCGGAAGTTTCTGATAAAATCAATAAATCATCCGCAAATGACAAACTACCTACTGCTAAATCCCCTAATTGTAGTGGATTATTATTTAGAATGACTGGTAAATCATTGATGCACATGTTGAAAAGGGTAGGACTTAAACTATCTCCTTGTTTTACCCATCGAATAATGTTACAGAAACAGTTTCGGTTAACGAGCACTCGTTAACTTCTGTAATGGTTTTCGATGGAGAATTTTAAGTTAAGGGATTCCTTAAAGTGACGAAACTGGGCTCTGGGTTCATGACCTGACCATACGTAAATATAATGATTGTACCATCAAACTTCAAAATTAAAATCATGCATTGTAAGAATGTAATTCTCAAAATGTTAGTAAATTTTGGTGGTAATCACATGAAAAGCTCTTCTTGATTCGTCAGTATGACACATATAACTGTAAAATTCGATTGAGTCTTTATTCCAACAGGTGACAGAGGTGACGTCTAGACCAGACGACACTTCCATACATATATCACCCTCCGGCGTTCCTTTCCATGTGGACCTACACACGGGTGGGGTGTACGTCACCTCCATACTGGACAGAGAAGCTATATCTATCTACAACTTTGATGTTTTGGAGTCCATTGATGGAGTAGATACACTACTGGCCAATGTAACTGTTTACATTTCAGACGTTAATGATAACGCTCCAGTGTTTTCACGTCAAATGTATAACGTTTCCATAAAAGAAGGAACACCAATATCTACCAAGATTTTGAGGTTACGAGCAATGGACGCCGATGTAAGGAGCCAGCTAGTTTACAATATTTTAACAAATCCTTCGCCTTTCACAATCGATGCCACAACAGGGATGTTATCTATTAAACAAACACTAGAAGAGACAAACTACGCTGTCCAGGTTCAAGTCACTGACGGTACGTATAACGCGAAAATAACTTGTTGTTAACACATTTGGTTTTTATATGAAGCAAAAGTCTGTCTTATAAAAGACTCTCCAATAAGAAAATTCCCAGCCTGAATGATTTACAGGAAAAATGTGTAAGATGAAGAGCATTACGTGCTAATGCCGGCAGATACAACGATCGTATTACCAAATTTAATATTGCCATACAGCAACTTTGATTATATACATGTAGTACAATTATGTATTGCAAAATAAGTCACACCCGAACTATAGATACTTTTACCGACGAAACAATTTTGTCGGTTGGTGGATGTCTTCTTTGTAGGGAAAGGTACATATCACAGTGACCATGATAATGTTAAGTTGTTGAATTTTAGCGGGAGAAAATTTCGCCATTTTTGTTCGTGTTTAGTAAATCGCTGGAGAATCATTCACGCATTGTGATCGCCTACCAACAGTGATAAGGTCATACAGACTATTTATTATCAATGTCATTCTTTATTCCATGATATTTAAGTCCGCGCATAAGATTACTGTATAGCGAAATTTAACCCTCCGCGAATACAACCAACTATGCAGTACGTATTATATTCGATGATTGACGTCTATATTTGTTCTTATCTTACAGGGTTTTACCAGACTCGTGCCTGGGTGTATGTGAAAGTTGTCGTTCCTGATTCCGTGGTGGGGTGACATTGCTGGATTTTGCAATCGTTTATTTTCATATGTTAATGTACAAAAAAAATCATAAATGATTGGAAATTTTGTTTTTGTTGAAGTTTTACACACAAAATCATATCAAATGTTTGAATAAAGTGTTTAAACTTTTGCAAAACAAGTATCGTCTGTACTGCTATATACCGGTATATTGTTTTGATGAATGCATGCGCCAGTTTAGCGAAGTAACATAGTGTTTGATAGTGGAAAAAGTGATAGTAATAATGTGTTTGTCTGGATGGAAGATGAAAGTTATTTAAGCATTACTACATTCAGTTTGCAATTATGGGATTATGATTTGACAACTGTGAACTTGAACGAAAGTAAAGATTATTCGTTTAAACTTGGTAGCCCTTCATTCCAGCATGTTGTTTGCCTATTATCAGGTCCTCTTATATATAATTAGTTAATCAGAAGTTGTTTAAAGATTTTAGCAGCTTTGACCCCAATGACCTTGAATGAAAGTCAAGTTAATTCGTTTGAAAACTCGGTAGCCCTTCATCGCTGCATGCCACAGGTGGTAGGCTAGTTCCTGTGTGGGACAGAAATAAAAGATTTGAAAATTCGGCCAATACACATGTCCTTAGATGGTAGGCTAGATACTGTATTAAGGACATGTGTATTGGCCAAACTTTCAAATCTTTTATTTCTGAGTCTCAGGAACTAGCCTAGGCCTCTTAGTTATTCACAAGAAGTCATTTAAAGATTTTAGCTATTTTGAACCCTGTGACTTTAAAGATGCTGTACCGCTGACGAATGTTATTTTACATTTATTAACAAGAGATCCCAGAAGGATCTTGGCGCCCACCAAAGAATGATCTATATCTGGAAAGGAAAGATGGATCTTTTCTCTACTTTTTAAATTTTTTCAAACATACTACATATAAAATTTGAGACAGATCGCTTTAGTACCTTTTGAGAAATAGCGGTAACAAACTTCAACTATCAAAATCCAAGATGACTCCTTGGCGGCCAGTGAAATTTGAGAAAGATCCATTCAATACTTTCTGAGAAATAGCGATAACACACTTTGAATATAAAAATCCAAGATGGCTGCCTGGCAGCAATCTTGTTGACCGATCGGTCCCAAATCACAATATGCACAACTAGGGCCCTAGGGGAACCTACATATGAATTTTGAGACAAATCCCTTCAGTACTTTCTGAGAAATAGCGATAACAAACTTTGAATAACAAAATCCAAGATGGCTGCCTTGCGGCCATCTTGTTGACCGATCGGTCCCAAAATGCAATATGCACAACTAGGTCCCTAGGGGAACCTACATATGAAATTTGAGACAAATCCCTTCAGTACTATCTGAGAAATAGCCATATCAAACCTTAACTATCAAAATCCAAAATCTTGTTTTTCCGATCAGCCTCAAAATCTGTATGGCACAAAAAGGGACCAAGGGTAACCTCCATGTGAAGTTTGAACAAAATTCCTTCAGTAGTTCTCAAGAAATATCGATAACAAACTTCAACTGCCAAAATCAAAGATGGCTGCCTGGCGGCCATCTTGTTTTTCCGATCAGCCTCAAAATCTGTATGGCACAACTAGAGACCAAGGGTACCCTCCATGTGAAGTTTGAACAAAATCCCTTCAGTAGTTCTCAAGAAATATCGATAACAAACTTCAACTGCTAAAATCAAAGATGGCTGCCTGGCGGCCATCTCATTTTTCCAATCAGCCTCAAAATCTGTATGGCACAAATATGGACCAAGGGGACCCTCCATGTGAAGTTTGAACAAAATCCCTGCAGCAGTGTTTAAGAAATAGTGATAACAAGCATTGTTTACGGACGGACGACGGACGACTGACCACGGACGCAGGGCGATTTGAATAGCCCACCATCTGATGATGGTGGGCTAAAAACATAAAAACAGGAGTAGACGAATTAGTATTTCCTTCTGTTACAAAACTTACTTATTTTAACCAATACTGTCATTGACAAGTTTGAGCTTCTTAATTTACTTCAAGATAAAAATATCAAAAATTATTAATTTGGTCCCGATAAAAATCCCCGTCACTTTGCGCTATATTGTATGAAGTAATGATTGCGCATGTCCTTAAAGTAAAATAAATTATTTTGTATGTATTTTTGTGTTAATTGGACACATATGCACACGATTAAACAGTTATTGTTCAAATGATGTGTATCGTTTATGCTCTGTCGGCGGCGAATCAACTTTAAATAAAGGTCAATGTCATTCATTTAAACAAACGTGGTCATCCTTTATCCCAGCATGCTACGGGCCAAATATCAGTACCCTGGGCCTTTCGGTTGAATGAAAAGTTAACACACGGCGCACCACGACGGATGATGCATGATGATAATAGGTCATCCTGATCCTTGAAGTCAGATGACCTAAAAAGCAATTATTTTTCGTGAAACAGTCATCTTCTGGGATCGCTGAAACAAACATTGTGACTGATGCCACAATGATAATGACGTCAAAATAAGCGGATAACAATTCATAAGCTAAAAACAGCAACTGCATTTAGTAAGATTACATAGTGAGGTTGAAGTGAAAATGTAAAAAAAAGTGAAAGTTGCATTGTGTTAATCTGAATGAAGTAATGAAAGTTATTTAAGCATTGTACGTCTTTATGTTGGTATTCATAGCCAATATGAATGCTAACTGGACCAAGGTAAATACCATAAAGCCATAAAGCGCTAGCGCCTCATGTTGAATTTGCTTCTGTCCAATTAGCATTCATTTTGGTCATTTTAAGTATGATTGCTAACTGAAAAGAATTCATAATTGTCAAAGGCGGAACAGCCTTTGAACAGATGATTTCCGGCACGTCACAATGATAATAACAAGAGGCCCAGAGGGCCTGTATCGCTCACCTGGTTTGTAATGTCAAGTAATGTTCTGAGTACAGATTCATTGTTCTTTCCTGAAGGAAAATTGAATATTTACGTCTACTTCCCCTATTGGGCACCACCCCTTCTGCCCCCGGGGGGTCAGAGGCAATATTTATACAAAGTCTATTCTCCTTCCCTTAAGGATGTTTCTGGCCAAATTTGGTTTCAATCCATACAGAACTCTAGAACTAGTGGGGATTTATAGGATTTACCTCTATTTCCCCTATTGCACCCGCCCCTCCTGCCCCCGGGGCGTCAGAGCCAAAATATATTCAAACTCTGTTCCTCTTCCCCCAAGGATGTTTCTGGCCAAATTTGGTTTCAATCCATGCAGAACTCTAGGACAAGTAGCGATTTATAGGATTTACCTCTATTTCCCCTATTGGGCCCTGCCCCTCCTGCCCCCGGGGGGTCCGAGCCAAAATTCATACAAGCTCTGTTTCCCTTCCCCAAAGGATAATTCTGACAAAATTTGGTTTCAATCCATGCAGAACTCTAGGACCAGTAGCGATTTGTAGGATTTACCTCAATTTCCCCTATTGGGCCCCGCCCTTCCTGCCCCCGGGGGGTCAGAGCCAAAATTTATACAAGCTCTGTTTCCCTTTCCCAAAGGATGTTTCTGGCCAAATTTGGTTTCAATCCATGCAGAACTCTAGGACAAGTAGCGATTTTGGGATTTACTTCTATTTCCCCTATTGGGCCCCGCCCCTCCTGCCCCCGTGGGTTCAGAGCCAAAATTTATACAAACTCTGTTTCCCTTCCCCAAAGGATGTTTCTTGCCAAATTTGGTTTCAATCCATGCAGAACTCTAGGACCAGTAGCGATTTGTAGGATTTACCTCAATTTCCCCTATTGGGCCCCGCCCTTCCTGCCCCCGGGGGGTCAGAGCCAAAATTTATACAAGCTCTGTTTCCCTTTCCCAAAGGATGTTTCTGGCCAAATTTGGTTTCAATCCATGCAGAACTCTAGGCCAAGTAGCGATTTTGGGATTTACTTCTATTTCCCCTATTGGGCCCCGCCCCTCCTGCCCCCGTGGGTTCAGAGCCAAAATTTATACAAACTCTGTTTCCCTTCCCCAAAGGATGTTTCTTGCCAAATTTGGTTTCAATCTATGCAGAACACTAGGACTAGTAGCGATTTATGGGATTTACCTCTATTTCCCCTATTAGGCCCCGCCCCTCCTGCCCCTGGGGGGTCAGAGCCAAAATTTAAACAAACTCTGTTTCCCTTCCCCCAAGGATGTTTGTGGCAAAATTTGGTTAGAATCCATGCAGAACTCTAGGACTAGTAGCGATTTAAAGGAAATGTTGACGGACGGACGGACGACGGGCCATGACATAAGCTCACCGGCCCTTCGGGCCAGGTGAGCTAATAATAAAGTCAAAATAAGGGCATGGCAATTCATTGACCAATTAATGCAAACTGTAAGGGCATATAGTAAGGCTGCAGTGAAAATGTAATATATTGTGTTGATCTGAACGAGATGGCGAAAGATACATTGTGTTGATTGAATGAGATAGTGAAAGTTACATTGTGTTGGCCTGAATGAGATAGTGAAAGTTACATTGTGTTGGCCTGAATGAGATAGTGAAAGTTTATAGTGTTGGCCTGAAAGGGATAAGGAAAGTTGCATTGCGTTGGCCTAAATTAGATTGCGAATGTTGCATTGTGTTGGCCTGAATGGAAAAGCTTCAGGATTTATTAAAATATATACTTTAATAATTAGGAATAGAAACAAAGGAGAAAACCTGACAAGAATATCGTTTTACAGATATTTCTTCGAAAATGTAAATCACAAAATTAAGTTGTTTAAACTTACAAGAGAATCATGTTTTATTCAGATATACATATTATTTATAACAAGAGGCCCAGAGAGCCTGTAACGCTCACCTGGTTTGTAATGCCAAGTAATGTTCTGAATACAGGTTCATTGTTTCTTTTCTGAAGGAATTTCATTATTAACCTCTAAATCCCCTATTGGGCCCCACCCCTTCCGCCCCCAGGGAGTCAGAGCCAAAATTTATACAAGTTCTGTTCCCCTTCTTCCAAGGATGTTTATGGCCAAATTTGGTCACAATCCAAACAAAACTCTAGGACAAGAAGTGATTTATAGGATTTACCTCTATTTCCCCTATTGGGCCCCACCCGTCCTGCCCCCGGGGGGGTCACAGCCAAAATTTATACAAGTTCTGTTCCCCTTCCCCAAAGGATGTCTGTGGCCAAATTTGGTTACATTCCATTCAGAACTCTATGACTAGTAGCGATTTAAAGGATTTACCTCTACTACCCCTATTGGGCCCCGCCCCTCCTGCCCCCGGGGGACCAGAGCCAAAATTTATACAAGTTCTGTTCCCCTTCCCCAAAGGATGTTTGTGGCCAAATTTGGTTACATTCCATTCAGAACTCTATGACAAGTAGTGATTTAAAGAATTTACCTCTATTTCCCCTATTGGGCCCCGCCCCTCCTGCCCCTGGGGGATCAGAGCCAAAATTTATACAAGTTCTGTTCCCCTTCCCCCAAGGATGTTTGTGGCCAAATTTGGTTACAATTCATGTAGAGCTCTAGGACAAGTAGCGATTTAAAGGATTTACCTCTATTTCCCCTATTGGGCCCCGCCCCTCCTGCCCCCAGGGGGTCAGAGCCAAAATTTATACAAGGTCTGTTCCCCCTTCCCCAAGGATGTTTGTGGCCAAATTTGGTTACATTCCATTCAGAACTCTATGACTAGTAGCGATTTAAAGGATTTACCTCTATTACCCCTATTGGGCCCCGCCCCTCCTGCCCCCGGGGGACCAGAGCCTAAATTTATACAAGTTCTGTTCCCCTTCCCCCAAGGATGTTTGTGGCAAAATTTGGTTACATTCCATTCAGAACTCTATGACTAGTAGCGATTTAAAGGATTTACCTCTATTTCCCCTATTGGGCCCCACCCCTCCCGCCCCCAGGGGGTCAGAGCCAAAATTTATACAAGTTCTGTTCCCCTTCTTCCAAGGATGTTTATGGCCAAATTTGGTCACAATCCAAACAAAACTCTAGGACAAGAAGTGATTTATAGGATTTACCTCTATTTCCCCTATTGGGCCCCACCCGTCCTGCCCTTGGGGGGCCAGAGTCAAAATTTATACGAGTTCTGTTCCCCTTCCCCCAAGGATGTTTGTGGCCAAATTTGGTTACAATCCATGCAGAACTCTATGACTAGTAGCGATTTAAAGGATTTACCTCTATTTCCCCTATTGGGCCCCGCCCCTCCTGCCCCCGGGGGGTCACAGCCAAAATTTATACAAGTTCTGTTCCCCTTCCCCAAAGGATGTCTGTGGCCAAATTTGGTTACATTCCATTCAGAACTCTATGACAAGTAGTGATTTAAAGAATTTACCTCTATTTCCCCTATTGGGCCCCGCACCTCCTGCCCCCTGGGGACCAGAGTCAAAATTTACACAAGTTCTGTTCCCCTTCCCCCAAGGATGTTTGTGGCAGAATTTGGTTACAATTCATGTAGAACTCTATTACAAGTAGCGATTTTAAGGATTTACCTCTATTTCCCCTATTGGGCCCCGCCCCTCCTGCCCCCGGGGGACCAGAGCCAAAATTTATACAAGTTCTGTTCCCCTTCCCCAAAGGATGTTTGTGGCCAAATTTGGTTACATTCCATTCAGAGCTCTATGACAAGAAGCGATTTAAAGGATTTACCTCTATTACCCATATTGGGCCCCGCCCCTCCTGCCCCCGGGGGGTCAGAGCCAAAATTTATACAAGTTCTGTTCCCCTTCCCCCAAGGATGTTTGTGGCCAAATTTGGTTACATTCCATTCATAACTCTATGACTTGTAGCGATTTAAAGATGCTCCACCGCTGCCAATGGTATTTTTTCACTATCAAAAACAGGAGCAGACGATTAAGTACTTTTTATCAGTTACAAAAGTTACTTACTTTACACCATTACCACCATTGAAAAGTTTGAGCTTTTCATTTTACTTCAAGTTAAAATTACAAAAAATATTTAATTGCATCCCGAAAAAAATACGTGGCACTATATCTTATATGGAATGAAGTACTGATTGCGCATGGACCAAAGGCAAAATAAATTATTCTATATGATTTTTTGTGTTAATTAGACATATATATACACGATTAAACACCAATTATTGTTCAAGTGATGGATATCATTTATGCTCTGTCGGCGGTGGAGCATCTTTAAAGGATTTCCCTCTATTTCCCCTATTGGGCTCCGCCCCTCCTGCCCCCGGGGGATCAGAGCCAAAATTTATACAAGTTCTGTTCCCCTTCCCCCAAGGATGTTTGTGGCTAATTTTGGTTACAATCCATGCAGAACTCTAGGACAAGTAGTGATTTAAAGGATTTACCTCTATTACCCCTATTGGGCCCCGCCCCTCCTGCCCCTGGGGGACCAGAGCCAAAATTTATACAAGTTCTGTTCCCCCTCCCCCAAGGATGTTTGTGATCAAATTTGGTTACAATCCATGCAGAACTCTAGGACAAGTAGCGATTTATAGGATTTACCTCTATTTCCCCTATTGGGCCCCGCCCCTCCTGCCCCTGGGGGGACAGAGCCAAAATTTATACAAGTTCTGTTCCCCTTCCCCCAAGGATGTTTGTGGCTAAATTTGGTTACAATCCATGCAGAACTCTAGGACAAGTAGCGATTTAAAGGAAATGTTGACGGAGGGACGGACGACGGACGGACGGACGACGGACGCCGCGCCATGACATAAGCTCACCGGCCCTTCAGGCCAGGTGAGCTAATAAAAAAGAAACCTTGGCAAAACATAATTTTGTTTCCTACATGGGTATACACAACAATGTATCAAAAAAACAATTTAATCCAAGATCACTTCAGCGTTTTGTTACTTTTTATTCATGTGTTATCAGTATCAAGTTATACCAGATTTAAGAATGTTCATCAAATCACTAATAAATGTCTATTTCAAGTAACTGCTCAACAAAGTGGTTTGAGGAATTTTTATATCTCTGTTACATAATTTATCATTAACTCCAATATACATATGTTGTAGTAATTCTAACTTCATCTCAGCCATTGGTTGTCTTACAGTTGACCCAGGTAATGAACAGAAATGTGAGTGTTCTTACTCTATGTCAGCATTTGTATCACCTGTCGAGCTCTCGCAGTTTTTACATCTTCATTGTCATCTGTGAATTAAAAACATTAAACTTATAAATCAGCTCGATTTTACAGTATCAGTAAATGATGAATTTTCTAATATAAACTTAGTAAAGGTAAAGTAATTTTGATCATTACTTATTACGTGCAGAAATTATCATATTTAAAGGCTATGGTAGATTTTATCCTGCTAAATTATTCTATGCAGAGCTACATAGGTTTGATCCTAATAAAGTATTCTATGTATCTTGACCCATACACTGCAGTGACTTGCCTTCATCAGAGCTGCTGTCTTCAGCTTCAATTATTTTAGAAGCTTTTGTAAGTGTTTCTTCTTTTCCTTTCCCCTTCAAATTTTCCAGGTAGAGCAATAATCGGTCAAAATCTGCATTAGGAATCTACAATACAATACACATACCATCATGGAGAGCTGGTAAATGACAAGAAACCAAACAGGAGAAGAAACAAGAGGCCTAATGACATTGACAGTCATCTGACAACCTTGGCATTAGTTGAATGGGAAAATTATATTATATATCTCATATTAGAGTTGAGAAAAAGTTCAAAATGTGTTTTCAAGATGGCGGCTGTGGCTGCCATCTTCGATTTTTGAGAGACCCCAAAAAATTCAACAATTTATCGGGACCATGTCAGGATCATTTCAGGCAAGTTTCAGATAAATTGCAATGGTAGAACTTGAGAAATTAAAAATGTGTTTTGAAGATGGCAGCTGTGGAATTACAACCAACATTTGAACACAATAAAAGCATTGCCACAGAGTATTTTAAGCATTTTCCAAACAAATAGTAAATGAAGGAATGAAAATAATCATGGAAATTTATCAAATTAAACACCATTGGGTTGAAGTAAACTTTACCTACTTGTTTATAATGTTTTAGAAATTCTTTTTCTCACTAGTCCTTTGTTCTGCTAGGTGCGAATTAGAACAATTTTTTATGAACACTTCCACTGAAATCATTGGATTCATTGAGGACAATTGACAATGTATAGGTACTCAGATCTCCAGTCCTTTACCTAATTACTGAGGTGGATATCAGATCATAGCATTAGTGTAAGAAATATATATTGTGTTGGCAGCTTTTAATTCATTTAACCTAAATCCTGGAAAGTATATAACTTATTTGGTAAAGCTAAATAAACAGTCAGCAGAACTAATAAAGACACTACAAACCTTAGAATCATCGTACATGTGTTGAAGTAACCAAACTTGTCGGACTTTCTGAAATTTCCAATTAGCATTGTCATCAGACCATGTTTTCAGATAGTTGATGGAAGCTGTTTGGGCTGAAATGTTTGTGTCGTCAGAACCTTCTTCTGTAGCCTTTCCATCTTTCTTCTTCTTTTTATCCTTCTTTTTCTTGGGTACACATGTTTCCTCTTGGCTGTCATTCTCATCATCTCCAGAACCTTCCTCTGTGAAACTTTCTGTAAAACTTACATTCTTTTTCTTCTTCTTTTTATCCTTCTTTTTCTTGGGTACACGAGTTTCTTCCTTGCTGTCATTCTCATCATCTTCAGAACCTTTTCCTGTAAAAGTTTCTGTTAAACTTACATTCTTTTTCTTCCTCTTTTTCTTGGGTATCCCAGTATCGTCTTCACTGTTGTCTTCTTTTTCTTCAGCTACACAGAAATGAATTCCCTTTACCTACTATTAATTTCCTTATAATTACAGGGTTTTTGCCAGCTGTTTTGGGAAAAGAACCCAAAGCAAAAATTAGGAAAATATCGGTGTTTTTCAAAAATTGGGAAAATTTATCAGCATTATTTTGTTAAAATTTTCATCACAATTTTGTTGAAATAATATCAAAATGGGGAAATCAAATAACAAAGAAGGTTTAGCTGTTTCTTTAAATGATATTAAAATATTCTTAAACTTCTACATTTAATTTTACTGATGTCATAGGTATAATATAAGACATCTTATTTGGGGGTTTTATTTAATTTTACTGTATTTGGGAAAATACTGACTGAATTTGGGAAGATAAAGTGTTATTTTGCAATTGGGAATGGGTCCTTTTACCAGAGCCTATAAAAGCCTGGCAAAATCCTTGAATTATATACTGTATGGCTTACTGACTGGGGATTACACTTTGCTATATATCTATGGTCAAGGTGATTTTCACAATCTTAAAAACCCACAAAGAAAATGCAAAGAATCATCTTATATTTTACATGCTGTTAATCAGGTGATCACATGCTACAAATATGAGTTAAGACTATTTCATATATTGAATAGGAATATGCTAAAGGTATTTACCAGAAATATTTTCTTCTTTCACCTTCTTTTTCTTTACTCTTTTCACATCTGGACTGCTATTTTTTGTCTTTTCTTTTTCACAGACACCTAAAGTGTTATATTTGTTTTCATATTCTGATTCAAAACACTTTTCTGAATTCTTTTTCTTCTTCTTTTTCATAGGTTCTTCTTTGACAACATCATTGTTAGTTTTTTCGGAAAGTGACATTTTCCGTTTCTTTTTTTTCTTAACATCAGAACTGTTACTTTTCGTCATATCTTCTTCATCATCTTTTGAGTGAAGCCTATCACTGTAACTAGCACTGACTGAGGAATGTTTTTTCTCATTTTTACATTCTGAATCCTCAATGTTTTTTGCTCTCTTTTTCTTCTTTTTCACTGGTTCATGACCTATTGCATTGGTGAGGTCAGTATTTTCAGAATGTAACATTTTGTGTTTCTTTACTTTCTTTTTAATTTGATCCAACTCTTTTAGTAGATTCCATAGGTAAATGTCGAACCTTAAATGTCTAGCCTTCTGCAATTAATCTATATTTTCCAAGTCTTTTGTGTCGTTTCAATTTTCTTTTTACTGCTCCATTATGAAAGTGTCTTGGCTCTACAACAAAGAAATTGTAATTTTACAATAAGTTAACACAACTGCCGGGAACGGAGTGGAGACAGTGTATGATTATTCGTTCTAGTCTGTTTCTTGTTTTGGAAAAAATGTGATAGCCTACCCCTTCTATATTGTTTCCAAAACCAGAAGCTGACTACTGTGACCGAAGGATCTGATAACATATACATGTATATATAGTCACTGCCAGGCCATTTCATAAAACAGATAAATTAGGAAGGGCAATTCCATTAAATATTACATTTTGTATATGGTCACAAATGACTGGCATTTGCCTAATACATGTGGTAACTAAACTTGACTTAAGGCAGGTTTGACTTGTACAACAGTACAATGTACATGTAGTAGTATATGTACAGTACAGCTGTACATGTACGACCTGACAACTTCAAGTTGTACATGCACGTGTCTTTAGACTGTCATGACTGTATGTACTACAATGTTAGATATTCTATCTCTCACTCTCGATCAGAATGAAGCCTACGTATACGAACACGTAGTTCAGTCACATGTCAATATTTTACAAATATAGCTGGGTCGATGATCAAGCTATGAAACCGACAGTTTTTACTTACAATATACATGATATACACTATTAGCAGCTGATTTTAGATTTTACACGTGTTTTCTGCTGGCGGAAGTTTACTTCACTAACAAGGGACGTAACTCTGAGATGTTTCCGTCAATCGGATCCCCTCGGAGAAATTTCCGGAGATTCACGGAAATTACTCCGAGATGTCGCGATTGATGTTTCCGTTAGAAGTTCGACCAAAAAAGTTCGACGAATCGGTGTGGGTTCGAAGTAGTCCGCTAAACCTGCCTATATTATTAGGCTTTTTTAATTTTTATTTTATTTTTTTGTCTAATATATAGTCTATATATTAGGGAAAAAAAATAAAAAAACCTAATAATATAGGCAGGTTTAGCGGACTAGGTTCGAAGTTCACCAACAGTTCGAATATTACCCACACTTTCTCTTCTTTTTATTTTTGCTTTATTTTTCTTTCTAATATTTCAAATGAATTTGGAATTAGGTCAAATTAATGTGCAATCGATCCAATATTGTCTTTACTGTTATAGACGATTTTGATGTAGATATAATTTATCGGGTTTTTTTCTCTGTTTTGTACAGCACATTGTAATTTGTTCAATGTATATATACTGTAGATAGTTTTTATTTACTCTTGTTAGAGATTTACATCAATCTTATATTTTGGTTACATCAAATCAAAACAACAAAGTATGCTCTGAGATCCTTGCATTGCAGGCATGCACACCATATCCAACATTCACCATCAGCCTATTTTCGCAGTCCAAGTAAATGTCCTTTAACTTTCAAGTATGTATTCATTACTGAAATAGAACTACATGCTAAGTAGATTTTCAAAAAAAAAAAAGATGTTATTGAAGGCAAATGGTTTTAAGAGAGTTCTATGAACATTACTTTTATAGCATTCGCTATGTAAAATGTAGGTTTTTTTTTCAGAAGATATATCATAAAAAAAATTCCCTACATCTAAATGAATTCTCGTATTCCAATCCAACATATACAAATGTACACATGATTTTACAGTAGGTAAACGGAACAGGGCAATTCACAATTCATAAACATTTTATTAAACCAAGATTTTTATAGACCACTAAAGAATAACTGACGAAATAATTTAATTTCAAACTCAAAACCTTATTGATCTGTGATAACAGTAAAACTACTGACTCCATATAATAATTACACTTAGTTACCGAACTATGAAGAATAAAAAAACACATAGTTCTATAGAAAAGTGTAATTACTAGGTATAAACATTATTGAAACTGACGTCGTTGTTTACTCCGAAACAATCTGAAATGTAATATTTTATCTGTTTTTCACGTGCGCAGCTGAGGAGGGACATTGTTCTCGTGTTTCTTCTGATATACGTAAAACTTAGCTAAGAAGATATGTGCATATAGGCCTACATGCTTTCAGATCAATTACGTCGGCCGATATCGATGTCATGCTCTACAACGAGATATTTAGTGTTATTAATGTGCTTTACGCTGTCGGTACATACATTTAAATGACCTACTTTTAAAAACCGAGTGTTAGCTTACAGAGTGAAATATCAACTTCCTGGTTTTGTCACGACTGTTTTTTTGTAGCCATTTATTTAAATATCCTCTCCTCTGGATGGATAGACAATATATCCTATCTTGTACATGGTGTATCGGAAGCGTACATCCGATACCACTGTTGGAGAGACACAGATTAACTTGTGTAATTAAAGATGTTCCAAGTGATCATTTAAAATCACTCTGACGTACGTACACAGTTGAGTAATTCAGATGCTATCTACAGAAACTAAGGGCAGGTAAGTCTAACTGTAAGATTCACAAGGAAAATGTTGAGTAAAAGTGACTAACGAGGAAACGACAGCAAAACTTTAACAATTCGGAAGGGAGTGTTCAAAGATGAAATATCTTCTTGACAGGACACCTCGGTTAACAACGTAAGTGTAAGCGACACCTAAGCTTAGCAACGCACGTGTAAACGATACCTTAGCTTAGCAACACACGAGTAAACGACATCTAAGCTTAGCAACACACGAGTAAACAACATCTAAGCTTAGCGATGCATGTGTAAACGACACCTAAGCTTAGCAACACACGTGTAGGCGATACCTAAGCCTAGCAACGCAGGTGAAGGCGACATCTAAGTTTAGCAAATGTAACTTGTGTATGTAGCGCCTAAGCATAACAAATGGATCATTGACAATTATTTTTGTATAGTTTGTTTAATTATAGACATCATCTGTGATAAAGAGTATATTGCATGGACTATATCGAAATGAACTGATTAGGCACATCTACTGGGATTGACGCGGACACAAGGTTTGGATATAATTTTGTTATGCATTTTTGAAAAATATAGGTATGTATTTTATCATCGGATGCAATTCGTCATAGAGATATTTTCTTCTTTATGCCACTAACAACTGTTTTCGGAAGATTTGCTTGTAAGCGATGTATAGCCGTGATAGCGCTAGTGCATATTGTAGGCCTAATCGTAAGCATAAGTTGCATGCATGTGTTGTACGGAACTCTTTCAGAATAATAGTGTCATCTTACTGAAGAATAATTTCAAAGAATCGAGCATCAAACTTCGATCTGTCACATCATACCCACAGGGTATATATAAAAATTTGTAAAATTCGTATATTATACAGAGTATAGTACATAAAGAATACGAATTAAATCGTCTAAAATGGTGTAGGACACTCTGGTGGGTCCAAAATGATATGAACTGTAACTAATTCACAGATCGCTGTGTACGCATTTAAGTTAGCATCCTCAATACTCCAGGGGTTCCGATCACTTACGATCTCTACACCCCTGGACTATCTCAAAGTAAAAGTGGAGGTAACAGAACAGGACAGGTAGTTTAGTCCTTTAGTGCACATCAGAGGAATAGTATAACGGTAAACTGTGATTGATTGTGTGGCTTTGAAGTTGGGCGTCACTCTCTCTCTCTCTCTCTCCCCCTCTCTCTCTCTCTCTCTCTCTCTCTCTCTCTCTTTCCCACCAAAGGTTGTTTTGGGGGAGTTGGTAAAAACACCTTCGTTGTGAGGAGACCCTTTAAATGACCATTCGGAAAAAAATTATGAAGCAGACAGCTGATTCGTATCTCCATTAATGTGAACTCACATTTTATTATGGTATTGTTTATAAACTGTTGGTAATAAAAAACAAAATACGTAGCGGGGAGCATCAAATTCTCACATGTTATTATGGGGAAATATTCGGAATCCTTCTAAATGAGAGAAAGAATAAGGAGGAATGTTTGAGAGAGAGGGGATCAGCAATGCATGGGTTGTGGGTTGTTCTTGCTCATTATGTTTACAAGAATACAAATACAGTACGCTTTGCATAGACTGCGAATGATTGGGATACTCACAATAAGTCATAGTAATATATTTCTATTCAAATATGTTGCATTTTCAGAAGAAAAGCTAAAATGTATGGATCAGAAAAGAAGCTATATGTAAAGTCAGTTTATCTCATTAATTTGTTTTATAATTAGAAATAGTATATATGCATGATTGCATAAAATCAAGCATTACTGGTGTAAACAACGGGCACCATACCAGGAAACATTCTGATACAAGACATTATATGTTTACAAATAAAAACACTTGTGGCAACTTAGACATTAATTTTAACATCACATACATCATTGACAAAGAAAATACAAGTAACAACCCCCACAATGTTACTTAAGGAATGTTTTGTGGACGTTTAAGATGCATTCAGATGATAATGTGTTCTTGGCAGAAACAGCTGAAGGATTACAAAAATGCTTGACTCTATTACTTTACGAATATTAATTAAATTTGACTATATCTACATAAAAACTATAGTGTTAGCATTTTGTAATGGGGCTATATTGAGCTTAGTCACAATTTTTCTAAGCCCATGGAATGAAGAACAAGAGGCATATCGCTCATTCAGTATTTCTGAATTTGGACAAAATCCCATCATTCGTCCAAAAGGGGTATCCTTTTAAAGATGTAAACATGGCATTTGTATACAGTTGTTTCCCTTCATTCAAACCTGGATTAATAAGAAGTAAATGCTGTAATTTCTGCAGAAAGAGTATAATTTTATAAGCCCCAGGGATTCAGGGAGACATCATTAATGCTATTTGTTTTCTCCCTCTCTTGCTTTTCCACAATTTATGCATCCTCGATCTCCCGGGGTTACTTTCACCATTGTTCTATCCATCCATGGATTTTGTCACAGAAAAAGATGAGAGGGGGTAGTTTAGGCTTTTCATGTACACCAAAGGAAATTGGTTGATTGAATTACGGTGTTTGTTTTGAAATTGGGCGCCACCCTTTTGTAATCTTTTAAGAAATCTTTGTATGCCTGTGATCAGTCGGGTTTTTCTCCTGAATGGCCTTCAGTTTTGCTAAGACATAGTCCAGGGGGATAGAACGATTGTGAAAGTAAACCATGCTTTTTGTCAAATTGGATCAAACTCCTTGAAGTGCAGGTTTATGACAAGAAGAGTTCCGTTGCTAAAATTGAAAGATATGGTAGAAGTCGTTCAGACTAAAAATCTGAATATTGTTTGTCTGTAAAGTTATAATCAGCCATGTTGTATACGCTTAATTTGACATATATTTCCGCTTTGACAAACAGCAATAAAGGAGTATTGTTTTAGAGCCTCCAACACAAAGAAGAGTGCGTTCCAAGTTTTCAATAATAGTATTGCTCCGATTCTTCGCCCAAGAAGAAAGTAGCAAAGTATCCTTACACCCAAGTGTTCCGCAGTCGATGGTTTCTACACATGTATACAACTATATTTTTTGTTGGTATTTACAGAATTTATTCATTTTAAATGTCACATCGTATGTACTATAGTAATAGGAAACAAGAGGCCAGAGGGCCTGTATCGCTCACATGGCCACTTGGAAATTATAGCAAAATTACCATTTAGAATTTTCATGTTGGCCGCAAATTTTAAGTGATATTTAGACAATGGTATACAAAATATGTAATGGAAGAAATTTCTTAATGCTTCCTACAGATAGGAGACATGACTCTTACTAAACACACATGCTTCCTACAGATAGGAGACTTGACTCTTACTAAACACACATGCTTCCTACAGATAGGAGACATGACTCTTACTAAACACACATGCTTCCTACAGATAGGAGACTTGACTCTTACTAAACACACATGCTTCCTACAGATAGGAGACATGACTCTTACTAAACACACATGCTTCCTACAGATAGGAGACATGACTCTTACTAAACACACATGCTTCCTACAGATAGGAGACATGACTCTTACTAAACACACATGCTTCCTACAGATAGGAGACTTGACTCTTACTAAACACACATGCTTCCTACAGATAGGAGACATGACTCTTACTAAACACACATGCTTCCTACAGATAGGAGACATGACTCTTACTAAATACACATGCTTCCTACAGATAGGAGACATGACTCTTACTAAACACACATGCTTCCTACAGATAGGAGACATGACTCTTACTAAACACACATGCTTCCTACAGATAGGAGACATGACTCTTACTAAATACACATGCTTCCTACAGATAGGAGACATGACTCTTACTAAACACACATGCTTCCTACAGATAGGAGACATGACTCTTACTAAACACACATGCTTCCTACAGATAGGAGACATGACTCTTACTACTAAAATACACATGCTTCCTACAGATAGGAGACATGACTCTTACTAAACACACATGCTTCCTACAGATAGGAGACATGACTCTTACTAAAACACATGCTTCCTACAGATAGGAGATGACTTCTACAACTACACAGCTTCCTACAGATAGGAGACATGACTCTTACTAAACACACATGCTTCCTACAGATAGGAGACTTGACTCTTATAAACCTCTCAGATAGGAGACTGACTCTTACTAAACACACATGCTTCCTACAGATAGGAGACATGACTCTTACTAAATACACATGCTTCCTACAGATAGGAGACATGACTCTTACTAAACACACATGCTTCCTACAGATAGGAGACATGACTCTTACTAAACACACACGCTTCCTACAGATAGGAGACATGACTCTTACTAAACACACATGCTTCCTACAGATAGGAGACATGACTCTTACTAAACACACATGCTTCCTACAGATAGGAGACATGACTCTTACTAAACACACATGCTTCCTACAGATAGGAGACATGACTCTTACTAAACACACGCTTCCTACAGATAGGAGACATGACTCTTACTAAACACACATGCTTCCTACAGATAGGAGACATGACTCTTACTAAACACACATGCTTCCTACAGATAGGAGACATGACTCTTACTAAACACACACATGCTTCCTACAGATAGGAGACATGACTCTACTAAATACACATGCTTCCTACAGATAGGAGATCTCTTACTAAACACACATGCTTCCTACAGATAGGAGACATGACTCTTACTAAACACACATGCTTCCTACAGATAGGAGACATGACTCTTACTAAACACACACGCTTCCTACAGATAGGAGACATGACTCTTACTAGATACACATGCTTCCTACAGACACATGCTTCCTACAGATAGGAGACATGACTCTTACTAAACACACATGCTTCCTACAGATAGGAGACATGACTCTTACTAAATACACATGCTTCCTACAGATAGGAGACATGACTCTTAGACATGACTCTTACTAAACACACATGCTTCCTACAGATAGGAGACATGACTCTTACTAAACACACATGCTTCCTACAGATAGGAGACATGACTCTTACTAAATACACATGCTTCCTACAGATAGGAGACATGACTCTTACTAAACACACATGCTTCCTACAGATAGGAGACATGACTCTTACTAAACACACATGCTTCCTACAGATAGGAGACATGACTCTTACTAAACACACATGCTTCCTACAGATAGGAGACATGACTCTTACTAAATACACATGCTTCCTACAGATAGGAGACATGACTCTTACTAAACACACATGCTTCCTACAGATAGGAGACATGACTCTTACTAAACACACATGCTTCCTACAGATAGGAGACATGACTCTTACTAAACACACATGATTCCTACAGATAGGAGACATGACTCTTACTAAACACACACGCTTCCTACAGATAGGAGACATGACTCCTATAAAATACACAAAATACATAAGTACTACTTGTAGCTAGTTTAACAAGATTAAAAATATACAATCCGTTTTCTATATATGGGAAATATTATAAATCTTGTTTGTTATAAGCCTTTCGTTATATTGACAATTTGATTAAATTAAAAAAAAATATATATGTCATTTGATTTTGAGTCTCCTATTCAGAAATATATTAATGAAAACATTAATATGTGTCTCAAACAGTCAAAAGGGAAAGTGTTCAGACTCAATTGCCCAGTGCATATTTTGCTGTAAATTCTCACTCACATAAATTTCAACAATTTTTCACAGTAGCTGTGAATAAAAAATGGTGTCCTTAATTCACAACACAACCCAGAAACTGTATAAAAGTTTTTAAAATTTTAAATGAGATAGACTCGGCACAAGATGATATGGTAAATGATGTTCAAAAACTCGCAACAGTGACCTTGGCCATGAATCGCCAAACTGGGTTGAAACCCTTATTAAATAAGCTTGTCCTAGACATATAGATTCTCTTTAGGTATATAGTAAGTGCAATCCATGAAGAAATGAGACAGTGTGTATATGATTATAAATGCCTCCACATCTAGGGACAGGAAAGAATGGATAAGACAGTACAAATCAGATTGACCTCCTCCCACTCACCCCCCACCCTGACCCCCACCCCACCCCAACCCATCCAACCCCAAATTTCATGGCAGGGGCATAAAATTGAAAACAAAAGGATGGAATAATTCCATTACAGTTCATACTTGTGTCAATCTGCCATTCAATAGACTCTAATTTACAGTAGTTTATCTTTCATTTCAAATGTTTAGACTAAACACACACTTCACTGCCATCAAAATTTTCAGATAAGAAAACATGTCAGGGAGATTAATACATGACAAAGTTGTTAAGTTGGACAAAGTGTGACTGAATGCATGTTCACCTGGTTACATGTTGATCAAGTGAAAGTAAAAATCAGTTGGCATCATTCTTGATACCCCAGGGGTTACTATCACTGACATTATATCCACCTTGACTGTGTGTTACTTTAGTTGTGTGTCACTGATTTCTCTGTAAACATCAATTAAGTCTCTGTGAGTCTGTAATTGATCAGTTTTATTTCTCTAAGCTGCCTCCAGTTTTATTCTGAGATAGTCCAGGTGTGGATGTAACATCAGTGATAGTAACCCCTGGTTACATAACAATGTATCATGATATAGCATATCATGTACTAATATTTGAAATACAATTGATTCATTGACAGTTGGTCCTTTCAAATTTAAGCTTCCATGTTTCCTAGTTATGCCAAATGATTCCTCCTGCCACCCCACCCAAACCAAAAATATATGGCTGACTGATGGTCCCCTTGCAATGGATATTGATGATTAATAGTTTTTGTTATTTCTCAGAAAGTACTGAAGAGATCTAGATGAAATTTCATATGTAGGTTTTCCATGCTCCTTTGTATCAATTGTATTTTAGGGCTGATCCAAAATTGTAGCTTCTATGTATTACTTCTATTGGTCCATAGTTGTGCCTACTGGGTTTTCTACTGAATTTCTCTCCAACATGTTAATTCAGTTAATAAAAAGGATTTTAATGTAAGCAAACAGTTGTGTTACTCAGTATGTGACCTTCATCATGATCAGAATAATACCGGGTATTACTAAATTATGTTTTACCTGTATTTGAGTTATATAACTGATCATACCTGAAGACATCCATTCAGACATTGCATACAATATATCTAGTATATTCCAATTGATTGAATGATATGGTAAATAAATCTATAGACAACACTTGAATCATTAATCACTGCAGGTGATCATTTTTATCTGTGTATATGACAATCAAATCTTGTTTTCAAAGAACACTGATGACAGTTTTTGTTTAAACCTACCTTAGATCTGTTTATATAAGACTTTTGTCTTTACCTACCTTAGATCTGTTTATATCAGACTTGTGTCTTTACCTACCTTAGATCTGTTTATATCAGACTTGTGTCTTTACCTACCTTAGATCTGTTTATATCAGACTAGTGTCTTTACCTACCTTAGATCTGTTTATATCAGACTTGTGTCTTTACCTACCTTAGATCTGTTTATATCAGACTTGTGTCTTTACCTACCTTAGATCTGTTTATATCAGACTTGTGTCTTTACCTACCTTAGATCTGTTTATATCAGACTTGTGTCTTTACCTACCTTAGATCTGTTTATATCGGACTTGTGTCTTTACCTACCTTCCAGTTTCAATATTTTCTGTGTTACAATAAACATATTCAAGTCTTATTTAGGATAACCAACATCACCAATTTCTGTTAAGTTAATTATAAGCAACCCTGAAAAACACATAGGTTCTACAATAAAATATATAAACTACTGCAAGCACAACAGATATTACCATGCTTTCCTGCACTTTGTTAAATATTTTTTTTCAGATATAGTATATATCACTCACATGTTACCTACAATAAGCCTCTCCAAGGCACATGTAACCTACATTTAGCCTATCCAAGGCACATGTAAACTACAATTAGCCTATCTAAGACACATGTAACCTACAATAAGCCAATCAAATGCACACATGTAGCCTACAATAAGCCTATCCAAGGAACATATAACCTACAATAAGCCTATCAAAGACACATGTTAACTACAATAAGCCTATCCAAGGCACATGTAAACTACAATAAGTCTATCGAAGACACATGTAACCTACAATAAGTCTATCAAAGACACATGTAGCCTACAATAAGCCTATCAAAGACACATGTAACCTACAATAAGTCTATCAAAGACACATGTAGCCTACAATAAGCCTATCGAAGACACATGTAACCTACAATAAGCCTATCAAAGACACATGTTAACTACAATAAGCCTATCAAAGGCACATGTAAACTACAATAAGCCTATCCAAGGCACATGTAACCTACAATAAGCCTATCCAAGACACATGTAGCCTACAATAAGCCAATCGAATGCACACATGTAGCCTACAATAAGCCTATCCGAGGCACATATAACCTACAATAAGCCTATCGGAGACACATGTAACCTACAATAAGTCTACAAAAAACACATGTAGCCTAAAATAAGCGTAGCCTACAATAAGCCTATCCAAGGCAGATATAACCTACAATAAGCCTATCAAAGACACATGTAGCCTACAATAAGCCTATCCAAGACACATGTAACCTATAATAAGCCTATTAAAGACACATGTAACCTACCATAAGCCTATCAAAGACACATGTAGCCTACAATAAGCCTATCCAAGACACATGTAACCTACAATAAGCCTATCCAAGACACATGTAAACTACAATAATCCTATCCAAGACACATTTAACCAACAATAAGCTTATCCAAGACACATTTAACCTACAATAAGCCTATCAGACATATGTAGCCTACATTAAGCCTATTAAAGACACATGTAGCCTACAATAAGCCTATGCAAGACACATGTAACCTACAATAAGCCTATCAAATGCACACATGTAAACTACAATAAGCCTATCCAAGGCACATATGACCTACAATAAGCCTATCGAAGACACATGTAACCTACAATAAGTTTATGAAAGACACATGTAGCCTACAATAAGCCTATCCAAGGCACATGTAACCTACAATAAGTCTATCCAAGACACATGTAGCCTACAATTAGCCTATCCAAGGCACATATAACCTACATTTAGCCTATCAAAGACACATGTAGCATACAATAAGCCTATCCAAGACACATTTAACCTACAATAAGCCTATCCAAGACACATTTAACCTACAATAAGTCTATCAAAGACACATGTAGCCTACATTAAGCCTATCCAAGACACATGTAGCCTACAATAAGCCTATCCAAGACACATGTAACCTTCAATAAGCCTATCAAATGCACACATGTAGCATACAATAAGCCTATCCAAGGCACATATAACTTACAATAAGCCTATCGAAGACACATGTTACCTACAATAAGTCTATCAAAGACACATGTAGCCTACAATTAGCCTATCCAAGGCACATATAACCTACAATAAGCTTATCCAAGACTCATGTAGCCTACAATAAGCCTATCAAAGACACATGTAACCTACCATCAGCCTATCAAAGACACATGAAACCTACAATAAGCCTATCCAAGACACATGTAAACTACAATAAGCCTATCCAAGACACATTTAACCTATAATAAGCCTTTCCAAGACAAATGTAACCTACAATAAGCCTAACCAAGACACATGTAACCTACAATAAGCCTAACCAAGACACATGTAACCTACAATAAGCCTAATCAAGGTGCACATGTAACCTACTATAAGACTATCCAAGGCACATGTAGCCTATAATAAGACTATCCAAGGCACATGTAGCCTACAATAAGCCTATCAAAGACACATGATGCCTACAATAAGCCTATCAAAGACACATGTAACCTACAATAAGCCTTTCCAAGGCTCATGTACCTTACAATAAGCTTATCCAATACACATGTAACTTACAATAAACCTATTAAAGGCACACATGTAACCTACAATAAGCCTATCCAAGGCACATGTAACCTACAATAAGCCTATCCAATACACATGTAACCTACAATAAGCCTATCCAAGACACATATAACCTACAATAAGCCTAATTAAGGTGCACATGTAAACTACAATAAGACTATCCAAGGCACATGTAGCCTACAATAAGACTATCCAAGGCACATGTAGCCTACAATAAGCCTATCAAAGACACATGTAGCCTACAATAAGAGTATCCAAGGCACATGTAGCCTACAATAAGCACATACAAGGCACATGTAACCTACAATAAGACTATTCAAGACACATGTAACCTATAATAAGCCTATCCAAGGCACATTTAACCTACAATAAGCCTATCCAATGCACATGTAACCAACAATTAGCCTAACCAAGGCTCAAATGTAACCTACAATAAGCCTATCTCCAATACACATGAGATCTACAATAAGCCTATTCAAGGCACACATGTAATCTACAACAAGCCTATCCTAGGCCTACTTTTGTAGCCATATGTTAAGTAGGTATCATAGGGTTGTGGTGACTAAGTGGTTGAGATGTCTGACATGTAGTTAGCACAAGTGTATATTCCACCAATGGATGATGAGTTTTAATCCCATGTGGGGCAGTTGCAAGGTACTAACAGCAGGGGTTTCAATATCAGGCGGTACCCGGTACTTTTTGCCGGTTGAACCTGGCTGTGGTACCGCCTGATTTGGGCTAAATTACGTTAGATAGCATACAGATGGTATAGAAAAGTACCCCCTCAAAATGGCAAATGTACCGCCTCTCCTGAACGATAATGAAACCCCTGTAACAGTAATTAGGTGTTTTTTCTCCTGGTACTCTGGTACTCTGGCTTTCTTCTACCCCTTTAACCTGACACGTCCTTAAATGACCCTTGCTGTTAATAGGATGTTATACTAATCCAACATTATGGCTCTGCAGCACCCAGTTTTTACACAATTTATGTATAACAGCAATAGAGGTCATTGTTTTTTTCAACTGTTCAAACTAAAGGGGACTTCCATCAGGCTATATATTATTTTATATTTCCATTTGATCGGGATTGACACTATATAACCTAATACCAAACAAAAAGGGAATTTATGAGATTGTAATTCTCCCATAACTCCTATATGTGTAGTAATATGGTACATGCTTCATGACGTCGTTGTGAAATTTTGGCTCTGACTCCCCGTGGGCAGGAGGTGCGGGGCCCAATAGGGGAAATACAGATAAATCCTATAAATCACTACTTGTCCTAGAGTTCTGCATGGATTGTAACCAAATTTGGCCGCAAACATCCTTGGGGAAGGGGAACAGAACTTTTATAAATTTTGGCTCTGATCCCCCAGGGGCAGGAGGGGCGGGGCCCAATAGGGGAATTACAAGTAAACCCTATAAATTGCTACTTGTCCTAGAGTTCTGCATGGAATGTGACCAAATTTGGCCACAAACATCCTTACGGGAAGGGGAACAGAACTTGTATAAATTATGGCTCTGATCCCCCTGGGGGCAGGAGGGGCGGGGCCCAATAGAGGAATAGCGGTAAATCCTTTAAATTGCTACTTGTCCTAGAGTTCTGCATGGAATGTAACCAAATTTGGCCAGAAAAATCCTTGGGGGGAAGGGAAATAGAATTTGTGTAAATGTTCGCTCTGACCCCCGGGGGCAGGAGGGGCGGGGCCCGATGGGGGATATAGAGGTAAATCATTTAAATCGCTACTAGTCCTAGGGTTCTTCATGGATTGTAACCAAATCAAGCCAGATTAAACATCCTTTGGGGAAGGGGAACATATTTTGTATATATTTTGGGTACGGCCCACTGGGGGCAGGAGGGGTGGGGCCCAATAGGGGAAATAAAGGTAAATCCTTTAAATCACTACTAGTCATAGAGTTCTGCATGGAATGTAACCAAATTTGGCCAGAAACATCCTTTGGGGAAGGGAAACATAGTTTGTATAAATTTTGGCTCTGACCCCCTGGGGGCAGGAGGGGCGGGTCCAATAGGGAAATAGAGGTAAATCCTTTAAATCACTACTAGTCATACAGTTCTGCATGGAAAGTAACCAAATTTGGCCAGAAACATCCTTGGGGGAAGGGGAATAGTGTTTGTATAAATTTTGACTCTGACCCCCTCCCCCAGGAGGGTTGGGGACTGATAGGAGAAATAGAAGTGAATATTTAAATTCCTTTAGAAAAGAAACAATGAACCTGTATTCAAAACATAATTTGGCATTACAAACCAGGTGAGCAATACAGGCCCTCTGGGCCTCTTGTTTTGTGCATACTTGCGTGCTACCGGAATGAAATACGGTATCCCAATTGGTTTATGTTATTCACAACCATATCTGTAGTTATCATTTTAAAATGTTGAATATCCTAAAGCTGGAACATATTGATGAAAATGTTGGAAGTGTACTGATGATTTGATGTGGGTTTTTTTTTACCATGAATGATGTCAAGGCTACTTATAGGACGTCACAAGAAGGGGTTCCACTGATAGGGGATACATTACATACTGATGGGATTAAAAAAAAGGAAATCAAAAATATAAACATTAAAATGCTTGGGGGATTTATAGTCCTATAATTCTCCCAGGATTGCAGATAAATTAATCATACCATGCTAATGTGCTTTGTTCATTTTGTCTGCAAACCTGGGAGAATTATAGGACTATATAAATCACCCAAGGAGGCAGTTTAATACTCCTTTATTACATTTAAGTCAATTGTGTCATCAATTGTATTGATTTAACATGAAGACAATAGATTTTAAGAGGTATATTATAGATTTTAAATGATTAAATTATAAGTTTAAACAATCACTATGATTTGAGGTGTAATAAAAACTGCACATTTAGTCATATACACATAGCATGATTTAGAATATTACGAGTACTATAGATATCTGTTTAAAGTTAAACTATATAGCTAGCTGGGGTTTATTAATAGTGTGTCGTAATATTGTCATTGTTAGTTCTCGGAAGGACTCCTGGCCCAGTTTTCTTCCTTCCTGTGTTACACAGTTGAGCGTAACACAATATGACTGCCGGTGTCATATAAAATTTTGACCCCCCATTAAATATTGACCTGGGTCAATATTTTATGCATAAAATATTGACCCCCACCTATAAAATATTGATCCCCCCTTTATGCAGTATAATTATTGATATACTGCACCCTAAATATATACATTGTAGTCCTGAGAAGTAATATCATCAGTACCTATGGGTTTGCTCAGGTAATACACAAGGTGTCACACTTACCTGTAGGAGTGGGGATCCGGATGACCCCCTGGGGCTACAAGTGTATACCTATATATAGGCCTATCCCATGTATCATTAAAGGTGACAGGTTAAATGTATGGATTAATTTTCAGTGTAATCATGGGACTATTAATACATTTTTTGTTGAATTATTATGTTGTTTTTAAAATGAAGTTATTTATATATATACACAGTAGATATAATATACAAAGCATATACTTTTTCTGTATTACTGGGATGTACATGTACACTGTCATATCAAGAAATTGTAAAGGAAAAAACGAAGATTAAATAAAGGTGTTAATTTGGACATGAAAACAGACAAAAATAAATGTTAATTCATATAAAAGCATTACAATTAAATTATGACAACATGTTAATCTTTAAACATACATCATGTAGACATGTACTACTATACATATGTATATATTTATAAGCAGGGTAGATAAGTACATATATGTAATATTATCTTTATTTCTTCCAAAATTGAAGAATATACAAAAAGAATGACATTATAAACATGAAAACAATCAACAAAAACAGCAAATAGAACATGATAAGTAGCTAGATGAGTATTTTATAAGTCGATCAAGATACATAATGTTTAGGAGATATAAATATGTTAGATAAGTATTTTATGGGTAGAGATATACATAGGGTAGGTCAATATTTCATGGGTACAGATATAGGAGATATATAGATGGGATGGGTCAATATTTTATGTGTAGAGATATTCGAGAAATAGATAGGGTGGGTCAATATTTTATGTGTAGAGATATTGGAGAAATAGATAGGGTGGGTCAATATTTTATGTGTAGAGATATTGGAGAAATAGATAGGGTGGGTCAATATTTTATGGGTAGAGATATACATAGGGTAGGTCAATATTTCATGGGTACAGATATTGGAGAAATAGATAGGGTGGGTCAATATTTTATGTGTAGAGATATTCGAGAAATAGATAGGGTGGGTCAATATTTTATGGGTAGAGATATAGGAGATATAAAAAGGGTGGGTCAATATTTTATGGGTAGAGATATTGGAGAAATAGATAGGGTGGGTCAATATTTTATGGGTAGAGATATTGGAGAAATAGATAGGGTGGGTCAATATTTTATGGGTAGAGATATAGGAGATATAGATAGGGTGGGTCAATATTTTATGGGTAGAGATATTGGAGAAATAGATAGGGTGGGTCAATATTTTATGTGTAGAGATATAGGAGATATAAAAAGGGTGGGTCAATATTTTATGTGTAGAGATATTGGAGAAATAGATAGGGTGGGTCAATATTTTATGGGTAGAGATATAGGAGATATAAAAAGGGTGGGTCAATATTTTATGGGTAGAGATATTGGAGAAATAGATAGGGTGGGTCAATATTTTATGGGTAGAGATATTGGAGAAATAGATAGGGTGGGTCAATATTTTATGGGTAGAGATATTGGAGAAATAGATAGGGTGGGTCAATTTTTATGTGTAGAGATATAGGAGATATAAAAAGGGTGGGTCAATATTTTATGGGTAGAGATATTGGAGAAATAGATAGGGTGGGTCAATATTTTATGGGTAGAGATATAGGAGATATAAAAAGGGTGGGTCAATATTTTATGGGTAGAGATATTTGAGAAATAGATAGGGTGGGTCAATATTTTATGGGTAGAGATATTGGAGAAATAGATAGGGTGGGTCAATATTTTATGGGTAGAGATATTGGAGAAATAGATAGGGTGGGTCAATATTTTATGGGTAGAGATATAGGAGATATAAAAAGGGTGGGTCAATATTTTATGGGTAGAGATATTGGAGAAATAGATAGGGTGGGTCAATATTTTATGAGTAGAGATATAGGAGATATAAAAAGGGTGGGTCAATATTTTATGGGTAGAGATATAGGAGATATAGATAGGGTGGGTTAATATTTTATGCATTAAATATTCATCCGGGTAAGTATTCTATGGGGATCAAAATTTTATAGGACACCGGTCATCCTTCGTACTCCTTATCTTAACTATAACATAAATTATTTTTTCAGAAATTCACATGTCCTTGACAAAATGTGTTATGTAACATTTTTACTGGCTACCAAATAACAAGGATTATATACCCGATAAACCACAGCCCACCCCCCTACCACCCAGCTCACTGTCTATATATAGGGTATAGTTATACTGTTAGAACTGGTACTGCTACATGTATATCTCAAGTGACTGCAGCTTTCCTCCATCAGGGATCCACAACATATACCTTTTTTATATCATTTATTTGTTTATGTCTTTAAAAACCTCAACTTGTGTTGCTAGTCAAATTCAAACTTGGTAGCCCTTCATCCCAGCATGTCACGGGACCAATATCAGGTCTCTAGCCTCAAAGTTATTCACAAGACGGCCATTAAGGCCCATTGTACGTTTTTTTTTTATAATCCACTTTGTTATATCTGAAGATCAAAGGACTATTGATAGAATTTCTATGGTGTACATATTTGTGTCAAATTTGTATACACAATTCTAAATTCTTATACAACTCATATTTTAAGTCTCTTGAGATAAAATTGTGTTAGATTTATAAACAATGGTCGTGTTTAATACAAGCAGATAATAACTTCTCCAACACTCATGTACAAGATGTAGCTTATTTGACGTCATTGCTCTCAGATCAAAGTGAAAGTTTGGATGTTTTTGAACTTGTATTCATGTATTTGTAATCTGCACTGTTAAATAATGATGCATTGCCAGGAAGATGCCATAAAGTGCTTTCAGTGAGGAAGAATAAAACTTTGTTTCCTGTTCAAGGCGTACCAGAATACCGGAGTTTCTATTGTAGGGCAACTGTGTATCATGCCTAAATTGATCGGCATGCTGTATTGTACCAAATTGGTAGTGGGTAACTGTAGTTATGCTTCACCAACATGCATGGCTGACGTCGGTTTTAGAAAAACTTTTTTGCATGCCTCTAATGATATATGTCAATAGGGTATTGCTTGTTATGCTGACAGTAACACATATTTTTATAAGGAACTTAATATTTTTAGCTCGCCTATTCGAAGAAGTTTGTTTTCATTGTTGCAGTGGGTAACTGATTAAGAATTGGATGGTAATATAACTTGTTAATTTTTTAAAATCATTAATCTATGATTAATTTACTTAATCTTTCATCTTTATAGAATTAACTGTGTCATTGTTGTTATAGGATGTTTGTGTTGCTGACATTTCTTTTGCATAAAATTATCCTAATGAGGTAAAAACGGTATAAAGCTGGTATATCAATAATCCGAAATAAAAGGCCAAAATAAATTGAAAGTAAAGACAAAAGCATTTCTATGAAGTATTGAATTGTAAACAAACATAACACATGTTTGACTCTCTTTTGCTTTTTACCCTCACATCATCAGATGGTGGGCTATAAATGATCAGATCACCTTTTTTTTTCCGTGGTCCTAAGTCTTTCCTTAAACAATTCTTGTTACTGCTTATTTCTGAATTATGGGATCTCTCTCAAATTAAGTTTTTGAACACTATTTCTCAAAACTAGTCATAATCTTGGATTTTTAGATCATCCTGGCACGTAGAGTCATATGAAAGTCATTGTGCTTCATTTGTTGGTGTGCTTCACACGCTGTCTATCAATTTCTGTGCATAAACTTTTCATTCAAACAACTTCACATCAATCATTGTCATGATTGATGAGCCTTGGCGAGCAAAAGTTAAAATTTCGTACTTAAATTTGTGTTCATTTCATATGAGATGTTATATCTCATATGAAATGAACACAAATTTAAGATACTTTTAATCACATAACTACAAATACCTACATAACAAAGAATTTCACGTCAAAATGAATTCCAAAAATCTAGCAGAGGCCGCCATTTTTCTCACCTGCCTGGTAATCCTGACATTTTTTTTTGTTTCTGTCTAACGTCGCAATGAATTTCCAGCCAATGAGAATTGCTCCAGGTCATATTACACTGGTGACATACGCAAATATATTACATGGCGAAATCACTGGATATCAGGCGGATTATGTGATAAATATATGTATCCCTGTAATGTGAGTCACTCAAGGCCTTTAGTGGTTTAAATGTTTTTTAGTCAATGTTATCCATCTGACGCCCATGTCAAAGATTTATAAAGATAAAACAGGTGTTTTTATTTTGTTTTGTAATTTCATAGTACACATTACAAAACCAACTTGAAGGCAAAAATGTTGTTATTTGAGATATCAAGCATGATAAATTAATAATGGATGATAGAATTCAGACAATAGTGATATGATATATGAGACTTTTATAACAAGAAGTTCCTGGTTAAAGATATGTACCCATAATTTCATTCCAGGAAGTTGGAAATTAAATAGCATAGGAATTAATTTGCACATACCTAAAGAAGTCTATTGAAGCTACTTCCTGTCTTATGAAAGATAAGGACATTTTACACCTACAGGAAATTAAGGTATTGCAAAATGTCTTATGGTCTTTGTTGAATTCTATAAAATGCTCTAACTTATTCCTATATCTTACTAGTGATATTTCCATCGTCAAGGAAGCCGTGCCATGTCATGGTAAAAGTGTGTATCTTTACTTAGTTCAAACACTACTAATGGTTAAAACATTTTAAAAACTAAAATTTGTTTCAAAGTTCAAAAGATTAATGCTATTAGTGTTGTTTACTTTGGCCAAGAAAAAGGAGAGCTTTACAACTTTGGTGTTATCACCCAGAATACCTGGTACTGGGTTACCTGTCACATTTCAGTTGCCGCCATGTTACAACGACTGTTTACATAATCAGTATTTTGTGCTTTCTTCCTTTTTTAATTTTTTTTTTTTTTAAATTTTAGACAATGATTAACCCACCTTTACCTGCTTTGGTGTGGCTCTGTTATAGAATTTGTTTCTTAAACAAACAAAAAAGCAAACATCTTTGCTTCAGCAAAACATAATATTTCAAGATCAATGAAATTAGATTTTATAGAAATGTCATTGAAATTTCATCAGATACATGGTGGTCAAACATGATCAGTTCTAAAGTGACACTGTCCACCCATTCACAGTTTCTAGAGACGTGATTTTAGGCTTGTAGCTCGATGGGATAAAGGTCAACCAATTTTGTTCAAATAAATGACCTTGATCTTGATTCAAGGTCACAGGGGTCAAATAGATTAAAGTCGTTAAAGAACTTCTTGTCATTAACTAAGAGGCCTGGTTACATGATATTAGTCCTGTTAAGCATACTGAAAAACACAACATTCTACATGGTGTACTCAATTGGTTTGTATGCGGGATCCATCTTACTTCATAATGACTATCAACAAAGTGTGATGTGATTCACTAAGGAAATTAAGGATAGGTAGATGTTTAAATATCTGAAGTAGGGTCATTAAGGTCATTGGGATTAGAGTTTATTTCAGGATGAAGTTCATGATAACTAAGTCATTAAGTACGAAAGAAATTACTTAAGTTGTTAAACATTATAACATAATTATGAATACTTTTTTAGGAAATTCTTCTGTTTGTATTTTTGAATAGGTTATTAACTGGACAAGATGGCTGCAGGACCTCTGAATCTAGACTTGTATGACCAGAAGATTGAGCCAAACAGATGTACTCTGATCAAGTACATAGAGACAGAAGACATTGTGGATGAGCTGAGACAGAAGTCCACTATCAGTGTCAATGACTATGACGATATACATGCCTGTAACACACGTAGAAGGAGAGCAGGTAGGCTACTTCCATTGGATTTATTCATGTACCACGTGATATGTCTGACAATGTCGTGCAGGACTACTGTTTCTATTAGTGATGGAAGGCCGTCAAAAGATGATATCCCATGCTCACGTCTATGTTCCATTACCACTGGAGATATATCGCATATTACGTGAATTAGTTGCATAGTGGTTCCCTTGAACAGTTGTTGAACTTAGCTATAACTTTTCTCCATCCTTGGCCCCAGGTAAAATCTGTTGTTAATTTACCCCTGGGTACATGTTACCTTTCATTGGTTTACTTATAAATATTCATAAATTCACAAGCCAATGAAATAGAAGAATATGAGTATGATATCGATATTACCCCCAGTATATTAAAACAAAATGTATTCCTGTTTGAATGATTAATTGACTGTCTTATCAAAATTGAATCTCAGATTGAATTTTTTAGTTACAAGTGTTTAAAATTACATTATAAATATTAATTTTGTATTTACAATATAGATTCTTTAATAATTTCATTTCATCAGAAGATCTAACAATATCCCATTAGTGGTCACATTCTGATTAGAGGATCTGACAACATCCCATTTGGGGTCACATTCTGATTAGAGGATCTGACAACATCCCATTAGGGGTCACGTTCTGATTAGAGGATCTGACAACATCCCATTAGGGGTCACATTCTGATTAGAGGATCTGACAACATCCCATTAGGGGTCACATTCTGATTAGAGGATCTGACAACATCCCATTAGAGGTCACATTCTGATTAGAGGATCTGACAACATCCCATTAGAGGTCACATTCTGATTAGAGGATCTGACAACATCCCATTAGGGGTCACGTTCTGATGACCTTTATGCTATATGTACTCTTACAGCCGTGCTACCCCAACTGAGAACGATGCGTGCATATAAACCCCTACTGCTCTACTGCTGACTTGTATTGATGTATCGCTCCAGCCTCTCATCCAGCTTAACGAAACTGAATGGCTAGTTAGCTTAACTGATTTATATATATTCTTCAGATTTCATCAATATTCACTTGACTAGTATGTTTTTACTTTAGATATTTAAACAAATCTTCATTTTTCTAATAAAATTCCATATGAAACTCCTTTTAGATCTAGAAATGCTCATTACGTAGGGAACTGCCATGTGTCCAGGCTGCAGGCCGTGTGCAAAAAGTCAAAGCACACGTGGGATTTATAAGATGAGTCCTAAACTGTCCTATATTTAGGATTTTCAATAAGTGGTTTGTAATATTATTACAGCAAAACTAACAAGCTACAAGGTTAGTGACATTTTAACCGTACGTCAAACTCCTGTGCACAAATTAAGTGATTATTGCAAGCCAACGTATTTGCTATCCGATTGCTCTTTAAAGTTGATGAATGATCTCAAACACACTAATAACTTATTGTGGCAATTTTAATAAGTAACTAGATTATAATATTTTCAAATAGTTCTTATAACTATTCATGTGTAATATCTCCAGACATTGACATGTGTACGGCGTACGGCAGACTGCCAATTTTTTTGACATGGTCTGCAAGATATATTTCACTGTTTCAGTTACGGTGACCAATAAAAGAAAACAAACAGAATTCAAGTATCTTATGTTATTTCTTCTAAATACAACACTTTTTGTGCAAGTTGTCAAGCATTTATTATGAATGTTTTGCAACGAAATTACCACTTTTATAACACTGAATTTGTGGTTCCCCGGACAACGTTTTTCCCAAACTTTTTGAATGCACAAAATATACCGATAGTAGATTTTTTTCAGCATTTTCAGCCCTAAGAAAAAATACATGTGCAAAGTCCACTGGTGTGTAAGTTACACAAGTTTTTACGGTATTTGTAACAATTACAATTGTGTTTGGTACAGCTAATGTAGCCAGAGCGCCCGCGATTTTCCTTTGGATTGGCGACAGTGTTCGAGTCTATGAATAACACGGCTACAGTACACTCATTCAATACATCCATACAAGTCAACGGTAGAGCGGTAGGGATTTATATACACACGTCGTTCTCAGTTGGTGTAGCACGGCTGTAAGTGCAAATGTATTATCTCTGGATATGGATTTTTAGGTCATCTGACCCGAAGGGTCAGGATGACCTATCGTCATCATGCACCGTCCGTCGTCGTGCGCCGTCCGCCGTCCGTAAACTTTTCATTCAAACGACTTCTTCTCAATAACCGGAAGGCCCAGGGTACTCATATTTGGCCTGTAGGTTGCTTGGATGAAGGGCTACCAAATTTGTTCAAATGAATGACCTTGACCTTCATTCAAGGTCACAGGGGTCAAATAGGCTAAAATCTATATAACAACTTCTTCTCAAGAACCAGACAGCCCAGGGTACTGATATTGGGCTCGTAGGATGCTGGGATGAAAGGCTACCAAGTTTGTTCAAATAAATGACCTTGACCTTCATTCAAGGTCACAGGGGTCATATAGGCTATAATCATTTAAACAACATCTTTTGAATAATAAAGAGGTTTAGAGACCTGATATTAGGCCTGTGGCATGCTTGGATGAAGGGCTACCAAGTTTGTTCAAATGAATGACCTTGATCTTCATTCAAGGTCACAGGGGTCAAATAGGCTAAAATCTTTAAATTGACTTCTTCTCAAGAACTAAATGGCCCAGGATACTCATATTGGGCCTGCAGCATGCTGGGATGCACTGCTACCAAGTTTGTTCAAATGAAGGACCGTGACCTGCATACAAGGTCACAGGTGTAAAATAGGCTAAAATCCTTTAAACAACTACTTGTCAATAACTAAGAGGTCTAGAGACCTGATATTGGGCCGGTAGCATGCTGGGATGAAGGGCTACCAAGTTTGTTCAAATGAAGGACCTTGACCTTCATTCAAGGTCACGGGGGTCAAAAAGGCTCAAATCTTTAAATGACTTCTTCTCAAGAACCAGAAGGCCAAGGGTACTAATATTGGGCATGTAGCATGCTTGGATGACGGGCTATCAAGTTTGTTCAAATTAATTGCCTTGGCTGTCTTCGAGGTCACAGGGGTCAAATAGGTCAATATCTTTAAACGACTTCTTGAGAATAACTAGGAGGCCCAGAGACCTGATATTGGGCCTGTGACATGCCGGGATGAAGTTTGTTCAATTGAATGACCTTGACCTTCATTCAAGGTCACAGGGGTCAAATAGGCTAAAATCTTGAAATAACTGTTTGTGAATAACTAAATGGCCTAGAGACCTGATATTGGGGTTGTGACATGCTTGGATGAAGGGCTATCATATTTGTTTTAAAAAAATGACATTGATCTTCATTCAGGATCACAGGGGTCAAAATGACTAAAATCTTTTAACGACTATGTTGTATTGTACCTATAGTCAAATGACCGGTAAGGCCCATGGGCCTCTTGTATGATGAGAATTTTTTCAACATGGAAAAGTATATTTATAAACTTTAATGTTTAGTTTGTACATGTATGTGGTTTGTTTGTTTTGTTCCTAATTCTTTTTTAATTTCTTTTGATGAATTTGACTTAAAGATGCTCCACCGCCTATAGAGCATAAATGATATTCATCATTCGAACAATAATTTGTGTTTAATGGTGTATATATATGCCTAATTAACACAAAAAATAATATAAAATAATTTATTTCGCCTTTGGTGCATGGCACTGCATGCGCAATCAGTACTTCATTTCATATAGAATATAGTGCCACGGAATTTTTTCGGGATGCAATTAATTATTTTTCATATTTTTGACTTGAAGTAAAATTAGAAGCTCAAACTTTTCAATGGTGGTAATGGTGTAAAGAAAGTAACTTTTGTAACAGAAGAAAAATACTAAATCGTCTGCTCCTATTTTTGATAGTGAAAAAATACCATTCGTCAGCGGTGGAGCATCTTTAATGTAAATACGTGTACTGATATCATTTCTTTATTCAGCAAAGCTTTTGGACATCTTACAAACCAAAGGAGACAATGGTGTTAAAGAATTCTTTAAGACAATTGAGCTGGCTTATCCCGATCTGTACCAAGAAGTTACAGGGGAGTCTCCTAGGAACCCTCCTCCAAGTAAGTCGCCATGGAAACATTTTCTTTCACATAAGATATTAAAAGCTCACCCTGCGAACACTATGTATGGACGTATGTAATGATATTGTTACACAAGCAGTGAACATTTTATGTTTTGATGACTTGTATGAAGTATACCCTGTCAACTTCATCAGACAAATGACCAGGCAGCATAAGTTTAAAAAAGGTATAAAAGCGTACACAAAATTTTGAAGTGTGTTTTTGACAGGTATAACAAAAGAACATGATAATGATATTTCAACCATGCTAGCTGGTAATTTCAAGGTATGTGACATGAGACAAAGTCTCAAGTGACCTATTCAAATCGCCATTTGTCCATCGTCATACATTGTCTGTCATGTGCAGTGTGTCTGTAAACAATTTTCGACTTCTTCTCCAAAACCCAGATGTAAATTCAATGAAATTTTTGCACAAACTTTCTCTGGCATAAGTTTAATCACAATTGTGAATTATATGGCCCCAACCCCTCAGATGGCTGTAGGAGGAGCCAAAAGGGGTAAAAGTGACTAAAATTTCAAAACCCTTTTTCTCAATTTGCAGATGTGATAGACTCAAATACTCTTTATACATAGGCCCTTTACAAAATTTGTGAATTTCATGGCTCTGGGTTCTCAGATTTTTCCCTGGAGAGGGGTCAAATTTACTGTAGTTTATATAGGGAAAATACATTGATTTGCATTATTTGTTCAATTTCCATAGGAAAAATCAAAAGAATTATTAGCCTGAGATAACATTTTAACATCATTTTCAAATTGGTCCTTGCTGACCTCCATGGGCCAGAGGAACGGGACCACAAATAACTACAATTTCAAAATCTTCTTCTGAATTCACAGATGTGATAGAATCAAATTGTTTTCATAGATTAAAAAGTCTAATATTGATGAAATCAATGACTGACTTCAAGAGCAACAACCTGATGGGTGCAATGGGCCAGTATGTAGTGTTGATATATCTTTATTTCATTCTGTATCAGAACTCTGGTGACCATTAATGCCCATGCATGGGCCTCTTGTCTGATTATACTCTCTTCTATATTTGGAACAATTCATTCTATCTATCTTTTTTTTTACTCAGTATCTGTGGGTGAGTCTTTGTTTCAGGAATTAGAGCAAGGGAATGGTATGTGTTGTTGTGAATGAATAGAGAATTTCCTCTCTTTATATTGATATATGTCATGCTTTTTTAAAAATATCAGATTACCTGAAACGGCAGAGTAGGATTCCATCATTGCGTTATATCAACCATCTACCCAAACTGGCTCAGGATCTCAAGGTCCAGTACCAGAATAACAAACAGCTGGTGCAGCAACTACAGGAGCTGGAGAATGCCATGGTGTTTGAACAGAATGATAACAAAGAGTTGGAGGTATTTAACAGACGCCTTCTCATTGAATTGTGTGAATTAAAGTACAGGGAAGGGTATTGATTTGATTTTGGTTGCATGAGCTCATACATGATATGATGGATTACTTTCAGAAAGAAAATTCTGAGCTGAGGAGGAAGATTGATGCTTTAAGAAAGAGTTGTGATGCATTAGAATCTCAGGTGGCTATCTTCATGAAAGAAAACCACAATCTAAAGGATGACTCATGTATGTATGATTGGTATCTGCTGGTCCAGTAAATTCTCCCTAAAAGTAATTGATATAGGCCTCTGCCTAAAAGTGAGGAGCAGTTCTCTAGTCTGACCTATGTTTCTCTTGTACTGTCATGCCCTGTTGCTTCACATTCTATTTTGATATAAAGGTATAGAGATACAAGCATTCATGTCTTAGAAACAGATATTTTTAAATGATGCAGGTCCTCTGGGCCTCTTTTTGTTATACCTTGTTAATGAAATATTGTATATGTATATATTTTGTACTTGCTTTGTTAGCTCACCTGGCCCGAAGGGCCGGTGAGCTATTGCCATGGCGCGGCGTCCGTCCGTCCGTCATCCGTCATCCGTCCGTCGTCCGTCATCCGTCCGTCGTCCGTCCGTCCCTCGTCCGTCCGTCCGTCCGTCAACATTTCCTTTAAATCGCTACTTGTCCTAGAGTTCTGCATGGATTGCAACCAAATTTGGTCAGAAACTTCCTTAGGGGAAGGGGATCAGATTTTGCATAAATGGTGACCCTGACCCCCCTGGGGCAGGAGGGGCGGGGCCCAATAGGGGTAATAGAGGTAAATCCTATAAAACGCTACTTGTCCTAGAGTTCTGCATGGATTGCAACCAAATTTGGCTAGAAACTTTCTTAGGGGAAGGGGATCAGATTTTGCATAAATGGTGACCCTGACCCCCCTGGGGCAGGAGGGGCGGGGCCCAATAGGGGTAATAGAGGTAAATCCTATAAATCGCTACTTGTCCTAGAGTTCTGCATGGATTGCAACCAAATTTGGCCAGAAACTTCCTTAGGGGAAGGGGATCAGATTTTGCATAAAGGGTGACCCTAACCGCCCTGGGGCAGGAGGGGCGGGGCCCAATTGGGGTAATAGAGGTAAATCCTATAAATCGCTACTTGTCCAAGAGTTCTGCATGGATTGCAAACAAATTTGGCGAGAAACTTCCTTAGGGGAAGGGGATCAGATTTTGCATAAATGGTGACCCTGACCCCCCCTGGGGCAGGAGGGGCGGGGCCCAATAGGGGTAATAGAGGTAAATCCTATAAATCGCTACTTGTCCTAGAGTTCTGCATGGATTGCAACCAAATTTGGCCAGAAACTTCCTTAGGGGAAGGGGATCAGATTTTGCATAAATGGTGACCCTGACCCCCCTGGGGCAGGAGGAGCGGGGCCCAATAGGGGTAATAGAGGTAAATCCTATAAATCGCTACTTGTCCTAGAGTTCTGCATGGATTGCAACCAAATTTGGCCAGAAACTTCCTTAGGGGAAGGGGATCAGATTTTGCATAAATGGTGACCCTGACCCCCCTGGGGCAGGAGGGGCGGGGCCCAATAGGGGTAATAGAGGTAAATCCTATAAATCGATACTTGTCCTAGAGTTCTGCATGGATTGCAACCAAATTTGGCCAGAAACTTCCTTAGGGGAAGGGGATCAGATTTTGCATAAAGGGTGACCCTAACCGCCCTGGGGCAGGAGGGGCGGGGCCCAATAGGGGTAATAGAGGTAAATCCTATAAATCGCTACTTGTCCAAGAGTTCTGCATGGATTGCAAACAAATTTGGCGAGAAACTTGCTTAGGGGAAGGGGATCAGATTTTGCATAAATGGTGACCCTGATCCCCCCCTGGGGCAGGAGGGGCGGGGCCCAATAGGGGTAATAGAGATAAATCCTATAAATCGCTACTTGTCCTAGAGTTCTGCATGGATTGCAACCAAATTTGGCCAGAAACTTCCTTAGGGGAAGGGGATCAGATTTTGCATAAATGGTGACCCTGACCCCCCTGGGGCAGGAGGAGCGGGGCCCAATAGGGGTAATAGAGGTAAATCCTCTAAATCGCTACTTGTCCTAGAGTTCTGCATGGATTGCAACCAAATTTGGCCAGAAACTTCCTTAGGGGAAGGGGATCAGATTTTGCATAAATGGTGACCCTGACCCCCCTGGGGCAGGAGGGGCAGGGCCCAATAGGGGTAATAGAGGTAAATCCTATAAATCGATACTTGTCCTAGAGTTCTGCATTGATTGCAACCAAATTTGGCCAGAAACTTGCTTAGGGGAAGGGGATCAGATTTTGCATAAATGGTGACCCTGACCCCCCTGGGGCAGGAGGGGCAGGGCCCAATAGGGGTAATAGAGGTAAATCCTATAAATCGCTACTTGTCCTAGAGTTCTGCATGGATTGCAACCAAATTTGGCCAGAAACTTCCTTAGGGGAAGGGGATCAGATTTTGCATAAATGGTGACCCTGACCCCCCTGAGGCAGGAGGGGCGGGGCCCAATAGGGGTAATAGAGGTAAATCCTATAAATCGCTACTTGTCGTAGAGTTCTGCATGGATTGCAACCAAATTTGGCCAGAACCTTCCTTAGGGGAAGGGGATCAGATTTTGCATAAATGGTGACCCTGAACCCCGTGGGGCAGGAGGGGCGGGGCCCAATAGGGGTAATAGAGGTAAATTCTATAAATTGCTACTTGTCCTAGAGTTCTGCATGGATTGCAACCAAATTTGGCCAGAAACTTCCTTAGGGGAAGGGGAACAGAACTTGTATAAATTTTGACTCTGACCCCCCAGGGGCAGGAGGGGCGAGGCCCAATAGGGGAAATAGAAGTAAATCCTATAAATCGCTACTTATCCTAGTGTTCTGGATGGATTGTAACCAAATTTGGCCAGAAACATTCTTGGGGGAAGGGGAACAGAACTTGTGTAAATTTTGGCTCTGATACCCCGTGGGTAGGAGGGGCGGGCCCAATAGGGGTAATAGGGGTAAATCCTATAAATCGCTACTTGTCGTAGAGTTCTGCATTGATTGTAACCAAATTTGGCCACAAATATCCTTTGGGGAAGGGAAACAAAACTTGTATAAATTTTGGCTCTGACCCCCCAGGGGGCAGGAGGGGCGGGGCCCAATAGGGGAAATAGAGTTTAATCCTAAAAATCGCTTCTTGTCCTAGAGTTCTGCATGGATTGTAACCAAATTTGTCCAGAAACATCCTTGAGGTTAACAGAATTCGTATAAATTTTGGCTTTGACCACCTGGAGCAGAAAGAGTGGGGCCCAATAGGGGAATTAGAAGTAAATATTCAAATTCCTTTAGAAAAGAAACAATGAACTTATATTCAGAACATTACATAGCATTACAAACCAGGTGAGCGATACAGGCCCTCTGGGCCTCTTGTTTTAAGTGTCATATATATTGGATGTAACCACCTGGAAAACAAAATGTAATTTGACACAGACAACAGGGTGGAATTGCCCAACTGCAAAAGAATTTGATGAACAATTACAACTGAGCTGTATAATTGTATTATAGGTGGGTTTTTTTTATTGTTTATGGAATTTTACAGTAAATTACCTGAAGATAAGCATAGAATACCAAAAACAGTCGGAGCTATATAAACAGAGGGCAAGGGAGATACAGGAAGAAAAAGATGAGATGCAACGCACCTTCGACAAAAACCGCAGAGACCACAATGATGGTAAATATAACTCTCTTACTTCACATATTGATGACTAGGAAAATAATAAACTCTACAATCTCACACAGGATATAGAAAGATATATGACTCATCATTCATTCAAGGTCACCAGGTTATAAAATACTCTGAAATCTTTAAATGTGTTCTGAATTTAGTGTTTTCTCCAGTTAGAGACCTGTTTATGGTCTGTAGTATATTTTGGATAAAGGACAACCAATTTGTTTAAGTAATACCTAACCTTAATTCAAGGTCAATGGGGTCACATCAGCTGTAAAGTAAAAAAAATTGTTGCATTTGACCTAATTATATTAGTGACCATTATGCTTAAAGAAATGAAGATAAGTGGGCACTTGTAGAACCTAATTTGGACACTCCTCATAAAATCATTACACACATGTAAGCCATACATTGATTTGCAAATCAAGAAATCTAATAAGGAAACATAGACGTTCTCATATTTTCAGTCTGCATTTTATTTGAGGTAAGTGAAATTGGGACTACAAAGAGGAAGACGGGCACTTATTGGGTCTAATACTGTAGCTTAAAATAAGGTTTGTAGCATATCGCTATAAAGGGCTACAAGGCCTATACAGAAAAGGTTGGTAGCATATGGCTATAAAGGGCAATGAGGCTTATACAGAAAAGGTTTGTAGCATATGGCTATAAAGGGCTACGAGGCTTATACAGAAAAGGTTTGTAGCATATGGCTATAAAGGGCTACGAGGCTTATACAGAAAAGGTTTGTAGCATATGGCTATAAAGGGCTACGAGGCTTATACAGAAAAGGTTTGTAGCATATGGCTATAAAGGGCTACGAGGCTTATACAGAAAAGGTTTGTAGCATATGGCTATAAAGGGCTACGAGGCTTATACAGGTAAATGGTGCCTTGGATCTCATCCAAACTCACAGGGATACTTATACATCAATAAAAATGTTTTCTTTTAGGATATCAAAAACATTGATTATATTGAATATTTTAGAACTTTGGTGACCATATGATCATTGTGTAGTAGAACTTTAAGCACTGTAAACCCTTATTAACTTAATCTTGATGGGACCATGGTAGCACTTTGTATTGTCTATGTACTCTAATTAAGTTTACTTTAACAGTGAGCAAAGATTTTATTCAAGACCAACAAACTACTTCAGATTAAACAGGGTCTACATTTTGTATGAGTTTGAACTAACAATGTTCATCTTGTAAAGATAATTGATACCATATTTGACTCAAAAAGTGTCTAGGCCCCTTAAAATATTTCAAAATAAGGGGGTGCGTAATAGAATTAAACTTGGATTAGACTTTCATAAAATCAATGCAGAAAGTAAACCACTGGTTTTAATATTTTCAGTTTTCATTTAGTTAGAGATTTATAGTGAAAATGAGGCTTCAAAAGAGGGAGGGTCACTTACAGGGATGGAGGCATTTATTGGGTCAAATACGGTAATAAGAATCTTTGAAGATTGTCTACTGTATAAATAATGATGATTTTCTATTACACACAACTGTAGCTTTAAGGAAATCTCTTCCCCGTCGATCCCAACCAGATCCGTCACAGGCATTCTCTGTAAGTCTAACTCATATTGCTTCACCTTAACTCACCTCAAGTTTCATTATGGGCTAACCCAGTCTTTGATTTAGAAGAGATCAATTGTGTCTTTAGAGGAGAATGGTAGTGTATTAATTTCCATTTCATGTTTACCATTTTGTAATATAGGGTTTTCCACAACTAATGCATCTTTTTAAGCCTTCAGTCTGATTTTGAAATCTTTATTAGAGTAAATCTTCACAAATGTTGCATTCAGAGAACTACTTGCTGCCATTACCAGGGGTAAAAGGTTTACCACTGGAAAGTCAGTAGTACCACTCAAAGCTGCCATGGACAGAATTTTTCACAGACATTAAATGAATAGATGGTAAATGATGATGTAACAAACATGGCAGCACAACTTGAGTTGAATTGAAGTAAAAAAAAAAAATGATTCTATTACAACAAGTGGAAGTGTATAGTGATATAGGCCTCTTTAGGTCAATTCTATTTGCCTTTTGTCTGTCGTGTGTTGTCCTCCTGCGTCGTATGTCCGTAAACAATTTACATTTTTGACTTCTTCTCCAAAACTGCTGAAGCAATTCCGATGAAATTTTGCACAAACCTTCTTAGACATAAGGCCAATCAAAATTTTGAATTATATGGTCATCACCCCAGGGGGCTGCGGGAGGGGCCAAAAGGGTTAACATTTCAAAAATCTTCTTCTCCACTCACAGATAAGGTAGAATCAAATACTTTTCAAAGATAGAAAGGTTTCAGGTTCTTTACAAAAATTGTAAATTACATGACCCTAGGGTCTCATGTTTCTCGCTGAGGAAGGGGTAATGTTTACTCTAGTTTATATAGGGAAAACTTCCGTCCGTCTGTCATCAATCGACTTCTTCTTCATAACCGCTGGACAAAATTTAACGAAAGGAGTAGATATGATAGGACCAGTATTTGGCCTTAATTTTTCAGACCGGAAAATATTAACTCTGATCCACATCAATTTCACATCAACAAATACTCTCATACTTGCCATTCATCAAAACATAACTTTTTATAACCATGCACAGGATGTGCTCCACCTATGACGTCATCAAATTGGTGATTTTCCTCTTCTCACCAAATTTTGCTAGAAATTCATCATCTTTAGGTTAGAAAAGGCTTGAAATGGATTTGGCCGCCACCTTGGAGCAACTTTATATTTTGCATGGATATGCGTAAATACACGATACACAACGTGTGAAAATCTCTTTCTGCTCCACGAAGGCGGCCACATTCATATTTAGAGAAAACCACTCAAAAAGTATGATTTTTCAAGGATTTTTGTGAAAAATGGTGGGAAACTGCATGATGTTGACGTCATAGTGAACATAATTGGCACATGCGGGATATTTTCGGTATGTATTGTGTTAGCAAATGTATTCAACTGTTATATGGCAAAATATGTTGTCCTTTAAGGGAGAATTAATTTTGCGGCCATATTCGAGCCTTAACGTACCTTCTCCTTTGACTGGTAGCATTCTTATGGAACTGAAAATTGTACAAATCACTGGGCTGACACCCCACCGGCCCGAGGGGCGGGTCCAAAAGTGTCAATTTGGCTATTTCCATATAAATGACTTCTTATCTGAATCTAAACATTGGATAGCACTCATATTGCAGTGGTCACATCGTTATGGGGTGGGGATTCAAAATTGTGCAAATGGTGGTGCCGACGCCCCACGGGCCTGAGGGGCAGGGCCAAAAGGTTCAATTTGGCTATTTCCATATAAATGACTTCTAATATGAATCTAAACATTGGATAGCACTCTTATTGCATTGGTAACATCCTTATGGGGTGGGGATTCAAAATTGTACAAATGATGCGGTTGACCCCCAGGGGGACTGGGAGGCGGGGCCAAAAGGGTCAATTTGGCTATTTCCATATAAATTGCTTCTTCTCTGAATCTAAGCATTTGATAGCACTTGTATTGCAATGGTAGCATCCTTATGGGGTGGGGATGCCAAATTGTACAATGTTTGGTTTGGGGTATTACCTCCCCCAGGGCCTGAGGGGCAGGTCCAAACACAGGGACCTGGCACGAAAATTTTTAACCAATAGTATACATATATATATATTATAGTATCAAGGGTATGAACTCGGCGGTCGAGAAAAACGGACCTATTTTTTTAAAACCGTGATTATTTTAATAAATGGGTTCTATACAACATTGACGGATATCTGACCTTAAAGAGAAATAATTTATCTTTCCATTGAGTGCTTGATGAACAAAATTGGCCAAGTATTGACGAAGCTATGGAGTGAAGAATCGGGAAATTTACGAAAAATATGCTAGGTAGACATTTCCCTGTCCGGTCGAAATGTCCTTTCGGCTCTAATGGGTACCTCAAAAACCAAGCCAAAATCACAAAATCTACGCTTGTGGTGGTAAACAATACCCATAACCGTGTTCATCCACAATCTCCTTTGGAGGTGTCATGACCCGTCCTTTGGAGAAACTCCATTTAAACATCGTGTAGCTCACTTACTTTAACCGTCACCGCCATGTTCATTTTTCTCTCGGAACGCTTCTCGACTTTACATATCGTGACTACATTATGCAAATTATGTTATGTTGTGCTTTTCGGTAAACTCGAGAAGCGTTCCGAAGAACAAATGAACATGGCGGTGACGGTTAAAGTAAGTGAGCTACACGATGTTTAAATGGAGTTTCTACAAAGTACGGGTCATGACACCTCCAAAGGAGATTGTGGATGAACACGGTTATGGGTATTGTTTACCACCACAAGCGTAGATTTTGTGATTTTGGCTTGGTTTTTGAGGTACCCATTAGAGCCGAGACGACATTTCAACCGGACAGGGAAATGTCTACCTAGCATATTTTTCGTAAATTTCCCAATTCATCAAGCCATAGCTTCGTCAATACTTGGCCAATTTTGTTCATCAAGCACTCAATGGAAAGATAAATTATTTCTCTTTAAGTGAAGATATCCGTCAATGTTGTAAAGAACCCATTTATTAAAATAATCACGGTTTTAGAAAAATAGGTCCGTTTTTCTCGACCGCCGAGTTCATACCCTTGATACTATAATATATATATGTATACTATTGGTTAAAAATTTTCGTGCCAGGTCCCTGTGGGTCCAAAAGTATCAATTTGGCTATTTCTATTTATATATACAACTTTTTCTCTGACATTGAGTATTTTATAGCTCTCTTATTGCATTGTTAATATCTTTATGAGGTGAGGATTCAAAATTGCACAAATTGTAGGGCTGACCCTGCAATGGTAGCATCCTTATGGGGTAGGGATTTAACATAGTACAAATTGTGGGGTTGACACCCGGGATCCTGAGGGATGGGCCAAAAGTGTCAATTTGGCTATTTCCATAAAATAGACTTCTTTTCAAAAACTTAGCATTGGATAGCACTGATATTGCATTCGTAGCATCCTTATGGAGTGGGGATTTAAAATTATACAAACTATGGGGCCATTTTTAGCCCACCATCATCAGATGGTGGCCTATTCAAACACCTTTTGTCCGTGGTCCATCCTTCTGTCCTTCCGTCCATCCATCTGTTCAACAATTCTTGATCCCCCTATTTCTCAGAAAGCACTAAAGGGATCTTTCCTTTCTCAAATTCCATATGTATGTTCTCCTAGGACCTTAGTTGTACATATTGCATTTTGGGACCGATTGGTTAACAAAATGGCTGACCGGCTGCTATCTTGGATTTTGGTAGTTGAAGTTTGTAACCGCTATTTCTCAGAAAGTATTAAAGAGATCTTTTACAAAAAATTCATATGTAGGTTCCCCTAGGACCCTAGTTAAGCATATTGCATTTTGGGACTGATCGGTCAACAAGATGGCTGACCAGCCGCCATCTTGAATTTTGGTAGTTGAAGTTTGTTACTTCTATTTCTCAGAAAGTACTGAAGGGATTTTTCTCAAATTTCATCTGTAGGTTCTTCTAGGGCCCTGGTAGCGCATATCGTATTTTGGGACCGATCTGTCAACAAGATGGCTAACTGTTCGCCATCTTGGATTTTGATAGTTAAAGTTTGAAAAGCAGAGAAAAGATGTTGTATGTCAGACATAGATCATTCTTTGGTGAGCGCCAAGATCCCTATGGGACCTCTTGTTCAATACTGCTATTTCAAATTATAAGGGTTTTTTATGATTATTACTAAATAAACCAGGTGAGTGACACAGGCCCTCGAGGGCTCTTGTTTAAAAATAAGAAAACTGAAATTTGAAAAAAACAAAACTGTAAAAAATGGTAGGATTTCTGAAATAATTATGCAAGTAAATAATTATTGTTGACTAAAGAGCATTTTACAATGCATTAGCAAACAGTTTTTGTGCAAAAACAACCATTTGGTCTAAAAGAACTGTTCATTTCCAAACAGAAAAGCGGGATAACTCCAATGTGTCTTGGGTACTATAGTCTGTCCCATCTAATATTCATATATGTGCTTCAGCAAGAAGGGAGGCCACTCTGAACACTCGTAACAAGAATCGGAGTTATGATTGAATTATGTAAGAATAATGAGTCAGATTTATAATAAAGAATGCTTAAATGCCATATTAGTTTGGAAAAATGTATCAGATCATCATAGCAGTAGACGACAAGGTTAATAAAAAAACTTTTCTCAGAAAGAACCATTTTCTCTATCAGATCTGTTACCATTTGGAATGAAGAGCTGCCAGAACATATAGTGAATATAAGTTGGAAAATCACTTGAAAAATCAGGACCATTTAAATCAAGAAGCAACAATACAGAAAACCACAATTTTGTCTGTTATCTTCAGAATGAGACCGAGCACTCTACTCGAGAGACAAAACTGATGTTAAAGCAAGAGATACTCAATGAACAATTGGCAGAGCTGCAGCAAGATCTAGACCATACGGCCAATGAGCTTATCATGTCCCGAATGCAGACTGATGAATATCAGAGCCTGTATCAAAATGTATGTATATGATGAATATCAGAGCCTGTATCAAAATGTATGTATAATATCCAGCTGATTTGCAATTCAAGTAGACTAAAATTCAGCCTTGCGTTGATGCATTTTAACAAAGTTCGAATTTGCATTTTCATGATTTAGAATTTCAGCTCTTTTTATGTTGGTCATTCATGAGATTGCATATTGCTATCATGTGATGATTAAAAATGTTAATGAAGTAACAAACAAATGATATCATAACAATTTACAAGCAGATTGTCCTCATTGTTTATTTCAAATAATAAAGAAGTGAACAGAAACTAACAAAGATTAGGTGAGATATTTACACAGATCAATATTTTAAACATATTCTATCAACCAAAAAGTTAAAAGGATAAAGCATCGTGTAAAACATTGATAAAAAAACACCTGACTTGAATTGTTGAGTAGGTATCAGACACCTGTGAAAGACTGTATAAGGAAAGGACAAAGATGGATAGCTTACTGGAGAAACAACTGAAAACAACTAATCATTACTTTGAGATGATTCAGAAACTGGAGTCGGATAAGAAAATGGTAGGTATCTGATATATATCTGATGGATTTGTATGCCCATACCATGAAATGGAGGGTAAACATATACCATAGTATATTTTATATGTCATCCTTATGAGATAAGGATTCAAAATTAAACAAATGGTTGGCCTGATCCGTCTGGGGTCTGAAGGGTGGGGCCAAAAGAGATCAACTTGGTCATATTGGTATAAATTACTGTTTCTCTGAAAGGTATGAATGGATATCACTCATTTTTTGTATGTAGCATCCTTATGGGTAAGAATTTAAAATACACAAATGATGGGGCTGACCCCCCCTGAGGCCATAGGGCAAGGTTATTTTTGTCAGACTTCTTTTCTATATGAATTAATATCAACTTGATATAATGAGACAGCTTCATGTAAATTGAATCCATATCTTGATATGGCAAAATGTTAATATTTTTGAAATGTCTCTGCTGTCAACAGCTTCATGTAAATTGAAGATGTCATATTTCTGCACCTCAGACACGGAAATCTCACAAAACCTGGTGCCAGATTTTTCTAAACAATCGTCCCATCTGTCTGTCAATGCATTTTGGCGGAATTTTACGCCATTCATGTAACAGTCCGGGCATGTGACGTCAAACTCTCATACTTGTCAGGTCAATACAGAAAAATCCCTGTTGCACCTTTGCACCCATTCCAGCATTTGAGGAACCATTTAGTAGAGTCATTAACTGTGTAGGTCTCTACCCAAAACTATCTGGGAAAATGAGTATCTTTTAACTATTATGTGTGCTTCCCCAGCTTTCAAGCCATCCACTCAGGAATATTAAGGCCCCTAACATATCAAGGCTTTGGTTAAATTCTTTATGGTTGGGTTCTTTCCAAAAGATGTTCATCGGACCATGGTTGAATTTTCATGTATGGTATTTTCAAACAATTCATGTACCAGCTCCAGATCAAGCATATAAGTCTAGTGCTTATCATCCAGAGTTCAGGCGTGCTGTTAGAAACATTGAGAAGAATAGATTGTAGATCTTATTGTTTTGAAATAACAAAAGGCGAAGGCATACACAGTTGTTGTTTGGCGTTAGAGAATCTGTTAACAAATCTCTTGGGTTTCAGGTCCAAGATTGACTGTTTCTCTGAAAGGTATGAATGGATATCACTCATTTTTTGTATGTAGCATCCTTATGGGTAAGAATTTAAAATACACAAATGATGGGGCTGACCCCCCCTGAGGCCATAGGGCAAGGTTATTTTTGTCAGACTTCTTTTCTATATGAATTAATATCATGTATATCATATGTATATCAACTTGATATGCTTTAAATATTTTTGAATGAGACAGCTTCATGTAAATTGAATCCATATCTGCAATGGCAAAATGTGCCATAATTTTAAAACAATGTCTCTGCTGTCAACAGTAGTTGCTTCATGTACTGGTATTGAAGATGTCATTTTCTCGCACCTCAGACACGGAAATCTCACACGATACCTGGTGCTAGATTTTTCTATCTCGTCCCATCTGTCTGGTACCTTCATGCGATTTTGGCGGAATTTTACGCCATTCATGTAACAGTCCGGGCATGTGACGTCAAACTCTCGAACCGGTGACATCACAAGCATCAGATAATCAATATTATTAGAAATATGTGCATTCAGTCATTTACCATGCATTGTTTGGTTGTTGTTTTTAATTAAGAAAACAGTATGTACCAATTGATCATCGGTTTTTTTATATAACCGAACTATAATCTTATGCGGAATGACTGAAATCGAAGTGCAGATGAAATGGTTAATCGGCTTTGAACCAGGAGGCCCAAGACGGGATAGTTTTACACTCTGAACGCGTATATAGATGGGTTTTGTTATATCTTAGAGGCGCGAGAAAAAAAATCTATTACCTTTAAGTGATCGAGATGAGGTTATCTCAGTCTCGGGCTAAGATTTTGTAACATCCCAACCTCAGCTAACGCCTCGGTTGGGATTTTGTTACAAAATCTTAGCCCTTGACTGAGATAACCCGATCTCGTTCACTTACAGGTAACAGATTTTATTAGTCTAGATCATCTGAGCTGTATTTTTCCCACCTCAGTAAAAGGAAGAGTTGACTGTGGGATAACCCTTGGAAAAATTGTTTTCTTTGTCCTGTGGATGGCCTTTATAGACAGACTGTAGTATGATAATATAAGACTTTCATATGTGGATATGAAGGATAGGGATATTCTATTCATGGGATCATAAAATGTTATAAAACCCTCCTTCATCCGATGGCTCTGACTCCCCTGGGGCAGGAGGGGCCGGACCCAATAGTGGAAATAGAGGTAAATCCTTTAAATCCTTACTAGTCATAGAGTTCTGCATGGATTCTAACCAAATTTGACCAGAAATATCCTTGGGGGAAGGGGAACAGAGTTGGTATAAATTTTGGCTTTGAACCCAGGGGGCAGGAGGGGCAGAAGGGGCAGGAGGGGCAGGGCCCTATAGGGAAAATAGAGGTAAATCCTTTAAATCGCTATTAGTCACAGAGTTCTGCATGGATTATAACCAAATTTGGCCAGAAACATCCTTAGGGGAAGGGAACAGAGTTTGTATAAATTTTGGCACTGACCCAACGGGGGCAGGAGGCGTAGGACCAAAAATTGGAAATAGAGGTCAATCCTTTAAATTCCTACTAGTCATAGAGTTCTCAATGGATTCTAACCAAATTTGACCAGAACAGAAGGGAACAGAGTTTGTTATGGATTGTAACTAAATTTCGCATGAAACAACCTCGAGGGAAGGGGAACAGAGCTTCTATAAATTTTGGCTCTGACCCCTTGAGAAGAAAGAGAAGGGCCCAACAGGAAATTTTGAGATAAATCTTAAATTCTTTCAGAAAAGAAACAATGATCCTGTATGAAGAACATTTAACACTTGGCATTAAAAACCAGGGGAGTGATACAATCCCTCTTGGCCTCTTGTTCTTTCATACCTCGACATTTTATTGCAATTTTACTACTATGATTTTCTGCCATTTTTAAATAAATTAAAAAAAACCACAAAAAACGTGACTGCAAATCTATTCTCTATACATGAAAATTATGTGATATTTTCAACAAGAATCCTGTTGTTTGTATCTTTTAAAGTAAACTCAGTCAAGTTGCTGAAATTTTTTTTTTAAATTGTACAGAGAAAATAAAAATAATTTTGTTGACTCGGTGACGTCACGAGGCTTTATATTTTATTGCATAGGTAGTCATGCAATAAAGTCTCAGACGATATGAATGTATTGCTCGAGACCAGTCAGTAATACATGTGTGGGATGAGAGGAAATGATGTTTGTGATAAATATTCTCTCCTGTTATGACTGAACAGCTTGAGGAGGAACGCATTAAAGAACAAAAAAAAGTGAGTGAAGAGTCGGAGAAAAGGAACAAGCTGTTTATGGAGAAACACACATTGGAACAGAGCAATATCGAACTTTTAAGTGAAATTACACGACTTAAGACTGAGGATATCAGAAAACGGTATTCAAAGGTAATACCCATTTATGTTTCTTACTTAATCCTTTAGACCATGCAGCATTCTTTCGTCATTATGAGCATACATTATATGAACTGTTTCCTGGTTAGGTTTGTGAATTTAGCACTATTCTGTTATTACAGAAATGTGAGGAGGGCAGTGACTGTCAGGTAACAAAGACAAGGAGTGGGATTTTGGTTTGACTGTGTGTCTGATAAAATTGTGTTTCTATGCCATAACAACAACAAAATGTTAACCTTTAAGTTAATTTATTTCGTATTTTGTGACAATGTTAATAATTTTCAGGACTCACTGAGTTTGATCACAACTTTCTAACACCACATCCATTTCAGTGGAGTAACTGGAGAAAATGTTACCGATTTGCTTCTAAATTGACTCCTTCATTAAAGGAAACAAACATTTATATTTGCCATAACTGCCTACCCCTACAAGGAGTTGAAATTATATACCTCCTACCCATCATATGGAGTTATCATGTTTTACTACTACTTTTTATGTTTATAACATCACCATTGTATCCCATATTACATGAATTTGTCATGAGTTTCACATGTACATTGTGATATGATGTATCTCAAAGGAAGGCATATGAATATGTGTACTGTGACAGATTAATGTGTCATTAATACAGAAAGATTAAAATAAGGGGAATTTAAAAAAAAAAAAATCCACAACTAACCTTAATGATTCCTAACAAGCACCCCGCCCACTCCCTCCCTTGTTACATTTTTAGGTCATGTGACCCGAAGGGTCAGGATGACCTATTGTCATCATGCACCGTCCGTCGTCGTGCGCCGTGCGTAAACTTTTCATTCAAACAACTTCATCTCAATAACCGGAAGGCCCAGGGTACTCATATTTGGCCTATAGGTTGCTTGGATGGAGGGCTACCAAGTTTGTTAAAAAAATGACCTTGACCTTCTTTAAACAACTTCTTGTGAATAACTAAGAGGCCTACAGACCTGATATTAGGTCTGTGGCATGCTGGGATTAAGGGCTACCAAGTTTGTTAAAAAAATGACCTTGACCTTCAGTCAAGGTCACGGGGGTCAAATAGGCTAAAATCTTTAAAAGACTTCTTCTCAAGAACCAGAAGGCTCAGAGTACTGATATTGGACCTGTGACATGCTTGGATAAAGGGCTACCAAGTTTGTTCAAATGAATGACCTTAACCTTCATTCAAGGTCACAGGGGTCGAAAAGGCTAATATTTTTAAACGAATTCTTCTCAAGAATGACATGCTGGGATGAAGGGCTACCAGGTATGTTCCAATGAATGACCTTAACCTTCATTCAAGGTCACAGGGGTTAAAAAGGCCAAAATCTTTAAACAATTTCTTCTCAAGACCCAGAAGGCCCATGGTACTGATATTGGGCCTGTAGCATGCTTGGGTGAAGGGGTATCAAGTTTATTCAAAGGAATGACCTTGATCTTCATTTAAGGTCACGGGTGGCTAATAGGCTAAAATCTTTTAACGACTTCTTCTCAGGAACTTGAAGGCCGAAGGTACTGATATTGGGCATGTAGCATGCTGGGATGAAAGGCTACCAAGTTTATTCAAATGAATTACCTTGACCTTCAATCAAGGTTAGAGGGGTCAAATAGGCTAAAATCTTTAAACGACTATATTGTATTGTACTAATAGTCAGATGACCATTAAGGCCTATGGGCCTCTTGTTTTTGTGCCAACTGTGTAACAAGGTCTAATGCATTAAGCAGTTGATGAGTTATATTTGGCACAATTAAACAGGGTCAGCAAGTTTTGACATAAGTGTGCACTTTTGTTTTGAGATATAGTAATAGAACAGTTCACATAATTCATGCTGCTGGTAATGTTCTTTATTTCATACTTGTAAGTTGTTTTTATCAAAGTTAAAAACCAAACAAAACTAAGATCCATTTCAAAAATACTTTTAAGAGTGTGCAATGAATACCATATTCACGACTCTTCACTGTGTAACCTTTTTCAGGTTGAGATAGTTTTCTATATTTTGCCAGCTTCACATGATACTTTTATATTACAGGAGAGCCAGGACAGTAACGATAGCCAGGTAAGCTTGATTTTGTATAAATTCTTTATACTGCAAGGTTATCATATGATAAGTGATTGATCTGTAACATCATGAAATAGGGGGCATTATTTCTTTGACCAATGCTTTTCTTGTCATTTGTGTTTGTCCATATGATGCTCTTGTAGAATTTAAATCAATGACCTCAGCCTACGCCCTTGGTCATTATTTATTCTACTCGCGCAATATAACACCATATTGACCTATATAAAGGTCCACAATTGATATGTAATCTACTGAAACTCAGGTATCATATAGATAATCGTATTTTGCTGTTTTACTATTTCCCAGCAATACAGAGGCTCCCTAATGGTCCCTATATAGTAATGGATATTGCATTTTGGGACCAATCAGTCAACAGGATAGCTGACAGGCTGCCATGTTCGGTTTTGATAATTAAAATTTGTTATTGCTTCTTTTCAGTAGGCACTGAAGGGATCTTTCTAAAATTTCATATATAGGCTCCACATCCATGGGCCATAGTTGTGAATATTGCATTAAGAGATCAATTTGTCAACGAGATGGCTGACAGGCCTACATCTTAGATTTTGATAGTTGAAGTTTGTTACTGCTATTTCTCAAAAAAACCCTGATGGAAACATTCTCCAATTGCATTTGTAGTTTAAGGGTAAAAAGCAGTATTTTATTCTCTCTTTTCATTGTCAAGTATGGATCATTCTTTGGTGGGCACCAAGATTCTTCTAGGATCTCTTGTTTTGTAGCTATAGTGTAACCTTGACACACGTACAGTATGAACACTAATACAGCAAAACTAACTGTATTATTCTTGTCATTTAGATTCCCTCTGGAGACGAGGACAACGACATATTACGAAAACGTATGTGTGTACGAGTCTCAATACATAGTATATATATATCGACTGATTAAAAAAAATGGCATGTAACATATATAGGTACCTTGATAAAGAGGAAAAGGAGGTAGGCTACATGTATAGATGATATGTATCTGTTTCTTAAACATTATGTACCTATTTAGATCAACTGTTCATATAATGTACCATTGTAAATAAATATCTTAGACATATCACAGTGTATTAATAAACAGTACTACTTCTATAATTCAACAAAATGTATCTACTTCATATTATAATTATTACATATCAGAGTATGTTCAAAATCATAACCGTCAGTTGTCTGGAACATCTACAAGATTTTGAAGAGTTTTTAGACCAATAGACATTAATATCTTTATATGGTTGAAATATATTCCAGAGACTTAATTACTAAGTAGAGAATACATTTCAGTTTTGAGTATCAGAATATGTATTTTGTATTTTGCACAGACAAAAGAAAAGCTTTTAACATCTCCACACGTGTCGGTCTAGGTACTATTGTTCGTAGCTACAGTAGTCCAGATGAAAAGAATACTTCGACAATAGCTGATGAAGTGGCAATTACAATGGCAAGAAAATTTAGAAGTAGGTAATAGGAAGGGAAAGTAAAGGTGTCCTGCATTATATTACTATAATGTATATAGCGTCAATGTTAATGGAGGGTCAAGTCTGTTTTTATAGCGCCGTTACAACAAGTGTTCCTGTTAACACTCATTCTCTTGATAGACACGTTGGCTGGTAGTTGATGTAGTAGGCTGGTAATGATGCAGTAGATTAGATTTTAGTTGACATGTAACAAAGGTGCTGATTGGCTGAAGCATCGGCAGCCCGACTGATTGGCCCCCCGACTTACAAGATCGCCAACAACATTGAGAATTAGGCGGAGCCAGTGGATCTTTGATGTTCAAACCGGACCCTGATGTACAATGTGTTTGATCACGTTGTGTACTATTTCATTTTGTTTACAATGTATACAGTCTATCGCTGTATTCAAAATTCGTTGTTGTTTTGTTTCACTTATTAAGCAATTTTTTTGAGGATTAGAAATTATTCATAAATTATTGGCCATTTCTCTCGACTTTGGGAAATATTCATACTGTAGCTTATCTACCAACGTTCCAATGGTTCAAATTTTGCATCGTGTATATAAATGTGTGAGGTTTATATCTTTTTATTCTTCTATCCGTTGTAATGTTACATGTAATGCAAAGCTGAATCTAGCTACGTTGTAGCGGAAAAGGAATCAACTTTTGCCTGACTTTTCCACTGCAAGCGTTTGGTGTGGAAACCAAATCAGGTACGGCTGAAAATAGATTATGTCTTGTCAAAATATATTCCTGTCAAACACGGTTTTAACACATACCTGGGTGTTAGTAGGGGATGTTATTCTAGTTGTAGATGTCGAGTTTGAATGCATCGCCTAAATACTAATAGATCTAATTCAATTTGATTCATTTTTGCGCGACCCTCATGGGTAATATTCTCGGAGGATTGCCCATGCGCGGCGGTAGTTTACAAAATATCGGTTGAGTTTAGGGGAGAATTTGTCAACACTAGATTCAAATGCATCTATCTGATTAAATATACTTGTGACAAAGTTAAAAAATCTATGCCTACAGCTGGAATAGCATCCCCTTCTAACATCCAGGTATGTACCAAAGCCAAGTTTTATCGGAATATATTTTGACAAGACACGATGGTCGGTCGTACATTGTACCTGATTTTGTTTCCCACACCTTGTGGTAAAATTATAATTATAAGTCAGACGCAGGCGATATCTTTTCTGTACAACTTCTGACTAACTTTATATATCTCCCATAGTTACTCCCATACTTGAAAGGGTATCTCCCATAGTTGACAGGGTATCTCCCATAGTTGACAGGGTATTCCAATACTTGACAAGTATTCCCATACTTGACAGGGTTACTCCTATACTTGACAGGGTTACTCCCATACTTGACAGGGTATCCCCCATAGTTGACAGGGTATTCCCATACTTGACCGGTTACTCCCATACTTTTTTTTTTTAATTTATTTTTTTTCATTTTTTTTTAAATAATATACACAAGACAACATTGACAAGAGATACATGAAAGACAAATATAATAAATGTTACATATGAACAATTATTCAAAATCAAATATTTAATTGTACTTAGAATTATCCTATTAAACATTACATAGTACACACATATTGACTACACACTTAGACTATCTATCAAGAGTTGTTTCCCTTCCTATAATGAAGTGACAAAGTGAATAAGGGAGACAACTCTTGATAAAGCAGAGAAAGTACACCAAGGACAAGACAGAAAAAGGGGATAAACCTAGGTCAGAGACATTTCAAGAACTATTATTAAAATGTTACTATTTATATATTCAACCAATTTTGTAGTTCTGCAAGTATCAGTGGTTTACGCTTTAGATTACTATTGGATATTATAATATTGTGAGCTTTTAATTCAAATTTAATGTGATTTTTAGACTGTTTATGCTAAGTTCTTTTTCAAGACATTTACAACTGTAAATGTCTTGTTTTACTAGAAGCAGTATCAAGTTTTCAGCATGAAAATTAGAATGAGAACCATCTTGTTTGCTGAAAATAAAATCTTGTTTTTCAAATCTAAGACTTAAATTATTAGTAATTATCGATATTCTTACTTGTTCAATCAAATTTGATACATTATCACAGTCCCAAAATATATGAGTGATTGTTTCTGGATATGTGTTACAAAAAGTACATCGATTGTTGTTTAATTTACCAATTTTTAATAAAAATGATTTTGTAGTTAGTATTCTGTGATTAATTCGGAATTGTAACCATTGAAGTTTGGAGCTAGTAGTAGCATTAAAAGGGTGTTTATAAATATTTCCCCATTCATCTCGATCAATTTCAAAATCTTGATTCCATTTATTTTGTGCAATAGGTATAACTTTGTTTTTTCTAAGAACAGTATATATATTTTGAAGACTTTTTTTACAATTTATAATTAATTTGAGATTTATTGGTATGTTGGGAAGAGCTATATTTTTTCAAAGTTAAAATTTTGATGATTGTTTCCTATGAAAATGTTATTGTTTTTTATTCCTTGATATTCCAGAAAATTGGTCTGAATATTGTACTTTTCACGAAATTGTACTAGACTATATATAGATTTGTTTGCTATCAACATGTTATAGATAAAAAGTATACCCTTTTCATACCATAACTTCTTAAAAATAAACTTTATGATTTATTTTGATCTCACTATTAAACCAAATAGGGTTTTCTGAAATATTTGTTTTGTAAATATTACTTGCACTTAAAGTCATACACCAAGCCTCTAGAACATCTCTCCAAAACAAATTTTTGCAATTTTTAGACTGTTTTTAAGTGTTCAATACCAGTATTTGCTTATTTTTGTTTGTCAAATAGAGATCTTAAAATAGTATCCCAGTTTCCTACTTTACAATAAATTCGTCTAATCCAAGAAACTTTTAGAGCAGTTATAAAAGATTTTAGATGAACCATTTTAAGCCGCTCTTCCTCATATTTTTTAATAATTACGTCTCTTTTAATTCGATCTGGTTTACCATTCCATAAAAAATCAAAGCACAGACTATTAATTTGTTTAATTTACAAATTATCAGGATTAGGAAGCGATATAAATAAATGGTTGAACTGGGATATTAGTAAAGATTGCAAGTTTTTGTCGAAATTCAATTGGATTATTCTACTAAGATCTACATCATATTCAATTCCCAATAGATTAAAGCAAGTGGTTCCCCATTTCAAGTTAAAATTAGCATTAAACATATTATTACTGTATTTCATACTGCCAATCCAAATTACCTGGGTCTTAGAGAAATTCATTTTTAAACCAGATATATTAGCATAGAAATTTAGTGATTTGAGAGTTTGATCTAAAGATTTTTCAGAGCCATCTAAAATAACAGACGTGTCATCCGCAAATTGTGATAATAGAATTTCATCTTCATGTATAAGTATACCTTTAATATTTTCATTATTTCTTAGTAGTATGGATAAAATTTCTGCACATAAAATAAAGATATATGAAGAGACGGGGTCACCTTGACGACAGCCACGCTCTATATGGAAAAAGTTAGATAGATTTCCCCCAATATTTACTGCTGACTGTATATTCTTTCTAAATAGTTTTTATCCATTTGATTATTGTTGGACCGAAATTAAAGTACTTGAGAGTTTTATCAATAAAGTTCCAGGATACCGAGTCGAAAGCTTTTTCAAAGTCTATTAAAAGTAGAAGTCCAGGTATATTATTTTCCTCTGTGTACTGCATAACATAATATATTAACCTTGTATTTTGGCCTATATATCTTCCAGGGATAAATCCAGTTTGATTATTGCTAATTAATTTACTGATTACTTTTTTGAATCGTTCTGCAATTGCACCAGATGCTAATTTATATATATTATTTAAAAGTGTTATCGGCCTCCAATTACTTAATTCATCACAAGGTTTATTGCCTTTTGGTCCCAATTGCTTTCAAAATATTTTCAAAAATTCCACTGTAAAACCGTCTGAGCCAGGACTTTTATCATTTTTCATTTTTAGCAGTGTATTCTTTTATTCATTTAGAGTAAGGTGTCCTTCAATATTTAAAGATTCTTGCTCAGATAATTTAGAAACAGTATAAGATTCTAGCAGTTGTTCAAGATTAACATTATTTAGTGTTGTGTTTTCTTTATATAAGTTTTTATAGTAATTTTCAGATTCATCAAGAATTTTTTTTTATCAGAGATTACCATTCCATACTCTTTAGTTATGTATGGAATAATTTTACTGGTGTAGTTGCGAGATTCTAAGTTACAGAAATATGAAGTTGGTTTTTCTCCCTCCCTTATCTATTTTGCTCTAGATCTTATCATGCTGCCATTTATCTTTTGCTTTCTAATTTCTTCTAATTCCTTCTTTTTATCTTCTAACTTGTCTACTGATGCATTATTTGGCCCTGTTTTTTCCAATTCCCTAATTTCATTAATTAAAGTTTGTTCCCTTTCGTTAGATTTTTTTTATATGAGTTGAGTACGATATAGTTTTACCCCGAATTTCCATCATTAGAGTTTCTAAAAAAAGTTGGTCGTTTATTTTAAATACTATAAGATCTGACGATATATCTTTTATATTATCAATATTATATACGGGTACTGCATACTGTGATTTGATATTTCTATTGTAGATTCAATAAGGTTTAAAATTCATTATCAAATAAGAGAGAATTATTAAATTTCCATAGACCTTTTCCACGTTTGAAGTTATTAAATGACAAGTTAATTATTGAGAAAGAATGATCCGAACAATAACCTGGTTCAATTTTTGAAGAAGGGAGACTTGGTAAAAAGCTATCTGAAATCAGTATATAATCTAATCTGGCCTGTTTGTGTGGATTTTTTCTACGCCAAGTATCTCTTTTAGTATTAGGGTTCTTTTCTCTAAATGTGTCTACTAGTCCAAAAGTGTCTTTATATTCCAAAACTTTCTTTCTTGCATTTGGGTTGTTTATGTATTTATAGTTATCACAATCTAATTTAGGATCAAATATCATGTTAAATTCTCCACATATTACATATTTGTCATTTCCAAACTCTTCTATAATATCAAATATCTCGTCATAAAAAGGAGGTTGGTCAATGTTAGGTCCATATAAAGTAATTAAAGATATTTTTTCTTTCTGAACTGTTATATTTAAGGCTAAAATATTACTGTTATTATCCTTCTTTTCCTGTAAAATTTGATATTCAAAATCATTATTGAAAAGTATAGCAGTTCCTCTGGAGTTAGAATTAAATGAGTTGAATACACAGTCCAAACCCCAGTTAGAATGAATAGTTAGAATTTTCCTTCTCAGATGTAAAATGTGTGTCCTGGAGGCAATAAATATTGTACTGTTTAGTTCTTAAATAAGAAAACACGACTTTTCTTTTTGAGAAATCTCCAAGACCCTGGCAGTTGGTAGATAGAATCTTTAAACTTTCAACGACAGGCATGACACATGGCGTGATGAATGACCTAGGTTTAGCATATAAACAAACACAAATGAAAAAATACTAACATTAAACAAAAATACAAACAAAGGCATAATGGAACAGTCAAAACAGGTCACGAAGAAAGGCTAGAACTCGAAAACCCACCGTAAAGTTGTAAACATGTGATCTACGATGACATAGATTAAAACGTTTTCCTGATACAGCACAATGCGTTCGATTCACGTGTAATTTCAGAATTGCAGATATTTAGACTGATTGCTGAGGTTACTCCCATACTTGACAGGGTATCCCCCATACTTGACAGGGTTAACTTCCATACTTGACAGGGTTAACTTCCATACTTGACAGGGTTACTCCCATACTTGACAGGGTTACTTCCATACTTGACAGGGTTACTCCCATATTTGACAGGGTTAATCCCATACTTGACAGGGTTACTTTCATACTTGACAGGGTTACTCCCATACTTGACAGGGATATCTTCCATACTGACAGGGTTAACTTTCATTCTTTTTCTGTCCCTGTAGTTTTCCCCAAAAATGTTAAAAACTGCACATACTGTGATTTCAAAAAAGGCAAATGTTTATTTACTAAATATATCAACTTTTTAGGTCACCTGAGATGAAGTCTCAAGTGACCTATTCTTATCGCCTTTTGTCAGTCGTCGTGCGTCTTGCGTCGTGCATCGTGCGTTGTGCGTCGTGCGTTGTATGTCCATAAACAATTTACATTTTCAATGAAATTTTGCACAAACCTTCTAAGGCATAAGGCCAATCAAAATTGTGAATTATATGGTCCCCACCCCCCAGGGGGCTGTGGGAGGGGCCAAAAGGGGTAAAATTGAGTAAAGTTTCAAAAATCTTCTTCTCTACTCACAGATGTGGTAGAATCAAATACTCTTCATAGATAGAAAGATCTTAAGGTCCTTTACAAAAATTGTGAATTACATGACCCTGGGGTCTCACGTTTCCCCCTGGGGAGGGGGTCAAGTTTACTATAGTTTATATAGGGAAAACACATTTATGAGCACTTTTTGCTCAATTTTCATAGGAAACGAGTCAAACTTGCTTAGAATTATTAGCCTGAGATAGCATTTTAACATCGTCCTATCTGACCCTCTGGGTGAAGAGGGGCAGGGCCAAAGAAAGGTAAAATATGTTTAAACTTCAAATATCTTCTTCTAAAATTCTGGAAATGGTAGAATAAAAATCGCTTTATAGATAAAAAGGTCTTAAGATGTTTTATAAAAATTGTGAATTATATGACCCTAGGGTCTCACGTTTCCCCTTGGGGAGGGGGTCAATTTTACTTTAGTTTAAATAGGAAAAATATATTAATGAACATTATGAACATTATTTTCATAGGAAATGAGTCAAACTTGATTAGAATTATTAGCCTGAGATATAGCACTTTAACATCCATATCAGTCCTCAATGACCCCCTGGGGACCAGAGGGGCAGGACCAAACAGGGTCAAAATGATTAAAATTTCAAAAAATACTTCTAAGTTCACAAGTTTGATGGAAGCAAATACTCTTCATAGACTAAAAAGTCAAATTAAATAAAATTTTATAAATCACTGACCAACTTCAAGGCCTAGTATATAGTGTTTATATGTCTTTAAATTTGTTTCATTATATATTCAAACTCAGGTGACCGTTAAGGCCCATGGGCCTCTTGTTATTTTACTTTGTCAAAAACTTGATTAAAATTGTTGCACTGTAACAAAAAGGAATCTAAATCAATTTGACATATTCAAAATCAAAGAATAATTAACACATATTGTATCAAAACCATTTTAATAGTCTTTTTACTGGATAATCATCAACGAAATATGTGAAGACATATGAACTTCCGATTGTGATGATCATTAGGTCAAAGTTCAGCAGGCACATGAAGCATGACTTAGGGATCAAAGGTGATATGAAAGTTCAATTGAACTACACAGTTTACTGTTTGTCATTTGCAAAAAAAGGTCGACCAGAAAGCGGAAGCTCAAAAACCACGACGTTGTGGAACGACTTCGTCATCCAGCTGTTCCACTAATCTCGTTTCTCGTTGTATAAGAGTGTCATAATTATAAATGTAATATCAAAACCTTTCAATAATTTTTATTTTCAATAATTATTGTAATGTAAATATATGATTTGAATGTATTTTTCTAATTTTCATAGTGGCAATGAATACCAGAAGCTATCTACATATCTTACGAGGAGCGCTAACGCGCTCCACGGGATATGTAACGTTAGATAGCTTCTGCTATTCATAGCCGCTATGAAAATTAGAACAATACATTCAATCCCTATATGATGTTTTACAAGTTCTGGTGTGCAACAAATATGTTCCACGCATGCAGGCTGTCTTGCCCTCAGTAAGACAGAGAAATCTTACCCTCAACGGAGGTGAAGCTGTCTCTGTTCGATGGGGTAGAAAACTCCATATTTAGGTGGGATAGGGAAAAGACAGCTCTCACAGACTAGACAATAGCATGATTGGAGATATAAAGGGCTGTGTCTATTATGTATTAGAATTGATTTGATCTTGTCTATATCTCTTTCAAAAATAGTATGCTTCATTTTATACTGTGGCTTCTTTTTCATTTAAAGAAGATGAGGATGATTATAATGCACCAAGAAAGATCTGTCGACAGCGCAAGCTTATAGACGGCCAGTTTGTAACTGAGGACGTGGAGAACACAGGTGAAGAAGATAAATCCTTCAAGTCAGACGAGTCGTACCATACATCAGAAGATAACAGTCAGTATCCAGTACTGGACGACATGCTGGCCTCATACATACAGTCATCGTAAGTCACAATAGCTGTAGCTGGCCTCATACATACAGTCATCATAAGTCACAATAGCTGTAGCTGGCCTCATACATACAGTCATCATAAGTCACAATAGCTGGCCTCATACATACAGTCATCATAAGTCACAATAGCTGTAGCTGGCCTCAAATATACAGTCTTAGTAAGTCACAATAGCTGTAGCTGGCCTCATACATACAGTCATCATAAGTCACAATAGCTGTAGCTGACCTCATACATACAGCCTTAGTAAGTCACAACAGCTGTGACTGGCCTCATACATACAGTCATCATAAGTCACAATAGCTGTAGCTGGCCGCAAATATACAGTCATCGTAAGTCACAATAGCTGTGACTGGCCTCATACATACAGTCTTAGTAAGTCACAATAGCTGTAGCTGACCTCATACATACAGTCATCATAAGTCACAATAGCTGTAGCCTTATACATACAGTCATCATAAGTCACAATAGCTGTGACTGGCCTCATACATACAGTCTTAGTAAGTAACAATAGCTGTAGCTGGCCTCATACATACAGTCATTTTAAGTCACAATAGCTGTAGCTGACCTCAAATATACAGTCATCATAAGTCACAATAGCCGTAGCTGACCTCATACATACAGTCTTATTAAGTCACAATAGCTTTAGCTGGCCTCATACATACAGTCATCGTAAGTCAAAATAGCTTTAGCTGGCCTCATACATACAGTCATCATAAGTCACAATAGCTTTGACTGGCCTCATACATACAGTCTTAGTAAGTCACAATAGCTGTATCTGGCCTCATACATACAGTCATCATAAGTCACAATAGCTGGCCTCATACATACAGTCATCGTAAGTCACAATAGCTGTAGCTGACCTCATACATACAGTCATCATAAGTCCCAATAGCTGTGACTGGCCTCATACACACAGTCATTGTAAATTGTAAGTCAGAATAGCTGCCTGTAGTTCCTAAGTTGAGTTTTAAGAAATTTCTTTCACTTGTTTTTGCTAGGTTTGTTGTAAAGTGACCTTAGCCAAAGTTGTTTACGTGCATGGCCCTCATAATATGTAAACTATAAATGTAAAAATCAAAAAGTAATTACTGGTTCTCATCAATGAGCTAAAATCTGGAAGTGAATTAGATAAGGACAAGTTTTACCAATTTTTAGCTCGCCTATTCGAAGAATAAGGGGAGCTAATGTTGTCACCCCGGCGTTGGCGTCAGCGTTGGCGTCCCATTTCATGTTAAAGTTTTTGAGCAAGTTTCTGTTTCGTCAATTGTTTAAGCTTAATTAAGTCATCATAAATGTTTATGATTTTATTTTCCTAATGTGTATGGATGCTGAACGTGATAATACAACCAATTTGGGGCCCTTTAGGGTTTTTTTGAGTCTGTTCATTTGTCATATTTCCATGTTAAAGTTTTTGAGCAAGTTTCTATTTTGTCTATTGTTTAAGCTTAAGTCATCATAAATGTTTATGATTTTATTTTCCTAATGTGTATGGATGCTGAACGTGATAATACAACCAATTTGGGGCCCTTTAGGGGGTTTTTGAGTCTATTAATTTGTCATATTTCCATGTTAAAGTTTTTGAGCAAGTTTCTATTTTGTCAATTGTTTAAGCATAAGTCATCATAAATGTTTATGATTTTATTTTCCTAATGTGTATGGATGCTGAATGTGATAATACAACAAATTTGGGGTCCTTTAGGTTTTTTTTGAGTCTGTTAATTTGTCATATTTCCATGTTTAAATAGTAAATACTTGAACATCAACTTCTTTTGAATAGGCGAGCTTTGCTGTTCTCCAACAGCTCTTGTCATTGTACAAATGCACAATTTCTTTGCCTCGAAAACTGTATAGTGATCTGCTATAGTTTGTCAAAGTGCATAAGCAAGGAAATATTATGAGGAGATAACTGAGTTTAATGTTCACTGATGAGATGATTTATCACGATGCTGAACAAAGTATTATCCTATGGGAACACAAGATGTTTTTTAAAATTCCTACGAAAATAGGGAACCATGGGAAAGCTGTGTATCTTTACGTATTTTGATGTTTTCCATGTGCTCTTATCCTGTTTCAGTGAGTCAGATAATGCTTCGACGTACACAATAAAAATATCTACCCCCATACTGAAGGACAAAATAGAAATCACAGGTGGGAACATGACAGGAATCTACGTTAAAAGAATCATCAAGAAAAAAATACCCCACATTCAAGAAGGGGATAAAATACTGTCGGTAAGATTAAAATATTTCTATTTAGTCAAAAATGTCATGTTTTTATATAAGGCTATATACACCAAATGGCAGCTCCGTGTGTATATTTCAAAAGGAGTTATAATGGTCTGTTAATCATACAGAAGACATTGACCTTTAGGTAGTAGTATTCATCACTGATGTATGGGCCCTACACACAGACCTGGTGTAATTATTGTTTGACCTTGACCTTTAGGTAGTAGTATTCTTCACTGATGTATGGGCCTTACACACAGACCTGATGTAATTGTTGTTTGATATTGACCTTTAGGTAGGAGTATTCTTCACTGATGTACAGGCCATGCACACAGACCTGTTGTAATTATTGTTTGACCTTGACCTTTAGGTAGGAGTATTCATCACTGATGTATTGGCCTTACACACAGACCTAGTGTAATTATTGTTTGACCTTTAGGTAGTAGTATTCTTCACTGATGTATGGGCCTAAAACAGACCTGATGTAATTATTGTTTGACCTTTAGGTAGTAGTATTCTTCACTGACGTATGGGCCTTACACACAGACCTGGTGTAATTAATTTTTGACCTTGACCTTTAGGTAGTTGTATTCTTCACTGATGTATGGGCCCTACACACAGACCTTATGTAATTATTGTTTGATCTTGACCTTTAGGACGGAGTATTCATCACTGATGTATGGGCCTTACACACAGACCTGATGTAATTCTTGTTTGACCTTGACCTTTAGGTAGGAGTATTCATCACTGATGTATGGGCCCTACACACAGACCTGATGTAATTATTGTTTGACCTTGACCTTTAGGTGTGAGTATTCATCACTGATTATGGGCCTATCACACAGACCTGGTGTAATTATTGTTTGACCTTGACCTTTAGGTAGGAGTATTCATCACTGAAGTATGGGCCCTACACACAGTCCTGAAGTAATTATTGTTTGTCATTGACCTTTAGGTAGGAGTATTTTTCACTGATGTATGGGCCTTACAAACAGACCTGGTGTAATTATTGTTTGACCTTTAGGTAATAGTATTCATCACTGATGGATGGGCCTTACACACAGACCTAGTGTAAGTATTGTTTGACCTTTATGTAGTAGTATTCTTCACTGATGTATGGGCCTTACACACAGACCTGGTGTAATTATTGTTTGACCTTTAGGTAGTAGTATTCTTCACTGACGTATGGGCCTTACACACAGACCTGATGTAATTATTGTTTGACCTTGACCTTTCGGTAGTAGTATTCTTCACTGATGTATGGGCCTTACACAAAGACCTGATGTAATTATTGTTTGACCTTCAGGTTGTAGTATTCTTCACTGACGTATGGGCCTTACACACAGACCTGATGTAATTATTGTTTGACCTTGACCTTTCGGTAGTAGTATTCTTCACTGATGTATGGGCCTTACACACAGACCTGATGTAATTATTGTTTGACCTTGACCTTAAGGTAGTAGTATTCTTCACTGATGTATTGGCCCTACACACAGACCTGATGTAACTATTGTTTGACCTTGACCTTCAGGTAGTAGTATTCTTCAATGACGTATGGGCCTTACACACAGACCTGATGTAATTATTGTTTGACCTTGACCTTTCGGTAGTAGTATTCTTCACTGATGTATGCGCCTTACACACAGACCTGATGTAATTGTTGTTTGATATTGACCTTTAGGTAGGAGTATTCTTCACTGATGTACAGGCCATGCACACAGACCTGGTGTAATTATTGTTTGACCTTGACCTTTAGGTAGGAGTATTCATCACTGATGTATTGGCCTTACACACAGACCTAGTGTAATTATTGTTTGACCTTTAGGTAGTAGTATTCTTCACTGATGTATGGGCCTAAAACAGACCTGATGTAATTATTGTCTGACCTTTAGGTAGAAGTATTCTTCACTGACGTATGGGCCTTACACACAGACCTGGTGTAATTAATTTTTGACCTTGACCTTTAGGTAGTTGTATTCTTCACTGATGTATGGGCCTTACACACAGACCTTATGTAATTATTGTTTGATCTTGACCTTTAGGACGGAGTATTCATCACTGATGTATGGGCCTTACACACAGACCTGATGTAATTATTGTTTGACATTGACCTTAAGGTAGTTGTATTCATCACTGATGTATGGGCCTTACACACAGACCTGATGTAATTATTGTTTGACCTTGACCTTTAGGTAGGAGTATTCATCACTGATGTATGGGCCCTACACACAGACCTGATGTAATTATTGTTTGACCTTGACCTTTAGGTGTGATTATTCATCACTGATTATGGGCCTATCACACAGACCTGGTGTAATTATTGTTTGACCTTGACCTTTAGGTAGGAGTATTTATCACTGCAGTATGGGCCCTACACACAGTCCTGAAGTAATTATTGTTTGTCATTGACCTTTAGGTAGGAGTATTTTTCACTGATGTATGGGCCTTACACACAGACCTGGTGTAATTTTTGTTTGACTTTTAGGTAGTAGTATTCCTCACTGATGTATGGGCCTTACACACAGACCTGGTGTAATTTTTGTTTGACTTTTAGGTAGTAGTATTCTTCACTGACGTATGGACCTTACACACAGACCTGGTGTAATTTTTGTTTGACTTTTAGGTAGTAGTATTCTTCACTGACGTATGGACCTTACACACAGACCTGATGTTATTATTGTTTGACCTTTAGGTAGTAGTATTCTTCACTGACGTATGGGCCTTACACACAGACCTGGTGTAATTTTTGTTTGACTTTTAGGTAGTAGTATTCTTCACTGACGTATGGACCTTACACACAGACCTGATGTAATTATTGTTTGACCTTGACCTTAAGGTAGTTGTATTCTTCACTGATGTATGGGCCTTACACACAGACCTGATGTAATTATTGTTTGACCTTGAACTTTAGGTAGGAGTATTCATCACTGATGTATTGGCCCTACACACAGACCTGATGTAATTATTGTTTGACCTTGACCTTTAGGTAGTAGTATTCTTCACTGATGTATGGGCCTTACACACAGACCTGATGTAATTATTGTTTGACCTTGACCTTTAGGTAGGAGTATTCATCACTGATGTATGGGCCCTACACACATACCTGATGTAATTATTGTTTGACTTTGACCTTAACCTTTAGGTAGGAGAATTCATCACTGATGTAAGGGCCTTACACACAGACCTGATGTAATAATTGTTTGACCTTGACCTTTAGGTAGGAGTATTCATCACTGATGTATGGGCCCTACACAGAGACCTGATGTATTTATTGTTTGATTTTGACCTTGACCTTTAGGTATGAGTATTCATTACTGATGTATGGGCCTATCACACAGACCTGGTGTAATTATTGATTGACCTTGACATTTAGGTAGGAGTATTCATCACTGATGTATGGGCCCTACACACAGACCTGGTGTAATAATTGTTTGACCTTGACCTTTAGGTATGAGTATTCATCACTGATGTATGGCCCCTACACACAGACCTTATGTAATTATTGTTTGACTTTGACCTTGACCTTTAGGTAGGAGTATTCATCACTGATGTATGGGCCCTACACACAGACCTGATGTAATTATTGTTTGACCTTTAGGTAGTAGTATTCATCACTGATGTATAGGCCTTACACACAGACCCAGTGTAATTATTGTTTGACCTTTATGTAGTAGTATTCTTCACTGATGTATGGGCCTTACACACAGACCTGGTGTAATTATTGTTTGACCTTTAGGTAGTAGTTTTCTTCACTGACGTATGGGCCTTACACACAGACTTGATGTAATTATTGTTTGACCTTGACCTTTAGGTAGTAATATTCTTCACTGATGTATGGGCCTTACACACAGACCTGATGTTATTATTGTTTGACCTTTAGGTAATAGTATTCATCACTGATGTATGGGCCCTACACACAGACCTCGTGTAATTATTGTTTGACCTTGACCTTTAGGTAGTAGTATTCTTCACTGATGTATGGGCCTTACACAACGACCTGATGTAATTATTGTTTGACCTTGACCTTTAGGTAGGAGTATTCACCACTGGTGTATGGGCCTTACACACAGACCTGATGTAATTATTGTTTCACTTTGACCTTGACCTTTAGGTATGAGTATTTATCACTGATGTATTGGCCCTACACACAGACCTGATGTAATTATTGTTATACCCGCCCAACGAAGTTGGCGGGGGATATACAAATGGGTTCCGTCCGTCCGTCTGTCCGTCTGTCGAATGGTTTCCGGAGCATAACTCTAAAACCAGTAGAGATATTTCCACGAAACTTCATACACACATTGGTCTTATGGTCTAGTAGTGCCTTTTGCTATTTTTAGGTTTTCTTTTTTTGCATTTTTTCCGTAACCATGGAAACATTGCTGAAAATATCATATTTTTGTACCAGGTTCATTTCTGGAGCATAATTCTAAAACCAGATGAGATATTTCCACGAAACTTCATAGACACATTGGTCTTATGGTCTAGTAGTGCCTTTTGCTATCTTAAGGTTTTCACTTTTTGTACTTTTTTCTGTAACCATGGAAACATTTCTGAAAATGGCAGATTTTTGTACCAGGTTCGTTTCTGCAGCATAATTGGAAAACCGGTTGAGATATATGCACGAAACTCCATAGGCACATTAGTCTTATGGTCTAGTAGTGCCTTTTGCTATCTTAAGGTTTTCACTTTTTGTACTTTTTTCTGTAACCATGGAAACATTTCTGAAAATGGCAGATTTTTGTACCAGGTTCGTTTCTGCAGCATAATTGGAAAACCGGTTGAGATATATGCACGAAACTCCATAGGCACATTAGACTTATGGTCTAGTAGTGCCTTTTGCTATTTTAAGGTTTTCACTTTTTGTACTTTTTTCTGTAACCATGGAAACATTGCTGAAAATGGCAGATTTTTGTGTAAGAATCGTTTCCGGAGCACAACTCTAAAACCAGCAGAAATATTTCCATGAAACTTCATAGACACATTGTTCTTATGGTCTAGTAATGCCTTTTGCTATTTTTAGGTTTTCACTTTTTGTGCTTTTTTCTGTAACCATAGAAACATTGCTGAAACTCTAAAACCAGCTATTTTTAGGTTTTCATTTTTTGCACTTTTTCCTGGTTTTTTTCATACACATAATTTTCCACAATCAAACTTACTTCAGCTTTGATATCTCCATTGGCGGGGGATCTGAATGACTATGTCCTTGTTTGACTTTGACCTTGACCTTTAGGTAGGAGTATTCATCACTGATGTATGGGCCTATCATAGAGACCTGGTGTATTTATTGTTTGACTTTGACCTTGACCTTTAGGTAGGAGTATTCATCACTGATGTATGGGCCCTACACACAGACCTGATGTAATTATTGTTTGACCTTGACCTTTAGGTATGAGTATTCATCACTGATGTATGGGCCTATCACACAGACCTGGTGTAATTATTGTTTGACTTTGACCTTGACCTTTAGGTAGGGGTATTCATCACTGATGTATGAGCCTATCACACAGACCTGGTGTAATTATTGTTAGACCTTGACCTTTAGGTAGGAGTATTGATCACTGATGTCTGGGCCCATCACACAGACTTGAAGTAATTGTTGTTTGACCTTGACCTTTAGGTAGGAGTATTCATCACTGATGTATGGGCCCTACACACTGTCCTGATGTAATTATTGTTTGAAATGACCGTTAGGTAGGAGTATTCATCACTGATGTAATCACCAATCACACAGACCTGGTGTAATTATTGTTTGGCCTTGACCTTTAGGTAGGAGTATTCATCACTGATGTACAAGCCTTACACACAGATCTAGTGTATCGCACCTTTGAGGAGGCCACACACATCCTTCAGGCCCAGGCTGACCCCAGACATGCAAATGTGGTCGAGATCAAACTACAGAGAGATCCAAAGGGTAAAGTATATAATTCTTTAGTATGAAACAATGTAAGTCCAGTCCACAGTTTAAAAGGGTAGCCAATTACATGATTAAATGTGAAAAATTGCCAGTGGAAGGAAATCAAAAGGTCACTTCTCAGATTGAAGATGAAGATAAAATTTAAAAAAAAAAAATCATTGATTAAAGATTTTAAAGGTTTGTCAATTTGACAGTGGAAGATTCAAAAGATTAAATGTTGATTTTGGCACTGCTGAATTATACTAGTCATTGTGATGTTACATAAGTGGTATGCATATTTAGAAATATGTTGACCTAAGTTGTGCTCATGTTGACTTCCACATCTTGGTTTCTATGTTTAGCATATGACAGGGCACTTCAATGGATAATGCAGCATGGCAGTGGAGACCTTTTCTTTATCAGGTAGATGTGTGAATATTTTCTTTATCAACTCAATTTCTTGAGTTTTGATTAACCTATTGCAAACGACTGGAAAACTTATACCATACTCATGACAGTGTAGTGTTAGACCTCAATCTACATTCTAAATACCGGTACATACTTTGAGGAGAGGGAAAGATTCTGGCCTCGCTGGTATTGTAACAGGAGAGGAGAAATGTAGTGGCCAGAACGGGGCTTGAACCCTGGACATCGGAACAATAGCCAGATCACCCTTAAGCTTGATAAGTATAGGACCCAGAAGGATAATGGAGTCCCTGATATTGCTACTATTCATGGAATACTGAAGGGTTCTCAAACAAATCTGTCAAAAAGGTTTTTTTTGTTATTAATGTTCTGTACCATTTAAACACCCGTTTGTTTCAAGTTAACAAGAATAATTGAAAAGTAATGAGAGCCGTCACCAAACAGTATACATGTATCTGGTATAAGGTATTTATTCTATTGGACAAAAGTTGAAATATTCTAAACATAGCTGATATGAGAGTATTTTATCTGATCTGAAATATTCACTTCAGAAATGGATGTAAGGTCTCTTGTTTTCAATACTGATGAACTAATATTTGTGATTTTACAGAAGTAACTATAATTCAGAAAACGATAGCCACTGTACCAATATACAAACTGGAGATGTCTTTTGTGTTTCTTCAACCACCATGGGGACTGAGAGCAAACACTGGAAAGGTTTTAGATTTGACAAGGAGACTAACTCGTGGTCCACTGATCCAGTTACCTTACCAAACATCTCCGAGTAAGTCTTATCTTGTCTGTGTCAGTGCATCTACCTTAGTCCTGTAAATGCATCCTTCTTGTTAGTCTCCATCTAAGTACATTAATGAGGCTCTCCTATATCTTTTTTTCTGTTAGTGCTAGTGACTGATATAAATGCATCTCTATGGGAGCAGGTGTCAGACTTTGAGTAAACTTTGTTAACTCACCGTTGTTGACGTCATACGATTAGTCAGAGACTTTGTTGTTACCTGACTCTCTATATAATTGTAGATAAAGTAATGTCGACTGTTTCACATGAAATATTACTTGAAAATCTTTACAAATATATAAACTCTCAGAAACTATTGACTAGTTAATACTTCGTTGACTGGCGTGAAGAACTTTTGTATACTCTTAATTGTTGTAGTCATAATTAATTGTTGACCCAAATATTCTTTCGGCGAAAGACTTTCTTGCCAGCAGCTGCGCTGTGATAAGTTTAAGATTGCGGTTCAGGTAACAAAACAGTTGGTTCATGCTATATCAGTCAACAGTCAAAACTCTTTCCCCTAAGTTTTAGGACCAATCCTATAAACAGTTTATCAGGTTGGTCCTAACACCTCGGGAAAAGAGTTCTGACTGTTGACTGATATACCATGAAACAATTGTATATCATTGCATGTTTCTGAATACTAGGTAACTTCATTTGCCTCCAAGTAACTACATAAAACTGTAAACTTATATCTATTATTCAGAAGAGACAATCTCCACAGACAGGAGGCGGATGTTTTAAGATTTATTAAGGTAGTAGTCTACCGGTTTTGCCTCTGTTGGACTTCATCAGGACAAATAAAATTATCTGCTAAAGTATACAAATTGACGGCAAATTTCATTTATATTTATTACTTACATCAATTTATCATGTCAATAAAACTTACAAGATAATTGGTTAAAAACATTTCTCAACCTGATTACCTTTATCTTACCAGGGCTTTGAAGTTGAGGCGCGGATTGGTAGGAGGCAGGCAGCGCGGTCGAGCACAAGCATTCCGCCGTAAGTCTCAAAAAGAACTTTGTGTTTCAGGCATACTACAAATCTTACATCAATCAGAGGCTATATTTAACTGTAACAATCACTTGTCAAATATAAAAACGAATTAAGGTTTCATCCTGTTTATGTATTCTGATTAAAACAGGGGAGGAGGGGAAAGTGTTAGCCCTGTCCATTCTGTCCCACTGTAATAAGTCCCACTGGATTCGAATATTCAGTGTCTTGCATGTCTATTCACAATGAAAGATTAAAAAACATAAAAAATTTAAAGAACTATAGAATTAAAATCTTTGCATCCTCATTTTACATTTGAATAAACTTGCATTTAAGTTCATAATGAAACAACATGGCAGCAGCAATAAAATGGGCCTCTCATCTTTCTAAAATCTGTCTTTTCCCTTAGATTTTAGAAGTTTTGACTTACAACTCTGGTGTGGAATGCTTTGTAAACATCATGTTGTCCTATGTACCTGACTATGAATCTACTGTATTATGATTTATGTAAGAATCCGAGTCAATTGGAGTAAGAATACAGAAGTACTCAGTCAACCAATTTTACGTGAATTAAACCAATTTAATTATTGAACAATTGTTTTCATCTTTATGTTATTTCCAGTGCATGTTAATTCTTAACACTTTTTCAAGATTATTTCAATGTAAGAGTTTGCTAAATCGGTGAGAAATATTTATACCTAAGACTTCACATGTGAATTACAATATATTTTTTAACCTATCACCTGATTTTGGATTTTGTCCACATATAAGTCACACTGGATTAGAATAAAGCTGTGACTTATAATATGGCAAATACAGTACATACGTTTACTTACTCTATTTCAGATCGACCTTATTCAAGAGTGCTACCAACGAGATGTAAGTAACTTTGCTGTAAATTAAGTAGGCAAATGTCATATTACTGAACATTTGCTTTTATATGCTGAAGTTTATAATTGGCTATAGTCACAGTCAAATTCATTTGTAGGCTGATTTACAATATCCAACCCAATAAGCACTCCAGGGAGCTTAAATGATTGAAGCAAACTATTCATAAAATAATTTTACAAAGTAAGCCATAAAACAATTTGCAAAAGAAATCAATGAAAAAAACCAACATAGTTTCCATGTTATCAGTCTGCAAAAGGGGAAAGGGTGCTTATAAGGTTTTGAGAGGGGGGTGGCTTATTAGGTCGAATACGGTAATATAATTGGCTTGAGTAGATGATATGACTTGAATTTTACATGTTTTAGCCACCAGCGTGGATTACAGTCCTAACACTGAGACCCAGTCTACTCCTCTCCCCTGGAACTCTGGGTTTGATGGCACAGTACACTGGCGTAAGGAGAACAGACTACTATTGGCAGATGTGGAGAGGTATCGCCACCTACTGGGCTACAGTTCTGATGTATCCTTCACCAACACCAGTATCGACCTTGACGGGGAAACTTCCAGTTTTTGTAATTCAATCTCACTCTCAATCAACGAATAAAAGCTGGCAGCGTGAAGTTCTACTCATTCAGCCAGTCATGGTTTATAATACAAGTTTTGTGAAGAAGGCCATTGGTTTTACTTTCTATTTTTACATGCAACAATCCGATTTGAAATATCTGTCTTCCAGAAACAAATTCGCTTCATATTTCTTTATTTAATGTAATTATATATGGGGCATTTATAAAATAATTTCCTTTATTCAAGCAAAAACTAGCAAAGTAAATGTGATCAAACACATACTAAAGCCTTCCTAAAAATCAAGAAGCTTTGGAATGTCAAATGGATGAGTCCCCTTACTGTTAAATTAGTTTTCTAAATTGAATATTCACCTGTTTCTAAGGCAGAATTTGTTCTGATAAAATATTGTTGGCCTCCTTGTTTTCACATTTTTTTTTTTTTTTTTTTTTTTGCAAAAATATCACTGAAACAACTTTTGTGACTGAAATTATTAGATTTGTCTGAAAGTTTGTTTACAGTAATGCGATTTGAATGTCACTATTTGTTGTTTATTTGTAATAACTCCCATCTGTTTGTTATTGTTGTTGTTTATTTAGATTATTGACTGTATGTTATAACTTGTTGCTTATTATTGATGCTCACTAGTATATGTAAGTCATAATTTGTAGCTTATATGAAAAAAACACCTGTAGTTACATTTGTATGAACAACAGCATGTTGTTTAACTTTTATACTGGAAACCAACATATTTTTCGCAGCCAGTAAGAAGTCGCAAAAATACTAGTGAAAATTAGAACCATAAGAGTCAAAATCACAAAATTTTGTAAAAAGGGTCATAAAAACATGAAAGTAAGTGGCCATGGATACAAGTTAGTTTACAGTATTGAACCTTTTGTATAGACCAGAAAATTATCACAACTGATACTTATGTGTTACATATCAAACATTTGTGTGATGTGGATAAAATCCCAAGCACGATGTTCTGTTAGAAGTGTCATTGAGATGTTTATATTGTTAGTGTTTGTAATGAAGTCTTATTTATATATCCACATTAGTAAATGCTAAGCTTTATGTTTATACAGTAAACTTGCCTTCTTTGCAGCTATTAAAAATAGCCATTTCAAAACACAGCCATTTACTTTAACATTACTTTAACAGTCCTGGTTTGTCATACCAATTGTTGTAGTTTGTCATGCCAATAATCATGCTTTGTCATGCCAACAATCTTGCTTTGTCATGCCAATAGTCCTGCCTTGTCATGACAACGGTCTTAGTTTGTCACGCCAACAAACCTGGTTTGTCATACCAACAGTCATGCTTTGTCATGCCAACAATCCTGCTTTGTCATGCCAACAATCCTGCTTTGTCATGCCAACAATCCTGTTTGTCATGCCACTAGTCCTGGTTTGTCATGACAACAATCCTCTTTGTCATGCCACTAGACCTTGTTTGTCATGATAATGGTCGTAGTATGTCTGATGCCAACACACAAGTGGTAGGCACGGTTCCAGGTCACAAAAAATGGTTGTAATGTGGAAATAATAGTCTTTCTAGATTATGATTCATACACGCTTACCCCCTGTGTGTCTGTTATGCCAACAGTCCTGGTCCCAGTTTCACTAACATTCCTTCACTTAAAATTGATCAAAGGAAAGCATTGCAGAAGAAAACTCTTAAGTTAAGGAGCCTTCCTTAGCTTCTGTAATGATTTCATATGGATAATTTTAAGTTCAGGAATGTTCAAGAAACTGGGCTCTGGTTTAATTGTTATGCAAATGTCAATGTGCCTTTATCCTATGTCATTACTGCTGTTCATGCCTGGCTTGGTATATGACATGTTTAATATATGGTTAATATGTGAAGCACATGTTACAGTAAAGAATTGTTATAATAATGACATGTAGTACTTAAAAATCATTAATGTTCATATTATCATAGTTATCTTTAATATACAGGGTTCTTTATGTATATTCATATTTCATACGCAAGTGTGTTCGTTAAATTGTTCTTTTCTGTTGTGTTTTTTTTTTTCATTTAGTTATAAAATATTCTTCTTTTGTAAATCTTTTAACATGGTATTTATTTCATTTTTTGTTTGTTTTGCAAATGTTATGAACATTTGGTTTTAGTTTTATCTTTAAATCAGAAATCCAAACGTCTTTACTTTTCTAGATGTGAAATAGATTTGAACAATATAGGTGATTATACAGTCTTTGAACTTGATGTCTTTAGAACCAGCATATTTGGCCAAAATAGACAGGTTCCAGATATTCCATAAAATAATGTCATAATAGACAGGGATGCAGATAAGACAGGTTATACTGTAAAATATTTACATATCTTTACATTATATAGTTACCCGTGTGGGGCAGTTAATTGCCAGATACTGACTGCTGGTCGAATGCTTTTCTCCAGATACTCCAGGTTATTCTCCGCCAACAAATCTGGCACGTCCTTAAATGACCATGACTGATAATAGGACGTTAAACTAATAAAAATAAAATGTAGTTACCACATGTGTGACAATGCGATGTCAAATTTAAGAGTCAGAGTTACTTAACTGTACATCATGATTTGATGATTTCTAAGAAAAAGATGAATCTCCTCATTTACCAGGTCCACTTCCCATGTTAGACAGGTACATACAAGTTGACAATGACACCCTGTAAACATTCTGCTAGTCAAAGCATGTCTATAAAGATCACAAAAAGAAACGGACAACAAATTGGTCTTTATACACAAATTGAAATTGGCAACTTGGAACCCCCCAAAAATGGCAATTTAAGCTATGGCCTTTTACCGATATGGTTGCTATATGATACGTTTCAAGGCATTTTTTGAAAAATTTTAATGGAGGCATACCATTTCTGATCTTATTGACTGACTTTATAGTAAAAATGAAATCCCTTTCATACAAAATACGTTTTCTTCTACTTTTGATACATTTTTGTGTTGTTTTATTGTATTTTCAGAGGTTTTATTTTTTTTCTATAAATGTAAATAAAATAAGTATAGTAACATTTTGATTCTTTTTCATTTTTTAAAAATCAGTGTGCCATGTTTGTGTGTTAAGCAATGGAAAATGCTTGCTTTGAAGAGACTTCTAAACAGGGAAAATCAAATTATCTTTATTTATTTTAATATGCTTTCTCTTTTATTTTCTTTACACAATTTTACAGACAAAAGGATTAATTAAAGATGCTCCACCGCTGATAAATGGTAATTTTTCTCTATCAAAAATAGGAACAGACGATTTAGTATTTTTCTTCAGTTACAAAAGTTACTTACTTTACACAATTATCACCTTAAAAAAGTTTGAGCTTCCAATTTTACTTCAATATGAAAATATTAAAAATAATTAATTGGATCACGAAAAAATACCGTAGCACTATGTCTGATATGGAATGAAGTACTGATAGCGCATGCACCGAAAGCAAAATAAATTATTTTTAAATTATTTTTTATGTTAATGAGTCATATATAGATATGATTAAACACCAGTTGTTGTTAAAATAGTGGGTATCATTTATGCCCTGTCGGGGGTGGAGCATCTTTAGGGAAAGCAGCCATAAGCATGTTAACTTTTATACCTATATATGGGAGTTACGGTAAATGGTTGAAACTTGGCACCATTCCTATGCAGAATAGATGATTATTGCTTTTATATTAAAAATTAGTTTACTTTAAATAATTTGCCATGACAATATACATTTCATAGTAAACACATGTTAAACAACTTTTAGATTGAAAAATTGTCTATGTTTTTATCAATAAAGAATTTTCATATGAATTTGAAATTCTTTTATTTTATATACATGTTTTTCAAACTACTGTAAGAAAGTAGTCTATTCAACTGCCCACCCAACTCTTATAGATTATTCAGTGGTTGACTCCAACAATCCTCTGATATCTTGTATGTATATAAGTGTTGCCTTTACCTCAGTGTTACATTGTAACAGCAGATCCAAGAGATCTCGGTACCCACTGTCAAATAATCCTTCAACTGAGAGAATAATCTTTTCTCATTTTAAGCTTAGTTTAAGAACAGTCCAAGCAGAAACATGATAATTCTAATTAAGCAGTCACCTGCGTTTTTGGCTAGTGGCTACAAAAATGTGTTCCAATAATGATAATTTTCTGAAAACAAAGGCCAATTGTCATTCTGTTGACCATTTGTCTATTCCTGATGATTACAAGGCTACTCTTGTTTTACAAAAGTTATTGATTATCATGCTACACATGTATAATGCATGTACAACTGTAGACAAATGATACATATTGCGTACAAGTGATACTTGCCACTACGTACATGGAATAAAGTTTGTTTGTTTGATTAATTAACGTCCTATTAACAGCTATGGTCATGTAAGGACGGCCTCCCATGTATGCGATGTGTTGCGTGTATGTTGTGCGAGGTGCATGTTTTAGGAGACTGCGGTATATTCATGTTGTGTCTTCTTGTATAGTGGAACTGTTGCCCTTTTTATAGTGCTTTATCACTGAAGCATGTAATAAAGTAAAATAGAACCTACATAGAAATCTTTTTTATCTACACTTGGCATAACTAGCAACTTGTCTTAAGCGGTCAATTTTTGTTGTTTTCTCGTGATGGCTTAATACAGGTTTGGTTATACATGATGACCTTGGCATCACCATTTCATGATTTGAGCACATCATTTGTTGTTGGATGATCTTAGCTGTCAGAGAACCCAAACATGCATGGCCAGATTGGGTTTGAATCCGAGACTCATTGACGACACGCAATAGTCGGATGCTCTGCCAATTGAGCTACCTAGTACTTAGAACAACTGATCCAGAGACGTTACACTTTAACATCCCTTTTTATGGTCTTTGTCCTGAAGACTGGACACATGTTATCTTCCTGTTCACCATGTGTGTGACTGTGTCTATCTGTCCATGTGTGTGACTGTGTCTATCTGTCCATGTGTGTGACTGTGTCTATTTGTCCATGTGTGTGACTGTGTCTATCTGTCCATGTGTGTGACTGTGTCTATCTGTCCATGTGTGTGACTGTGTCTATCTGTCCATGTGTGTGACTGTGTCTATCTGTCCATCTGTGTGACTGTGTCTATCTGTCCATCTGTGTGCCCTTCTTTTCCCATAGCTACAGGCACCAAATGAAGCATGGGAAGTCTGACTGGGGTTTGAACCCTGGACTTCATGCACACCAACTGGGTGCTCTACAAATTGAGCTACCAGGTCACCAGCAATATAATCAACAGGATACAGAATTGTTACAGGACAAAGAAAAGTCATGAAACCAACACCGTATGAAAAACATCTGATTGAATACTTGTCAGACACCAAGTAATAAACTAATTGATAAGTCTATACCAACTATCTACATACATTGGTACCAACAACAAACCAATTTCAATGAGTTTCATATATTTATTTGAATAGAACAACATTTGGTAACAGAAATATACCACAATATTTGTCTTAAAAATTAATGACATACAATGTAATAAACTTTTGTTGTGTCCAAAATAAAAACATAAAACTTCTTTACTTTTGCATGCTTCAGACACTATCATACATTCTTCCAAATATATGCGCAGAGAACAATAAAAAGTCATTGGCAATTTATGTGATGTTGATAGCAGTTAAGGGGAACATTACGTAGAGATTTAGATTAACTTCCTGCATTAAGTAAGAAACATAAATTTAACGTGTACTGAAAGAGAATCTTACAAAGATTTCCTTTCTTTACAACAAGTTCAAAAATATTTGTTTAATTCAGAGTGTGATATTAACAAAATGTTCAAAAGTTAAAAACAAAACAATGTTTTTAAACATCAATGCCTCCACCTCCATATGTCAAAGCTGGACACAATGGGATAAGATGACAGGGACATGGTAATACTATATGGTTTACTGTCAGTAACACTCCATGACCATTATAGGTCAGCAAGTTTTTTTTGTTTTTTTTTGCATCAACAGCAGCTATTGTTAACTTTTCTTCATACTACACAATATTCACCACTAATGCAACTTTTAGTGTTGACCTTCAAAATGGGAAATGATTTGTACCTGTAACCCAGAGGAGGGCTAGCAACGTCATGTCTGGACACCTTAACCACTGCGCCACCACAACCCCTTTACAACCGTATTAAGGTCAACACACAAGATATATATGTCCCTAATTAATTAGCTATAATTACCATTTTTGGTGACAAGTTACATGGTCATGTCAACACACAAGATATATCTGTCCCTAATTAATTAGCTATAATTACCATTTTTGGTGACAAGTTACATGGTCATGTCAACACACAAGATATATCTGTCCCTAATTAATTAGCTATAATTAATATTTTTGGTGACAAGTTACATGGTCATGTCAACACACAAGATATATCTGTCCCTAATTAATTAGCTATAATTAATATTTTTGGTGACAAGTTACATGGTCATGTCAACACACAAGATATATATGTCCCTAATTAATTAGCTATAATTAACATCTTGGGGAGAAGTTACACTCTATACACAATCATCTTACTAAAATTTTAATAAATAACTTTTCAACATATTCTAGAACACTCATGATCATATAACATTAACGACCACTTCCAGTAACTTTCAAACACCATTTCCAACTACTAATAACTCAAAATCTATTCAGCATAATTTCCCCCTCATCCAAGCTTTAGAGACGGATGATGAGATTCTTTACTTAATAAACTTCATTATGTGTGATTAATCTATGACTTGAAGGTTGATGACTTCTAATTTTGTATTTTAAGAGAGATTGGTGTGTGGTGACTTACCTGTGTAGTATATAGGGATCAAAGGGGATCTATACACAATCATCTTATTTAAATTTTAATAAATAACTTTTCAACATATTCTAGAACACTCATGATTATATAACATTAACGGCCACTTCCAGTAACTTTCAAACACCATTTCCATCTAATAATGACTCAAAATCTGTTCAGCATAATTTCCCTCTCATCCAAGCTTTAGAGACGGATGATGAGGATTCTTTTAGAATAAGCCTGAAGGCTGTTCAGGCAAAAAAATCTGAAAACATCATAAAAATCACTAATTTAAAAGCTCTTACAAATTATTATCCATATACTAACTATTATCCGTAAAACCAATTGGCTCCTCCAATCAACCCATCCATCAAATTCTTCCAAACACATTAATAGCTATCACAATATTTAACTTTTTAGGTTGCTCTGGTTCCAATCTCTTGAAACAAACTTACCAGATAAGTTAAAAACAGACTTAAATCAATTTCTTTTACTTAAGTTACATAACAAATAAAACTTCAGTTTTTACTGAAGTTGGAGCTTTCTGTTTGGAGAAATCAGGGTCTGATCATCCACTTCTCACCAAAGTCTGCTAACTTTCAAACATAGCCACTAAGACAGAAGTATGGATCTTTCAATTACATGTATTCACAAATTGCACCACAGAAGTCAATAACTGTAGCTAGGAAATCTGGAGGCTGTTCCAATCATTCACCTCCCACCAAAGTCAATGAATGTAGTCGGGATATTTGAAGGCTGTTTCAATCATTCACCATCGCCTGATCCATACCAGTTTGGTCCAATTTAACACATACACACATAACAACACACACAATATCATCCTTCCATGCTCTGAGGCCATTCTAGTGTTGTCTGCTTGAACCCTGGGGACACACTGTAAGCCATGAAGTCTGTTGGAGTTTTCCCTATAGATACTGGGATAGAATCTTTTGGAGACACAATCTCGTCTGTGATAAAATCATCCTCTTCATCCTGTAAAGTTCATCATCTTAATCAAAAACATATCTCACTAATGCAATGTCTTCTGTATCATCTTTATCAGAAATATATCTCACTAATGCAATATCATTTATGTGTGAGTTTCGGTTTATTTCAGTGGTACCATAAATTTCAAGCGTCAATAGTACTTTAGATACATTGATAATATGCTTTATCCAAATATTCATGAAGAAGACCAGGGAAATTTTTGAGCTCACCTCTGAATCATTGTCGTCCTGTACAACATTGCCCTGGTATTCCCTGTAATGTGACGTGATGAACCTCCTTGACCTATGGGTTACAAACAAAATACTGTCTGTACAACATTATCGTTAGTCTTTATTGATACGCAGTATGTACTGTAAACCAATTTTCGTAACCTTCAAGAAATTGCAATCATAAATTGCTGCCAAATGTGAGACATGTGAGTCTAATATTGTTTCTTTGGAAGTTATTCTGCAGTAGATGTATACATTTGGTGAATATTTTTTTCAATAAATCTTTTTTACAGCTTTTCAATTCAAACCATATGAATTTCAAAATTGTATGTATGCAAGATATTTTAACACCAAATAGTCTTTATATAGAGGAAAATGTCCAAATTCAATTAAATGAATAAACCTAATTATGTGTGATTAATCTATGACTTGATGACTTCTAATTTTGTATTTTAAGAGAGATTATTCCGTCTTTGCATATTACAGAGTTAGCTCCCTTGCGGGTAGGTATCGATTGTTACGTCATTATTTTGTGAGCGCAATTCACATCGTTTTCCCCTAAACGTATGACGTTACGCTCCCAAACACATGACGTCACAATCAATACCTACCCGCAAGTGCAGATAACTCTGTAATATGCAAATTCGGAATATGTGTGTGTGTGGTGACTTACCTGTGTAGTATATAGGGATCAAAGGGGAAAGCGTCGAGGAGAACTTCTCCTTTTCCTGTCGACGATGGCAGGAAACAACGATTATTTCTCTCTATTATTGTATCACAGAATGCTAATTGATGTGTCCTGGAAAAAAAGATCACAAATTAGTACCCCATTTTTCTGACGCTGAGCATCAATAACAATGGTAATCAATGGTCATTGTCCATACATTGATGTTACAATGGAAACATTAAAATCAAAAGTTATAAAAATTGGTTGACAGCATATATCAAAGTGTAAGTTGAGGGAAGCAATTTTTCAAACTATTAATGTAAGTAAGACTTTAAACCTAATTACCTCCCTTTATCAAAGTGAGAGATACTGGAATATTACAGTATTGGATGTAAAATGACAGGACAGTCATAGGTAACCTTGTATAACCAGCTACTCCTACATCACCACCATCTTTGATCATAGATTGGAGTTTAGTACAGCACCACCATCTTTGATCATAGATTTGAGTTAAGTACAGCAATATCATCTCTGATCATAGATTTTAGTTTAGTATCGCACCACCGTCTCTGATCATAGATTGGAGCTTAGTACAGCACCCCCATCTTTGATCATAGATTTGAGTTTAGTACAGACAGCACTACCATCTATGATAATAGATTCGAGCTTAGTACAGCACTACCATCTGACCATAGATTGGAGTTTAGTACAGCACCACCATCTTTGATCATATTGAGTTTAGTACCGCACCACCATCTTTGAATATAGATTGGAGTTTAGTACAGCACCACCATCTCTGATCATAGATTTGAGTTTATTACAGCACCACCATCTTTGATCATAGATTTGAGTTTAGTACAACACCACCATCTTTGATCATAGATTTGAGTTTAGTATCGCACCACCATCTTTGATCATAGATTTGAGTTTAGTACAGCACCACCATCTTTGATCATAGATTGGAGTTTAGTACAGCAATATCATCTCTGATCATAGATTTTAGTTTAGTATCGCACCACCGTCTCTGATCATAGATTGGAGCTTAGTACAGCACCCCCATCTTTGATCATAGATTTGAGTTTAGTACAGCACTACCATCTATGATAATAGATTCGAGCTTAGTACAGCACTACCATCTGACCATAGATTGGAGTTTAGTACAGCACCACCATCTTTGATCATATTGAGTTTAGTACCGCACCACCATCTTTGATCATAGATTGGAGTTTAGTACAGCACCACCATCTTTGATCATATTGAGTTTAGTACAACACCACCATCTTTGATCATAGATTTGAGTTTAGTACAGCCCCACCATCTCTGATCATAGATTGGAGTTTAGTACAGCACCACCATCTTTGATCATATTGAGTTTAGTACAGCACCACCATCTTTGATCATATTGAGTTTAGTACAGCAATATCATCTCTGATCATAGATTGGAGTTTAGTACAGCACCACCATCTTTGATCATAGATTGGAGTTTAGTACAGCACTACCATCTGATCATAGATTTGAGTTTAGTACAGCACCACCATCTTTGATCATATTGAGTTTAGTACAACACCACATCTTTGATCATAGATTTGAGTTTAGTACAGCACCACCATCTTTTGTCATAGATTGGAGTTTAGTACAGCCCCACCATCTCTGATCATAGATTGGAGTTTAGTACAGCACCACCATCTTTGATCATATTGAGTTTAGTACAGCACCACCATCTTTGATCATAGATTTGAGTTAAGTACAACACCACCATCTTTGATCATAGATTTGAGTTTAGTACAGCACCACTATCTCTGATCATAGATTGGAGTTTAGTACAGCACCACCATCTTTGATCATAGATTGGAGTTTAGTACAGCACCCCCATCTTTGACCATAGATTTGAGTTTAGTACAACACCACCATCTCTGATCATAGATTGGAGTTTAGTACAGCACCACCATCTTTGATCATATTGAGTTTAGTACAACACCACCATCTTTGATCATAGATTTGAGTTTAGTACAGCACCACTATCTCTGATCATAGATTGGAGTTTAGTACAGCACCACCATCTTTGATCATATTGAGTTTAGTACAACACCACCATCTTTGATCATAGATTGGAGTTTAGTACAGCACCACCATCTTTTGTCATATATTGGAGTTAAGTACAGCACCACCATCTTTGATCATAGATTTGAGTTTAGTACAGCAATATCATCTCTGATCATAGATTGGAGTTTAGTACAACACCACCATCTTTGATCATAGATTGGAGTTTAGTTCAGCCCCACCATCTTTGATCATAGATTGGAGTTTAGTACAGCACTACCATCTGATCATAGATTTGAGTTTAGTACAGCACCACCATCTTTGATCATAGATTTGAGTTTAGTACAGCACCACCATCTTTTGTCATAGATTGGAGTTTAGTACAGCACCACCATCTTTGATCATATTGAGTTTAGTACAGCACCACCATCTTTGATCATAGATTTGAGTTTAGTACAGCACCACCATCTTTGATCATATTGAGTTTAGTACAGCACTACCATCTGATCATAGATTTGAGTTTAGTACAGCACCCCCATCTTTGATCATAGATTTGAGTTTAGTACCGCACCACCATCTTTGATCATAGATTTGAGTTTAGTACAGCACCACCATCTTTGATCATAGATTGGAGTTAAGTACAGCACCACCATCTTTGACCATAGATTTGAGTTTAGTACAGCACCACCATCTTTGATCATAGATTGGAGTTTAGTACAGCACCCCCATCTTTGATCATATTGAGTTTAGTACAGCACCACCATCTTTGATCATAGATTTGAGTTAAGTACAGCACCACTATCTCTGATCATAGATTGGAGTTTAGTACAGCACCACCATCTTTGATCATATTGAGTTTAGTACAGCACCACCATCTTTGATCATAGATTTGAGTTTAGTACAGCACCACCATCTTTGATCATAGATTTGAGTTTAGTACAGCACCACCATCTTTGATCATAGATTGGAGTTTAGTACAGCAATATCATCTCTGATCATAGATTTTAGTCTAGTACACTTCAAGATCAGTGCAATCTGAATTTGGTTCATAATCAATATAAAATTACAAAGTAGTATCTTAGGTCATTGGGTATTCACAACTAGTCTATATTTGTCTGATTTCCCTGAGGACCATTCAGTCGGAGCTGCCATTTAAGCACTCCACACTTAAACCCAATATTTCTTGCATTATTTTGCCACAATCACATTTAAGGCAAAATTCAGTGGAACAAGTAGAGTAAGGTTCATGTTTACAAATATAACATAATCCACAAGCTAGTATTTGGACAAGAGAACCTTCAATCATTGCTTCATTATTATACCAATGACAAAATGTGTCTCTTAATGAAGCAAAGGTTTAAGAAAACAAATCATAGATTTTTAATACAGTGGAAATTGTCTAAAGGTTTAGGATATTCGGTCGGTATATATACTGCTACATGTTTCTGGATTGTATAGGTTTAAATTACATGTACTATAACTACTATTACTAGCGCTAGGAAAATTTTATACAGTATCATGGGAATACATAGGAATCTTAATTAGGGCTGTTCCAGCAAAATATATATGGTAGGGGGGAAAGCACTTTGAAATTAGGAACCCATCATATGAAGCAATTTTCAATTTTGTTTGTTGACCCCCTCCACATATCTATATTTGTGAAAGACACCATGGCATAGAAGAGATTTAATTTTTTATTTTGCTCCAATATCTTTTGGGGTTTACATATTTTGATTTCTAGCATCACCAAAGAGTCCTAGGACAAAATTGTAGTGTAACTGGTGCAGTGAACTATTGTTTGATGTGCTGTATCTCAATCTGATTAAAATCAGCTGTTTGATACTCCGCTTACTACGTGCTCCGCTGTTTGTAGCGGACCACGTAGTAAGCGGAGTATCAAACAGCTGATTTTAATGAGATTGGCTGCATCTATTACTAAATTTGTATAAAGGTACAATCTTCCTAGAATCAGAAGATAATCTACTTAAGATACTGAAGTGTTGTACAAGCGTAATTTAAGAGAAGACATCTGAACATTCACACTAATGAACTGACACTCTTTCCTTAACTTAATACCAGTGAATTTAAATAAAGATCTGTTGATCATGATGACAACAGTATTTTGCCAAAAGTTATCCATTACCATCTGTACCATTGCCAAGTTTGAATGAATATAACATGTTTTAGATAAATATTTTGTCATTGTTATATCAAAACACCCATGACATAAAATTAATGTTTTTTTTTATGACTGACAGCAACATTATCAAACACAAATTTTGCATTTTATTTCAAAAGGTTACATACAAATGCTTCAGATAGACCCACCCTCAGAAATGATTTTATTGAAATGCCAACCTGGCACTGAAGTGATTTTATTTTGAACCCACCACGACACCTACTATTTTTAAAGTGCCTTTCCTGGGTGCCATATATGTTTTGCTGGAACAGCCCTTAGACAAGTGGTGGTTTTGGCAAGTTATACAGGCAATGCCTCATCCCTTTGTGTTTGACAATGAAATTGTTTGAAATTTTAAGGATTTTAGTGAATTTGAAATGGAATCTTATCTCTTAAGAAAAATTAGAGATATGACGATATCTATTATCTACACCACAAAGTCATTACTTACCTCGTTACAGATGCAAACGACTTCACAATAACAGGCATACACACTCGGAGGGGATTGAGGCGACTTGTCACAACTCTCTGGAAATTTAAACCTTCTGCCCATTTGTAGCCTATTAAGATGAAAGACATGAGAAACCTCATGAAACTTACAACAATTTAAAGGGAAGAGAAGAAATAAATTCTTTAATCAGCTGTGATGATATCTAAACTTAATACAGAGGACTCCACATAATCGAATAACGGTTATTTGAATATTTCGGTTATTTGCATAAAATTCCGCGGTCCCCATTTTTTCCTTCTTTATCTTTGTTTTTCAACTCCGTGTATTTGCATAGACTTTTACATGACCTCCGGTTATTTAAATAAAATATTTGGGAAATTCTAAAAATAAAATCGAATATTTTTCAATTTTGCAATATATTTTTACCGAAATTCGCTGATATATGTTTAAAGATAGGCCTACTTCGCTTTTACTAGAAATCATCATGGTGACAGATTAACATTATCGTATTGCTTGTTATTTTATGCATGAACCTGCAAAGGTATTCGACGCTGTTACGATTTACATCATTAGCAGTTGATCATAACTTTAGTATAATCACTGACTCAAACATCTAATTAAAGCATTTGCACTTTCAAATATGTTTATTTATTAACATAACGTACCTTAGTTCGCGATCGGTTGGAGAAACCATGCTTCCTTACAACAATCGCCATTCATGAGTAGTCTCGTTCAACCAGAGTCTTGTTGACTACGACAGACATGTGCGTATCAAGCGTCTCGTTGAACGAGACATAAAAGCATGCAAAGTCGGCGTGCAATGACTACCGCAAGTTTCGTACAGTATGTAGGATACAAAAGATACTTGCTACGTTGTTTCATTGCTTACTTGAATATGCATTAATTTCTGAAATGTTATCAAGCTATTCGCCGTATAGATCAACAATACAGGGAGAATTCTCAAAACACATTTAGGTCCAGTGAGCGCATGGCTTCATCACCTGTATAAAAGTGGGCCTAACATTGGTGGTATAAATTTTAGTAGTTTATTCAAATAAGTTTATAATGAAAAACGAGTTAATAGTTATATCTAGTAATGGTATTATCTTAAAAGTCTTTCAGTGACAGAGCAACAGGTTCATGCCAAGTCCTAGAAGCGCCACCCACTTTTACGAACAGTTCTCTGTATTTGGAAGGGTGTAGTAATATAGTTCCCCATTAATGCAAATGTAACTCTGGTGAATACTAGCCATAGTATATCTCTCGGCTAGAGAGAAATATCATTAGCACAATTGGATGAGCATCAAACTAGTAATTCAGAGGTCCCAAATTTGAAAATGTTTATATCAAATCCTGTGCTCAGATGTGCTTAATATGTATTCTTAGTGTGCTTAGGAATAACTACTGAACACAAGAAAATAATGAACAATTCAACTGTTGAGGACATACTCACCCTTCTTCATCTCCAGAAGTTCCTTACTTCTGAACACAAACACATAGAAAACTGTCTGACACACAGAATAAAATGGTCCGTGATGGCTAACGTCAGCCTGAACACAGGTGCCAACCTGATCCAAGTACTTGTGTATCCAGTCACACATCAGACCAAGGCAGGCCATCACAGTGCTAGAAATAGTACAGGACTTAATAACATCTTAGTACAATGTACAGTCAAACCTGCATTAGCAACCTCTGTATAAAGACCACCTGCTTAATAAGACCACTGTTATTGGGATAACAAATGGTAAATTCCAACACAATTGATTATATAGACCACTAAAAGACTCCATAACTATAAAGATCTCTTTTTTTCCTTGGGTGGTCATTATAGGTAAGTTTGTACTTTTATCAACTTCTTTGATCAATATAAAACCAAATGCTTGTTACAACAGTTATCATGCATATATAGAGTCAATAATATTTTGCTCAAAATCAGGATTTTTTTTGTGTGTTGGTGAAAAGACAAGAAAGGTATCTTTTGACTTACAAAAACTTTTGAAGAAGGAAACATGAAACACCAGAAAAATTATTCCAATACATTTGCATTGTGGTTACATGTCCAAATGAGAGTAGGAAATTAAAGCGCAAATTATGATAGACTTTTGAAAAAAAAGTACCTGATAGGCACAAACAGTCCTCGAGATAAGAGGCTGCCTATGTAGGACACGCTAGCCTGGCGGTACACAGCCTCGGTGTTAGGGTCCTGGACTTTCTTCCAGAGGAAGTCTACAAATCCTTCACAGATCGGCTAAAATTTTAAGTGATAAAAATAAGTGAAATTTATCAATAATTGCAAAAATCACAGATAACTAAAAATGTCAAGTACATGTATTATAGATAATTTAACCCAAGATTAAAGTCATGCAAACTTGTTCATAACTGATTTATGGCTAATGTGCCAAACTCAGTATGGCTACAGTTTTTTTAACAATTATGTCAATATTCTGTAAGAATACATGATTTCGTGCTACTGACCTGTTTCATAGCACACAAAGTAAACATGATGAACTGGACATGACAGGACGCATATGTCGGGAGGATGAGACGTTCAAACACCAGTAATAGTTCTCGGTATAGTTTCTTAGTATCCTCCCACTTCAACTGACCTACAGTCATATAAATGTATAGATAGTCAAATAATTGATCAAAAACATGAATATCAGAGATTTCTCCATTACAAACTTCGTAAGCAATTGAAAACAAGTACAGTGAATATGTAATACAAAACTTCTTGAGCCAAGATGCTGTATAATCCAATAATTGATCAAAAGACATGACTCACTATCAAGAGGTTATTTTCTAAATCAAAAGTTATAATCAGTTTAAAACAAGTATATGTCATACAAAAAAATTTTTGGCCAAGATAAAAGCTTACAAATACGAAAAGTCTTACAGTGTAAGCCTTAGGTCAGCTTAGCACCTGAGACAAGTCTATGATCAGGCAGGAGACCCCTTCAATTTCCTGTCCCATCAAAGAAATGTAACCACTTTGCCTCTCAGCAACCAACAAAGAGATATATTTGAGTAGGTAATGAAACCAAATGCCATGTAGATATGAAGACCTACTAAAATTTGCATGGACTATAATTTTACGACATAATTTGGTTAGTAGACCAAACCTTTCAGAGAGAATTTCGGTTGACCTTAAAGCATCATATGTCTGAACCTACCATCATTAAAGCATGTTTGTTGTATATATTTCAGAACAAGGTACATCATTACGTCCAGACGTTCAGCTTCCTTATGGTTCATAGGTTTTGCTGACTCCAGCTCAAAGCGTCCTCCACTGCGATATCCAGCGTCTGGTGATTGTATGTCTTGGGTTGTATTTGGGTCATCCTAACAATGGAAAGAAACAAAAGGTTACTTTTGGGTGTATTTATATAGTTTCTTGGTTAATATAATAGGAATTTTCCACAAATATCTATGAGAAATATACACAGACTACTCCTCAAATCTTGTATATCTTGATTTTAGATTTGTTACACATTGAGTCACTGATGAATGCTACCTGTTCTTATGCACAGAAAAGTTATATACCAGAGGTCTGACTGTTATTTGTGAGTGAGTACCCCCTGTTATACATAAGATTTGTTTTATGGTTTCTGATCCTCATTAAGTCCACCAATAAACACTAAACATTTTCCTGTTTTGAGTCACGTATGAATATGTTCTCAATGAAATAATAGATCAATTGTTTTTTTCTGTATGATAATATAAGTGCTAGGGTTTTAAAGCATGTACACATTTTGAAACTCTGGATATATGGTCTTGTGAAAGGGAAATGTGTCATTTACAGGCATAACAACTAGTATATACCATATCAAATATAATGTCGTTATCTTCTTCCATTTGGTCCTCTGCTTCTGCTATCTCATGCTTTGGTGACCGCACCTACAAATAAATATCAAGCTCTATCAAATAAAGCACCCATATATGAAAGTTTTCTGTTAGGTCCTATTTTGTGTCCCATTAACAGGTCATTTGAGGAAAAGTAAGATTTGGGAGGTGGAGGACAATTATACCAACAATAAACCCATTGCCCTTTTATAAACAAGGGAAACTTACATTTAAAGATACAAAATATAGGACTTTGCATACTGTCCCACACAGGTGAAAACATGGCATTCTAGTGACAAGTGTTGTGAAAGATAAACTCAAGATAAGGCATCAAAGTTGAATAAATTTTTAGCTATAATAAATCTTTACATGAATGTTAACATAGTACTTGAGAAGTTGAATTATTATTGCAAAAAAAGTTAATGTAAACTTTTATTTCAACACTTACATCTAATTTGAGCATGCGATCCACAATGAGTTCCAGTATGGCTAGTCTCTGCTGGGGCATGTAGTGTGTAATCTGTAGTAGGTTCTTAACATAACACTCCTGTATATACTTATCCTTGGTCATATAAGGGAAGTAATCACTCAGGAGAGGCAGCAGTACTGTAGGGCTCCTACAACCATCAACAAAGAACATAGTGACACACAGCCAAGTGAAATACCCAATAAAGTGAAAGTAAAACTAGACAAACTGACACCCAACCAAGTGAAATATTAACCAGACAAAGTGAATTATCCTACAGTAGGTATTACCAAATGTTCCACACAATACCATGTGAAATACTTAAACAAATCAAAGAGAAAAGCTAGACACAAAACAAAAGAGAAATATTTCTGAAGCCAGACAATGCAAAAACCTCATCACAAGTCAAGGTGAACTTAACGCAATTCATAGTGAATTTAACACATTTCAAAGTGACCTTAACACCACAATTCAAAGAGAAATGTTTGAGACCATTTAAAAAAAAAAAAAAAAAAAGAAGAAAAGTTTTATTCTTTATTGTGAGACACTTACATGGGTACAATGTTAGCTATGGCTTTAATCACCAGATGGACATTGATGAAGCTGGTTTCATGAGCCTGAATTTGTTGGTTGTCCAAAACTATACTGTCTGATGAGGATACCATGGCATTTTCTGGAATTTCTAAGAAAAAAAAAAGAAAAAATAATTCCAAATATGTTATATAGAATATAAATAATCTACATTTAGCTAATGTATATTAATTTTAAACAACCTGCAGCAAAAATAAATATGTTCTTAATTATTTACTGTAAAACAATGAATATAATATTTTTTATTGGTTTTCTTATATAAAATACTTTTCCCCTTATAATGTACATGTATCTGATTGAAAACATTTTCTTTTAATGACTACCAAATTGAATGATTTCTATCTGGCCCAGATGTGCCTTTGTATGATAAAATGTTTCCTAAGACGAAATGTTTCCCTTACTTGGTACAAAGTGTTTGACCAGCATTCGGAGTCCAGCCCGTAGATAGTATGTGTGTGCAGAGACCAGATTGTGTAGAAGGGTCTGATATTCCATGACCACATCTGGCTCTCTCCTCGTCCAGTCCACCTTCTGTTAAAATACATAAACAAATAATTTTATATCAAAATATGTCACTGACTGGAGTGTCGTAAAGGTGATGGATGCTGTCGTTTCACTGATATATGTATACCTATAAGTTACATACCATACTACCACAAAGCTTTGTCAGGTTTATAATTGTATTCCATATTTGTATATTGCACAGTTATCTGCCCTTGTAGAGAGGTATTGATTATTATGTCATGTTTTTACATTGTATATACATGCATCAAAGAAAATGACACAAATTTTGCTCGAAAAGTAATGACATCACAATCAAAACCTATCACCAAAAGAGATAACTCCATATGAGTTTTATAAGAAAAGTTGTCACATTTGAAGTTTGTTGAAAAAACTAGCTATGGTATATAAAATTTACTATTATATTACAATGAAAATCATAAAAGAATTTTCTTTCTACCAAAGTTTTAAAGGTAGGTTTCGCCCAATGAAATATAAAGACTACGAAATTGAAATTTATCCTATACATAGATATAATCTTCAGATCATTTTCAATGCATACAGCAAACAATATGGGTGGTCAGTTGCCTAGCTTGACCAGGAAAATACTCCTCTAAAAATAGAGCGAAGTCAAGCTTTACATAGAACATGACGTATTTTTTCCAAAACGAGGCCGCAGCAACAAACGGAAGCGTGCAACAAAATGTCAGATAGAAGTGACAGTCTTGCCACGGCATATTTAGTTAAAAAACAACAACAACAAATCGAAGTGCGAGGGACTGTTTATACATATCATATAATCTAAAACACTTCATGTTACTTACATACGCTTGCTAACTTTGTACACCAAATATACATGTAGTAAGTCTGCGGCTGTTTGTGCGCTGGCATATGTGTTGAAATTTAACTCACCACGTGCAATGCCGTTACACGAGTCCCAACAGATTCCGGCAAGTTCCGCTTGAGATGTGGCTTCTGTTTCTTCTATTGCTACATGCCATCTCTGAATTTAAATCCCTATAGATATCCTAGGGTGCTACCGAATCCATTATAATTTCCTCCACTTTGTTGCCGATTCAGATATATTTTTTTCATCTCACACAATTTCGTTCAGCCATTTTGTTTACTTTTAGTGCGTGACAATGCGCATGCGCCAAACTTCGACAACGCAATCCATCGCAGCTTCATTTGCATATTATTTTGTCTGACGGACACCGTAATAAATCATGGATTTCCTTCAATTTTGTATTCAAGACACATTTGTTCAATCTCAAACACATAAAGAAATTAAATTGAGATATTTTAATATGTTTTTACATCTTTTCTTCTGCTTATCGCATTTCACAAAAAAATATTTATTTGGTTGGGCGAAACCTACCTTTAACATATTAACAAATCTTCTTTATGGTGACTATATATACACATGTATAATTACAGTTTCTTTAATGTGTTTGACTCAACTTAAATGTTCATACCACATGTTCAATAATAATACATTTTATCAAAATAAGACAGGATTCAAAATGATTTAATGGACAAGAGTTAGGCTATATGCACCCTATTTTATGGCAAATCTCAAGAATACTTACCAATAAAACTCCAACAAGTATTTCATGATCTTTATCCAGGAAAGTTATACAATCCCTTAGAGACTTAATGTATGACTTCAATTCTTCAGACTACAAATATGAATAGAAAATAATGCTAAATTATGAAGCTACTTTAGCAAAAAGGTATCTTAGGCCATCAATATACCGTATACCATGAAATTTCCGTTGTGTAGAAATGTTTGACGTGTCCTTGGTTGCTATTAGTTTTTATGTAATTTCAATATAATTATTCTATCTGCTAACCATGAATATTTCTACTAACACAAACGAATATAAAGATTTGTACATTATATGTTCATTGTTTTCGTTTTTGTGAACATTTGTGACTGTCCTTAATAATATGTAATTTCATTTGTTCTTTTTGTGTCTTGATAACGTGGCAGATTGCTGCAAATATTCAACAATATTTTGCATTGTTGGAAATACTTCTTTGCCCCATACAAATATTTCATGTTATACAGTTGATATTTTGACATTATGAATGTTAGTATTCATAAATTTTGTTTCTGAGGGCCTTTCAATGGGTTTCTGCCAAAATAAAATCATTATAAAATCTAGATCTGATCGGAGGGATTCAATCATACAGTTTTTTTCTGTACATGCATGCATTACACGTGTAAACAATTTACGTATTTATCAAGTAAACGAAACGATATCTATTTGTCTGTTCACATATGTGGGGGGTCAAACAGAGTTGCAAAATGCCATCTCCGCCTATTCGAATACATCGGTTATTTTTATATTTTCTTCTGGAAAATGACTTATTCAAATAAGCGGAATCCTCTGTAATACAAGGGTTTCAAGATCACAAAACGACATGAGTAAAGTACAATTTACCGTTGCTTAGTCCCACCATCTGGTGATTATTACATCATCACTTGATGCGAGTTTCGTGACATCATGATCACCGGAAGGTGGGACTTATTGATTGTAAATTGTACTTTGTAATTGTACATATGAGAAAAAAAAATTATAGTTGTTGTACATTTGTCAAAATCAAAGAAAATACTTTCAAATGCATATGCAGCAATCATTTTTTAAACTTTATACCTGGTACCAAAGACAAAGAAATTTGAAGTTTACTTAATAATAACTTTGCCTTAATGAAGGAAAGGGGGGTCAAATTTCTACATGTTTTTCATGCTTACCGTAATATTAGGACTTCCTAGCTTGCTCAAGAATACATCATACTCTTGTCTTAAGCCCTACAAACAAAAGTATTTAAAGTGAATATATTTGTGATAAAGTAGGTATTATATTAACAAGGTATTTCTGAACTATTTGTTCTTTATAATAAATGATCAAGAGAAGTCCAAGGGCTTTCACTATTAATTAGAATAAGCCATATTTTCCCTATAGAGTTAACATATATTCTATTTTTTTTTCACAAAACATAGTGAACACAAATCATTACAGTCAAAACTGTCTATAAAGGCCACCTTAAGAGACAAAAGGAAAATGGTCTTAATAGCCAGGTGGCCTTTATGCACAGGTTGGATTGTGTTGAAATTGACCATAATAAAAGAGTGATCTTATTTACTCATATTAAAGCAGCTGTGGTCTTTATACAAAGGTGGTCACTAATAAGACAGGTTTCAATCATAGGTATTTAGCATGCTGGTAAGTCAAATACTTGTTTGTTTGTTTGTTTGTTTGATTAATTAACGTCCTATTAACAGCTATGGTCATGTAAGGACTGCCTCTCATGTATGCTGAGTGTTGGGTGTATGTTGTGGGAGGTGCATGTTTTGGGAGAATGTGGTATATTCATGTTGTGTCTTCTTGTATAATGGAACTATTGTCCTTTTTACATTACTATATCACTGAAGCATGCCACCGAAGACACCATGCAACACACCCCAGTCGGTCACATTATACTGACAAGATGGCGGCGTCCAGTGTAGATCGTCGACGGTGGGCTCTGACATATCTGGTATTTTGAGTGCTTTATACTGTGAATTTTGAATAGAATTTCTGCAGATGAATTGTGCTGATTTGTAGTGATGCAGTTTCCATACTCTTTTATCGAACTATGCCTTTTATATTGTTATTTCGAACGCATTGATAAACTGTATAGGTAGTAACACGTTGAACTTTGACCTCACCTACACTCACCTGAGTCGAAAAGTTTTCACGTGCGACCCACGACCATAACTCGTCACGCTCTACTGACGCGCTCTATCACGAAATGGCTGATAAACAGACATCCAATGTTATCGGCGATGCCCATAAGGTTTTGTTTGAGGGAACTTCAAGAGACACTGATGTTAGTAATTTGGACATTGCTCATTTTATGGCACGAATAGAAAATAGACTCAAGCACATTGAGGAACAAGTCGATAAAATAGACAAAGTTCAACATGACCTCACCTTATTATCATCCCGCGTGCGTGATATTGAAGAAAAGTTTGGGACATTAAGTTGTAAAACTCGAGATCTAGAGCACAGTGCTGAAGCGATTGGTCAAATGTTTGATTCAGTGAAGGCTAGGACGGATAAGCATAGTAATGATATCAGTGAGCTCAAAACCCAAGTAGAGAGGTCGGATTCTGTGGCCATGGCTTTAGAATTAGACAAGGCGTGCAATGATAGAGAGGAGCTGAGGTCAATAGTAACGGACCTCCAATGTCGCTCCATGAAGGCCAACCTCGTCTTCACCGGATTGAGTGAGAACGTGCAAGAGGACACAGAGGCACTAATTCGATCGTTTCTGTATAATGAACTTGATATTCAAGATGTTGAGTTTGGAAATGTTCATCGATTTGGTAAATGAAAACATGACAGGCCCCGTCCTATCGTAGCCAGATTCTTATACCAGAGTCAGCATAGCTTAGTTCTATCTCGTACTTACCTCCTTAGAGGCACTCGTTACGGCGTAAATGAGCAGTTTCCGTCCGCTGTGGAAGAAATCCGCAAGAAACTTTATCCAGTTGCAAAACGGCTTCGTAGGCTCAACCACAAAGTTAAATTTGTGAGAGATAAAATGTATGTGGATGGAGTTCTATACATTGGTGAAGAGCCGGTAGCAGCAGATCAACCTAGTTCTGGTACATACTATAGTGACCGACGTGACGCCAAGCGACGTCGGAAATCCTCCACGCCGCGCTCGCCAGGTTCCAAAGCAAGTTCCGACACAGATCGCCAGGACAACAATGATGGTGGCAGGTCAGACAAGGGCGAACAAAGTCAGCAGAAGGGTTCTACGAGTCGTCAGCCTATGGATGCGCCCATGCCTAATCATGGACAATCATCAGATCGCGATGAGACTCGCGTTAAATCGGTCGATTAGCGGTTAGAGGAGGCCAATACCTCTATTCGTCTTTGTTGTTGGAACGTTCAGAGAGGGTTGATAAATAAAGTCGAGAACACTGATTTCTGTAATACATTTGGAGAAGCAGATATTGTTTGTCTAACAGAATGTTGGTTAGGCGATACGGATGAGCTTAATGTAAACGGTTTTAAATGCTTTAAACCTGTTATTAGATCAAATTGTAAAGGGGGTGGATTGGTATGTTTATATAAGTCATGGCTGCACGATTATATTACTCTAGAGTCTGTGCTTTTAGATAGTATTGTATGGGTAAAAATTGATGGTAAACTATTTCCTGACCAGAAAAGTGTTTATTTATCGCTTGTATATCTACCTCCCGAAGGTTCTGTATTTTATCGTTCGTACGAAGAGGATATATTCCTGGTACTTGAGAACAGCATCGGCTCTTATAGTTTATTAGGAAAGGTTTTTGTAATGGGCGATCTTAACAGTAGGACCGGCACAGATCCGGACTTTATACCTATTGACTCGTTGCATGATAGCATTCAACGTCAGCTTGATGGGTTTATTAGTTATCCTCGTGATCCATGTACAGTTACACGTACTTCAGAGGACCAACAAGTAAATACTTTTGGTCGTCATTTACTACATCTATGTAAAACAACGGGAGTTCAAATTATAAATGGTCGTACCTCGGGCGATCTGGATGGTAAATTAACATTTTTGAATTCAAATGGCTGTTCTGTTATAGATTATGCATTGACAGATAATGGTTCGATGTCATCTATTAAAAGTTTTGAAGTAGGTAGCTTTACGGAATACTCTGATCATGCACCAATATTCCTTGTTTTAGATGGTTTATCATCAAATAGTTCTCAATGTAACTGTTGTCGGGGTAATGATACGTATACCACTGTGACAAATGTGCATTGGTCAAATGATGCCAGTAGTAACGTTACGAATGAAATATCTGACGCCAGATTTTTAATACATAGCTGTGTTGAATCGCTTGTTAACTCAAGAGAAAGTGTCGATATATGTCTGGATAATTTTATTTCATGTACACGTACATTGTTTGATAAATATTGTATTTCCAACAGAAAAGTTATAAATTGTGCATGTCCCTGTCATATCGGTACTTCGGTTAAAAATGAACCAGATAAGCCATGGTTTGACAGCAGTTGCAGAAGTTTGTATAAAATATATAAAAGAGCTTTATCTGAGTTTAACAGAGAGCGTTCCTTGACTAACCGAACTATGCTATATCATGCCAAAAAACAATATAAAGTCTATGAGAGAAAGATGAAACGCACCTATAATAGTATGGAAGGCAATATGCTAGATGTTTTGAAACGTAATAACCCTGTGGAATTTTATCGTAATTTTTCAAGACGTAAGACCTCAAAGAATGGAAATGTATCATTAACAGATTTTTTCAATTATTTCAAAGATCTGGCGGGTGAAGCAGATACTGGTAACTTATCAAATAGGGATGATTGTGAGTGTGTATATCCAGAGTTAGATGTAGATTTTAGTATTGAGGAAATAGCTGAAGTAATTAAGGCTCTGCCTAAGGGCAAAGCTGCTGGCATCGATATGGTTCTTAACGAATACTTCATTGAATATAAAAATATGTTTTTACCAGTTTTGTTAAAATTATTTAATACCATGTTACAAATTGGTTATTTTCCAGAGTCATGGGCCCAAGGTGTCATAATTCCTCTGCATAAAAAGGGGGATATTAATAATGTTAACAATTATAGAGGTATAACATTAATTAGTCATTTAGCTAAATTATTTACGTCCTTGTTAAATAAGCGCTTGTTAAAGTGGAGTGCTCGTGAAGATATTGTCACCGATGCACAATTTGGTTTTAAGCCTGGGTTTGGTACTAGTGATGCTATCTTTGCGTTGCAAAGTTTAATTATTAATTCTATAGAGCAAAACAAACGACTATATTGTGCTTTTATTGATTACAGTAAGGCTTTTGATAGTATTAATCATCGGTATTTATGGCATAAACTTTGGAAAAGTGGTATTAGAGGGCGATTACTTAATGTAATTTCATCAATTTATGATAATGTACGTTCATGCGTGAAACTAAATGGTAAACTATCCGCCATGTTCGATTTGCATGTCGGTTTATTACAAGGGGAATCTTTGTCTCCCATGCTATATTCTTTATTTGTAAATGATATGGAAAGTGAATTTATAAACTCGGATTGTCAAAGTTACCCCTTACAGTTACTTAATCTTTTTATGCTAATGTATGCAGACGATACAGTCTTATTTTCCGAAGACGCTATTGACCTCCAGCATATGCTCAACTGTCTACAGACTTACACAGTTAAATGGAACTTAAAAGTAAACACAGATAAAACAAAAATTGTTATATTTAGGAAAAGGAGAAGAATATTACCTGGTGAAACATGGACTTTCAATGATAAATCTATAGAAATTGTTGATAAGTTTTGTTACCTGGGTTTGGTTTTTAATTTTAATGGAAGATTTGCTGTAGCACAAGATACATTAGCGTCTCAAGGCAGGAAAGCATACTTTCAATTAAAAAGAAAAATGAAAAACTTTAGTCTTAACACAGAAACAAAAATATCCTTATTTGATACATATGTTACATGCATATTAAATTATGGTTGTGAAGTGTGGGGGCAAGATGTTTCGCCCCAAGTTGAAAAAATTCACCTCCTTTTCCTTAAAGACATACTTAATGTTAGAAAAACAGTCAATACATCTATGGTGTTTTTCGAAACGGGTAGATATTCATTGTATGTTCAACGTAAGACAGCTGTTATGAAATATTGGTTAAAACTATTGAAAACAAACAATTGCATTCTGAAATCTTGTTATGATGCACTAGTCGAATTGAATAGCAGAAAACCTCATTGTAAAACGAATTGGGTCTATCATATTAAGCACGAACTTTGTAGTTTGGGATTTGGATATGTTTGGAAAAATCAATGTGTTTTAAATGAAAATCATTTTTTGCAAATATACCACCAACGTATTAATGATGTTTTTGTTCAAGAATTATATAGTGCGTTTGATGTATCTCCTAAATGTTATTTGTATAAACATATTGTTGATAATTTTTGTCCACAGTTCTATTTAATTAAGCCTGTAAATAATAAATTCAAGAAGTTTTTAAGCCAATTCCGTATGCAATGTCATAGTCTTAATATCGAATCCGGACTTTATAATAATATTCCTAGAAATCAAAGGACTTGTTCATTATGTGATAAAAATGACGTCGAAGATGAAGTACATTTTGTTCTTCTCTGTCCGGCATATTCTGAATTAAGAGAAAAATACATTAACAGATATTTTTATCATAGACCAAGCGTGCATAAGTTTATAGAATTATTCTCTAGTAAAGATGTTAAAATTTTGAATATGTTGGGTAACTTTTTGTTTCGTGCAACAGAGAAAAGAAAAACTCTGCTCACAATTAATTAAATGATAAAATTGCTTTTTATTTGCCGTCAGCATCAACGTAGGTTCTGTTGTGATCACCTCTTTTATACATATGTAGCTTATTAGTATATTGAAATACTGAAATATTGTCCTCCGCCATCTTATACTTGTATACATTGTATGTCATATTATAATGATAATAATTGTACTGTTCCCTATATGCTTGTTATGCATTCGGATGAAATAAAAAACTTGAAACTGACAACAGGTGAACCAGTCGTCCCACTCCCTGTTTGCTGAGCGCTAAGCAGGAGCAGAAACTAACATTATTATAGACTTTGGTGTGTCTCGGCCAGGGGACAGAACCCAGAGCCTTCATCGCAGGGGCGAACGCTCAACTCAAGGCCAAAAGTGAGGCGGTGCCAAGGGAGGCATTAGGAAAGATAAAGTCAAGTAGGAAGAAGAGAAAAGATAAGATCCTAAATTTAATCGCCTTTTACGATCATGCAATAGGGGCAGCAGGTACAATTCTAACACCCTACCTGCAGGGGGACTAATATATTAGTCTCTAGTGGGTATTTGACATACCCAGTGTGCTAAATACTTATGTTTCAATGTAACATATTATACAACTGCTTTGTTCAGTTACAATACTTTAAAAATTACCAGAGGGTAAAACTGGAGTATGACCTTTTGTTACATTCTCTATCTTAATCAAACATTAATTATATACTAATTATTTAACTAATTAATTAATTACATCACTTACTTTATTAAGTCCCCTACCACAAACATACTGTCAATTGTGTATAATTGAATTTAACTGACTCCAGGATTTCGCATGTGCAATCAAATGAAACAATAAAAGAGTTTGATAAATTATCAATAAGTCTTGGTATAATAACATGTATGGCAGCAAATTTAACTAGATTTCACCATTATGATTATTATCTCTAAGATTTCAAAGTACATTCATTATGTGTTTTCTTACTCTTTGGTGATTCTTTAAGACATTGAGCAGTTGTAATGGCTGATTTTTCGAAGACATGATTAGTCACATCTCATTTACTTCCAGACAGCAGGTACTGAAAGAACAAAACAGATTGTTAGATATTTACATAATGGTAATTAATTGTGTTCAATAGAAGTATGCTGTTTGTTAATTTAAAAGGTTGGCACAACCCTGCATATGGATAACAGTTACCCATTTTAGTAACAAATACCAATTGGAGTATTCATTTAGTTTCTCAAATGAGGAATTCTGTGAATGGTTAATGGTGTGCTTTTCTTTAATATCCATCAATTACAGCCAATTAATTATTCAAATACTCCTTCAGCAGTATTCTGTGTTAATGATAAAATCTAATTTATCTCATGTGTAGTCCAATTAAGCACAGTGATTTGAACACCAAGGTATTGCGCCACTGTAGTCCTAAATATAGACACACCACCTACAGTACAGAAAGTAGGTTACAAACTCTGTAGGTACTGTCAGTTTTTATGAAACTTACAGTAATTAGTTGTGGGTTTTTTGTGGTAATGCATACTACAACAAGTGTAAAACATGGCAAACTTACTATATACATTATAAACTGTCGGTAATATAACGGGCGTCGGTCCAAAGAAGTCACCCAACTTTGTCAGTCGTAACATGTGGCTTTCAACAACATCATGGAGTTTGGCGTTCAAGGGAGGTAACTATGTAACCGGAAATTGAAATAAATTGTAAATGCGTGCTTATTTGACTTTTGCATTTGTAACAATATCGATTGAAAATAAAGTACAGTATTTAAATTAATTTTTATTTCATTATCCACATGTCTTTTAGACAATGTGCTTCATTATGATAAAATCAGTTGTGTCAATATTTCATACCATTATTTATTGTGGAACTCTTCAGTACTGAAGTTACGTTTGTCCGATTCAATATGTCAGCCACCATGGAAAAGCACGTTCGCATACGTCTCTACTTCGATAACTCATCGGTGGCACCAACTTGGTTTCTAGTTGACCACGAATCATTTTATACCATCAGAGATTTAGAAAATGAAATAAGATGCCGCTATTTGGAAAACAACATCCCAATTACACTGTCACTGGATGACTGCGTTTTACCGAAGTCTGAAAAAACACTTATTTTACGGGATAACGACCGAGTGGTTGTCAGGTAAAAATGATGACATGCGTTAGGCCATTCCAATTTTGATTTCTTGTTCTTCGGATTTTGAATTTTCAAAAAAGGAGCGAGCGAATATTTTTTAATTCTAAAAATATTTTGAAAGCGGTAAAAATTGGAGCGCGCGAATATTTTCACGCGATTTTTATAAGGCTTTTTATGTTTATTTCGTGAAATAATACCTACTAACCGAGATTTATGTTAAAATATGAGTTTTGCTGTTTTCTTCAGTGTTTTAAACATTCATTACTGTTTCAAAGATGTAAAAAACAGGAAGTCTAATGTTAAGGTATTTGTGCAGCTATTGAAAATATGTTATTACACAAAATACTTTCAATGCATGAAATAGTTCAATTTTAAAACAAACCATGACGATTTTAACAATACATCGAATAGCAATGTTTAATACATCAAAGGAAATAGTCAAGAAAGCTTTACTTATTGTCAATATTTTCAGTTATTACATGTAATTTGCTGTTGACAAAGCTATCAGCAAAAACCAACAATCAGCGATTAGCATAATTGGAAAATCTTTTAAACGAATGTAGTCTCATCCGACATGTACATTGTATGTAACCGACTATTTTGTTTAGCATGTTACTTATTTAGCTGCTCATACTTAAAATGAGATTATGTTTATAAATTTAACTACAAAAAGTATAAACACAAAGATTATTCATTTAAATTACATTCCTTCATTGTCTTTAAAAAGTATTTTTATAATATAATTTTAGGCAAAGCCTATCTGAGAGCGCAGCAGTCGATCCATTCTTTCGGATTTTTTTTTTAAATGTGTAACTAAATAGAAATATGCCAGATAGATCTAAATAAAGGATTTCCAACGGCAAAAGAGTAATCTCCCCTGACCCATCAGTCTTACCGATATTGACATGTGTTTTGTTTTTATTGCTTATTGTGTGCGTTGACTAACTGTACTGCTAGAAACCATATATAGAATTATCAATCATTAATCATAGCTTTGATGAATTACTGGCATTGAGTTTATGACAAGAAAAACAATATTGAACATAGGATACTTTTATGATGACAACTGGTGGGACAGAGGTATAGATGAGAGTCAGTAGGTTTGGAATACAAGTCAGTACTAATGGCCCCTTCAACTAAGTGGATTTAGTGTCTAGAAATATATTGGTATCTGATGATATATCGACAGTGAATTTGATGGTATTGTGGAATGTGTTGGCATTTTTGTTTGACGTTTTACGTTTGATTGGATCCTGTGTCATCTGGAAAATCCTGTTGATATTACTTCTTTGACCCAGGTTCAGTTATACATAAGCAATGCATGAAACATTTAGGATTTGGTCATAGGCACCAAACATGATAAGAGTGGAAAAATGCACATCCAGATCAGGGTTCAAAACCAGGATCTTTGAATTCTAGCCAAATGTTCTACTAATAATGAGGTACCTGGTTGCCAGAAATCTATCTGAATTAGAACAGCTACAAAAAGACATGTTGGTATAGCTTGAACATAGTGTTAGACTCTGTCACTCAAATACTTCATAGTGATCACATTGGTACCCAGGCCCGACCACTCACTTCTAGCTTGTGTATTGGTATAGTATTTGTTATAAGATTCATTACTATGTTTTTTACAGACGTTTAATCAATTGACTTTTTAGGTCATCTGACCGAAGGTCAGGATGACCTATTGTCATCGTGTTTTGTCCGTCGTCGTGCGCCGTGCGTCGTGCGTAAGACTATTTATACAAAAGCCTACTCCTCCTTCATCCTTTGATGGATTTCATTCCATATTTTATTTAAAACATCATTGGGGAAGGACAATCATATTTTATATAAATGAGCCTGGTCCGACCCCTAGGGGCTGAGGGGTGGGGCCCCAAAAGGGCAAATTTTCTTATTTTACGCTTTAAAATCCTACTCCTCCTTCATCCTTGGATTGATTTCATCCATATTTGGTGTGAAACATCATTCGGGATGGAAAATCATATTTTATATAAATGAGCCTGGTCCAACCCCTAGGGGCTGAGGGGTGGGCCCCAAAAGGGCAAATTTTCTTAATTTTAGCTTTAAAATCCTACTCCTCCTTCATTCTTGGATGGATTTCATCTATATTTGGTGTTAAACATCATTGGGGAAGGACAATCATATTTTATATAAATGAGCCTGGTCTGACTCCTAGGGGCTGAGGGGTGGGGCCCCAAATGGGGAAATTTTCTTAAATTTAGCTTTAAAATCCTACTCCTCTTTCATCCTTGGATGAATTTCATCCATATTTGGTGTGAAACATCATTGGGGAAGGACAATCATATTTTATATAAATGAGCCTGGTCTGACCCCTAGGGGCTGAGGGGTGGGGCCCCAAATGGGGAAATTTTCTTAAATTTAGCTTTAAAATCCTACTCCTCCTTCATCCTTGGATGAATTTCATCCATATTTGGTGTGAAACATCATTGGGGAAGGACAATCATATTTTATATAAATGAGCCTGGTCTGACCCCTAGGGGCTGAGGGGTGGGGCCCCAAATGGGGAAATTTTCTTAAATTTAGCTTTAAAATCCTACTCCTCCTTCATCCTTGGATGAATTTCATCCATATTTGGTGTGAAACATCATTGGGGAAGGACAATCATATTTTATATAAATGAGTCTGGTCCGACCCCTAGGGGCTGAGGGGTGGGCCCCAAAAGGGCAAATTTTCTTAATTTTAGCTGGCCAACTTCCTGTTTTAAGGTTTCAGTCTCTGATCTCAATGAAAATTGGTCTATAGGGGTTATAATTGATGCCGAACAACATGCAAATATTTTCGTAAATATTTTCGTATTCCAAGATGGCCGCTGGCCCACTTCCTGTGTTCGGGTTCAGTCTCCGATCTCAATGAAAATTGGTCTATAGGGGTTTTAATTGATGCCGAATAACATGCAAACATTTTTGTAAATATTTTGGTATTCCAAGATGGCCGCTGGCCCACTTCCCTTGTTCGGGTTCAATGAAAATTGGTCTATATGGGTTTTAATTGATTCAGAAGGGGGAACTTTAGGTGAGGACAATCATATTTTATAAAGGACCGAGCTAAGACCCATGGGGATAGTACGGCGGAGGTCCAAAATGGGAGCTTTGCTGAAATTTGGCTTTAAAATCTGACTCCATATATTAATCCTTGAATGGGTTACAACCATATATGGATGAAGGGCTACCAAGTTTGTTCAACAAATGACATTTTCAGATTTCAGAAACTTACAGATTCAACTAAGGAGTTCCTTGTATTGTTTATATTAATCGTTAACCAATACTTTATACTGTGACTTTGTTGCCATGAGTCAGATGACGTTAAGGCCCATGGGCCTCTTGTTACTGTTCATAGACTTTTATTTTCCTCTTTCTTCTTTATTTTTGTAGGGAATGTGGAAATCATAACATCCCCTCAGATCTGAATTTTCCAGTTGTGAATGAAAAATGGGAACTTTCTTACAATGTAAATAACTTTGTTGGAAAAAAAGAAAATAAAGCAAATACACAAAGCAAAACTAAGAAAAAAACCAAACAGCTCCAGTGTCAGGGTCCTAAGAAGAAATCAAAGAAACAGAAAAGAGTTGTATCTCCTGATTTCCTTCAGAAATCAGAAGAGTTGCAACACGAAACAAAAAAGAGCAAAAAGAAAAGAAAATTGGTTCCATCTCCTGATTTCCTTCAGAAATCAGAAGAGTTGCAACACGAAACAAAAAAGACCAAAAAGAAAAGAAAGTTGGATAAAAAAGAAAAAAGTCCAGAAATTCAACAGAGAAAACGTTCAAGAGACTTTTCCTGTTCAGAATTGAATTCTGTATCTCAGAAGACTCTTATAGATACCAATATTAAGGATACAGATGTCACAAACTCTATGCCTCCTGAAAGTGAAAAAGACAAAGAATCAATAACACCATTGACTGGTAATGATATTGAAAATGTTGGAGTAGTCGATGAAAGTGGCTTTGAGGAACAGGGTACCAAAAAGCGCAGAAGAAGAAGAAAACGCTTACTTAATAAAAAATCTGATGAAGGAGTGGCAAGTGGGTCAGGTAATCAAAACAGAAATACTTATGACAACAAACAACACAAGCAGCCTTATTCTAAACCTGCCAGAAATACAATTCATGTTTACGGAACTAAAAACAATCATAAGATATTCAATGATTCTGACCCTGAAGGGGAGACACATGGTACACAAGAAAATGTAATAGAAATGGAAGAAACTAACACAGGTGTCCAGGGAAAGGAGGATTCACTAGAACAAGCCAAGAAAAAGCTGTTAGAGAAAGTTGAACAGGAATACCTTAGTCTGACAGATCATTCTGATACAGGGAGTAGACATGTGTCAGCTGATAGAACATTTAGTGGCAATGTGGAAGCAGAGATCCCCTCTGTTAACAAAGGTATCGACAGAAATTTCCGCAATCAGAATTCCAACCAACATCCAAATGAGTATCATCAAAACCTGTCAGATACTACCGGTAAACCTGTGAATGAGATCGGACAAAATACAAAACAGGAAGACCAACATGACAGTTGTGGTTTGTCTGGAATACAGCTGCAGTTAACTAAACTGGCGAGCGGTGCCCCTGTGTACACCAGGCAGAGACAGAAGAGGTACTTCAATGCATCCTATGGGAAGGAGCTGACCAAAGAACAACAGCTTGGTACAAAACTTGTCAATAAGTCTGTCGTCATCAGGGTGAGTTTAGCCAGAGGGCAATATTTGATTTATACTGGTATCATTTTGTTCATAATTGTACTTACAAGCAAAAAGGGTTTTATGTGTTGTTTTGTTTCCAAATGAATTATATTAATCAAACTGAAGTTATAGATTCAAGGGTTTCTTTGTACCAGACGTAAAAACTTCATGCTTTTCTCACATAGGCAAACATTCAACTACAAGTTTAAACTGAAGTGGTTTCAAGGAAGAAGAATGTCACAATAAATATGGAGCGATTAAAAAACATAAAATTATCAAACAAGTATGTAATGGGTGTATCATATGCAATTCTTATGTCTTACCTTCATGTAGGATGTATCAAAGCAATGATAAGCTTGTATTTTGTTGTCAGAATGACCAGCCTACCACTGAACAAGGACCAGATCAGACCACCTCTGAAAGGCAGGCAGACCTGTTTGTTCCTTGTCCAGTACAAGACTACACAAAGTTCCCTCCACTACAGGGCACACCACGCGAAGGGGACAAAATAGCTTACAAGGTAATAACATACCTATCAGAAATATAGGTCACCAACAAAGTATTCAGGCATCTCTCATGTAATGTAGGTCACCAACAAAGTATTCATTTGGTTTGTTTAGTTTTACGTCCTATTAACAGCCAGGGTCATGTAAGGACGTGCCAGGTTTGTTGGTGGAGGAAAGCCGGAGTACCCGGAGAAAAACCACCGGCCAGCGTTCAGTACCTGGCAACTGCCCCACATAGGATTCGAACCCGCATCCCAGAGGTGGAGGGCTTGTGGTAATATGTCGGGACATCTTAACCACTCGGCCACCGCGGCCCCTTCAGGCATCTCTCCTGTAATATAGGTCACCAACAAAGTATTCAGGCATCTCTCATGTAATGTAGGTCACCAACAAAGTATTCAGGCATTTCTCCTCTAATGTAGGTCACCAACAAAGTATTCAGGCATCTCTCCTGTAATGTAGGTCACCAACAAAGTATTCAGGCATCTCTCTTGTAATGTAGGTCACCAACAAAGTATTCAGGCATCTTTCATGTAATGTAGGTCACCAACAAAGTATTCAGGCATCTCTCTTGTAATGTAGGTCACCAACAAAGTATTCAGGCATCTTTCATGTAATGTAGGTCACCAACAAAGTATTCAGGCATCTCTCTTGTAATGTAGGTCACCAACACAAAGTATTCAGGCATCTTTCATGTAATGTAGGTCACCAACAAAGTATTCAGGCATCTCTCATGTAATGTAGGTCACCAACAAAGTATTCAGGCATCTCTCCTGTAATGTAGGTCACCAACAAAGTATTCAGGCATCATTCGTGTAATGTAGGTCACCAGTCACCAACAAGTATTCAGGCATTTTTCATGTAATGTAGGTCACCAACAAAGTATTCAGGCATCTCTCCTGTAATGTAGGTCACCAACACAAAGTATTCAGGCATCTCTCTTGTAATGTAGGTCACCAACAAAGTATTCAGGCATCTCTCCTGTAATGTAGGTCACCAACAAAGTATTCAGGCATCTCTCTTGTAATGTAGGTCACCAACACAAAGTATTCAGGCATCTTTCATGTAATGTAGGTCACCAACAAAGTATTCAGGCATCTCTCTTGTAATGTAGGTCACCAACACAAAGTATTCAGGCATCTTTCATGTAATGTAGGTCACCAACAAAGTATTCAGGCATCTCTCTTGTAATGTAGGTCACCAACACAAAGTATTCAGGCATCTTTCATTTAATGTAGGTCACCAACAAAGTATTCAGGCATCTCTCTTGTAATGTAGGTCACCAACACAAAGTATTCAGGCATCTTTCATGTAATGTAGGTCACCAACAAAGTATTCAGGCATCTCTCATTAATGTACATAAAGGTCACCAACGAAGTATTCTATCATCTCTCATGTAATGTTAAGTCATTCCACCAATGTACAAGATAAGCATACGTTCCCATGTAAATGTGGGTCCCCACCAAGGTTATATCACATTGTGTGATAATAAATGTTATGCAATTGATGTTTCAGGTCTTGGAACTTTCAGACAGTTATACCCCTGAAATATCTAGGTATAAGGTTTGTATTTGATTGTTTATTTTTCACTTTTGAAACACTGAATTAATTTGTGTTGGCAGTTAAATACATGTAATCACATTTTAATGAAGGAATGTTGTATTTTTTTGCTCATTTTTTGTTTGTTACAAACATGTTTAGTTTCTTGTATTTTTTGTATTGATTAAACTAAGTTGTAAGTAAAGCAAAACTACCCTGGTAGTAATATGTTTTCTCAGAACCATTGATTACAAAAAGTAAATGAAGTTTACCAGTCTTTGTCTAACTATGAATATTGACCTTATTCATCTTTAACCATTAATATTAACCTTATTCATCTTTAACCATTAGTATTGACCTTATTCATCTTTAACCATTAATATTGACCTTATTCATCTTTAACCATTAATATTGACCTTATTCATCTTTAACCATTAATATTGACCTTACTCATCTTTAACCATTAATATTGACCTTACTCATCTTTAACCATTAATATTGACCTTATTTATCTTTAACCATCAATATTGACCTTATTTATTTTTAACCATTAAAGTGAACAGTCGGGCAAGGATGGCTAAAGTCGGTAAAAATGGTGTGAATGTATCCAGTATAATTTCTTATGAAATGGAAAAATGAAATCTCTCGTCAAAATCTGTCTGCGTACGAAAAAATTAATTTAAAGTATGGAAATTCTAAAACGTCCTCCCGGCTCACTATGTCCGTGGTTACATTTCCACGTAGCCTCGCTTTCAATGCTTTCAACTTTTCTTTACTTTAATGGTCAGAACTGGGAAACTAAGCAGAACTTGACCGTCGTATTGATATGTGAGAACTTTTGGAAGGCCAATGAACGCATTTAGACTGGTTTTCTTTGCCCGACTATTCACTTTAATATTGACCTTATTTATTGTTAACCATTAATATTGACCTTATTTATCTTTAACCATTAATATTAACCTTATTTATCTTTAACCATTAATATTGACCTTATTTATTATTAACCATTAATATTGACCATATTTATTGTTAACCATTAATATTGACCTTATTTATTGTTAACCATTTATATTGACCTTATTTATTGTTAACTATTAATATTGACCTTATTTATTGTTAACCATTAATATTGACCTTATTTATTGTTAACCATTAATATTGACCTTATTTATTAATATTGACCTTACTTTTCTTTAACCTTTAATATTGACCTCATTTATCTTTAACCATTACTATTGACCTTAATTATTGTAGGAAGGTGTTGTCCTCAGTTTTAATCACACAACACATGTGGTAGAAATCGAAGCAAAGTCAGCTGGACAAGGCAAGTTTTTGTTGTTTTCATTTAGTTCATCCATTATATTGTTCTCTTAGTACATACTTATAAGATCAACAATAATTGATAATTTTGGTATCACTAGAAGTAGTACTCTCACTGTATGCTTCTTAATGTGAGTAGCGTTGATTTCCAGACTACTTACAGTATTTCGTGAAGGGATTTTTTTGGAAAAAACTTCAAAGCATAATTTTGTTGACATCTTTTTTATTGGAAGGAATATGTTGTACATGTATATGGAATAGAGGGAATGAAGTTGTGATTGAGTATCTATATCTATGCCAATCTTTAGGAAACTAAAATCCACAGATAAATGTGCTTACTTACAGTATTTGTTTAAAAGTTTCTGTGTTGTTCAGACACCAGAATTCCCAATACCAAATAAGTAGGATGAAATATTGGTGTTTTGTTTTTGCTTATTTGATTCTTCCCTTCAGACAAACAAGCAAATACAAATGACATTGTCTGATTGACTTAACAACTAGGTCCATTTAAGGTTTAGGGGGTAGAGCAATGCCAGAGTACCCAGATAATAACCACCAACCTGCGGTCAGTACCTGGCTACATGCCCCACATGGGATTCAAAGTTGTGACCCAGAGATGGAGGGCTGTGGTTATATGTCAGGACGTCTAACCATTTGGCTCATAAGTAAGAAAAATTATATTACCATACTTACTGCATCACTAAGGGGGGGTGGAGGCGCAACGTCCTGGGTTATGGAAAATGTAGAAATTCTTGATGGAACCGGCCGTGTTCAAAAGAATACAGAGGCCTCACTTGCGATCCAGGTATATGTATAAAAGAGCGAGTCCAACACGGTAGTTCCTTTCAGTATGCTGATTTTTAATCAGATAGTTGTTGACATGTTTCGACTCTAAGCGAGTCGTCCTCAGAACAACAATCAATTGTGACGTCATGGATACGCGCGTAAACAACAGAAATTGTTGACGTCATAGAGAGTACACAAAATCTAGGCAATGATCTAGATGTACTGGTAAACAGTTTTATATAATAGAATAGTAAAATTAGTTATATTCTAAATATTAGTCCATAATCATTTTATAAAAATACCCCTAAGTACTGAAAAAGACCAGAAGGTTTATCTAAGAGATATTAGCTAACTAATGTGATTAATTTTGTGTAGAAACATAGAAAAAAATAATACAGTAGTGAAGAGATAAACAAAGTGGCAATGTGAAAAAGCCCCTAAAGATGACATTCTAATAAAATTGTCAGTTCATATCAATATGAAATAAAGGACAAATCCTGTTGTGTGTGTATGCATGGATATTATGTCCTATCGATAAAACTATATATAAGCACATATTGTTAGTTTCGAATGTTTAGACCAGAAGGTTCTGTGGTGTCTAAGAAAGCAATGTAAGATTCCTCGGTACGGAGCCTGATGTTGATGTTGGTTTCCGTTTGTGTTAGACCCGTAATGGTGATGTCATTTGGGCTGTGATCTCCAGTGGTAAAGTGACGTGATACTGGTTTGAATTTATTTCCGTCTGGTATCCTGATAAATGTGTGTTGAAACGTTCCCTGATGCTGTTTGAAGTTTGGCCAACATATTGCATTCTGCATCTACAGCACTGTATTAGATAGATGGCACTTTTAGTGTTGTAATTGATGCTGCAGCGTATTTTAATTTTCTTCCCATTGGTGTTGCTGGTAGCTTCCTAACACGTTAGCATATAAGGACATAGTCGGCATAGTTTTTGACAAGGTTGACTGCCTAGGACTGGTTTAGTAGTCGCCACATCTGCTCTAACTAAGATGTCCTTGAGACTTTGCGGTCTTTTGTACGTGACCATTGTGAGATGTTTGTTTGGGTTTGGCGATCCGCTTCTGTTTTTCTGGAGAATCCCTTTATATGGTCTCATAGTATTTGTTTCAAGTGTACTATGCCTGGTTCATATTTGGTTATGAATGGAACAAACTTCTGTGTCAAGGTTGTGGATTCGGCTTAAAGTTGGTCTCGTTCCGTTTCTCTGGCTTTTTGAAAGGCTGTGTCCAATAGTGCGTGAGGGTAACCTCGGTCAGGGAAAAATACAAAAATTGACTTTCCATGTTTTTCAAAGTCCTCTCTAAGGGTGCAGATACGACGTAATTTTTGAAATTGTCCAAAAGGTATGTTCTTAATCTGGTGTTTCGGATGGGCTGATGTGAAGTGTAAATACAGATGTGCATCTGTGGGTTTGGTGTAAAGAGTTGTGCGTAGGGTGCCATCCTCCTCCTTAATAACGGTCGTGTCCAAAAAGTGGATTTGGTGTGTATCCATCTCGTATGTGAACTTAATTGTTGGATGGAAACAGTTTAGACTTTCCATGAAATCGGCAAGCGCCTTGCTAGAGAAAGTCCATATCAGGAAAACATCCTTGATGTACCGCCACCATACGAGTGGTTTGAAGATTTCTTGTTGCAAGAATCTCTTTTCAAGATGATCCATGAAGAGGATGGCATAATTAGGAGCACATATGGTTCCCATGCTGGTGCCTTGTTTTTGTTGGTAAAATATTTAGTTAAATTTGAAGCAATTCTTGCTGAGAATGAAGTGTAGAAAGCGTAAAAGAATCCAGTTTGGGGGAAGAAAGCGTAAAAGAATCCAGTTTGGGGGATTCCTTTGATTGTTGTTGTTAAGGGCTTCTTTGACCGCTAGTATGCCATCGCGGTATGGGATGGAAGTGTATAGTGATGAAATGTCAGCTGTGACTAGGTAACTGTTTGGTGGTATCTTGCCCAGTTTGCGAATCCTGTTGAGAAAATCCTTGGTATCCTTGATATAGGAGTCTACCACTTTAGCTAAAGGTTTGATGAAGTGATCCACTGTAGCTGATAGTTTCTCCGTGGGTCCACCTGATGCAGATACAATAGGTCTGCCTGGGTTACCCGGTTTGTGAATCTTTGGTAGAAGGTAGAATAGCGGTAGAAATACTTACTGCATGTTAAGTTAGCTTACAATTTACAGCCCAGAATTGTTGATCCCTGAGAAATCTAAATGGTTGTTATATCTTTGTTTTTTATCATTAGATTCGGGACCTCAGGGAAAGTTTCACATGAATGCTGACAATGAAAACACAGAATCAGAACCAAAGGTAAAGTACAACTATCAGACAGTAAGACTACCTGGTAGTTTAGATTTGAAATAGAGGATTATTCTGTTCCCCCACTACTGTAAACCAATATATTTACCATATTTTGCATCTATTTTAAACATATGATGTATTAGTTAATACATTAATTGAGGGGTCGCGATGGTCGAGTGATTAAGATGTCCCGACATGTTACTACAAGCCTTCCACCTCTGGGATGTGAGTTTGAATCCCATGTGGAGCAGTTGCCAGGTACTGACCCCTGTAGGGTAGTTTTTCTCTTGATACTCGGGCTCTCCTCCACCAACAAACCTGGCACGTCCTTAAATGACCCTGGCTGTTAATAGGACATTAAACTAATAAAACCAAAATATGTTAATTAAGGGATCTTACTGACATTCAGGCATTCATATTCAAGTCTTATACAATTATTTGCATAACATTTTAATGGTAATTGGTTAAATAATACAAAAATTTGTATCTCAAGAAAATAAATGGCATTAACAGTATTCAGGTGACAAGTATTGAAGTCATTGAGACAACTCTTAGACCCAATGTACAAAGGTTCAAAGTCATTTTTTCTGTTATCTTCAGGGACACGTAAGTCCAGGGTGAAACTTAATGTAGCATTTACTCTTAATGTACTTATTTTAGTTAAAATTTTAACGCAAAGGCAGAAAACTGTAAACTATGATTTATAAGCCCAGTTATAAATTTGTGCGATTCAGTGGTTTGATACCAGATATAGCCTTTTATAAAGATTAGTGCTCTACATGAACAAGCACTTCAAAGACTGTGCTAAAAGGGCTAAAATAAAACTACCGCTAAAACAAGTATGTTTATAGTACCTATAATAGATTTACTATGGAAAAACAGGTAGTCATTGGAAATCCTCTTTGAGTAAATATCAAAGAAGGTATATGATCTTGATAGGAAGATATAAAAACAGATAAGAGATCGACTATATTATTCAATTTAAACTCACATAAACATTAGCTTACCTGGCCCCGAGGCCAAAAACATCCTTTGGGGAAGGGGAACAGAACTTGTATAAATTTTGGCTCTGACCCCCTAGGTCTCTATTTCCCTTATTGGGCCCTGCCCTTCTTGCCCCTAGGGCCTAGGGGCAAGAAGGGCAGGGCCCAATAAGGGAAATAGAGGTAAATCCTATAAATCACTACTTGTCCTAGAGTTCTACATGGATTGTAACCAAATCTGGCCACAAACATCCTTTTCGGAAGGGGAATAGAAGATGTATAAATTTTGGCTCTGACCCCCAAGGGGCAAGAAGGGCAGGGCCCAATAAGGGAAATAGAGGTTAATCCTATAAATCGCTACTTGTCCTAGAGTTCTACATGGATTGTAACCAAATCTGGCCACAAACATCCTTTTGGGAAGGGGAATAGAAGATGTATAAATTTTGGCTCTGACCCCCTAGGGGCAAGAAGGGCAGGGCCCAATAAGGGAAATAGAGGTTAATCCTATAAATCGCTACTTGTCCTAGAGTTCTACATGGATTGTAACCAAATCTGGCATCAGACATTCTTTTGGGAAGGGGAATAGAAGATGTATAAATTTTGGCTCTGACCCCCTGGGGGCAGGAAGGGCAGGACCCAATAGGGGAAATAGAGGTAAATACTACAAATTGCTACATGTCCTTGAGTTCTACATGAATTAAAACCAAATCTGGCTTCAAACATCCTTAGGGGAAGGGGAACAGAACTTGTATAAATTTTGGCTCAGATCCTTTGGGGTCAGGAGGGGTGAGGGCCAATAGGGGAAATAGAAGTAAATCCTATAAATTGCTACTTGTCCTAGTGTTCTGCATGGATTGTAACCAAATTTGGCCAGAAACATCCTTGGGGGAAGGGGAACAGAACTTGTATAAATTTTGGCTCTGACCCCCCGGGGACAGGAGGGGCAGGGCCCAATAAGGGAAATTTAGGTAAATCCTATAAATCGCTACTTGTCCTAGAGTTCTGCATGGATTGAAACCAAATTTGGCCAGAAACATCCTTGGGGGAAGGGGAATAGAACTTGTATAAATTTTGGCTCAAACCCCCGGGGGCAGGAGGGGCAGGGCCCAATAGGGGAGATTAAGGTAAATCCTTTAAATTACTACTTTTCCTAGAGTTCTGCATGGACTGTAACGAAATTTGGCCACAAACATCTTTTGGGAAAGGGGAACAGAAACTTGTATAAATTTTGGCCCTGACCCCCTAGGGGCAAGAGGGGCAGGGACCAATAGGGGAAATAGCGGTAAATCCTTTAAATCACTACAGTATTTGTCCAAGAGTTCTGCATGGATTGTAACCAAATCTGGCCACAAACATCCTTGGGGGAAGGGGAACAGAAGTTTAAATTTTGGCTCTGACCCCCACGGGGGCAGGAAGGGCTGGGCCCAATAGGGGACATAGAGGTAAATCCTATAAATCGCTATTTGTCCTAGAGTTCTGCATGGATTGTAACCAAATTTGTCCCAAAAATATTCTTGCGGTAACAGAATTTGAATAAATTTTGGCTTCGACCCCCATAAGCAGAAAGAGTGGGGCCCTATAGGCGAATTAGAGGTAAATATTCAAATTCCTTCAGAAAAGAAACAATGACTCTGTATTCAGAACATTACTTTGCATTACAAACCAGGTGAGTGATACAGGCCCTCTGGGCCTCTTGTTTAGCATTTCAATACAACGTTACTGCTACGATTTAGGTGCAAATTGAATCAATTCCAAAAATTTCATTGCATAGCTAAATGGTTGTTACTGCATGCTGTAGTGTCAAATTAGATGAATAATCAGGGATTGTTTTTACATTTCAGTTCTTATTGTGGAATTCATTAATGGAGACAAGGCTTCTGGATATTGTGTAGACCCCATGACAGATTAACTAGCTACTACGATAAATGTATGGTACAGTAAATGTATAGGACACATTACAGATGAGCCACTTACTACGATAAATGTGTGGTACAGTAAATGTATAGGACACATTACAGACGAGCCACATTCTACGATAAATGTATGGTACAGTAAATGTATAGGACACATTACAGATGAGCCACTTACTACGATAAATGTGTGGTACAGTAAATGTATAGGGCACTCTACATATGAGCCACTTACTATGATAAATGTGTGGTACAGTAAATGTATAGGGCACTCTTCAGATGAGCCACTTACTACGATAAATGTGTGGTACAGTAAATGTATAGGACACATTACAGACGAGCCACATTCTACGATAAATGTGTGGTACAGTAAATGTATAGGACACATTACAGATGAGCCACTTACTACGATAAATGTGTGGTACAGTAAATGTATAGGACACATTACAGACGAGCCACATTCTACGATAAATGTGTGGTACAGTAAATGTATAGGACATATTTCAGATGAGCCACATTCTACGATAAATGTGTGGTACAGTAAATGTATAGGACACATTACAGATGAGCCACATACTACGATAAATGTGTGGTACAGTAAATGTATAGGACACTCTACAGATGAGCCACTTACTACAATAAATGTGTGGTACAGTAAATGTATAGGACACTCTACAGATGAGCCACTTACTACGATAAATGTGTGGTACAGTAAATGTATAGGACACATTACAGATGAGCCACTTACTACGATAAATGTGTGGTACAGTTTAAATGTATAGGACACTCTACAGATGAGCCACTTACTACGATAAATGTGTGGTACTGTAAATGTATAGTACACATTACAGATGAGCCACTTACTACGATAAATGTGTGGTACAGTAAATGTATAGGACACTCTACAGATGAGCCACTTACTACGATAAATGTGTGGTACAGTAAATATATATGGCACTCTACAGATGAGCCACTTACTACGATAAATGTGTGGTACAGTAAATGTATAGGGCACTCTTCAGATGAGCCACTTACTACGATAAATGTGTGGTACAGTAAATGTATAGGACACTCTACAGATGAGCCACTTACTACGATAAATGTGTGGTACAGAAAATGTATAGGACACATTACAGATGAGCCACATACTACGATAAATGTGTGGTACAGTAAATGTATAGGACACTCTACAGATGAGCCACTTACTACGATAAATGTGTGGTACAGTAAATGTATAGGACACTCTTCAGATGAGCCACTTACTACGATAAATGTGTGGTACAGTAAATGTATAGGACACTCTACAGATGAGCCACTTACTACGATAAATGTGTGGTACAGTAAATGTATAGGACACATTACAGATGAGCCACATACGATAAATGTGTGTACAGTAAATGTATAGGACACTCTACAGATGAGCCACTTACTACGATAAATGTGTGGTACAGTAAATGTATAGGACACTCTTCAGATGAGCCACTTACTACGATAAATGTGTGGTACAGTAAATGTATAGGACACTCTACAGATGAGCCACTTACTACGATAAATGTGTGGTACAGTAAATGTATAGGGCACTCTACATATGAGCCACTTACAGCGATAAAGGAGTAGATATGATAGGACCAGTAATTGGCCTTATTTTTCAGGCCGAAAAAAATTAACTCTGATCCCCATCAATTTCATATCAATAAATACTCTCATACTTGCCATTCATCAAAACATATTTTTTCATAACCATGTACACCCACCTATGAGGTCATGAAATTGATGATTTTCCTCTTCTCGCCAAATTTTGCAAGAAATTTATCATCTTTAGGTTAGAAAAGGCTTGAAATAGATTTGGCCGCCACCTTGGAGCAACTTTACATTTTGCATGGATGTGTGTAAATACACGATACACAATGTGTTAAAATCTCTTTCTGCGCCACGAAGGCGGCCACATTCATTTTTAGAGAAAACCACTCAAAAAGTATGATTTTTCAAGGATTTTTGTGAAAAATGGCGTGAAACTGCATGTTGATGACGTCATAGTGAACATAATTGGCACATGCGGGATATTTTCGAGATGTAATGTGTTAGCAAATGTATTCAGCTGTTATATGGCAAAATATGTTGTTCTTTACTGGAGAATGAATTTTGAGGCCATATTCGAGTCTTAACGTACCTTCTCCTTTGTGGGCAGTGAATGTATAGGACACTCTAAGATGAGACACTTACTGCGATAAATTTGTGGACAGTAAATGTATAGGACACATTACAGACGAGCCCCACTATGTTGTGTAGATCACATGTAAGGCAAGCCATGTGACATTGATTATGTTGAGCATGTAATAGACATGCCATGCGATGTTGAAACTTATCAGTCCAGAGAAGTGGTGGATTCTTTTTCATTTGTTCTTTTTGGACAGTTTATATTTGATTTGAAAATTGAGATAGTCATACTGTACATTGATTGTGAATGAATTTACTAATGATAAATTTCCTGGGTTGGTTATATGGTATGTGATATATGCAATATAAAATTTCATGCCAGAAAACACAAATAGTTTGTCATTTGTTACAGATCTCTTGTTGTCTGATTGGTGTCAAAATTGAGCTCATAAAAAAGGACTCATGGAGCGGGTAAACCACTACATCAGAAATTGAAAATAACAATTTTGTTGATGAAATGCATATGATTTACAACAGGCATGCTGTAGGCTGATTTTTATGTCATCTGACCTATAGTCATCATGTTTTGTCCATCGCTGTCAGCCATAGATGGCTGTCAAAGATGCCATCTTGAATACACTTTTTCTCTCAAGTTCTACTGACTGAGACTTGCCTGAAATGGTCCTGACTGTTGCCAAGGTAGTCAGATGACTGTTAAGGCCTTTGGGCCTCTTGTTTTTTTCCAAAAATGTTTTGGAAGGGTCAAGATGAGCTGTAGTTATATCATACTTCATCCATCACCGTGCATTATCAGTGAACTTTTCACATTTTTAACTTATTCTTATGTTCTACTTGTACGATTTAGCTAAAATTCAAAATGGCCACCACGACAGCCATCTTGAAAATACATTTTGATCTTCTTACTATGTTCTAAAAGAGCGATTTTCAAAGGTCACTGTACTGTGTTTTCTGGATCATTTAGATAATGAGAACAGCACACTTGTCTCCTGTGATTTTGACTTTTGCAATTCTTATTTGGTAAATGCCCTTCATGTTTTAATCATTTTAAAAAGCAAACCTCTCAGTTTTGAATCATATACCATAGGAATACTATTATCAAATTAGATTGATATCAATTCTGTATTTGCATTTTACAGAGTTATCTTCCCTGGGTAGGTAGGTATTGATTGTGATGTTATGTGTTTGCGAGCGTTACAGCATACTTTTTGGAGAAAACAATGTTAATTGCGCTCACAAAATAAGTAACCCACCCGCAAGGGAGCTAACTCTGTAATATGCAAAGATGGAATTGCTGACTGCAGGAGTCTTGAATGGATTAAACTAATTAGACACTTTTTGCAATGGATCTTCAGGCCCCTCAGAGGTTATCTCAAACATTTTAACAATTTGGATCTTTACACCATAGGAATGTAACAAGTATTCACTTTTTATCAACTCATGTTTCTTTTTTTTATTAGTTCCTTACGTGGATATATCAAAATTGGTCACTGCTGGTCTCTGTTTCAAAGACCCATGTGGGATCAAACTAACCATTTGTACAATTTTGATTCTCGACCAAGAGGGATGTTATCAATCAGATTATGTTGAATTATAATCAGTGGTACAGTATCAACTGTTGACAGTGATACAGATGACCAATGCCAGCACCATAATATGTTTTTTGTTCCTTCAGATCAGGTAAACTAACAAGAGGCCCATGGGCCTTAACAGTCACCTGAGTTTTGATATAGAATGAAACAAAGACATATAAACACTATATATATTGGCCCATCAGGTTCTTGAAGTCAGTCAGTGATTTTATAAATTTGAAGGATGAGAATGACCTATTGTCATCATGCCAATCCATCGTCAGTAAACTTTTCATTCAAACGACTTCTTCTCAATAACCGAAAGGCCCAGGGTACTGATATTTGGCCTGTAGCGTGCTGGAATGAAGGGCTACAAAGTTTGTTCAAATGGATGACCGTCACCATCATTCAAGGTCACAGGGGTCAAATAGGCTAAAATCTTTAAACAACTTCTTCTCATGACCCAGAAGGCCCAGGGTACTGATGTTAGGCCTGTAGCATATAGGCTATAATCCTAACAACTTCTTGTCAATAACTAAGAGGCCTAGAGACCTGATATTGGGCCCGTGACATGCTTGGTTGAAGGGCTATTAAGTTTGTTCAAATGAATGACCTTGATCTTCATTCAAGGTCATGGGGGTCAAAAAGGCTAATATCTTTTAACGACCTCTTATCTTGAACCAGAAGGTTCAGGGTACTGATGTTAGGCCTGTAGCATATAGGCTATGATCCTTTAAACAACTTCTTGTGAATAACTTAGAGGCCTAGAGACCTAATATTTGGCCCGTGACATGCTTGGATGAATATCAAGTTTGTTCAAATGAATGACCTTGATCTTCATTCAAGGTCATAGGGGTCGAAAGGCTAAAATCTTTAAACAACTTCTTCTCTAGAACCAGAAGGCTCAAGGTACTGATACCAATTTTGTTCACATGAGGACCTTGAACTTCATTCAAGGTCACATGGGTTAAATAGGCTTAAATCTTTAAACGACTTCTTCTCAAGAACCGAAAGGCCCAGGATACTCATATTGGGCCTGCAGCATGCTTGGATGAAGGGCTACCAAGCTTGTTCAAATAAATGACCTTGACCTTCATTCAAGGTCACAGGGGTCAACTAGGCTAAAATGATTTAAACAACTTCTTGTGAATAACTTAGAGGCCTAGAGACCTAATATTTGGCCCATGACATGCTTGGATGAAGGGCTATCAAGTTTGTTCAAATGAATGACCTTGATCTTCATTCAAGGTCATAGGGGTCGAAAGGCTAAAGTCTTTAAACAGCTTCTTCTCTAGAACCAGAAGGCTCAAGGTACTGATACCAATTTTGTTCACATGAGGACCTTGAACTCCATTCAAGGTCACATGGGTGAAATAGGCTTAAATCTTTAAACGACTTCTTCTCAAGAACCGAAAGACCCAGGATACTCATATTGGGCCTGCAGCATGCTTGGATGCAGGGCTACCAAGCTTGTTCAAATAAATGACCTTGACCTTCATTCAAGGTCACAGGGGTCAACTAGGCTAAAATGATTTAAACAACTTCTTGTGAATAACTTAGAGGCCTAGAGACCTAATATTTGGCCCATGACATGCTTGGATGAAGGGCTATCAAGTTTGTTCAAATGAATGACCTTGATCTTCATTCAAGGTCATAGGGGTCGAAAGGCTAAAGTCTTTAAACAGCTTCTTCTCTAGAACCAGAAGGCTCAAGGTACTGATACCAATTTTGTTCACATGAGGACCTTGAACTCCATTCAAGGTCACATGGGTGAAATAGGCTTAAATCTTTAAACGACTTCTTCTCAAGAACCGAAAGGCCCAGGATACTCATATTGGGCCTGCAGCATGCTTGGATGAAGGGTTACCAAGTTTGTTCAAATAATGACCTTGACCTTCATTCAAGGTCACTGGGGTCAAATAGGCTAAAATCTGATAACTTCTTCTCAAGAACCAAAAGGCCCAGGATACTCATATTGGGCCTGCAGCATGCTGGGATGAAGGGCTACCAAGTTTGTTCAAATGAAGGACCTTAAACTTCATTCAAGGGTACAGGGGTCAAAATGGCAGAAATCTTTAAATAACTTCTTGTGAATAATTAAAAGGCCTAGAGACCTGATATTGGGCCTGTGACATGCTGGGATGAAGGGCTACAAAGTTTGTTCAATTGAATAACATTATATTGAAATTGCTTCAGCGGTTTTGGAGAAGAAGTCGAAAATGGAAATTGTTTATTGTCGCATGACAGGCGACAACAGACAAAAGGCGATAAGAATAGGTCACCATGAGACTTCGTCTCAGGTGACCTAAAAATAACGCAAACAGATTAACTATTTTAGTATTTTTTATTATAATTTACACATGAATCATGAGTTAATGTTCAACTAAATGATACATGAAGAATATTCACTGGAGCACCAATACACATTTTATATACCGGTATGCTTTTCACGAAGTCAGATATGTAATATATAAAACTTTTCCACATTTGAAATTAATGGCAATCATTTGTGCACGATTCACAAGGGCAGGGCACATCAAATTTTAACTAAATTAGGGTAACTTGTAGTGTTATTTTTATCCTAAAATAATGAGCCTTCTCAAAAGTCATACCTTTTATTAGCATTCTGTTAACCAACTCACTTTCATGACTAATAAATTTCTCTTATTTCCATGATTGATTTTAAAACAAGCTTGTGGAGAATAACATTCACGTACATATACAAAGAGAACCAATATAATCAATATGAATATGAACATCCTTCAAATATAGGTGAGCTTGTTTTTTTATATCTATATCTTTGGTCTAGCTTTCATTCTTTATTTTTATTAAAGTACATAAAACAATACTGGAAACTTTATCCAAAGATATTATGCTTGAAATATAAACTCCAGTATAATAATCTAGCAAATATTCTCTAACTCTCCTGCATAGTCATACAAAATAATTCGTTTATTTATATGAGCAAGTAACTTACTAACCCATCAGACAAACCAGAATCTACTCCTTTGTTTGACTGACATGGCCTCTTTAGCAGATAAACAATGGAAATAAAATGTAAATATATTGTAAGCACTGCCAACAAAATTTGAGAGCTGGTTATTGACACCCTAGGAAACCCAGTGTCTAAAATCCAGTACGCTCCATTTATGATCATAGGCTGATTAACATGGGTAACCAATGATGATTATTGAGAAAGTTGATGGTCTGTTGTTCATTTAAGGATTAACTTGGATAGATTTATAATTATATTTTATAATTCAATTTACTAAATGTAATCTTTTCAATACTCCAAATTCATTTTAGGACGCTTTTGTCTATGATTTCATTATGCCATGATCTCAGCCAATCAGAAACAACGTTACAAACGGCGACCCCATTTTTTCCTTTATGAGCTGATAAAGTAAATTTTAAAGCCAATGAAAATGCTCGTAACAAGCAAAATTGAATTATATAGGAAAAAAATAGAAAAACATTTGTAATTATCACTATCTTAATGCTCTAATCAAATTTTGTGACAACATCATAACAGATTGTTTTGTTGGAAAGACATTTGCTTAATCTTTACAGGTGGTCATTTCAATACCAGGTATATATTCTGTATTATACAGAAAGACAAATATAAGTAATTATAAAGCTTTCTTAGTAAAACTGAACATTTGCGGAAGGCAAAACACTGTATCAGTCAAATCACAAGTTTTTGATTCTAATTATACAGATCCGCTAATACCCAGTACATTATTACACTATAGAATACCCAGTAATACACATACATACATGTACATATTGGGGTATCTGTATAATTAGGATCAAAATCACTAGTTTTATAAAAGGAAATGTACTGTATAGACCCATAATCACTTTACCAATGTTGATTGTTTACCATGATCATAATAAGTTTTTAAGTGACAATTTTTTCCCAATAAGGCCAGGATAGTAGTCTTGGAATTCCAACCAGCGGAACGCATAACTAGGAAAATCCAATAAAACAGAAATGAAATCAAACTTTTTATTCTTGGCAAACAGCTAGATTAACATGGATGAAGAGAGGCTAAACTGGCTCACCAGTTGTAGGTGATCAGATAAGGCACTGCAGATGATTTAGCAATCCAATGATGCATAGCTCACAATAAGTAATACACATAAATACAACATAGTAGACATATAATACTGGCCATGGGCACATTACATGGGGTATCAAAGTAGACATGGAAAACTATATTAATAACAGGTAGCAATTACGAATTAAATCAAATTGGGCATGGCTAACAGTTATAATAACATTGGCAATTACAAACAAAATCAATAAACTGGTACATGTGTAAGCTTTACACTGGTATCAAGGGATTAAAATGCTGCATTACGAAAAGACATCTTTGTTTGGATGAATAGCGACAATATACTATAATCTGGTGTGGCAAAGTCATGTAATTAGCAAATAGCTGCCCAGTAACTCCTCCTCTCCAAATCTACATCTAAAATAGTATGTGTATTAGGAAACCTGTACACAGGGATACAGTTCCTACTGTTACATGTATACAAGGGAAACAGTTCCTACTGTCACATTTATACAGGGGGATACAGTTCCTTCTGTCACATTCATGCAGGGGAAACAGTTCCTATTGTTATCTGACTCTATGTAAATGTAAATGAAGTAATTTCATCTATTGATTGGTCAATAGCTTGACTGTTGACCGGGGTGGAACGTTTGCATGCATTTATTGTTGACATCATAAATGATTGTTGACGTCATAAACACCAGCGCCGGATTGACCCTTGGTGTTGGGACCAACCCGATGAACTGTTTCCCGAGGCCGGAGTGTTGGGACCAACCCTATAAACTGTTTCCCGAGGCCGGAGTTCATCAAATTGGTCTCAACTCCTCAGGAAAGAGTTTTGACTGTTGACTGAAAAGGCATGAAACAACTGTATACTGTCACATGTACACAGAATGATACAGTTCCTGTTGTCACATGTACCCAGGGGAAACAGTTCCTACTGTCACATGTACACAGGGGAAACAGTTCCTACTGTCACATGTATATAGGGGATACAGTTCCTACTGTTACATATACACAGGGGAAACAGTTCTTACTGTCACATGTACACAGGGGAAACAGTTCTTACTGTCACATGTACTCAGGGGGATACAGTTCTTAATGTCACATGCACACAGGGGAATATAGTTCCTACTGTCACATGTATATAGGGGAAACAGTTCCTACTATCACATGTATATAGGGGATATAGTTCCTACTGTTACATGTACACAGAGGAAACAGCTCTTACTGTCACATGTACACAGGGGATACAGTTCTAACTGTTACATATTCACAGGGGAAACAGTTCTTACTGTCACATAAACACAGGGGATACAGTTCTTACTGTTACATATTCACAGGGGAAACAGTTCTTACTGTCACATGTACACAGTTCCTACTGTCACTGACACCTTAAGGATACAGTTCCTTCTGTAATGTACATTAATAAATGATTAGCATATTCGCTATAGATGCAGTTGCCTACTGTCACTTAAAACTTCATGATACACACACATCAGACATGTTCTTAATACAAGCCATTAAATCATAGTTTGCATACGATATGATATGTTATTTTCTCAAATCCTCACTTGATGTTGTATTCTAAACCTATATTTAATACTTGTACAATCTGATTGAATAGGATCACTTCATTAGGGCAACCATGACCTGTTATCTCGATGTGAAAAAGGTCATGGAACATTTAGGATATTTTACCAACTCTGCCAACAATACTTAAGGTATAAGTCAGTTTTCTTCTATCATAGCCTTGATTTCATTAGTTTAAGGAAAGTTAATTATCACGATGAACCCTCAATTTTAAGATTGGCCAAATACAAATGTCAATGTATTGAGGATATCATGAGCATAGTGATTTCAGTAGTTAAATGTGAACCTTTTTTTTAAACAACTGTGTTAGTTTCTATTATTATGGGTGCAATTAACATCATGACCGCTACTATAAATTATTGATATGTGAAATAATATTCTGAAAAATTCTGCCATTCTAGCCTTTTTTTTAGTGTAAGCTTTGAGCCCGTGAACAACAGAACTTTGACCCCAAGTATATAAACCATGAGAAATAAGAGTTGTTTCTGTAACATGTTTGTGTACAATGTCATGTAAATCTTCCCTAACAAGAATATGTAGTGCTGTGAGAATCACTAACTATTTCAGCTGTATCAATCACTTACAATCTGTATTTAATAGACATTAAAATATATCACAATATGCTGGCATATAATTTTAAACATAACACAATGGCAATTTGAGATCATTAAAATCATTCTGATGTAAATAAACTATATCTAAGACTAATACCAGGATTGTTTTATACAGCCATAGTATTTTCTTTGTAATATTGAAAGGATAAAGCACTGATATCCTTAACCATACACATGTTTTAAAATTAGACAATTCCTATATGCATTAACACAACTACTAGTTTCAACAAGAGATCCCAGAGGGATCTTGGCGCCCACCAAAGATTGATCTATGTCTGACAAATGAAAGAGGGATCTTTTCTCTGCTTTTCAAACTTACACTTCTTTTTTCTGCTTTTCAAACTTTAAACTATCAAAATCCAAGATGGTGGTCGCAAAATGCAATAGGCAGAACTAGGGTCCTAGAGGAACCTAAATATGAAATTTGAGAACAATCCCTTCAATACTTTCTGAGAAATAGCGGTAACAAACTTTAACTATCAAAATCCAAGATGGCCACCAGTCGGCCATCTTGTTGACCGATCAGTCCCAAAATGTAATATGCACAACTGGGGTCCTAGGGGAACCTACATATGAAATTTGAGAAAGATCCCTTCAGTGCTTTCTGAAAAATAGCGGTAACAAACTTTAACTATCAAAATCCAAGATGGCTACCTGGCGGCCATCTTGTTGACCAATCAGTCCCAAAATGCAATATGCACAACTGGGGTCCTAGGGGAACCTACATATGAAATTTGAGAAAGATCCCTTCAGTGCTTTCTGAGAAATAGCGGTAACAAACTTTAACTATCAAAATCCAAGATGGCTACCTGGCGGCCATCTTGTTGACTGATCAGTCCCAAAATGCAATATGCACTACTAGGGTCCTACGGGAACCTACATATGAAATTTGAGAACAATCCCTTCAATACTTTCTGAGAAATAGCCGTAACAAACTTTAACTATCAAAATCCAAGATGGCTGCTGGTCGGCCATCTTGTTGACCGATCAGTCCCAAAATGCAATATGCACAACTGGGGTCCTAGGGGAACCTAAATATGAAATTTGAGAAAGATCCCTTAAGTACTTTCTGAGAATTAGCGGTAACAAACTTTAACTATCAAAATCCAAGATGGCGGCTGGTCGGCCATCTTGTTGACCGATCAGTCCCAAAATGCAATATGCACAACTAGGGTCCTACGGGAACCTACATATGAAATTTGAGAAAGATCCCTTCAATACTTTATGAGAAATAGCAGTAACAAACTTTAACTATCAAAATCCAAGATGGCTGCCTGGCGGCCATCTTGTTGACCGATCAGTCCCAAAATACAATATGCACAACTAGGGTCCTAGGGGAACCTACATATAAAATTTGAGAAAGATCCCTTCAGTGCTTTCTGAGAAATAGCGGTAACAAACTTTAACTATCAAAATCCAAGATGGCTACCTGGCGGCCATCTTGTTGACCGATCAGTCCCAAAATGCAATATGCACAACTAGGGTCCTAGAGGAACCTACATATGAAATTTGAGAAAGATCCCTTCAATACTTTCTGAGAAATAGCGGTAACAAACTTTAACTATCAAAATCCAAGATGGCTGCCTGGCGGCCATCTTGTTGACTGATCAGTCCCAAAATACAATATGCACAACTAGGGTCCTAGGGGAACCTACATATGAAATTTGAGAAAGATCCCTTCAGTACTTTTAGAGAAATAGCGGTAACAAGAATTGTTAACGGACGGACGACGGACCACGGACGAAAGGCGATTTGAATAGCCCACCATCTGATGATGGTGGGCTAATAAATATATAATTCTACATTAATTAAGCATATCTAAAATGCATAACATGAAATAACCCTGTTACTTGATTTCATATGGGGTAAACTAATCCTTGTAAGAAAGTTAAAATGCTCATGGCAAACAAAAGAAGCATTTAAGATCATATCTTTGTATTATGTTCACAAATATAATATTAAATCTGCAACATACTTCTTCTGGTTGAATAGGAAATTTTCTTTGTCTCACTGAATACAAAAGGCTAGTGCATATAAAATTTGAAATTAATAAATGAAGAACAATCCTTAAATAATACATTTTCACAATAAATCTAACAATGAATTTAGCTTCAGTAGATGCTTGAATTTTCATCAAATAATAATTATCCTTATCAAAAACATTTTTAGGCAAGAACACATGATCAGAATATCATCTCCTACGTCAGAAACGTTAGCCAGTTGGCTAAGTAAAATAAAAATTAAAACAGGTCCCAAAATGTTTCCTTATCCTTGGACCATTGGATGATTTAAGAGTCCATTGCTCTATAGATTAGCATCCTTCGGCAGTGTTTGCCTAGATACCAACAGTCTTTGAGTTTTCCTGTTGGTTTTTATTATAAGTTTGTTGTTTTGATCTCATTTTTGCCATCATGACCTCTAGATGACTCCCAAGGAGAGATGAGGTGAATGTGTTCCGGCTATGGCTACAAGTAAAGGGAGATCACCAGGCTCAAAACTGAAACATAACAACGGAATTAAGTAAGTCAATACTCATAATCTTAATAAAAGAAAGAAAAGAAAATTAAAATGTTTACATATTGAAGCCCAAAGCTATATATTTGTTTGATCAGAGAACAAAAACAAATGAGCTTCACTTTCACATTTTAAAGGTGAAAGACAATGTGGATCTGACCTTTAAGTCAAGGTTAAAAAGACCCAATGATTTCTAATGTATTCTGCAAGTTTTATCATTTCATCTTAATGATTTGAATGGGCAATACTGTGACAATGTCCAATTTCAGATACCAATTATAACTATACTTTATAACAATAAACCTTAAATATCTAGGATTAATGATCATCTGCTTGTTATAAGCACATACCCTAATAATTGTGTCAGGATTAATGATCACCTGGGCCAAACAAAATTAATTTCTTGTTTCTCAGGCACGTTTTTCCAAAAAAGGATGAGGGAGGGAGGCTATTTTTTTTTTACTACCTAAAAATGTGATGAGGGAGGGATTTTTTTTTCTCAGTCACATAATAATATACATGAATCATGTGATTTGAAATTGTGTCAATTGTTAAATGCATAAAATGAATAAAGAAATCTTCATATTAAACTATTGTCTTTATTTTCTGGTATTAAACTTACAAATTAAATTGAAAAACAATTGAAATACAACTTTATGTTCAATGTTAACCAGATGTACATAAGCAAGTGATCAGGACTCCCTATGTTTTAAGATTTGGTCTTTTTGCTCCCCTTTCGTTCCTCCCACACATTTCTCTTTCTTTTAAGAGCTTGTTTGTCTCTGGTGTCACAGATTTTACATATTGGATATTCCGTTTGCCGATAGCGGCCGACACATGATGATCCGCGAATTTTGGCGGAAATGACCAGTCGTCGGGACCAAGCGATCCATCGCACAGACCTTTGTAGAGTTCGCCAAACGAACAAGTATCACTATAATTCGAAATGATTGTCCAGGGTAAAAGAACACTCCCAGAAAAAGATATTTGAAGCGAAATCATTATTGCTGCCGTGTACCATGTGCAATCACAAGCTTCTAAAGGATAAACAAACGTTTCAATGATCTGATTTGGGAGATTCTAAAACACGGATCGGTCAAGTTCCGGATAATGCGGGAACCAACGTCGGATTTTTTTCCGGAATTTATTTTTCGGCGCGGACGTTTTTATTTTTTTGATTTCAATAAAAAGTGAGTGGTGCGGGGGGTTCATATTGGATGCGGGCGGGCCTGAGAAACAAGAAATTAATTTTGTTTGGCCCTGCTTGTTATAAACACATACCCTAATAATTGTGTCAGGATTAATGATCATCTGCTTGTTATAAACACATACCCTAATAATTGTGTCAGGATTAATGATCATCTGCTTGTTATAAACACATACCCTAATAATTGTGTCAGGATTAATGATCATCTGCTTGTTATAAACACATACCCTAATAATTGTGTCAGTTCTTTGATGTTACATTTCTTTACATCTTTCAGGTATTCTGCCAACATTTTGCTTTTGAAGAAAATTTCTTGCAATCTGTCTTCCAAATGCATCAGACACTGTTAAACAAGAAGAAAGGTTAATTCAAGAATGAATTTCTCAAAATAGGAAATTTTATGGTACAAGTTCCATCTCCATTATTTCAAAGCTAAATAGGATTCCTTGCATCCTTTTCATTGTTCCACATTATATAAATCTGTAACCAAACTGTTCTATGTTACAAATGTAAAAAGGACATTTTTTTCTTAAAGCTTGGCTTCTGTCTGAGATGAAATACTGCATAATGCTTTAGATTGTCAGAGTCAATATTTTGCAGTATACAGGACAGTAAGGTTAAATTTTGCGTTTCATGTAATTCATGAATTATATTATACTATTATTATTACCTACGCCAAAGAATATTTTACCGGTGTGAGAGGTGTGAAGATAAACAACCCCTATAATTTATCCAGTATACAGTACACAACACATAGTAAATACATCAAGACTTACAAATTCTGAGCTCATCTTCAGTTTACAAAGCTGAAGGACTCCTTCCATGAGGTTACATACAAGCTGGGAAGCTATCACTGGCTTGGTAAGAGGCTCAAAGGGCTTGTCCACATCTCGACTACTGGCCACATTGACACACCTGAACAGGTAAATCGTTTGGTCAAGTTTTACACAAACTGTGTCACAATATTAGACAGGAATGAAATGTTCATGGTTTTTAAACATAATGAATTAAGGAGAGGTTAGGTAATCCTCTAAAAATACCTTAATAATATAATGATCTTGAATGTCACATTTATCAGTATTTCATATGTTGTGATGTAACATTAACTAACAATGGACATGAGAACAATTATTATTTCCAATGTTGAGATGAGAATTATACACTCACCATTGATCTGTGTCAGCTATAATACACACCGCTTCACCAATGGGTTCATCTAACACAGAATGCTGCAAAAATAAATATGTATTCTTAATAGTCATTTTCAAATATGGATTTACATTAATCATTACTATAGCAACTCAAAGTCAAACCTTCTAATCAACCTTGATATTAAAATTATGCAACCACTCATGAATCCACCATGGTGATATGCTATGTTATCAAGCTGTTCAAATCAGATTATAAATTCTGAAAAGCAACAAGTTGACAAATTCCATAACATACATTGTTGTCTTAATTACTAAAAACTAAGAAGGAAAATGCCATATAATTAAGTAGGAATACAGAGGTATCTGAATTAGACAAGGGTCAGTTTATACTCTATTATACTCTATTCGCAAACAAACAAGAAGAAAACTTTTAATTTGGTGGCTTTGCCGCGGTAGGTCCGGGAAGTTTAAGAAATTCTGTTGTTTGGATTCAGCATTTTAAAAGAGCACAATGTCAGACATTTTAGATAATAGAAATATGTACACAGACTGCAAGCTAAAACTCTTATGACATACCTGAATAGCAACCTCCAAATCACTGCGTAACTTTTCATGAAAGCTGTTATCAGAAGTACCATGTAAAACAAAGTCGGAGAGGTAATGATCAGAGTATCCGGCCATCAATGACCGTCCAAAGTTACGGTCAAACACTTTGATGCTGCTGCTGCTGAGCTCACCACTGAAACTGTTCAGGAAATGCAAAGGTTGTATAAGTATGATCTATGCAGTGTTTCTATATGTATGTACATGTAATACATTAATTTGATCAGGTAGTTCTTTTCACATTTATTATTATAGAAAAAGACTGGGAAAAAATAACTCTTTTTTTTTTTTATTTAAATTCCTTTACCGTAGTTCTTTTCTTTCATTTGACAGTTTTTTAATTTTCTCTACGATGAACAGAAATATTTGGTTCAAATAATGACAATGAATATGGAAAGATTTCTATCTCTATAACAGTAACACAAGCTCCTGTGGCTTACTTTGGCATGTCAAGCTCTTTACATCCTGATGCAGGATCGGATAAATCTACGTCGTAACTACTGGTAGAGGACAGGTGGCGCCGTCTACTGAGCTCAGTGGGTGTAACAGATCTGTAACGGAAAGTATGATTGTACTTCAATGTCTGATTACAATGATATAAATACAAATTGCAGCAGTTAATATCACTGTAGTTAAACATTACATAGCACAAAGACAAAATAAAGCATTTGATAGGAAAACATTTTAGGACTGACTCGACCATAATCCAAACATTATTCAATAATTCCACCACTCGCAAATTAGTATATTAGAAAACAATCTCAATTTCATTAGCATAGTCAGGAATTATGATTAATTCCATACCTTGTATCAAAATTGAAGCCTCAATGTGTTTGTAAATTTGAAATGATAATATTGCATTATTCACTTACCTGCATCTTCCAGGTGCCAGAGAATTCTGACGGCCAGCTATATGACTTCTATCAGTACTGAACTGCCGAGAAAATGATGATATACGAGGGCGTATTCCTCCACTAAATGAGCCAAGGCGATTCTCGTGACTGCCCTGTAGCTCTGCAGTTGGACTATTAGCTGCCAGCTCCCTTATAATGCTGTCGGTAGAACTTCTGATGGACTCGGACTTCACTAATGGGTAACTAACAATCCTATCTACAGCGTCTACATTATCTATGGTTTTGGTTTGGATACTAGGGTCTGTGAAATATTCATCAAACATACTATTGCTTCCTTCTTTCAGAAACCTTGTCCTAATGTCCACTACTTTGGCAGTTTCTATTGAATCCTTCTTGGAAACTGGTTCCTTTTCCTCTAAAAGTTTTTGTGTCAATCTGGACACGCTACATGAACTGGACGGGTAAAATGGCTGAGGTTTGACTGGGTTAGGGGTAGGAACTTCTATCAGGTCACTGCTGAGAATCTCCACAGATCTCGACACATTCTTTACATTCTCTACAGGCACAGCCTCAACTATCTTAGACACCGATAAACTACATGGCCTCGGCAGAGACGAATAGCCATGGTCCGGTGGAAGAATTGAATGATAACCCTCGTCTGTTAAGGAACAATCATCTGGTAAATGAAAGTGTATGTCGGTATCCTGAACACTTTTTATCGTCTTTGGAATAACATCTTCATATTCTTTACTTATCCTCCTCAACTCTTTTTCCACACTGATCTGACGTACACATCCTTTTGGTGAACACAATAGCTTAACTTCATCCTTATCACATGGATTTTGACACTCTTTTCTATTTGATTGAATGTCTTTTCGTTCTCTCTCCAAAGAACACTGTAATATTTCTTTATGGGATTGACTTGTGTTACATGTATCCTGAGGTGTTTCTACCTTTCCTTTACCAAAGTTTGTTTCCTCATGTCTCGTCCAACTCCCAGAATTTTCTTCTTTCACTGGAAAAAAGGCATTTGGTTGTTTTTCCAAGATGGGAGTAACATCTTGTTTGTCATTCTCCATTTCAAAACTGAGATCGTCAAGGCAAGATTTTAAAGATCCTAACTCATCATTTTCATGAACGTCACTACATCTGATGAAATATGTGAGAATGTACAATATTTTTTTCACTAGATCAGCTTTTTTCCCGACCACCACTGTCCTCGCCACCTTGAGAGGAAACCCAATGGCTCCATACAGATCACTATAACAAAATATGTGTAACACGTTATCATACAGTATTCCATCTTTGCATATTACAGATTTATCTCCCTTGCAAATAGGTATACATTGTGACATCATTATTTTGTGAGCGAAACTTGCATTGTTTTCTCTGAAAAGAATAAAGCTACACTCGAAAACACATCATGTCACAATCAATGACAAGTGCAAATAACTCTGTCATATGCTAATACATAATAGCATACCATGTGCCGAGAAAAATAAAGTTAGTTGCTATTGTGTTTGCTATTGAACTTTTAATGTGAATACAATGAAATCAAACTCATTTTCGAATTTCAAAGATATGATCAATATATCAGTCTATATTAATCTTCCACATGAAAAAAAATTAAACTTCTTTATCAATAAATTGCATGGATAGAATTTGATCAATATTCTACTGAACGCATATCCTATAAAGGCATTAGAATTTTTAATTTCAGCAAATTCTTGCTAGTTACAAATCGCAAATCTAAAATTACCGGAAATGTACTGTGGCATGCATTTTCAGTTTGTAATTTCTTCAGATGATAATTTCATAAACTGGTCAGTATTCTTTCCAAACAATTACGCTGAAGATAAATTAGGCTATTTTTTATGGTAACACTTACCCAAGTTGAGCCCACAGAGGATTGTAAGGATGTGTTTTAGCAAACGTGTCCACCTGTATCAAAACAATCAAAATATCATCAAAATTTTACTAACATCAAATTTTCCATGGACATTTGTCACAGTAATCTGGAAAGTACTAGTAAAATATATGTCTCAGATAACTACACAACCTTGATAATGCGATCAAAAGCCAACTTATATCTCATGACATAATGAACTTTGAATGATTGCATGATTGGGTTTTTTTTTCCCCATTTTCATATTTACAACATTTATGTCATGTCTAGATATGTGTGTGGTTGTGTAGGTGTGTAGTTATAAACAAGCTTAGTTTGGTGTGTGGTTGTGTGTTGGTGTTTGATTGTGTAGGTTTGTGGTTATGTAGGTGTGTGTCTACATACCAAGTTTGGTGTGTGATTGTGTAGGTGTGTGATTGTGTAGGTGTGTGGTTGTGTGTAGGTGTGTGGTTGTGTGTTGGTGTTTGATTGTGTAGGTTTGTGGTTATGTAGGTGTGTGTCTACATACCAAGTTTGGTGTGTGATTGTGTAGGTGTGTGATTGTGTAGGTGTGTGGTTGTGTGGTTGTGTGTTGGTGTTTGATTGTGTAGGTTTGTGGTTATGTAGGTGTGTGTCTACATACCAAGTTTGGTGTGTGGTTGTGTAGGTGTGTGATTGTGTAGGTGTGTGGTTGTGTGTAGGTGTGTGGTTGTGTGTAGGTGTGTGGTTGTGTGTAGGTGTGTGGTTGTGTGTAGGTGTGTGGTTGTGTGTTGGTGTTTGATTGTGTAGGTTTGTGGTTATGTAGGTGTGTGTCTACATACCAAGTTTGGTGTGTGATTGTGTAGGTGTGTGATTGTGTAGGTGTGTGATTGTGTAGGTGTGTGGTTGTGTGTAGGTGTGTGGTTGTGTGTTGGTGTTTGATTGTGTAGGTTTGTGGTTATGTAGGTGTGTGTCTACATACCAAGTTTGGTGTGTGATTGTGTAGGTGTGTGATTGTGTAGGTGTGTGGTTGTGTGTAGGTGTGTGGTTGTGTGTTGGTGTTTGATTGTGTAGGTTTGTGGTTATGTAGGTGTGTGTCTACATACCAAGTGTGGTGTGTGGTTGTGTAGGTGTGTGATTGTGTAGGTGTGTAGTTACATACATACCCAGTTTGGTGTGTGATTGTGTAGGTAAGTCCTGATGGAAGTACCCCCTGCCGGTGTAACTGTAGGAACCCAGGCTAAGTGATGAGTAAGAACTGCCGTAACCAGTGTGCTCATGAAACTGTGATAGAAACGAAAACGTTTACCAGTGAAACAACGAAAAGAATAGTCAGAATTGTTTTTTCTAGAAATCTAAACTTTTTCATCATAGTTACTATTCAGAGCATTACTTCCCGATAACTTCATTACAGAAACTTTATTTTGGCAACACAAATATTAAAACTTGAAATTCTGTCAAAAAAACAATGCAGATACCATGCATGAAATTTAAACAATAACATCTATTACTTACAAATTAGTGTTCTTGTTGTCGTATTTGGACACAAGAAACATGAATTGCTTCATGAACTTTTCACACATGGAGTATCTATAGCTGCTATGGGACATCATGTTTAACCACACAGGTTCAGATAGCCGTGGTGTTGTGTACAGGTCCTGAACATCTCTTCTAAAGTTGTCCAAAGCCTGCGGGGTAAAATCATTTACTTTTAATATCACATCAAATCAATCATCACATTTCAATTCATAATATTTTTTAAGATAAACATGCAAATGCATTTGCCACTTTTTGACCTATTTCTCTGTCATATTTATGCATTTTTAACTTTTAATTATAATGAATCATCAGGTGGTATAGTAAAAAAATTGTCAATGTCATTGAGTTCAAAATCAATTTCTTTACCACTTTTATATCACTGATCACAGATCTAAGTGAGCTCTTACAATATCAGTGATCATGCTAAAATAATATATTAGTGAACCATTTTACAAGTCCTTTAAACCTTTTCTGCATACAGTACAAGATGCTCATATGAATTTATTACTGCATTACACTAGACAAAATAACCTTAACCCTCAATATAATAAGTGGTTTCATTATCTTTCAGGAGAGGCAGTACAATTACAATTCCATGGGGTACTATTCTAAACAATCTGTATGTTATCTAATGTAATTTAGCCCAAATCAAGCAGTACCACAGCCAGGTTTAACCTGCAAAAAGTGCTGGGTATTGCCTGACATTGAAACCCCTGCAAGCTGACATATGTCTTCCTTAATTCAAATTAATGCACATCAAAATAGTATTCAGTAATGTTTATGATCTTACCTCCATGACAATGTGGACAAATTTCTTTCTGTTGTTGTAGGCATGGCTCACTCCTGCCTTCAGTTTGTCTAGGTGTCCCTCAAACAGTGTGATGTGCGAGAAGAAGAAATTCTCAAAGCACCTGCAAATTGACAGACATTTATTTACCGTACTTTGTGTGTATAGTGTGCACTTTTTTCATAAATTATCAAGTGAAAAGTTGGGGTGTGCAATATAGTATGACTATAAAATTTACTCTTATCACATATCTTTTAAATGGTTCTGTAAGATCTCATCCTGATTTCAATACTAATTGAAATAATTGGGAATACGGAAGTGTGCAGTCAGTATTCAAATATGGCGGCCACCAGTGGTTGATCAGCCTACTTGGTCGGTTTCCAGCTAATGTCTTGGACAATGATTAAATTCAAATGCCTATCAGATACACAATAGACCTGAATGATACCGATTGGAATTACACAAGGTATGATGACAGGTAATTATTTGATAGTAATAACATCGTTGTTGAGATACTCATAGTGTCACCTGCAATTCACAAGCTAACTAGGCCTGCCTCTGTGTAAACAAAGTGTCAATCATCATGTCAATCTCCTCTCGCCAGTTAATGTTATTGAACATAAGGTTGTTTTAAGCACTGATTAAGAATAAGAACCATTTGCTGTTGTTCTTTAAGAGTGTTTGAAGGCAATGCAAAACGTTTTGAAAAAAAGATACAAAACCTGAGATTTTTTTTCACCCAAAATAAAACTCAATAACGTACCTGCGCACTATACGCGGGTGCGCACTCTACAGGCAAAATTACGGTAGCATTTCATTAAGACAGATTATAGTGGAAAGTTAGCCAACAATAATTTTTAAGAAATGTCAGTGATTTACCTTGTGTCTACTCATGTGAAACCCATTGGAAACTTTAGTGTACATTTCTGAAACCCATTGGAAACTTTAGTATACATTTCTGAAACCCATTGGAAACTTTAGTGTACATTTCTGTCAATAAGGGGCAAGTACAACTCCCAATAGACAGAGTGAATACATTTTTCAGGTATCTTACCTGTTGACTCCCTGACAATCCTTGTCTTCTTCCAGCCCAAATAATATCCCCAAGGCAATCTTTGATTGTTTCTTGCTTGTTGTTGATGAGGTTGTACATGATGAAAAACTTTGCTGCAGATGAACAATAAGATATCAGCAAGATAAATATAATTGTATCAGCAAGATAAAAATAATTGTATCAAACCATAGACTCACATTCTTCATGAATTTATCAAATATAACTTTAATGTTGCTTAATCGGTAAGGACAGTTGGCATTAAGGATATACAAATGTAGTTGTTATACACGCTATCAAACTTTCACACTACATCAAAAAAATTAATTGTTATACATGGATATTTTTTTTAATAAGTCATACTTTCGGACACCAGGGTTTTTGCCAGGCCTTTATAGGGTCCGGTAAACGGACCCATTCCCAATTGAAAAATAGCACTGTATTTTCCCAAATTCAGTCACTATTTTCCCAATCATAGCATTAAGTTAAAACCGCAAATGATGTCTCAATATACCTCCAGTAACGGTTATTAATATCTAATGTCATGTACTAGCCCATTTGTTTACGTTCGCGGAAGCGTCCTGGTTTCAGTGGCGAAGTCCCACAACTTTTTGGACTTTGCAATCAAACTCACCCGAAAAATGGCGGCCATGACAGGTGAGTCGGCTGGCCGAGAGCGCAGGGAAACTAACTGGGGTACGGACACAAAACATCAACCAGACATAAAAATAGGATTATAAATGGCAATCACCGATTAATCAACACCTCAGGCACAATATCTTGGGTCCTGTCAGTTGGTATTTTTGGCACGTGGCCCACTTTCAGTGTGGTAAGTGACAGTAGGAATGAGCCAGAGGCAGAGGTTTCGTCTGCTATTCAATTTGTTAAGTATCAGTTGTAAATAAATTTTTGTTTTAATCCATATATTGTGGTTTGTGTATACATGTAGTATATTTCGTTTTCAAATGTCTTTGACAATTTACATAGGCCTCAGGTACTTGCATTTTGCCATAATCTCTGCATTGATCAGTTACATTTTGTACGTTCCAAGTATTTTATTTTGAACGCTCTGGACATCGTCGACAGAGCATAAAAAATACTCATCATTTGAACTATAATTTGTGTTTTATCGGGTATGGATATGTCTAATTATCACAAAAAATAATATAGAAAATAATTTATTTTGCTTTTGGTGCATGCACTATCAGTACTTCATTCGATATGACATAGTGCCAAAGATATTTTTTGGAATGCAATTAATTATTTTCATATTTTTATCTTAAAATAAAGAAGAAGCTCAAACTTTTTAATGGCGGTAATGGTATACAGAAAGCAACTTTTGTAACTGTACAAAAAATACTAGTTCATCTACTCTTTTTTTTTGATAGAGAAAAAATACTGTTTGTCAGCGGTGGAATATCTTTAACATGCAATATAAATTACATACAGCATCAAAAATATTTAAAATGATAAATTCATCAATTTTTTATTACTGAACACTGACTCAATAGTTAATGAATATTTTGAGTCAGACTTAAATTAAAATGATGATGATAATTTCCCAATTTTTTAAAAACACCGATAATATTTTCCCAATTTTTGCTCAGGGTCCTTTTCCCAAAATAGCTGGCAAAAACCCTGGACACATGTTCACTCCCTTACACTCACAGTAGATGTAGGATCAGCTATCATTAATAATGCAAGCCAAATTAAGACGTTATAATGTATCAAACTGTTTCATACATATGTCATCTTGTATTACCTCGTGTGCCACTAGGTTATCCTGCGAGTCTCGTTTTTTAAGTCCACTCTCCAAGGAGGTATACTGAACCCTCATCCAGCGTCGGTGAAGACTGTTATAGCTGTTATAACTACTAGCGTTACTACCAGGGGACGGGAATGGCGTATGGAAACTTCCACTTGAGGTTACTGAAACCCAAATCACATCCATAAATTAAATCTCATTTTATTTTCATGGCTGATCGCAGTTCAACAAAGATAAATCCTTGTCTGCAACGTTTATTGATGCATACCGCAGTGGTACTTTTTACATTGAAAAATGTATATTTCTGTCATACTTTTAATTTTGAATTTTTTTTTCATATATTTTTGCTTTCATTTATTCATATATTTATATTAAAATAAACTTGTAAATTATTTTATTCAGCATTTTTAGTATTTCAGAAAACTTACATGACGCCAACCCACTATCTTCGTCAATGATATCAAAATTAGCTCGCTTTGAGTGGGACGGTAGAGGAACATCCATTGGAACACTTTCAGCTAAGATTAATAAAAAGTATCCAAGGCATGAATATTACATTCAGTAGAATCAGAAGGAATCCCATCTTTGAATATTTGTGGAGGTAGAGTTATTATGTGAGTAGCAGATTATATTCGATAATATAAATATTTAAATGAGGAATTCAAACATTGCATGTACATTTTAAAATATGTATATATGTAAATTGATTTTTTTTTTTAATATTTATTTTTAAATCACAAATGAGATCATGGTTATTGAGCACAACAGTAGACAATATACCAATATTACAACATTACCAGTAAATATTGCAAAATTTATTATAATAAAGCTTCTTTAACCTTTTATGAATATCAAAGGTTTTCAAAACTGGAACAAAACTCAAAATATGCTACTAGGCAAAATTTGTTATCTTACCTAGATAAGTGCCATTTCTATCCGAGCATGATATAGGTTTGGGGTCAGAGGGATCCGAATGGCTTTGTAGGCTTAGCAAATCTGAATCGAGTTCACTACAAACAAAGTGATAATATTCATACTATATAATATCATCAGTCACCACCAAACATAGAATACTTCAAACATATTATAAAGTTACATACAAATGATCCAACAAATTCATGTTTGAAAGGCATTTGACAATTTCTACAGTGAATTGCTTTGTTTTATAGGAATACATTGCTACTTTTTGTTACTATGTATACTGATTTAATTTGTAGTCTGTATTCAAAATAAACCTACCTGCCCATGGATTCTCTCTTAGGTGGTTCCGGTACAAAGACTTTTGTCAACATCATTTGAGGAGGCGACCTGGACAAAAAGATTAAGGCATTGCTAACATGAATCAATATAAAGGAGCATATAAAACAGTAAATTTATCAATTACGGTATGTGTTGTACTGTTACAATACACTTGACATAAAAACTGTCAGTAAAATTAATTTAATATTGACAGGTAGTCTCTGGATCAGTCTGATATAACAATGCAATATAACCAGATACAAAAAAATGATGGCCCTGTTTATGCCTTTATAGTACCCATTTAGTGTTTATTTGATACAATTTACTTTGTGGTATGTGTTTTTGATACAATGTACTTTGTGGTATGTGTTTTTGATACAATTTACTTTGTGGTATGTGATTTTGATACAATGTACTTTGTGGTATGTGATTTTGATACAATGTACTTTGTGGTATGTGATTTTAATACCATGTACTCTGTAGTATGTGTTTTTGATACAATGCACTTTGTGGTATGTGATTTTGATACAATGTATTTTTGTTGTATGTGCTTTGATACAATGTACTTTGTGGGATGTGATTTTGATACAATGTACTTTGTAGTATGTGATTTTGATACAATGTACTTTGTAGTATGTAATTTTGATACAATGTATTTGTAGTATGGGATCTTGATACAATGTACTTTGTAGTATGTGATCTTGATACAATGTACTTTGTGGTATGTTTATTTGATACAATGTACTTTGTGGTGTGTGATATTGTTATGTACTCACTTGGTCAGGTGGACTTTGAGGGACGACCCAGTATAGGCCATTCCAACACTGCCAAACATGATCTCCTCTAAACTCTGCACATCTGATCCTGGCTTTGAGAACTATCAAATTCACACAATACCCATATCATCAGCTTATTGTAAATTAACTTTTTGACAAGGTGTGCACCAAAGAACAGCAATTTTACATAAATGAATTTGTAAAATTACTCAGAATTTTTTTCTACATTTGAAATGTTGGTAAGACATAAATGTCCATCCCTCCATTTATTAAGAAAAAATGTGAGATGAAACAATGTGACAGAACAGGTTTTAAGTAATCAATCATGTACATCAAAGTAAGTTTTCCCATCAAACTGTTTTGCTTTATGAATAACAAATTGATAATATTTTTTTCTATAATCAACAGGTTCAACACTTTCTAAATCAAATATGTTTTATGTTACTTTATATTTCAAATATATTTATATAATTGGAATATCAAACATAAACAGTCACTAAATAATTACACTTACCAGGAACTTTGCTGACTGCCGTCCTGCACCCAGCTGTTCGCTTGGACCACATAGCTTTGTTTTGGGTGAAACAAATTTTCTCAACCCATGGTAACATTTTGGCTGCAATCAATATTACAAAACATGAATGTATTAAGCATTCAGGCAATAAGTAGAGACAAATTGTTTCCTTAAATTGCAAGAGTTGATTTGTTTTTACATATTACTGTGATATGCCAATAAAGGATGAATAAATATTGTAGTACATACCTGTGGTTCTACATTTCTTTTGACAGCCTTTGAATCAAATAATAAGGTTCTATCTCTTTCATTATCTGCATATATCACCAATCGAATCTGATCTGGGTCAAATTTTGGTGTCTTCCACCTAAAAAATTGAAAAACACTTTGTACAGAAAATGACATCCAAGTATAAAATATCATTAACATATCTTATGATGCTGAATAATGAGTTTAATTTGAATCACAATCAATTATCATTAAAAGAATATATTTCAAAAAGTAAAAGAGCTAGGAAGCAAATGATAAACAAAATATTAAATGATATACCCCGGTAAAATGCAAGGATATTATTTCAATGAAAGTATTATATATGAATCAAGTTGCCAAATAAACAAGATATGCATTGCTCTCTTGTGAATAAATAACTTTAATTACAGTGACCAATAAAAGTTTTATTCATTAGATTTGAGGCAATATTACTTGTTTGGGTGTATAAGATCTAAATGTGCCAGTGTTTGTGCAGGAGATAGCAAGGAATGTGATTTACTGTTTAATTCCAATGATCATGACACTGTTTATTTCGCAATGAAATGAATTATTTATGCATAAAATTTACATTTAAAATTAAAATAGTTACAAAAACTGCATTCAAAATTCAAGCAAGATAAAACCATTTCTAAATCAAAAATTTGATATATGCTTCGAATCTGACGAGTTTGTCATGTTCTGTTGCATTTAGCGATCCCATTCCAAGTTGACATAACTAGAACGTTCCGCTAAATGGAATATGTCAATTTTGACTGCAGTGTAATTTCATGTGATTTGCCAAATTTTTCCTTTAGATGTTATACAAGACCGGTCTTTGTGCAATGCAATAAAAGATGACTGGTGTCAATTCATTGATGTATCAAATGCTTGGCATCAATTAATATCATCATACTGCTTATTTATACAAGGGGCTAAAGGTCATCTGACAACCTTAGCACCAGTTCAAAAGGAAAAGAATTACAGTAAATGTTTTTCAATATGGTGATTTTGGCATTTTGTTGGTTTTGACTGGTTTAATGTATGATTATTGCCAGGGTCATTTATGTAGTTTGTGCAAGGTTTTTGGATGAGGAAACAGTACTCATAGGAAAAACACCAAGCAGCAATCAGTATACCTAGCAACTGCCACACATGGAATTTGAACTTGTGACCTTGAGGAGGAGGGCTTGTGGTAATATGTGATATTGATATTTTAACGACTCGGCCAGTGGCCCCTGATTTTGATATACATCTTGAATTTTGGACAGAATTCAATGTATTTTGGGAAGGTCTTAAATAACTACGCTTATAACCATTCAAATTTTCAGCATAAGTTAGTAACTGTAGGAGATCTTTTAATTGTGTTTTCAAGATGGCAGCCATGGTGGCCATGTTGGATTTCTCCTCAACTCAAAACACAATACTTGGACCATGTCAGGATCATTAGAGGCATTTTTTAGCTAACTTTAGAAGTTAAAATGTGTGAAAAGTTAACGGATGGCACACTTGTGTGTCATATGGACAGTGAAAGATAATTTATGATTACAGACCAAGTATGATGGCTATAGCCTGCGAACAGTGTCATCCTGTACCTTTGGGTGAGATGACCTAAAAAGGAACTTAAGAAGGGAAAGCATTGGATATTGGAATGGAATTTTACAATTATAGGTTATATGTGGGATATAAATCAATAATTAACCATTACATTTTTTGACAATCAAAACATATTTGACTGTTATACGCATCTGTTGGCCCTTGCAGTGGAAGTTGGTAGTACAGACGTACCTGGACATATGAAATATAGCAGCAAAAAGATAAAACGTGCATTTTCAAATATAGTTATTGCCTATACTTCTGTAATGTTATATTTACCTTGTAAAATCTACATGTACCATATCCATCAAGCTGTATATAGGCCAATGATATGATAATCTATAGAGATGAACCATATAGTCAATGACAAATATGTGTGTATCAACGCTTACAAATAAACTCGTGGGATATTATACGTTGTAAGAAATTGTTTACATTTCTGCAGCCTGTCACAATCACATGTCACTGTGTCACGACCCACGCACATAGTTTCTCCGAGTCAACCGTGATCAATGTCTATATCATCATATCAAAATGCTAACAATTACACACAAGGAAAACAGAACAAAATTATACATAAATCGCTTTTAGAAGACAAAACAACATATCGATAACCATTCGTGTGTCCAGAAACGTCGTCAGGTCACTGACAAAACCAAAACAAAACCAATGTTCGAACGATTTTTTACCAACTTGTCATTTTTATAGTCTCAAAATCACCCAAATACTTTTAAATGACATATAGAAACTCACTCTGTGTTCGTGTCTGACGAAGTCCATCGTTCAAAGGCACTACATCTGTTTTTGTTAGGTAATATCTTCTGTAACAGTGCCATCGTCCGCCATTACAGGTTTTCCGTCACATGACTCACGTGGGCCAAGACTCGATCTTTTGTATTCTCTCATGTGATTGGTTGAGTGCTAGAGTCGAAAATTGGCTCAACGCCAACAGTCACATGCTTTCTGTGTAAAATGAATAAACTATCATCATGTGACTTGCAGAGGTGACATAAGGCTAAATTTACACTGAGGCTTAGTATAATTGTAACAAAAGACCTGGTAATGGTTATTAAACTTATTTATATTCGACTTTTTATTTAATTTATGAGCCGATTAGCATGAAACGTCGGCCTACTTGTACATGTACTTTTACTGTCAGTAACCCCCTAAGCCTAAAACGTCTAAAATGATACAGCGGCAGAAATCTACATATCTTTATATTTACCGTAACTAAAATGCATATCGATCCGAAAACAATATGGCCGACACACAGCCATCTTGAATTTTAAGAGTTGTTAATTCAAAGTTTAATTGTTATCGCTAGGATGTATGTATGTATATATATGAGTCTCACTTAAAAATTTTGTATGTCCCCGTGGTACCTAGCTATCAAGGACGTATCCTTGCTAGCTATTTACAGTTATTAATATTGCATTTTGGGACCGATCTGAAAACATACAAATGTAGGCACTCAGTCTTGAGTTTCGACAATTGGAGTTTCTTAGAAGGTTATGATTATTTGGGGTTTATAGATATACATTTTTTTTCATAGGTTCTCTGTGGTACCATTACGCTCATTGCATTTTGAGACCAATCAATATTCAAGATGGCCGACCTGCAGCCATCTTGGATTTTATAATTCAATGAAGTTGTTGTCGCTTCTTCTTACATGTACTGAAAGATTTTGCTGGAACTTTTTAGAATATACAAAGAGTTCTTTGAAATGTGGGCTCACTTATTTCATCAGTCAAACCTGTCTTTAAATACTATACCACTTGATATTCTAAAAAGTTCCAGCAAAATCTTTCAGTACATGTAAGAAGAAGCGACAACAACTTAATTGTTATAAAATCCAAGAAGGCTGCCAGTCGGCCATCTTGCGACAAAGAAAAAGTGGTTGAAGTGGTCTTTATTACCAATTGGTCTTGGTTATATCAAAGTCAAAATGTGATTGGCCATCTTGGGTCCTAAAAAGTGGTCTTTATATGCTACCTGTCACAACCAAATCTGGTAACGAACATGCATGGTTTGGATTTTGATAATGGATACATTTTTTGTGGTTCTGTTGACTTTGTATGTCCGTGTAGTTTCCTGTATACATAAAATGTTGCAAAGGAAGAGAAGAAGAAAGAATGCATCCCTCTCTTCTTTTACTCAACATAGATCGTTCAACGGTGGGCGCCACGATCTTCAAACTCTTGATTGTTTCATGCATGTTGACGTATATATATAATCTGAACCTCATAATTAATATAAATCACTTTTCTGCATTCTGGGAGATTGCAGTATATTTGTGTTGTGTCTCTTTGTGATAGAGTCGAAATGGATCTTTTGCCCCATTTGTAGTGTTATCTCACTGAAGCATGACGTCCGAGAAAGAACCAGAGATCATTACAAAAACCGAAAGGTTTGATTGGATTAGTAAGTGTTAAAGTTTTTTTTATCTTAAATGTGCTCAATTGCCGCTTTTTACATCGAAGGAAGCTAGTATTACCTCGATTGTCTTAACTGGTTGTTGCTGCATCTCTATCATGGTGCGCTATAGTCCGCTAAACCTGCCTGTATGATTAGTTGTTTTTTTTTTATTATTTTGCCCGTTATGTAGTCAGCTCGTGGTTCAATCTGATTAGCTCGTAGTTCCTCTTAAAATTGTGAAGTCGTAGGACAAATTTGGCGTACGCTACGTTCTAATATATCGTCCATGCAATGCTGGTAAAACGTACACATACTTGTTCATTGGGATCTTATGTACTCGCTGATTGATTTGATTTTCATATAATGTAAAGGGAAAACATATTTGACAAAACAAATCACGCAACTTCATGAGCTTTTTTTTTTTTAAATTAAATCAAAGGGCCATCACTATGCTAATTAAGATCTGCCAAAAGTGACGATCGAACTTGGCTAAGCCCTTAAGGCATTTAACTTTGTTACAAAGTTTTAACAATATCAGTTTAAACATTTGTTAGTTATTACACGGAAACTGCAGAAAAATGACATTTGTAGTAAATTAAAGGGCCATAACTCTGATAAATAACATCCGCTGAAAGAGTTGATCGAACCTGGCCAGGCACTTAAGGCATTCAACCTTGTTACCAAGTTTGAAGTAAATCGGTTAATATTTATTACATGATGTTCAGTGTTCTAACTTCACTAGTGATTTTGTGGGACATCTCATATTCCAGATTTGTTTATAAATGGATTTAATGCCCTCAAATAAAACTTTAACTTTAAAGTTCCCGTAAAATCAGATAGATCATTTAGATATTATTTTAAATGTATTGCTTTGTCTTTGATTGACCTTTATAATTATTTGCATTCCATTTGTTCCAAATAGTGTTAGACTTACTGTAACTTCATTTTTTTTTAAAGACCGCAATCACAGGGCTTCATCAACCGAATTTTATTTTTCTTTCAAAAACACATATGGATTCTTTTGAAAATACATTTCATGTTAATGTTAGATACATTTTTAAAGTATAATGATATGCAGATTGCAACAAAAAGAACCTATCAACTAACTAATTTTTCTAACTATTGAGTACCTTTAGTACCTGAAGAGCCGGTTTAATCATAAATCATACCGCTGTCTTAGACTTACCTCCCTTTGTAACTTCCTTTTCCGCCTCAGCCATTGAGAAAAAGCAGGGTAAAAATCGAATCCATTGCCAAATCTGTCACCATCTTCTATATGTCGCGACAATAGTTGGAATAAATAAACCATTCTAATATCTCAGATGATGTCCTCAACAAATTGAGAATTATAATGGATATTTTGATGATTTGAGTAGGCTTTTTATACCCTGAGTATATGTAAACACGGGTAACTACCAGTGGTCTAGTAGTCTACATCTACATCGTCTGTATTACTGTATTCGGTTATTCATGGGTAGTCCACGGATGTTTTCAATCAGAAATTCAACGAGGCTTATATCATATTTATTTTCATCAAGACTTGTGGTACATTTTAAAAGTGCAATTAATTGATTCGGCGCCCGTGATTTGAAGAGAACGGGCAAACGAAAGCAATACAACCGATGAGAATGCGTTCTGTTCATCATAATTGATATGTTGTTTTTTTCAAACGTATAGGAAAATTGTACTATTAAATATTAGAATAGAGTGGATAAATATTGTATGGAATATAGTGGGCCAATTTGTGGAATCTTTGTTCCTGACATGTTTAATGTCGTCTTGTTTGTACAAAAAGTGTAAATGTTAGTGTCGCATCAGTCTGTTTTCTTATAGGAAGCTTGACTTTCACATGATATAGTTATTTTGATATTAATTTTGTTTTCTTTTCTTACAGCTTTGGTTACTCCAGGCATCCATTGTCAAGATGGTGAGAAAACAATATGCAGCCAAATTAAGTCTATTCAATACAAAGATGACATAGATTATTTGTGGTTAATGTCGTAACAGTTTTATAACAGAAGGATGAAACAGCATATCGCGGCAAAAATGAATTAATATCATTTATGCATTATTGAATCAATTACATGTGAAACCAAAGAGAGTCAATCTGATGGAAAAATATATAAATTATAGAAACATTGACTTGAAAATGCATACAGTTACATTTTAGCAAGACTCATGATCTTTATCAATTTGCCATGGTCATGAGTTGGTTTAGTATATCATTGATAAATAAAATTACAAAGATAATTGATTTCAAGCATTTCGATATATCTAATATATATATGTTATTATTTTTCTAATAGCCCAAACAAATAATGGAGATAAAGGACTTCCTTCTTACAGCAAGAAGGAAGGATGCCAAATGTAAGTAACTAATTTACACATTAGTCAACCCAATAAGCACCCAATGCACAAAAAAGGATAAGAAAATTGAGAAAACTGGACAGTGGGCCAATTGAATAAGTTGCACTTAGCTCAGGTTGGGGATCCCCGGGACACTCCTGTATATGCAGGATAGTCCTGCATTTGAGTAACAGTCATTTATCCATTTTCATTTCACAGAATCCTGCTTTTGCGTAACAAAATTATCCCTCAAATACAGGACTATTGCTAAAATGCAGGACTATCCTGCATACATGGGAGTGTACCCAACCTGTTCGAGTAACAGTCTGGCATTTCAAGTAAATGATAAAGATTTGTATCTGTTTTTGTACATGACCTATTGGATCGATTGTCTCACTAATGACAGTCATTTACGGGAGTGTGTCTAAGCCACAAATCCATTTGCAAAACAAGTTACAAGTATGACAGATACTCGTATTCACGATTTAAAATTATTATAGTATCATTAGCGATTTTCAGTTCCAAGTTTAAATGAAATTGAGGTATTGAAAAGGGGAAAGAGGTGCTGTTGGATAGGGATGAGACTCTTGTTGAGTCGAATGGATTGGAATAAACCCTGTTCAACAAATATTCTCGGTTCTAGTTGTAAGTATTCACATACTTCGGTGCTTGCTGATGATGACATTCATTTGAGACCTTTTGTTGGAGTGTTTGAACACAATGACTAGTTACATACCTTGGAGAACTGAAGTAAGCAATATGATTGTAAGACAAAGTTCTAGCTCGTTGAAGTATTGAAATATTTTTCAATCCCCTCTTCATATCTTCCATATTTTACAGCTGTTAAAATCAAGAAGAACAGGGACAACGTCAAATTCAAGGTGCGATGCAGCCGCTACCTGTATACATTGGTCATCAATGATAAAGATAAGGCAGAGAAACTGAGACAGTCCCTCCCTCCAGGTGTGTATAATATCAAGCAATGAAATTATATTTATGTATCGTTATGATTTGATACTTCCAATACAGCACATTTTGCCCAGTTTGTATTTCATTGTTTTGAAACTAATTCAAACAAAACTTATCAAATAATAACAAAAAATAGCTATGTAAAAGTATGATGATAAATGATTGCAATACTGGGGTTATGACTTTCTAGATCATATTGTCATGGATTGTATATTAAAGTTTAAAGGTAGGTTTGGCCCAAAGAAATAGACTACAAAATTAAAATTTATTCTGTACATAGGTATAATCTTCAGAGATTAATCATCTGAAGTTGTGACTAATCAACAATTAATTGTACATGTACTTTGTTAACCGGCATAATTGAGCATTGAATATGTTGTTAACTTGTCCATATCAATGATGCTTGCTAAACTGTTTATAAGTTACAGTAAGATTTGAATTATTTTGAATGAAACAGACTAGTTGAACTTGCTTATATATGATGACCCAACATTTGACACCTCTTATGGGAGTGTTGTATAACACAATGAATACAACAAGCTTAACCTTGGAGAACTGAAGCAAGTGTTGATAGCATAAACTGTGACCCTGGCTCTTAATAAATTTCATTAAACAAACTAACAAAAAAAGCATAAAGTATAAATTGATCAATTTTGATTAATATATGAAAACTATAATATTAAAATGTTTTCTGGTCAGTAGTACTTGTTATGTCTGATGCCCATGACAAGCCTAGACTTGCAGTTCCATCATACATGTGCAACTCTTATTACCGGTATAAACAGCCATTTATCTTGTGAGCACATGGCACAGATTTATTGATTTAATCATTTAAAATCTAAATTATGAATTCAAGGAGACTGTTTTTGACCGTTGGTGAATCAATAGTCTAAAATGTAAAATGCATTATGCACAAGTTCTTATCTAATATAACTAGGAATGAAAAACATTTCAAAATACAGAAGACGGATGCTTTGAACAAATTATGCGTATGATGACTCAACATTTGACACCTCTTATGGGAGTGTTGTATAACACAATGAATACAACAAGCTTAACCTTGGAGAACTGAGGCATTAATTTGATGTTTTTAGTGTTACATGCTCCATATATCTGACATTGTAAAGATATTATGAAAATAAGCTTTTGTAAAATATTTTTGAGGAAATGTATCTATTCTATGAACTATTTCTTTATTGAAATATTTTATGTACTGTAGAAGATTTGTTTTATAAAGAAGAAGTTTGTTATTTGGGATGATTTTTGTCTCTAAAAATTGACAATTTTCAATCAATAGACAACTTAAAGACAATCAGTTAAAACATTGTCACTACAAAATTAATGTTCAAAACGATAAAGGTATTACATCTGTTACAAGCAAACGATTATATATATATTTAGCATACTATGAAGTCCTATGAAAGAAAAAAATTAAGAATTTGTAAACCAAAATACACAAAGAATTGCAGTTGTTTGTTTGATTAATTTACGTCCTGTTAAAATTACAGTTGTACAAAGCCAGTAAATATATTCATTATTCAATCAATACTTTATTGAAATCACAAAATACATCGAACTAACGTCTGATTAATCAATTATTTTTTTCTGTCATACTTCCAACACTATATATAATTGAATTCCAACTAAACTGTATGTTAATTCAAACATTTCCTGAGCTTTTTGTAAAAGAAGAACAGCTTATCGGTGATGACAAACAACTTATCCCTCAAATGAATGTCGGAGGACAAGTGTTATCAGTAAAGTTACGGTACTTAACTGAGATGAGCAATCTTTGGAAAACTGGAAAGTTTCTGACCATAAATTTATTATAGTCAAGAAGTAAATAAACTCTTTCGTGATGTCAGTTGATTGTCCATTTCAATAAACCCTGAAGTGCTGCTGATGTCTGTTTAAAATATTTAGAATATTAACAAAAATAACACAACATTAATGCAAAGAATTGTAAACTAGTTTAATGTTAATGATTTTAGCAGACTATAACCATCTGAATAGCAGACAAACACTTACAGTGTGTATTCTCTTTGTAAGTTTGGAAATTTCTTCAATATTTTGATATTGTAGCTTGTTTCCTTTTAACATGCATGTATACATCTTGAAATTATGCCAATGATGACCCAACATTTGACACCTCTTATGGGAGTGTTATGTAACACAATGAATACAACAAGCTTAACCTTGGAGAACTGAGGCATTAATTTGGCGTTTTAGGTATATCATGCAGCAGATTCATGCTATATAGATCAAGAATAGATAATATACTCTTTTTTTTTTTTTTTAATTAATTTTGAGAATTAAAGGATATCCTGTTTTGTATAAACTAACAAGTAATATTGATTTTTGGTATGACAATTAAAGTCTGTTCTTTGAAAGTATTACAAATAGACATATTGAAAGTATCTGAGAAACTTAAAGATTGTGTTTTGATAAGAATAAGCTCTATTTTTAAATTCAAACTAAACTGTATGTTCTAGATGTTAAACATTTTCTGAGCTTTTTGTAAAAGAAGACCAGCTCATCGGTGATGACAAACAACTTATCCCTCAAATGAATGTCGGAGGACAAGTGTTATCAATAAAGTTACGGTACTTAACTGAGATGAGCAATCTTTTGAAAACTTTAAAGCTTCAGATTTTACTTTGTTATAGTCATTATGTAAACCTTACTATTTAATGTCAGATGGGATAACCCTAAGGTGCTGCTGCTGACGATTGTCTTTTAATAGCAAATATAATACCTCATGAAGAAATTTGAAATAGCTGGAGTGGGGACTTAATTTGAAATTAATGTTAGCAGACTAAAAACCAAATAGCTGGCATATAACTCTTTTATTATTATTTGTAATGTTTAAAAACCTCTTTTCTTATTTTGTAAAAATGACCATATTTACTATGTAGATATCTTAAAATATTGCCTATGATGACCCAACATTTGACACCTCTTATGGGAGTGTTGTGTAGCACAATGAATACAACAAGCTTAACCTTGGAGAACTGAGGCATTGTTTTGTTTTTAATGCTTTTTCTGGGCCCTTCAAAATTTGTGTAGTGAGTAAGATTTGGAGAACATTAAAGCATTGAAAATACCATAAAAATATTAAAATACATAAACTTTTCCTATTTATAATAAACAATGGAATCTGCCAGTATTGGTGACAATCAGTATGCCTTGGGTTGTCTTTGGGTAAACATGTTGGTAATAGTCTAGTTAAAACAAAACAAAACAACATCTACTATACGTAGCTAAAAAGAATACCATAACTCAAAATTTTGATACTTGAGATAAAAAAATAACTCTGGAACTGAAATGAGCCCTTTTGTCATCTCACTGAAACAAAACGAATGCACAGATAATGATTTCCGCCCGACATGTCATGGCGGCCGACACAAACACCGTCTCATGCGGATGTCAGCGTTCTGGGATTATCAGTTTGAGTTGTTTATTTAACTTGAATGTAGATAGTTTACTTCTGAACAAATATCATCATCATAATGCTAACAGAGCATTTTTGAACTATACAGCCATACAAATGTATCGAAAATAATTCGCGGAGATTAACTTTGGTAAATTTCGTGATCAACTAAAATTGCTAAAGTAAATCGTACGCGAATAAAAGTTGGTTTACAGTAATGAGGACAAGTGTTTACCACTAAAGATGGAAGATAAATGTTTAGTAGAGCATAGCAGATTTATTAGTAAATGAATGATGCTGATGATGACCCAACATTTGACACCTCTTATGGGAGTGTTGTATAACACAATGAATACAACAAGCTTAACCTTGGAGAACTGAGGCAAGTGTTGATAGCATAAACTGTGACCCTGGCTCTTAATAAATTTAATTAAACAAACTAACAAAAAAAGCATAAAGTATAAATTGATCAATTTTGATTAATATATAAAAACTATAATATTAAAATGTTTTCTGGTCAGTAGTACTTGTTATGTCTGATGCCCATGACAAGCCTAGACTTGCGGTTCCATCATACATGTGCAACTCTTATTACCGGTATAAACAGCCATTTATCTTGTGAGCACATGGCACAGATTTATTGATTTAATCATTTAAAATCTAAATTATGAATTCAAGGAGACTGTTTTTGACCGTTGGTGAATCAATAGTCTAAAATGTAAAATGCATTATGCACAAGTTCTTATCTAATATAACTAGGAATGAAAAACATTTCAAAATACAGAAGACGGATGCTTTGAACAAATTATGCCTATGATGACTCAACATTTGACACCTCTTATGGGAGTGTTGTATAACACAATGAATACAACAAGCTTAACCTTGGAGAACTGAGGCATCCATTGTAATTAACCTTTGGTAAAATCAAATTAAAAAAAAAATCAAAAATCAAATTCATCATAGTTTTTATTTATGTTCAACTTAAAAGTAACTAATTTTCAAACATGGTTTAAACAAAAAGTTAGGCAGTTAAGTTGTGAATGACAGTAGAAGGAAAAAAAGAAGAAAAAAATGTATTGCAGCGTTTAGTAATAAAACAGTACAAACTTATTCTTAAATGAATGATGCTGATGATGACCCAACATTTGACACCTCTTATGGGAGTGTTGTATAACACAATGAATACAACAAGCTTAACCTTCGAGAACTGAGGCATTGTTTTGTTTTTAATGCTTTAATGGGCCCTTTAAAATTGTGTACAGTGAATAAGATTTGGAGAATATTAAAGCATGTAAAATACCATAAAAATATTAAAATACATAAAGTTTTCCTATTTATAATAAACAATGGAATCTGCCAGTATTGGTGACAATCAGTATGCCTTAGGTTGTCTTTGGGTAAACATGTTGGTAATAGTCTAGTTAAAACAAAACAAAACAACATCTACTATACGTAGCTAAAAAGGATACCATAACTCAAAATTTTGATACTTGAGATAAAAAAATAACTCTGGAACTGAAATGAGCCCTTTTGTCACCTCACTGAAACAAAACGAATGCACCGATAATGATTTCCGCCCGACATGTCATGGCGGCCGACACAAACACCGTCTCATGCGGATGTCAACGTTCTGGGATTATCAGTTTGAGTTGTTTATTTAGTTTGAATGTAGATATTTTACTTCTGAACAAATATCATCATCATAATGCTAACAGAGCATTTTTGAACTATACAGCCATACAAATGTATCGAAAATAATTCGCGGAGATTAACTTTAGCAATTTTAGTTGATCACGAAATTTACCAAAGTAAATCGTACGCGAATAAAAGTTGGTTTACAGTAATGAGGACAAGTGTTTACCACTGAAGATGGAAGATAAATGTTTAGTAGAGCATAGCAGATTTATTAGTAAATGAATGATGCTAATGATGACCCAACATTTGACACCTCTTATGGGAGTGTTGTATAACACAATGAATACAACAAGCTTAACCTTGGAGAACTGAGGCATCCATTGTAATTAACCTTTGGGAAAATCAAATTAAAAAAAAAAAATCAAATTCATCATAGTTTTTATTTATGTTCAACTTAAAAGTAACTAATTTTCAAACATGGTTTAAACAAAAAGTTAGGCAGTTAAGTTGTGAATGACAGTAGAAGAAAAAAAAAGAAGAAGAAAAATGTATTGCAGCGTTTAGTAATAAAACAGTACAAACTTATTCTTAAATGAATGATGCTGATGATGACCCAACATTTGACACCTCTTATGGGAGTGTTGTATAACACAATGAATACAACAAGCTTAACCTTCGAGAACTGAGGCATTGTTTTGTTTTTAATGCTTTAATGGGCCCTTTAAAATTGTGTACAGTGAATAAGATTTGGAGAATATTAAAGCATGTAAAATACCATAAAATATTAAAACACATGAAATTTGACCTTGTAGTTTTATTCATACAAAACATCTAGGTATCTTTAAATAAGTTCATTAGTTACGACAATCATTGATTACAAACAACTTTACTGATCCCTCAAATTAATGAGGACAAGTGTTTACCAGGAAAGATGGAAGATAAATGTTTAGTAGAGCACAACAGATTTATTAGTAAATGAATGATGCTGATGATGACCCAACATTTGACACCTCTTATGGGAGTGTTGTATAACACAATGAATACAACAAGCTTAACCTTGGAGAACTGAGGCATCAAAACTTTGGTAAAATCCAATAAAAAAGAAAAGAGAAAAAATCTCAAATTCACCATAGTATTAATTATGTAGAACTTAAAAGTTACTAATTTTCAAATGTGATTTAAACAAAAAGTTTCACAAGTTTGACAGATAATTTGTGAATAACAAAAGAAAAGAAAAAAAAGAAAAAAAATTGTATTGCAGTGTTTAATAATCTTATATGAATGCCGATGATGACTCAACATTTGACACCTCTTATGGGAGTGTTGTATAACACAATGAATACAACAAGCTTAACCTTGGAGAACTGAGGCATTCATTGCAATTAACTTTTTAATTAATATTAAGTCCAATTAAAAAATAAAAATAAAATAAAAATAATATTAAAAAAAACCACCATGGTTCTAATTTATATGTAGGACCTCAACAAACTTCTACAAATGTTAAAACAAATTAATAGAAAGTGCTGCCATTGGATTAGCATTTCTTTTTGTTAAAATGGAAAAGAATAACATGGTTATATTCTTCACCTTTTTACAATGAAAAATAAACTGATAACACTTCTATAGTCTTATTTTGAGTTGACATACATTCTTTTTTATGAAGTTAAGCAGGCATAATTGATTGCAAACAAAATCAATTTTGAATTTAGTTTAAAACTAAAATTAGTTTGGCTTATCAATGATGACAGAAAACTTATCCCTCACATGAATGTCGAAGGACAAGTGTTATCAAGAAAGTTTCGGTACTTAACTGAGATGAGCCATGAATAGATGTTGTGAAAGCTTACATAGTATTTAATACAAGAATGAAGAAAAAGTTAAAATAAATAATGACTACCATATTGAAAGGTTTTGTTTTCTGGTGTTATGCATAGATACTTTACAGTATGCTTGAAATATTTTCTCTCATATATTGCTATAGGTCTTTTTTTCATGTACAAAATATATTTACAGTAATTCGGCACTTTTAGCCTTAGTTTGCCTCTCCTAGAAATGTGTTTTTAACTATAATGAATACTATTATGTTGAAAATATTAACACTTGTATATTATATGACATAAAATGCCTATGATGACCCAACATTTGACACCTCTTATGGGAGTGTTGTATAACACAATGAATACAACAAGCTTAACCTTGGAGAACTGAGGCATCATATATGTAGATATAAATGATAATTTGATTAATTTATGCTTAAGAGCCTTAGTGTCTGTCCCGTCACGTTTTGGTCTTGTACTGATGTGTCCGGTCCAGATTTCATTTCAAGTTAGTGGCACTATGACAATTCTAGTTTTAACAGTTGAAAGTTGTTTATCTATAGTAATATGTAAGGAAATTCAAACATATTTCTGCAGCCTGATAACTGAATCTAATGGCTCTTTCCTTCTTTTTTCAGGTCTTGCTGTGAAGGATCTGAAGTAAGCTGTAAATAAAGAAAGAAAAAACCGAAACTAAATGGCTTTGTTATAATTTCAAAAAAAAATCATAGAAGCAAAGAAATGGGTTGTTTTCGTTTATTCAGTTGGATTGATTGGACCATTTGTGAAAGTAATTATTTCAAGTATAAATCCTTTGGAACAGATTTTGATACAGGCCTGTAAGGCTTTAAGTGTCTGTCTTGGATCCAAGCAGTCAAACATAATAAACGAAAATGGCCTTCCTCATCATAGGGCTGATGTAAAAGAGATTGAAGTATGTCAACATATTGATATAACCAATGTTGATCTTGCTGGACATTTAAGGGCATGCCAGGTTTATGAGGTAGGGGAAAACCAGAGTACCTGAAGAAAAACCAACCTGGCATGACGGCATCTAGCCCACATGGGTTTCAAGCTCTTGATCTCTCTTGAAGAAGGAAATATGACCAATTTCTACTACGACATGACATCATATTTTATCATTATTTGACAAGTATAATTTTATGTCTGGTTAAGACAATCAAATTACAATATAATCAATTTGACTCTAAATCCGTAAAAATACCAGAGAATTTGTCAATTTATGATAATCAACTGTCTGAAATTATGATAAGACTGCAAACGTCTGTACACTCGCACAAAATGGAGCAAAGATATTTCTGTAAAATGCCATAACGAGACTGACAACAGCAATCTTACCAAAGACGCAAGTTTCATGTGTTTTGTCATTGTAACAAGATCTTTACTTCCCATTTTGGGTTGCCTCAGCGTGATCCCTTACTGCGATGATGTAGCTCTGAACGACCGAGCGAAGATTCCTCCCGGGAACGGAGGGTATGATTATTCATTCTACATGACCCCTGGCCTAGAATCGGGACGTAAAATTCCCCGGAAGATTTTGTAGGCGAAATGCTGATTGGCTAACCATAGGGGTCATACTGAGGTGACCCCGAACGTGGAGTTAGATCTTGTGGTGGTGGAGTGGAATTTGTAAGGAATTGATAATATTGCCTTTGAAGTGCTGAACAATGACAATATTATGTGCTTTATTTAAGGATTAACTTGAATAGATTTTTTATGTTATGGAGATATAACACAAAAATCTGAGTGTACTCTAAATAAACCGCGAAGCGGTTTATGATGAGAGTACACTCAGATTTTTGTGTTATATCTCCATAACATAAAAAATCTATTCAAATTAATCCTTATAATTCAAATTACTAAAGATGATCTCTTCAATACTCAAAATTCATTCTGGGACTCTTTTGTCTATGAAATCATTACGCCGTCATCTCAGCCAATCAGAAGCAACGTCACAAACGGCGACGCCATTTTTTCCTTTATGGGCTGATAAAGTAAATTTTTAAACCAATGAAAATGCTCGTAACAAGCAAAATTGAATTATATAGACGTATCAACCTATCCAAGATGGCGGCTTAGGTCAAAGGTCATAGGGGAAAAAAATTCGCACTGTCATAACGTTAACAGTGCCCTCACGTGCACGTTGTTGTTTGTTATTGTGCGCCCCGTTTCTTATTTCACCGTGAACAAAGTTTAGTGTTGCTTATCATACTATAATTCAGGAACATTATTTCAAAACAGGAAAATGAATAATACAAGATATAACGCTAAGTACATGTTTATTTTAGCAAAACGAAAGCACAATTTACCGGGAAATTTCGCACATGTTGCACAATTCTAGATCTTTGACAGCGTGATAAAATATGCAACACGATTTGACACTAGGCCTACAATTCATGATAAATTCATATAAATATTTTTTTTTTTTAAATTATTTCATAATTAAAAAGCACTGCAAATCTGTCATGGGACCTACGATAGACCGATTGCCAAATGCTGCGTGGCTGACTCGGTCTCAACTAATCTTGATTTGTAATTATCGTCAAATGATAAAAAGAAAAAGAAAAAAACCCACTGACTGTTACTATAATCATTAGGTCAGTATTTGATAAGCCTATGAGTGTAAATAATTGACCCAAAATTTACCAAACATCTAATATTTTATATATTCTATATAATCTAACAGCCTTTCTAAAATCATTAAATTATTTGTCTAATATCAGAAACATATGTACATATGTATATATGTTTCTGCTAATATATATTATTATATTATATCTGATATAATGCATGTATAAGTAAATAATTTATATTAAAGAACTGCATAAAATTTAAAATTTCAGTACAAGTACTGGGGTACATATTTAACCACAGTACGTGAATAACATTAATTAAATGGGTCAAAATATAGAGACTTAAAATGGATAAAAATAAGAAAGACAGTTATTGAAGAATGTTGAGATGATTTGTGTTGTGTTGAAAATTGATATGTACATTAAAATAACTTTAATAGCTGTATCTATAGTTCTCCTAGATCATAAACATACATACTATGGTTAAAATGTACACAATTTTTTGGATACTCATTACTTTATTTTAATTAATTTCATATGTCCAAGCTTCATTTTGTTTTCTCATTGATTTTTTAAAATGTTTTCAGCATAGATGAGTGCAGTACATTAGACAAATGTTAGTGGTACCTTGATACTTTACATGTAGCTTTAAGGTACATGCAGCGTTATATGTACATATATGTAGACTTATCAGTAAAGAAGAATGGAGATTTATTGTGGTCAAGGATCAACTGTTTACATAACAAAGCACATGATTTTGATTTGAATTTCCTATTTCTTGATCTATTTTTAATATATGAAAACATACATATATACGAAACATGTACATGCATATTTTCTCTGGAATACACATTTAGTTCTGCTGTAATAGAGCTACTGACTGACTTTTAATTTTCCAATTAAACCTTGTAACGTAGTTATGCATTTATCTATGTAATACAACTTGAGGAACAACATAACAGAATATATATACACACAACATGTACCATTACAGCTTTCAGTGTACTTTTTCAAGAATAATTAGTAAAATAAATGAAACGTATTCTTTAGTTGCTTGTGTATTATCCATCAATTAAATAAATTCATGCTATCTATCCAATCTGCTGAGAAAGGCAGAGTAATAATATTTCTTTCTTAAAGACACAACATTGTCTTAATTTGTGAATTATAAGCAGAAGCATATATCAAATATTTATAATTTATGTTTTAAGATGTTGAATAATATATGAGTATGTGTCATCATACACTCTTCATTAAACAGCAAATAAATACATGTATATGTTACATACTTATAAACATTATAATATACATGTACCCATGTAAAGTTACACTGATGAAAACACTTCCAAATATACAGCTTCAACTCCATGTATTGTCATTTTTCTTTTATTGTACTATATATAGGGAACCATGAATGGCCATATACCTTAAACACATTTTTATGGTAATCAAAATCAGTGTATACTTTTGTGCTCACAAAAAAAGATGTTCAGATGATGTAATTCATTACATATACATGTACAACATGCAGTGTGTGAAGGATTCTACAGTCAGACCAAAAAACTGATTCTAAATTTAAAATACCTGTATTATTGAGATTTGTTGTAATGAGAGTCCAACAGGAAAAATACAAGATACTTAACTTAGTATAGTATTTAATCTATAATACCATATTTAAACTGATGCACCATGTATGTCTTCTAAATACAACTAATTTATTCAAAGATTCTTTTCACAATCCAGTTTTATGAAGAAAATATCCATGTACCAGTCTACATTTGTAGAGAATAATGGAAATGATAATTCTACAGTTTTCCTTTAGTGAACATTGAAATAAACCTGTACAAAAAGGATATTCTTGTATCCACACACACCTGAAAATGTGTCTCCAATTCAGTTCAAAGGTCCCTTTGTTATGATTTGACAAGATTATACAATAGTTGAAACATATGTTTCTGAAAGAATTTCAAAATGTGTTTAAAAAATACTAATAATTTCTTAACCTTCCTTGGATTGTCTTACGTACATTGCACTTCATGGTCCTAGCAAACATTTTAAATACATGGCTAAACAGTTGATTTTTGTTAAAAAAAATGAAGAAAAAAAGTTATACTGCGGTTATATATATTGTCTGTGAATTTTCTTTATTTCTCAGAAAATCTTGTTTTCAGACTCTCAGCTGTCAAGAAACTGACATGAAGACACAGTTGTTTGTTATATTTTGTTAACATTATTTGAAGCACCTGATCACTACAAGATATGCATGCAATCAAGGATCTTTGCAATTTTCCCAATCATAGGGGCCATTTTCAAAATTAAGGGGCCAATGGTCAAGGGGCCCATCCATAATTATCCCCGCATGTCTACATATAAGGCCATAAAATATGTCTGTTTAGTGTTTAGGGTTACATTAGCAAAAAAAAAAAAAAAAAAAAATAGGGTCGGTAGGTTGGGAGGATTTTTTTAGTGTCTTTCCCTCTAAAATAATGGCCGGAACTGGAGTTTGAGATCGAAATCCTGACTTTTGATTTTTTTTGTAGGTAAAAAATTAGGGTCGATCGGGTACCCTAAACAGAATTTTCTTTTTGGCCTAATATATATATATATATATATACAGATACGTATCCATGCAATCTCCCAGACTCCCACATATAAAACAATCTGTTATTCAAAACAAGGACAAAGACTGATTTAATTATGATTTATTGATTTCTGGTGGATGACTGCTGATGCAAGTGCATAATTTCTCTCCTAACATGCATATGCATACACCTAAAGTTGTTTGCGACATGTACATGTACCGTGTTTCGTATTTGTCTATCATTATAATGTACAAGATAATAAATAAACTCTTCAAAAATTAAATAAACAAAATAAACGCTGAAAATACAGTTGAACTAGAAATAAACATAAATTCCTTTTTGATTTTTTTTTTGTAACGGGCCGTTCTGACTGGGGCCGTTTATACAGTGGAGTCGTTTTAGAAGGGGTGGGGCTGTTCACGACTGAATGAAGTCTGTGACAACGACGAAGACGTGGAAAATAAATTACAGTTAGGTACAGTTATATGCGAAAAATAAATATACATAACAGACGATATATATATATGATATATTTTTGAGCAATTAGCAAAATATTTAGATGTAATGCACTGTGTCAATGTCGCTGGATTGTAGACACACCCCTGCATCGACAAACGGTTCAAACACGTGTTTGGGAGTATGGGCTCGTTTACGCTGCCAAAATCAACAAAATGATATAAAATCTATCGATATTAAGTTGTGTAGGACAGCTCACATGTACCTAGTTCTTTTTACAGCTGTTTGTTTATGTTTTCAAAGCAGTTTAACGGTTGTGTCTTATAAAATCTTGCACCTAGCTAGATTTCTTACGTAGGCCGCCATGCAAAATTTTTTAATGATATAAGCGGTTTTTCCCCTATGACCTTTGACACGGTGTTTTAAGGCCGCTTAAGAAATTACGTGTTGATTGGTCTATAGTTGATCATCTAAAATGTAAAGCAAGTAAAAATAGTCGGGCAGCAACATTTTGTCTTCGGGTCCAACAAATCATCTGTTGCCCTCAATCCCAGTCAACAACTGTATACGGCTTTCCTCGGTTTTGTGATTAAACATAATACATTTTTCATTTGGTGCAAGACGACCTCCGCATGTATAAAGGTGTTTGCAAGGAATATGATGATTGGCCACCAGTCTCTAGAATATTGGGAAAAATCACTAAAATTTGGCTGGATTACTTTTGTCTTTACAACAGTCTAGATAATCCAGTAAAGAATTGCTGAGAAATATGGTGGCTGATTACGGCCATCTCGTGTTGTTGTGTTGTCGCCTTGTCGTGTTGTCGCCTTGTCGAGTTGTCGCGGTCTCAAACTGCGACAACCCGAGATTTAACAGTTAAATTGTCGACTTGTCGCGTTTTCGAACCGCGACAAGTCGACATTTCAAACACGCTAATTAGCGCGTACAGAATCTCGTGTTGTCGCGGTAAAATGTCGCCTTATCGTGTTGTCGACTTGTCGCCTTCCTGTTACACATGCGCAAACAATGGATAACACTCGCCATATTGGATTGCTAATGAAAATAATTATGTGCACGTGTTTGTAGCTAGATGAAGATATTTGATAGCAATTTCTTCATCGAGAGTTGTCAAAGTATTTTTCTATGAACTATGAATTTCAATAATTTGTTTATTATATGATAATCGTGTAATAATAGTCTGGTCGTGCCGTCTGATTAGTACGCAGTAATCGTCATCTGTTAATTTTAAGGTCACTTCAACCGCTAAGGCCTAATAGATTGAAGGCCCGTTAATCCGAAAAATAGAAAATATTGCAATTTATATAGTTGTTTTACTTCATGTAAATTGATAGTTTTACATGTTTTCAATAAATTGTGATAAATACATTTTTCGCCAATTCTTTAAACTTATTTAACTGCAAACTTTTATGGACGGCAAGTTGTGATTTCTTCAATGAGCATTGCATTATTAAAAATACAACAGAATAAATAAAAAAATCATAAAAAGAAAGAAAATATCTTACATTTTATAAGATGTCACATAAATATACATTTTATGAATTACATTGTATCTTACAAACATATGCCTAATGTAAAGCTTTTGTCCCCCGTAATTTGATTGCATTAGGGATAACATGGCTGCTTGAATGGATGATATATATATTACCAATTCTAACCTGCATACATATATGAAATATGTATTTCACGACTTATTTTTGTGTTTCCGTCTTCTTCCTTTTACTTGTTTATTCTCCCCTTTTTGCAATGATGAAAATGGTTCGCATAATGGTAATATCTGGGAAACTAATAACCAGGATTGCAGTGTACATATACACTCTCTCTTTCTTTTCGGATACGTTTATGTACATGTATTGCAAGATTATGCTTTTTCACAATTTTTAAAATAAGCCACATTCCGCTTTTTGTCGGTGACCCTGCGCTACATTAGTGACAAATGTAGCGTAGTGTAGTGCAATCATCCGTGGGTCTACACATATCTTAGCAAGTTTACTACTGAGTCTTGTAATTAAAGTCTCTACATTTATATCGGGTATCGGACTATCAGACTTTCGGACTAATGGGCCTTAGGACTAACGGTCGTTCGGCCTAACGGACGTTCAGATTAACGGGCCTTCGGACTATTAAGCCTTAGGACAAGCTTAAGATGGTCACCCAGGCAGGTGACCTATCGACATCACTTTTATTTGTTGTCTATCACTACTAAACATAACAATTCCATCATAGCCTCAACGGTGTGTTCTCCATTTGCCCACTTTTTAGAGAACAAAGAAAAGTGTTGGTATAGGAGAACAATAAAAAACCAATTATAGTCAGTTTCAAAATAATTTTTACCTGTGCTTACCTGTATTCGTTTATCTGAGCTACCTATAGTTTGTCAAAAGTGGGGAAATAGAGAGATATCCATATATCCATAAGTGGGCATTTTGACAGATAATCATGCATAATATTTTATATGTTACATCTTTATAAATTTAAACATTGAGATAAGAATAAAGAACAAAATTGCAATTAAGTTTAAGGAGAAGTGGCACAGGAGGAGCAAATTGTTTTTTACTAACTGTTTCAATTTCAAGAATATTAGTTAAAATCATAAAAACTTATACATCTGTCATTTGTTATGAGAAACCAATCAAGACAACAATGCTTGTGATGCTGGCATGTGTACTTATGTAGCTATATAGAGAATAGGTCACAAGAAACTGTTCAATTCTATAGGATGATACATGTAACAATACACATGTAAATATGAATGTATCTGATTAATTTTATCATATACAGTTGTATTCCATATAGTACATTGTATATCAAACTTTACTGATGTCCCGACATTCCAATTCTACAGTAACAAGAAAGTCAAACATACATGTACTGTATATATTTGTATGTTAGACATTGAGAAAATCCAGCTATTTTTCATCAGGATGATATTTTGACAATTTTTTGGAAACATCTAGATGGTCGCTAAAATATCCTTCATGAAATAATTACTAAGTATGAAATATTAATAAATTAAATATACATTTCAGTCAGAATGTAATATTTGGATTAATCAAGATATATTTTGTTTACAGTAACCTGCAACTTGAACTTAGTAAATTTGCATAATTTGATAATACATGTTATTGTATTATATATATATCAATGCGTATCACTTTTATCACACTATAACAAACCTAAGCATTTCTACAGAAGATAGACTTCTGCGGACTGCAAATTGTTTGAGAGAATGCGAATGTTATACTATAACCGAAGAACAATGAGAAATTGGTCAAAGTTTTGCTGATTTTGAAATTTCGTTAACTTATATACAGTAAACCTCCGGATAGTTTGAACACGCAATTTCCCCAGAAAAACATTAATTTCATAGCTAGTGATGACTTATGTAATATATTCTACTTTGGATAGTTCGTACTTGTCCAATTATGAACGAAAAAGTAAGACTTTTGTCGGCAAATCGGCACAATGGGGTCCTAAAAATGACAATATATTGCACTATATTTCAGTAAAATTGCCAAAAAGGTGATTTCTAATGAAAAGAGGTTATATATATGTTATAAAATGTATAATACATATTACCATAAACTATTTTTGTAGTTAGCATTGATGTGTATAAGTAGATGAAGTTTAATGTAGTTGTATTTATGTATATATTATATGTTTGTCAAAAAGATAGAATGAACTTTTGAAGTTAGTACCAAATATCAATTCTATGATTGATGTGTTCAATTAACATAAAATATCAAGAACGTAACTGAGATTACAAAAAGAGTAACATTTTATAAGGTGTTTCCATGTAATAAAATTTTCATACATGTACATGTTATGCATAAATGATACCCTTATGGAATAAGAAGCACAGGTGAAATTCACAGGTAAAACACAGGTAAATCCAGGTTAACTTCTCTGAAATAGATTATAATCCTTGTCATAACATTCTGCTAATTATCAGATTATAAAAAGTGGGCAAATGGAGATACAGCCTCAACTGGTCCGAATTCAACTAAACCTGTTAGGTTTTTTTCAAGTTTTTTTTATTATCCAAATGCAATACAGCATATAGGTTTAACCAATACACAAATACATAATACAATGATCGTTGTTATGTTTCAAGATGGCGGAGGATAATTCCGATATACTTCATACCAAATTAAACAAAATGATTAATACATGAGTATGATATATATACTACTGCTGATTAATGATAATTTTCCTTTTTTCTGTTGCCTGGATCAAATATTTCCCCAACAGATTTAAGCTCTTTACATTTTTAGATGAAAATAACATAATTAATTTATATACACTTGGGTGTTTGTGGTAATAAGTTTTTATAAACTTTTTACGTAACTCAGAATAAGCAGGACATAGTAATACAAAATGCATTTCATCTTCTACATCATTTTTGTCACAAACAGTACAAAGTCTATCGCCTCTGGGAACGGCGTTATAACGGCCAGCTTCAATTTGCAGAGAGTGGGCTTGCATGCGATATTTACTCAATATTTGTTTAGTTTTAGAATTCAAAGGCTTCTTTAAATAAAATTGAATTTCAAAGTTATCAACAAGATGTTTATAAATTTCACATTTAGGAGACACGTCAAATGCGCAACGCAGTTCCTGAATAAATATATCATGCAAGCGCTGTGAATACAATTCCAAAAAGTGTTTTTCATTATCTACATTCTGAGCAATCCAAATATTGTTGAAACCACATCTGCCTAAATCATTTTTTACATATACAACCAATTTAATTTATAATTAGGCTTTTTCATAATGAGCTCAAATAGAGCATTATAGCATGACTTTAAAATACCAGTTATCTGTTCTTAATAGCTTTAACCAATATTTCATCACCATTATTTTACGCTGTATATGTAAAGTAAACCTTCCAGTCTCAAAATACACCATAGAACTATTGACTGTTTTTTTCACATTCAATAGACTCTTCAGGAATAAAAGATGTACAGATTCAATCTTAGGTGCTGGGTGCGAGCCCCATACCTCGCAACAGTAATTAAGCACACATGAAACATAACTATCAAATAAGGATAATTTTGTTTCAACATTAAGCATGTATTTTTTCATTCTACTATTAAGGAGATAGTATGACTTTCTTCCTTGTGATGCTAAAAGTATTAAGCGCTAGAGTAAATCTCCCATTATAATTGAAAACTAGCCCCAAGTAACAAAAATTATCAACAATATCTATAGCCCTTCCTTGAAAGGTCCAGTACTCATTAGCCTGTAGACGTTTACTTTTTCTAAAAACAACTATTTTGGTTTTATCTATATTAACAGATAAACTCCATTTATTTGCATAATTTTGCAGACAATCTAACATGTTTTGCAGGTCAGTAGCATCTTCAGTAAACAAAACTGTATCGTCAGCATACATAAGTATGAACAAATTTAAAAGTTGCAGTTGATAGCTTTGACAGTTGGAGTTTATCAATTCACTTTCTATATCATTAACAAAAAGAGAATAAAGTATCGGAGACAAAGATTCCCCTTGTAAGAGTCCGACATGTAAATCGAACATTGCAGATAGTTTTCCACTTAATTTTGTACATGATTTTACATTATCATAAATTGATATAATCACTTTCAACAATCTACCCCTAATTCCACATCGCCATAGTTTAAGCCAAAGCTTATTATGTACAATGCTATCAAATGCTTTACTGTAATCGACAAATACACAATAAAGCTTTTTATTTTGTTGTAAAGTATTAGTAATTAGACTACTTAATGCAAATATAGCATCACGAGTACCGAAACCGGGTTTAAAACCAAATTGCGCATCTGTAACAGCAGATACAGATTCGCTCCATTTTAACAGCCTTTTGTTCAAAAGACTGGTAAATAACTTTGCTACATGACTAATCAATGTAATACCTCTATAGTTATTTACATTGTTCTTATCACCTTTTTTATATACAGGAATAATTATACCTTGAGCCCAGGAATCGGGAAAATATCCGACTTCCATAATACTATTAAACAATTTTAACAGAACAGGTGCAAAAATGGTTTTATATTCAATCATGTACTCATTTAGTATCATATCGGTACCAGCCGACTTATTTCTAGACAGACCTTTAATTGCCTGAATAACTTGAAAACTTGAAACTTGAGAGCAATATTTTTTTTTTCAAAATCTTACACAACTATACAAAGTGCTGTCACTAGGACGAAAGCAGCCGAAAAATTATGCATATATTATAAGCCGGCTTTGATCTTCATCATATAAATGTTTACACATTATAAAAAGAAGGTGCACATCATATAAAGAAGTTTGTACAGAATTTAAAGAAATTTGTACCGAATATAAAGGTTAATTTTAGCTACATAATATAAAGGAAAAGGCATCGAATATCTCGATATAACGACGGAGCATAATGGTAAATGTATCGAATATAACACAGGAATTACCGAATATAAAGATAAAAGCACTGCAGATATACACGTAGAAGGATCTATATATGTTGTTTTCTTTCATACCTACACGTGTAATACTGGCTGGTCTAGGGCAATACACTCATGTCGCCTGAGGCTGCATTGCATGGCTACCCATGCAATAAAGCCTCGTGACGTCACGGCGTCAACAAAATCTCTATTTCCTCGGTAAAATTTTAACATTTTTTTCACAAAATTGACTGGTTTTACTATAAAAGATGCAAGCAACGGAATTTGTGTTGAAAATATCACGTAATTTTTCATGTATGGAAATTGACTTCCAGTCGTGGATTTCTTCGAATTTATTTCAAAATGGCGGAATATTATAGTTGTAAAATTGCAGTAAAACGTCGTGGTATGAAAGAAAAATACTCTTTCATAAGGGGATATGAAGGATAGGGATATTCTACCCTCGGGATCACAAAATGTTGCAAAACCCTCGGCAAGCCTCGGGTTTTACTACATTTTGTGACCCTCGGGTAGAATATCCCTATCCCTTCATATCCACATATGAAAGAGTCTTATAATCCCGCCCTGGTAGAATAAATAATAACCCAGGCCTGCCCGATGTCATTATTTTAAATTATACCAGGGCGGTATAACACCATATGAACCGAAACTGAGGTTCTTATTTTTTATACTAGATATTGTTTTCTTTGGCAAGTATCAAACCATTCTCTAGTGTGCATGTTACTTACACGAAAAACATTGACCATATGGCACCACCCTGAAGAACTCCATGTTTGCGTAATGTAACTTGACTTTGCACTCGGACCATATCAACACATGTACAGGTCAATTACACTTGAATGTATCATAATTAGCCAAGCCTCTCCTAACCACAAATTGATCGCTTTGAGAAAGATTATTATATAATTATGTTATTCATTTCGTTAAATGAACACACGTTTTGTGTATTAGGAATTTCTAGACCCAGAAATACTAATTGTGTACTTTTCTTTTGCAAGAGTTCCATTATATTTTTAAAATGTCCCCTGGAAGCATGATCTATGCTCCACCATTTGTATACTATTGTATTTGATTACTGTAGTCAAGTTACACAATCAAACTTTCCAGGGTTAAATCTTACTGTACTGTATTTCAATAAACAAATTTAAAAAAAAAAAGAATATTGACATTATGTACGTTGTGATGCATGCTGATGATCAAAATACAGAAAGATGGGGCACAACAGTTACACCTTATCTGTTCTATTACGCTTTGGATTAAATGAAAGTTTTAATGATTGTTTCTAATCGTTTTACATCAAATTCTTTATTAGATCTTAAATTAAGGTTATTGTTTGATGTACTACACACATAACCTATTACGGTAATTAGTAATAATAGATAATATTTCGTCTTATCATCCGTGTTCTCTTCAATTCTTCAAATTGAATAATAAGTTTTAACCGAGTAATAAACACGATATTTTGTAAAGGAGATGTTACAATATTAAGTTGATATACATGTACATTTGTCCGCTCTAGATCTGTTACTGATCATTGTACAAACATTTTTATTATGTGTTCTGACAACATCCTTTGTTTTGTTAATATTTAATTAATATTATAATTTCCGTTAAAGGCACACTACCTTTCCGAAACGGCTTTCAATTTTTAAAATGGGAATGTAAAACAAGATCGATAATTTTGTAGAGTCTTCAAAAATTATTAACTTACCGCTAATACAATGTACTACATTTATCATCACCTTCTGAACGATTTGATTAAAATAAATAAAACGTTTATTTTCATAACGCGGGTCGTCTTATGTTTCCCGCCGTCGTCCTAAATACCGCGCGGTAGTTGACTATCACTGCGCCAGACGGCAAAACAGCGAATTGACTCTCCACTGTTTTCATGTATTACACAGGAAATCTTGCATATGTTTGGTGTCGTAACCTTATTTTAGATCATCGGTATGCATTTTCTGATGTTATTAATGTTTTTAAGTAACCTTTATATTTTGCTCCGGAAAGGTAATGGGCCTTTAAGTATAATACATTTCAAAAGAGTTAACAATGGGGAAAAATATAATTTAAAAAAAAAAATGTACATCGAATATCTTACAAACACACCAAATATTCACAAGCACTGACTTCAGTTATCTATATTCAAAGATAGTGGCTGTTTCATACGATTTGCGCATGTGTAACAGGAAGGCGACAAGTCGACAACTCGACAACACGACAAGTCGACAACACGACAAGGCGACAACACGACAAGTCGACAACTCGACAACACGACAAGTCGACATTTTACCGCGACAACACGAGATTCTGTACGCGCTAATTAGCGTGTTTGAAATGTCGACTTGTCGTCTTGTCGTGTTGTCGACTTGTCGCGGTTCGAAAACGCGACAAGTCGACATTTTAACTGTTAAATCTCGGGTTGTCGCAGTTTGAGACCGGGACAACACAACAAGGCGACAACACAACAACACGAGATGGCCGTAATCAGCCACCATAGTATGGTGGCATATGTCTGCCATCGATTTGCCGACTTACGACTTAATAATGTCGACATCGTTAAGGCATTAAGTCGACATCATATCGGAAGATGTCGACATAAACAGAAGAATATGTCGACTTACCACATGTACATGCCCACATAATGATTCCAAGATATTTATGTAGACAGTCGGTAACTCGGCGATTTATGTGTTTATGCTCGGGTGTGACACCGACTTGTCAGTTATTGATGTCGACATCTAAACTAAAAGATGTCGACATCTGGTCTTGAAAGTGGAAATCAAAGGCCACCCTTTCATAGAGCACTGTGTATATGCAGCAAAAGCCATACAACAGAGATCGACGTTGATTTTGTTAATTAAAGTTTTTATTTATTTGATTTCAAAATAAAAAAAAATTGTGATCCTGCACATCCCGGCCATGAAACTGTAGCCTGCGTGTACGTAGCTGTTAGCCCGAGCTAAGGAAGTGTACAACGAATTATTAATATATATAACCTTGGGTTGAAAATTCGTTTCAAAGCTGTGTGTGTGTTTTGTTGATTGGAATTCGTACCAAGTCCATGTAGTACATACCGTACTATACTATATTAAAAGAATGAATGAAAAAAAAAATAAAAAATAAAAAGATTTTTTTATGTTGTATTTTCTTGTGAATCCCGAAAAATACCAGTTACCTAATTTAAAAGCCATAAAGGTCACGGTACACAATACACATTGGGAAACCAGCTTTACTTGTTAGCTTGGCCTGTCCATATATATATACATAAATATTTACATCCCTCGATACACTTATATAAAGGAATTTTTGTTACGGTCTTAATGGTCAGATTCAACCTTTGGGCTAAAAATCCTCCAGGAAGGCGGTTTTAAACTCCCAACTCGCGATACATCTGCATCTATTTTTCGTAGTAAAAACATGCGTTCTTTGTAGTCAAACGTAGTAAAAAAAAAGTCACGTGCTTATACCTCATTCATGCCATTGGCCGGAATATACAATTGTGTTATGGGTAACTAGTGATCACGTGATTTTGTGTTTACTTCCGAATATGGTGATAGTTTGCTTGCCATTTCTTCGGAGAAATTGATTTATTTGAAAATATTTAGACTCCAAAATGTTATTAATATTGCATGCATATCATTTTGACTTGCACATATGCACTGTTTTACTATAAATAATTAACTGAATGAGTTGTAAAACTGCCATTTTCACGTTTTGTAAATAAATGATATAATACGAATTGACCAATTCAATAGGTCTAACCGTCTAATCTAAAATCAGCGAAGATCGGCTACTCCCGGCTAAATTCGTAGAATTCTAAATTTATATTTATATATATTATTACCTGCTTTAGGGTTCAGAACATATACATATATATCACAGAGAAAATAAGGCCAAATTATGTGTAAATACCAGGTCAGAGAAATCACTCTATTTGGAAGTAAACACACACTCATGTGATCACTAGTTACCCACTAATACAATTCCATATTTATTTCGGCCAATGGCATGAATGAGGTATAATCACGTGACTTGTTTTACTACGTTTTACCACAAAGAACGCGTGCTTTGTACCATTATAGGGGAAATCCTCCGCGGATCGTGGTTTCATTTCCACCATTTGAAATTGTTAGCAATACTATCATATCATAGTTTATTTTCCATATTATTTCCAAACAAATAGTTATAAGTTTCCGCATAGCCCACTTAGCTTTTTGGGAATCTAATACATACATGTACATGTATGTACACATATACTAAGAAACACGGGCTTATGTGCTTACATGGCTGCTTCCCGCCTGGTAAATTGGGACCTAGGACCTAACTCATTATGCTTCGGTAGGTTCCGTACGAAAATGTATCATTTTGTTTCTCCATAGATTGAAAGGTCTCAAGGCCCTCTACCAATATTGTGAATTTCATGGCCCTGGGGTCTCGGGAATTTTCCCCAGGAGATAGGGTCTTCACCATAGTTTAAATAGGGAAACACATTTATGAGCATTATTTGCTCAATTTTCAAAGGAAACATATGTAATGGAATCAAATACTCTTCATATATTAAAAGGTTAAATGGATATCGTCACTGGCTGATTTCATGGGCCTGATAGGCCAATATATGGTGCTTATATACAGTGTATGTATTTGTTTCATTCTGTATCCGAACTCGGGTGACCAATCAGAAAAAACCATGCATGGTTGACAGGTGGCTATGTGTTTTGTAATTCCTGCTATATAGACTTCATTTTTAGTTTTCCCATGTTATAAAACATTTCCAAGAGGAAAGAAAAAGGTAAACAAAAATACAGAAATAGAGAAAAGATCCATCTTTTATTGGCATGATTTACATCAGTCAGTAGTGAGTACCAAGTTCATCAAACTTTTTAAATGTGCAACTGCAGGGGCGTAGGAAGAAAAGGGTCCTCCTGCACATTTTTCGTACTTCATTTTAGAAAAATTTGCCGCTTTGCGGCGCATTTCCTAAAAGTTCAAGCACGTAATGTCAAAACCTTTAATAATAAAAATTCAATACACATGAACTAAACTAAAAATGTCCATCAAGGGATTCTACTATTTCAAAATGCTTCTTAAAATATTAAATTGTTTATATGTCTAAGCAACACAATTAAATCAATTCATTATTTTTTTTAGTTAAACAACAATGTGCTGATGGTGTGAAGACGTATGTTCAGATCGAGCAGGGTTGCATAATGGTATGACGACATTCACAATTATAATTTCTAAATGCAGGTAAATGTAAATCGAAAAATTACCACGTTAAGAACGCATTAAAATCCTCAAAATACACCGTAAAACTCATCTTGGCCATTCCAAATCGTAATATTTTTCGCGGGGGAGACCCCCGGACCCCCAGAACACCAAAGTCTCGCGCATTCGGCGCTCGCAACATCATCAAAATCATATTTTTTTTCCGGGGGAGATCCCCGGACCCCCAAAACACCAAAATCTCGACCCTTCAACGCTCGCACGCCATTTTGCATATTCATTAATTTCCTGTTAGCGTCGCCATTGATGTGGATGTGTACAAGGATTATATGTAATGATTTATGAGAAAAAGTATATAAAGTATATATGATTGTGTGTTGAATTAATCTCCTCCTGTGTGACCTATTGCAATTGTCTTTTGGCCGGCATCATCCAGTGTCTGTTGTAAACAATTTACAATCTTCTTAATAACCAAGAACCTCATACATGGACATGTTATTTGGCCATAGCATGCTGGGATGAAGGGATACAGAGTTTGTTCAAATCAATGATCTTGACCTATGTGCCAAGTCACAGGGCTGAGACATATTTATTTGTTTGTTTAAAAGCAAAACATTATTTATAACTGTGCATATCGGAATTCAGGTGACTGTTAGACATAAATGTATATATCCTTATTGCCTTCTGCTCATTCTCAAATCTCATCCATTTGTAAACAATTCAAATTTTAACAAACTTCTTCTCCACAACACGGTTTTTCTCATTTTACAGCAAGTACAAAAACAACAACAATCAAATAACGATCATGAATATTTTGTATTGATATTATTTTTTTTTGCAAATTTCCAGCAAAACAAACATGTTTCAAATTAAATTAATACACATATTTGATTAATATTTAAAAAGGATTTTTTTTTTATATCATAGCAAAGGTACATGGGTTGTCATTTTAATCCAGGGAGATAAATCCGTTTTGAAGGATTTTCCACAAAGTGGAAAAGTTAAGATTAATTCACCTCCCATGCATTATTCAACCAAATTTAGCCTGGTGCATTTCCTGGTCAACATCAATTATAATTTCAACACAAATTAATTAGATGATGTTTCAAGTAATTGTCGAGTATGTATACATGAACTTTGACATCTGCCATGGCACAACATGTAATCTTTAATTTATCAATGTTTCACAATCAACGTCTACTCTAAGCCTTCTGTTTCAAATGGTGGAAATGAAATCACGATCCGTGGGGGATTTTCCCAATAATGGTACAAAACACGCGTTCTATGTAGTCAAACGTAGTAAAACAAGTCACGTGATTTTACCTCATTCATGCCATTGGCCGAAATAAATATGGAATTGTATTATGGGTAACTAGTGATCACATGAGTGTGTGTTTACTTCCAAATAGAGTGATTTCTCTGACCTGGTATTTATACAAAATTAGGCCTTTTGAAGAAGATCTTACTTTCTCTGTGTTATATGTATATGTTCTGAACCCTAAAGCAGGTAATAATATATATAAATATATAAATTTCGAATTCTCGGATTTAGCCGGGAGTAGCCGATCTTCGCTGATCTTAGATTAGACGGTTAGACCTATTGAAATGGTCAATTCGTATTATATCATTTATTTACAAAACGTGGAAATGACAGTTTTACAACTCAGTTCAGTTCATTATTTATAGTAAAATATTACATATGTGCAAGTCAAAATGATATGCATGCAATATTAATAACAGTTTGGAGTCTAAATATTTTCAAATAAATCAATTTCTCCGAAGAAATGGCAAGCAAACTATCACCATATTTGGAAGTAAACACACAATCACGTGATCACTAGTTACCCATAATGCAATTGTATATTCCGGCCAATGGCATGAATGAGGTATAAGCACGTGATTTTTTTTACTACGTTTTTACTACAAAAAAATAGATGCAGATATATCCCGAGTTTGGAGCTAAAACCGCGTCCCGCGGGAGGATTTTTAGCCCAAAGGTTGAATCTGGCCATTAAGACCGTAACAAAAAATCGTTGTGCCTTTATTTAAGTGTGTCGAGGGATGTAAATATTTATGTATATATATGGACAGGGCAAACTAACAAGTAAAGCTGGTTTCCAAATGGGTATTTTGTATCTGTACTGTGACGTTTATGGCTTTTAAATTACGTAACTGGTATTTTTCGTGATTCGCAAAAAATGAAATCTTGAAAAAAATCATTGTAATATAGTATAGTACGGTATGTACCACATGGACTTGGTACGAATGCTAATCCACAAAGCACACACACAGCTTTTAAACGATTTTTCAACCCACGGTTATATATATTAATAAATGATTATGGCCAAGAGGATGGAAATTCGTTGTACAAAGCAGAGTCCTTAAATTGCACTCTAACTTCCTCTGCTCGGACTAACAGTTACAATGTGTACATACACGCAGGCTACAGCTGCATGGCCGGGATATGCAGGATCACAATTTTTAATTTTGAAATCAAATAAATAAAAACTTTTTCTGAATAAACAAAATCAACGTCGAACTCTGCTGTATGGTGCCGTGCTGCATATACACAGTGCCCTATGAAAGGGTGGCCTTTGAATTCCACTTTCAAGACCATGGCCAGATGTCGACATCTTTTAGTTTAGATGTCGACATCGATAACTGACAAGTCGGTGTCACACCCGAGCATAAACACGATTAATCGCCGAGTTACCGACTTTCTACATAATTATCTTGGAATCATTATGTGGGCAGGGTCATGTGGTAAGTCGACATATTCTTCTGTTTATGTCGACATCTTCCGATATGATGTCGGCAACTCGATGGCAGAAATATGCCACCATACTTGTGAATATTTGGTGTGTTTGTAATATATTCGATGTACAAAATTGTTTAAAAATCATATTTTCCCCATTGTTAACTCTTTTGAAAAGTATTATACTTAACGGAAATTATAATATTAAATTAAATAAATATTAACAAAACAAAGGATGTTGTCAGAACACAGAACAAAAATGTTTGTATAATGAACAGTGACAGAGACGACAAATGTATATCAACTTAATATTGCAAAATATCCTTTTAAAATATTGTGTTATTAATCGGTTAAGACTTATTATTCAATTTGAAGAATTGAAGAGAACACGGCTGATAAGACGAAATATTATCTATTATTACTAATTACTGTACTAGGTTATGTGTGTAGTACATCAAACAATAACCTTGATTTAAAGGGTTTGTGACACAAAAAGTGATAAGTTGTCTATAGATTGGCTAATAAAGAATTTGATGTAAAACGATTAGAAAAAAAATCATAAAAACTTTCATTTAGTCCAAAGCGTTATAGAACAGATAAGGTGTTGTGCCCCATCTTTCTGGTAATTAGTTCATGTATTTTGATCATCAGCATGCATTACAATGTACATAATGTAAGTATTTTTTATAGAATTTATATATTGTACAGTTAAACAGTAAGATTTACCCTGGAAAATTTGAATGTGTAACTCGACTGCAGTAATTCATACAATAGTATACAATTGCTGGAGCATAGATACTTCCAGGGGATATCAATTTAATGGAACTCTGCATGCAAAAGAAAAGTACACAATTAGTATTTTCTGGGTCTAGAAATTCCTAATACACAAAACATGTGTTCATTTTACGAAGTGAATATCATAATTATATAATAATAATCTTTCTCAAAGCGATCAATTTGTGGTTAAGAGAGGCTTGGCTAATTATGATACATTCAAGTGTAATTGACCTGTGTTAATATGGTCCGAATATGCTAAGTCAATAACAGCAACTCAAGTTACATTACGCAAACATTGCGTTCTTCAGGGCGGTGTCCTATGGTCATAGGGATAACATGGCTGCATGAATGGATGAGATATATCACCCATTCTAACCTCCATACATGTATGAAATATGTATTTAGCGACTTATTTTTGTGTTTCCTTCTTCTCCCTTTTACTTGTTTATTCTCCCCTTTTTCAATGATGAAAATGGTTCGCATAATGGTAATTTCTGGGAAACTAATAGCCAGGATTGCAGTGTACATATACACTCTTTCATATCGGATACGTTTACATACATGTATTGCAAGATTATGTTTTTTTTCACAATTGTTAAAATTAGTCACATTTCGCTTTTTGTCGATGACCCTAATGTAGCGTAGAGTAGTGCCATCATCCGTGGGTCACTGAAGATGGTGTCAATCTAGAGTTACACATATCTTAGCAAGTTTATTACTGAGTCCTGTACATTTATATCGGTTATCGGACTATCAGACGTTCGGACTATGGGCCTTAGGACTAACGGTCGTTCGGACTAACGGTCGTTCGGACTAACGGACGTTCAGATTAACGGGCCTTCGGACTATTAAGCCTTAAGGACAAGGTGGTCACCCAGGCAGGTGACCTATCGACATCATTTTCATTTGTCTTCTATCACCATAAACATAACAATTCCATAATCTTCTCAACTGGTCCGAATTCAACTAAACCTGTTAGGGAACATGTTTAGGATAAGGTAAAGTGTAAAAATCAAGCGGCTGATCTCAACAGGGTAGCAGATCTACATATATATGTAGATATTTGAAAAATCTTATAATGTTGCCACGCCTAGGAATCAAAGTTCAATATACGCTATTCGGATAATATATACATGTACCTATATCATAGATGTTGTATGGCGGCTGGGAACATTTTGTTTTATTAATTACCCGATTTTATTTATTGATTGGTTAAGCTATATGTGCCGTAATTGGGCATGTATTTTTTTCTTCAGGAAACTATTGAAAACCATCAGGTTGTTTTAAGGTGTGATAATCATTCAAATGGTCAGAAAACCATGTACGATGCCTTGTAAACATTATTTACAAGTCAGAATTTATGCCTTATGTATGTTAATATGAATGCATACCTGCAGTAATCATTTTTTTATTTTCTTATTATTTTATAAAAATTTTAAATGAAATTGTCGACCACATCTTGGCTTCATAGCCTGACCGCATACGTAATGTCAAAATCATTTTCAGTACTTATTCATACTAGTAAATGTAATTTTCAAAAGGTTGATGGTGAATAAAATATCAGAAAGCTCTTGATTCGTGAGTATGAAAATTACGGCACATACATGTATATAATGCTTTAAAGACCCACTACATGTACCTTTCCGAAACGAAAAATTCAATTAGCATTTGCTTCTTAATTGTTTTCATTTTCATAATATGAATTAACAAAATAGTAGCACATCTAAAATTAAAACAAAATCATTTTTTTCTTATACTGATTATCCAATGTAGACACAGGATTAATTGTCTACATGTAGATGGCGATTCAATAATTTGGACCCATCGGAGTGTCATGTATAGACCATTTTAGACGTTTTATGAGTTTAAATACAAAAATCGGTATAATCGTAATCTACATGGTGATATATAGTGAGAAGGAATGGATAGATCCCGAGACAAACGGAAATTAGTCCATCTACATGTAGTTTTAACGGTTAAAATCATATTCCTAGTAAGTCTTCACAAAAAAGGTTACTACCGTTGGTAAGAGCAATAATTTTCTTTTCAAAATCCTACACAACTATACAAAGTGCTGTCACTAAGACGAAAGCAGCCGAAAAATTATGCATATATTATAAGCCGGCTTTGATCTTCATCATATAAATGTTTGCACATTATATAAAGAAGGTTGCACATCATATAAAGAAGTGTGTCCAAAATTAAAAGAAATTGTACCGAATATAAAGTTTAATTTTAGCTACATATTATAAAGGAAAATGCATCGAATATCTCGATATAATGACGGAGAATAATGGTAAATGTATCGAAAATAACAACGGAATTTCTGAATATAAAGATAAAAGCAATGCAGATAATAAGATATACATGTACAGTGTATAAGGCTGTATATATATGTTATTATCCCGCCCTGGTAGAATAAATAATAACCCAGGCCGTACGTAGCCCGAGGTCATTATTTTAAATTATACCAGGGCGGTATAACACCATATGAACCGAAACTGAGGTCCTTATTTTTTGTACTAGATATGTATCTATGTGCATGTTAGTTACAAGAAAAAGCATTGACCATAGGACACCACCCTGAAGAACGCAATGTTTGCGTAATGTAACTTGAGTTGCTGTTATTGACTTAGCATATTCGGACCATATTAACACAGGTCAATTACACTTGAATGTATCATAATTAGCCAATTACACTTGAACACAAATTGATCGCTTTGAGAAAGATTATTATATAATTATGATATTCACTTCGTAAAATGAACACATGTTTTGTGTATTAGGAATTTCTAGACCCAGAAATACTAATTGTGTATTTTTCTTTTGCATGCAGAGTTCCATTAAATTGATATCCCCTGGAAGTATCTATGCTCCAGCATTTGTATACTATTGTATGAATTACTGCAGTCGAGTTACACATTCAAACTTTCCAGGGTAAATCTTACTGTTTAACTGTACAATATATAAATTCTATAAAAAATACTTACATTATGTACATTGTAATGCATGCTGATGATCAAAATACATGAACTAATTACCAGAAAGATGGGGCACAACACCTTATCTGTTCTATAACGCTTTGGACTAAATGAAAGTTTTTATGATTTTTTTTTCTAATCGTTTTACATCAAACTCTTTATTAGATCTTAATCAAGGTTATTGTTTGATGTACTACACATATAACCTATTACAATAATTAGTAATAATAGATAATATTTCGTCTTATCAGCCGTGTTCTCTTCAATTCTTCAAATTGAATAATAAGTCTTAACCGATTGATAACACAATATTTTAAAAGGATATTTTACAATATTAAGTTGATATACATTTGTCGTCTCTGTCACTGTTCATTATACAAACATTTTTGTTCTGTGTTCTGACAACATCCTTTGTTTTGTTAATATTTATTTAATTTAATATTATAATTTCCGTTAAGTATAATACTTTTCAAAAGAGTTAACAATGGGGAAAATATGATTTTTAAACAATTTTGTACATCGAATATATTACAAACACACCAAATATTCACAAGCACTGACTTCAGTTTTCTATATTCAAAGATAGTGGCTATTTCATATGATTTGCGCATGTGTAACAGGAAGGCGACAAGTCGACAACTCGACAACACGACAAGTCGACAACACGACAAGGCGACAACACGACAAGTCGACAACTCGACAACACGACAAGTCGACATTTTACCGCGACAACACGAGATTCTGTACGCGCTAATTAGCGTGTTTGAAATGTCGACTTGTCGTGTTGTCGACTTGTCGTGTTGTCGTGTTGTCGACTTGTCGCGGTTCAAAAACGCGACAAGTCGACATTTTAACTGTTAAATCTCGGGTTGTCGCAGTTTGAGACCGCGACAACTCGACAAGGCGACAACACGACAAGGCGACAACACAACAACACGAGATGGCCGTAATCAGCCACCATAGAGAAAGGAATGTCTTATCAATAACTAAGGGTCTGGTTGGTGGCCAGTCTATGAATATTATGGTCTAGTTTGTTACAAACGTGTAAGACATTTTTTGTCATTTACTGAGCACATTAACCCTTATAGTGCCGTTGGGCCGATTTGGGCCGATCTGCGGGTTTCCAGAGGGCCGATTGGGCCGATCTTCGGGTTTCAAGAGTGCCAGAGGGCCGATTGGGTCGATCTCAAAAATACCAGACCCCATTTGGCTTTAATTTGATATTTGCGTATATATAACTGAATTAACGTAAATGACCGTAAATAAATATCTTCCGAAATTTCAACCGACGTCATTTTATGACGTCAAATATGACATAGCATGACGTCATTTACAAAGGATAGACGTCATCTTAATCCAGACATTTCCACCGATTTTTAGGCCTATTACTTGTTATTCATTCAGTTTCATGTGCATTACATAGAATAGAGAGACAATTTTATAAATGTTATATCACTATATTCTTATCAATACACTATGCTGCTCATTTGTCCTGTATACATTGTGTTATATTTTATTTTCCTCGTCATATCGTCAATAAAAACGACATAGGAGAACATGTTTACAGGATGACCGGGGTCGTACCGAAACATGCGTCTGCTAGATAATAATTTTTATGCTTTGTTTGCCAACAAAAAGCTTTATTTGGTCACAGTACAACAAACTAATTCGCGGCCTTAACACACATATTCTATAGTACATGTATTATACGGATTCTCCATAGCGTTAACGGCATACATTCCTATATATACCAGTCAATATTTCGGTAAATAAATATCACCTCACGTTTTAGAACTCATAAAAAATATTACAATACTGCATGTCCATGTCATTTTTGTACATGTTTTATGAAGCTTGAGGTTTATATACACTACAATTGTATATAGCAATAAGAAATCGCAAGTTTAATTGACAGTCCACAGAATATGATATTTGACTACAGACCAAAGAGATTTTGAAATATAAATGTGAAACTACCCAACGGTACCGGCTTCATATGAAATATGGTATGCATATTCAGTTCACACTTTCAAGTAGAGGCTTCAAGTGTAAGATCTGCAGCGTGTTCCATTTAGTTTTCCTGGGACGAACCGGGCTTTCCGCTAACTACTTCATTCCCGTACACTACTCGTACTTGGGGTGTAAACACTTTAGCATAAAAGGGATCGAGTGAGTTTGCCCGTTGTCAGTATAAAGACCGAGGGGATGTGCTGGCATGTTTCAGTGAGATAGCACTATAAATGGACAAGAGATTCCACTGTTGCAAAGAGACATAGCATGAATAAAAACTATGAATTAATATGATATAAAACCTAATCAAACAACTATTAATTGCGCCCAAAATCATTTGGCAACAAATGGAAATACTTTAACAACGCATTTACGGTGAAAAAAACCCACCAAAATACAGAAACTTCTAGGAATAAAGAATATATCCTCGAGATTCTTCGTAAGAAGATGCCATTCGCGGAATATAGGAACACTTTTCTGAAATCTTTCTTGTCTAGAAATTTATGTCGAGGATCAGAATGTCAAAGAGCACTGCAAAGAGTGGGTCCAAGAGATGCGAGTGAAACTGCATATAGAATCGTACATATAGCAAGGCTATCCCTCCCATCGTCGGTTATCCACGTTAATCAGCCTACAGAGCGTAGGCACTATCCCCTACAAACATATATAACTGCAGTATATGGTCAATGCATATACATAATTACATATACATAATGAAATATTTCCACTACCCATATCTAAAGTAAAATATATCCGTTAAAAACAGCACAGAAACTAGTGACCGCCGTTCCAAAAGCATCCGTCGTTAGCCACATATATACAATGTATACTTTTTTTTTTTTTTTTTAGCACTCAGAGATGAGACATCAGACATGTCAGACGTTTTCAGTGTCGTCAGCATCGTTGTCTAAACCCTAAGTACCAATACATTCACTCTCGTCCGTCATTCGCACCCTTTTTGCATATGATTAAGACTCTTCTCTCGTCACTTTCAGATCTAATAAGCTATTTAACTTTTTATTGGTATCAGTAATTACATCACCAAATATCTTTATTCAAATATTCTTCCTTTCACTACTGTTTTTTTTCTTTTCACTTCAACCCTTTCATCAGCAATTACTTCATACAAATATTCTTCTTTTCAATATTCTCTTTTTTCACTTTCACTCATGTTTTCTCTCTCGCGTTTATATCCAGAGTTCATACCTACTCATACATAAACACTTACTCCCATGCTTAACACCTTACATACAATATTTCCACTATTTTTTATCGTTTTTCTTTCTTTTTTTTTTTTTTTTTTCTCATTTATCCCCCTTTTGTATTGTTAAATGTTTCGATGTGTTGACCTTGAAAATTTGCTTTTCTGTCTTTAGTCTCTTTTCACCATAGTGCTTTTCGTCGTTCTTTTATTTCATTTCTATGTGACCTTTTAGTACAATGTAGCCAATGGTGGATCTTGCCATATTCGGCTAATATAATATGAAAAGTATGATTAACGAGTTAAGAAAAGCATCCAGTAAAAATGATGGGCGAAGTGCAAGAGTGATTGGACGATCCCCTACCGACAGATTGCACTTCCCCCAACATTCTACTCATGGCATATTAATTTGTGTTACATATAAATATAACATTACATTGTATGTACATACACAGTATGTATCAAGGCCTAATGCAGGTAGAAGCTAGAGGGTCAAATATCCCCCTTCATAGGTATATATATAGTTACAATATTCTCTAATAAATTAATATAACTAAATCCCTACTCTTAATCTCAATATAACATATTTAAGCAGTCCGTTCCGTGCGATTTTTGTAGTATGACTTAAGACCCTTAGTTCGTTTTCAAATATTGTTTTTACATTAACATTTTTACGTTTTTGATCACTGGTATGAAATGCCTTATAAATTGAGTATCCTATTAATGTTAACAATATATTGGTTTCGTAGTGTGCTGATTGATTAATTTCATATCCAGTTATGATATATTTTAATTTCTTCAAATTTACTGTGTATCCAAATGAATTAATTGATTCTTCTATATTACTCCAAAATTCGTTAAAGTATTTGCATTCAATGAAATAGTGAAGATAGTTTTCTTCTACGTGACATACGTTACAAAGATTACTTTCCTCAATCTTCCATTGTTTTAAGTGTGTTTTAGATGGTATAATATTATGATATAGTTTCCATCTAAATATCTTATGTTGATTATCTTTTAATTGACTGAAAATAAATTTCATAAGATCTAAACCTGGTTGTGTATATTCAATATTAAAGTCTCTTTTCCATAATTCATTAGTTATAGGGAGAATGAATTTGTTTGAAATGCCTATCTCATATATTTCTCTGTTTTTTAGACTTGAAATTTCGATGAGGCATGGGTATTTTTTTTTGAAACAGGGTATATTTTGCTTGATGATTTAACGCTGTTTTTACAGAGTTTTCACTGATTAATTTTATTTTCCATTCAGCTGGGATTGCTTTCTTTATTTGGGTTATTTCACTAATCCAGTTCCGTTTATCCAATAATTTTGTGTAAATAATAACTTCGTCTATCCTCATTTCTTCATTAAGGATATCGTCAACTGTTATTAGTCCACTATCTGCCCAATTTTTGTTAATTAGCACTTTATTATTGAATTTCATATTTTTGTTCCCCCAGATAATTTCTCTTCGAATATCCGCATAGTTTAAACACTGTTTTTTACTACCTCCTCCTAATTTCAACCACGAATTCAAAATTGATTGATAGAAGTCAGGAATATTCATATGTTCAGGAATATTATTTATGTTTCCCATGTTCATCTTAAATATGAGTAAGTTTTGTCCAAAGGTGTTATAAATTGCTTTGGGAATAACTTTCCAGTTTTCGTTAGAGTCGCTTATTAATCGTTTAACCCAGTTAACGTTTAACATATCGATGTGCGATTCAATATCACGAATACTCAACCCTCCATATTCATGTTTTCCTATTAATGTTTTCCTTTTAACTTTCTCCCTTTTCCCTTCCCAAATGAATTCAAATAAAGCCTTTTCTAATTGCTTTAATAAGCCTGTACTTATTGCTTGAACGTTTGCAAGATATGTGATTTTTGGGATTAATAGTGACTTTATTACTACTATTTTTCCGAGTAAACTTAATTTTCTTTTTTTCCAGTTTTTAATCATTTCATCGATTGAAGTTTTTTTGCTTTCCCAATTAAGATTATTACATACCTTTTTGTTAGTTCCAAAGTAAATACCAAGTGATTTTATTATTGTCTTCCAAGTTATTCCAAATTTATTTGTTTGTTTTCCCTTATTTCTGCCCAACCACAGTCCTTCTGTTTTACTTTTGTTGAGTTTTAGGCCAGATAATATCCCAAAACGCTCAATTTTCTGAATTGCCTTAGTAACTTCATTGTGCTTTAAAAAGAGTGTAGTGTCGTCCGCAAGTTGGGCTATCTTAATGTGTTTGTTTCTAATGTTGAATCCGCTAATATTGTTATCATTTCTTATTTGGATCGCCATTATTTCGATGTATACTTATTGCAACAGACAGGCAGTCTCATGAAGATGGCCTATTTGCAAATCGAAAGTTATAGACAGGTGGTCGTTAATCGTTATACACCGGTAGTCATATACGCAGGTTTGACTGTATTATCAATATCCTTACGAGGGTGGTACTTTGCTTAAGCGTGACCTTATTATCATTCAGTTCTAGATTATTGTTTTTAATCGCAGTTAAACTGAATTGACAACTTCACGTGCGAATGTGCGTACATGTAGATGTGCATTGTCTATATTGACAGTTAAAGTCTACACGACCGTCGTGCTAATATTAGGAGATGTATCGTTCCGACTTTTTCAAGCATATTTTATCCAAAATTAAAATATAAATAATGTTCCAACCTTAGTGGGCACAAAGAGAAAACAAGATCACTGAATATATTTACTGAATAATGATCAGCGCGTACTTAATGTACATTAATAATATAGACAGACCTTGATCCAGCATGTTTTAGTGGGACCTCTTGTTGATTTATCAAACTACTGAATATTACCGAGAAACCGATGTCCAAGACAAGTTAAACACGTGTTTGGTCTGAGGCCGGGAGCACAGGGGTCCGAGAATAAGTTTAAGTTTATATCAACTTGGACCCACCTGAGTGTCCATAGACCATTTCTAGAGGTATTAGGGTTCTAGATTAAAACAAAAAACAGTGAAGTTCATATTCTATCTGTACACGAGAAGGGAGAAAAACTCACAGGGGGCCAACTCAATGAAAATGGATATTGTCATACATTTTTTTTGTATTTGGTGGATGGGCTGATGAGTATATATGACAGTCATGTGATTTTTTTTCCAAAAATACCAGATTTGAAAAATTGTTAAAAAATCGGGATATTTACTATAAAACAGAGAAAGGGACGACAGTCGCCATATTGGATTTTTTACCCCCACCTCGATTAAAGTTATTTTTTTCACAATAGTATACCTTTTTTCCTAGAGTCATAGTCACGCATCAGTCCTCCGATAATCCATCATCACACACATACCATGCAAAAGCATATAAACGATGTCTTTATAGTCAAACGCAATATTTTAATCCAAAATTACCGGCGCTTTCTGACTTGTGACATCGAAAGCAACGTCCTAGTAGTAGTTATCGGTCAGTATGTGGGACAGTTGCAGGATAAATATATTATACTACTGATAACTACTGCCGGATAAACTTGTGCTTTATCCGTCAATACGATATGCTTTATCCGTCAATATGATCACGTGAATTTTTTCCATATCTGACGGAACTTTTTCTAACTTGACCCAGAACTTGAACCTTCCGGTGAATTAAACGTCATTCAGTCCCGCTAAAACGTGACGTCACATTCATCGGAATGACGTCATTTTTACGGTATCCAAAATCTCGTATGGCGGTGTCGTTTTTTTCTTGGCTCATGGCAAAGGTATGTATTGCAAAGTAATTTTTAAACGGGTATATATTGTTTTTTGAATATTTTCATATTGTTTCAGTGATATATTACACTGAATGGATTTACGGATGGTGTTTGTGAATGCGCTTATTTATTTCCCACGGCAGTAAAAAGGAGTACACTCTCATTCGGTTTAGTGAATGAATATTTACCTCCGCATCAAAGAAGCGTCACGCTTCGAGCGAAACCAAGTAAATAACTGTCAATTTGCTTTCGTTTTGAATGCCATAATAGTTGCAGGATAAACAGAATACACGATTAGTATCTTACAATACAAGTTTTATTTTGGTGCTCGACACGGAAAGCCGAGATGACTCGGCAAAGCCTCGTCATCTCGGCTTTCCTAAGTCTCGCACCAAAATAAACCTTGTATTGTAAGATACTAACCATGTATTCTCTATATATATAGTATACCGGTATTATCAAATAAACGTATAGAATAGATCGCTATTGTATACAGTAGATCGGTATTATCGAAGTTTAGACTGCCGAATGTTCTGCTCCGCAAATTCAAACATTCAACAGAAGTATCGTTCTATGACATCGTCAATATTATGACGTCATAATACATCGAATATCTCAAGACACCTGCCAAATCAACGTTTCATGAAAGCTGTAAACCTTTTGACTTAAAATGGAGTCTAAGGTGAATGTTGTAAGCAGTAATTTAATTATTCAAAAACTTTTTTAAAGGCAAAGAAATAGCCCGCGAAAGTTTAAAACGACTTAATTTGCAACACACTATAACTATCTTCCTAGACGCCAGCCCATTATGAGATCCTCTGGCATCTATATAGACCATAGATGCCATAGGAAGATAGTTTAATACTTATATTTACATCATTAACTCATTTTGGGGTCTCTGTTTAAGCTAGACCAGGAAAACTGTTTTCCAACGACGATTTAATCCACAACATGGAAAGTCATTTTGACGGTGATCAGTTGACGTCACCACGGATCAGTTGACGTCACTACCTCAACATTAGAGACGTCATAATGGTCACGTTTTGGATGAAAGTAATACCCTCACTTTACCTTAATTGAGAAGTGACAAGTAAATGTAATTATTAGAGACACAGGTGGTGCACAGGGTAAGAGAAAATTTAAAAAAAATCGTTCGCCCTCTTAGGGTTGAGACCAACTTTACTAAGACGATCCGCGCTATGTAAATAAACATTTATAAATAATTTGTTTATGCCCCTTAATTTCAGAAGGCAACTGTAGACGATAAGGTAATAATTTTTGTGAATCTGCAAAATTAGGGATCTCGTTCAAATTTACATTCCCTTTTTAAAAATTAAAAGCCGTGTCGGGTGATAGTGGGCCTTTAATGTTCTGGCAATCTTTTAAGATTGTATGAATCGTGTAATATATAGGCCTAGTCCATACATTTATGCATTAGTATTACTTAAAATTATCACTGGCATTTAAAACTGGTATAAATCCTTGGTATAACCATAACATGAAAGAGTTATCGCGAGTTGCTTCCCTTCAAACGATAAATACCCGCTAGGCCTAACTGTGAGAAACACGAGCGCTAATCTCATGGAATAATAGTAATAATAAATACTGCAATTATTTCAAGTAATATGAAATAGATATTGGCCTTTGTTTTAAATATATATATATTTCTGTCTTTAGCGGTTTTCTCAGAAATCAATTTTGCACACGACCCGCAATGACAGTCGGAACTAATTGTTTATGGTAATATTGTAGGATGAAGCTCGACGCAACTCGAATGTAACTTGGAAAGAGTCGTGTGCAAATCGAATATTGTGAAATAAGCCTTGTTCCGGTATCAGGAAGTAATACATTGTCTATAAGCAGGTGCTAGAGAAGTTTTAGTTAAAATCCAAAACAAACAACACCAGGTGAGTTTTTCAAGTTACCTATTTTATCAAATATTGCTGTAAATTGTTTGTTTTGCCACCGGATAAACAAATGGGTTATATGGACACACCCGAGTAAAAATATTACCAAAGTAACTTCTGGTACTTCCGGTTACTATTTTAACACTCCCGAATATTACGTTCGTCTGTCTCCATCTTCATGACAACATAACATTGTTACAAAAATAAAAAAAAAGATCAAGTTGAAACAAAAGTATACAATGTTTGTAGAACACATTGGAACAGTCGCGTATTAGACTGTTTGGTATATTGACAGCTCAACACAGAGACTTGTTGACCACACGGGCACATGTTGGTTATATATTTAAAGTTTTTTTAAATAAGTTGGGAAATAAGTTGGGAACACCCGTATATGCAGGATAGGTTCTTGTATAAAGACAATTGCTTTTTAAATCGATTTTTATAGTATTTTTCTTACAATATAGTAAATAAAACCGGAACTCCCTCATATCCTCGGGCGTCATAATTTGTTATGAGAATAGATAATAAGTATTTTCTACCTGTGAGATAGCCATATAATTGTATATTGAATGCCTTGTAGTCTGAACTATTGAATTTTAAACTCATTATCTCACAATATACTTCACATTTTAATATTATCCTGGAATCACTTAGTTGTCACATAAAGTAACAATTTGTAATCGGTGCTCGTCCTTAGACTACTCTTGTGGTGGGCTAGAGCTCTTTAAATGAAATGAGTCCCGAAACCATTACCGTGATTATAAGAAGTTCCACGTTGACGCTATAAATGTATACAAGATTGAATATTTAGATCTAGCATGCAAAGGTTTTGCATACTTTGACCTACTTTGATGCAGACGAATTTTGGAAACGACTGACAAACAAAATATAAATTCGATGATTCCCCCCTCATGAAATTTCAGGATTAAAAATCAAGTAAGTATCATGATTTCAAGCTATCCCCCGCTGTGATTTAGTTTGATTTCAAAAGGAAAACGTTTTTAGGTGTGTTTGGGCATATCGGTTGCAAATGAACAATTTTTTGTTGAATGGGACACTTGCATGGCTACCGTGATTTAGCTGTTTAAAAAAAATAAAAAAATTGTGCGGGAGATAGAGCCAGTAAATTGCGCAGAAATCACAATTGGTACAGGTAACCTGGTCGCGAAGTACAGTTTAGCCATCAGTGCAAATGTCATGGTTGATTGAATTTTACCTGTGTTCTATTTTTATCCCCATAGTAAGCAATAGAGGTGATTTTGTTTGTGACTTCTACAAACATTTAGATAATGAAATTTGTTTCCATTTGAGTTATAATGTGGAAAGTTGTATTTGTGATGTTGCCATGTAAAAATCATAATGCCCTTTTTTGATAAACATGTTTAAAACAACTTTATTTGTTTTCATTTCACAGAGTCATGCATTTGCGTAACAAAATTATCACTCATATACAGGACTGTTACTCAAATGCAGTACTAGGCTGCATATACGGGAGTGTCCCCAACCTTGTTAAACCCCAAAGTTGACATAAGCAGTCTTAACAGTCAACACTATTATGACGTCCACGTAATTTTGACATCATAATCTATGCATGACGTGATATGATTGTCTCACTCGATGTATGTAGAACGAATTAACGGACCAGGCCTACTATACCTTATGGCCGGGTGCGAAATTGTCCCTATATGCCGTAGTGGAGTACTGCCTCAGAAAATTACTGTGGCACAATTTTCAATACTTTTTAGCTCACCTGGCCTGAAGGGCCGGTGAGCTTATGTCATGGCGCGGCGTCCGTCCGTCCGTCAACATTTCCTTTAAATCGCTACTAGTCATAGAGTTCTGGATGGATTGTAACCAAATTTGGCCAGAAACATCCTTGGGGGAAGGGGAACGGAACTTGTATAAATTTTGGCTCTGAATCCCCGGGGGCAGGAGGGGCGGGGCCCAATAGTGGTACAGTGGAACCTCCCGAAACCGATCATGGTCGGTGCACATAATTTCGGCCGGTTTAGAGAGGGTTCGGTTTGGAGAAGTGAACCGAATACCGATCATTACGATCCGGATTTAATCGATCGGAAGTCTTTTTTTTACACTAGTGTACCGCATGTATGGCTAGTGTTCCTTAAAACCGACCGATATTGATTGTTAATGTGAATGTTATCACAAAAGAGAGAATCATACGTTTAAAAAGGAACGGATTACAACAATCTTGACTTTGTTACCGCTTATAAACGTAGTTTAGTTAGTTGTGTGAATGTTCTTAGGGATGTTCTCGTCTGCACTAACCTACACTACGATCGCTTCCGGTTACATCAAGAATCAAGTTATATGGTCTAATTACACAATGATCAGTCGATGCCGGTCATTATATGACATAGTCATTTTCTAAAACTATACATGGCTTCGGCTTCTTCATACAGATAATTTACGTTATCCGACAACTACATATGTAAATAAAAAATCTGTGTGATTTGAATATGAAACTTCTATTTATTACTAGCTCTGCTTGTTTCTTACAGTAAACAAACCGCGTGCACGTGGTAGACCTTCGTTAAATATCTAAACAATAGACATGAATAAATAATTACACCACCATCTCGGGTATAATTACCGTGTACCTATAGCCTTCACATCTGTATAAATGCCCCAGGACATGGCATGCGACAACTATGGTACAGGTATGTGTGTCTTTCACAGTCTGTTGATCAGACCTCAATGCAATCTATCGGTGTCGCTCAGGAAAGGCCGGTTTTCGGAAGTGTATTTTAGTTACATTTGACTATTCCAATCTCAAATTCGATCTGGTATTCGGAATTAGGAGGGATCGGTTTTGGGAAGTTTTATATACTATTAATAAATAGGAAATCATTCCGTACATGACATTCATGTTCGGTTTCTGGAGGTAATCGGTTTTGAGAAGGTTCGGTTTTGGGAATTCGAAGTTCCACTGTAATAGAGGTAAAACATATAAATCGCTACTTGTCCTAGAGTTCTGCGTGGATTGTAACCAAATTTGACCAGAAACATCCTTGGGGGAAAGGGAATAGAACTTTTATAAATTTTGGCTCTGACCCCTCGGGGGCAGGAGGGTCGGGGCCCAATAGGGGAAATAGAGGTAAATCCTATAAATTGCTACTTGTCCTAGAATTCTGCATGGATTGTAACCAAATTTGGCAAGAAACATCCTTGGGGAAAGGGGAACAGAATTGGTATAAATTTTGGCTCTGACCCCCAGGGGGCAGGAGGGGCGGGGCCCAATAGGGGTAATAGAGGTAAATTCTATAAATCGCTACTTGTCCTAGAGTTCTGCATGGATTGTAACAAAATTTGGCCAGAAATATCATTGGGGGAAGGGGAACAGAACTTGTATAAATTTTGGCTCTGACCCCCTGGGGGGCAGGAGGGGCGCGGGGGCCCAATAGGGAAAATAGAGGTAAATCCTTTAAATCACTACTAGTCATACAGTTCTGCTTGGAATGTAAACAAATTTAGCCAAAAACATCCTTTGGGGAAGGGGAATAGAGTTTGTATATATTTTGGATACGACTCCCTGGGGGCAGGAGAGGCGGGGCCCAATAGGTGAAATAAAGGTAAATCCTTTAAATCACTACTAGTCATAGAGTTTTGCATGGAATGTAACCAAATTTGGCCAGAAACATCCTTTGGGGAAGGGAAACATAGTTTGTATAAATTTTGGCTCTGACCCCTGGGGGCAGGAGGGGCGGGTCCAATAGGGAAATAGAGGTAAATCCTTTAAATCACTACTAGTCATACAGTTCTGCATGGAATATAACCAAATTTGGCCAGAAACATCCTTTGGGGAAGGGGAATAGAGTTTGTATAAATTTTGACTCTGACCCCCTCCCCCAGGAGGGTTGGGGACTGACAGGGGAAATAGAGGTGAATATTTAAATTCCTTTAGAAAAGAAACAATGAACCTGTATTCAAAACATAATTTGGCATTACAAACCAGGTGAGCGATACAGGCCCTCTGGGCCTCTTGTTTTGTGCATACTTGCGTGCTACCGGAATGAAATACCCCAATCAGTTTATTTTATTCACAACAATATTTGTAGTTATCATTTTAAAATGTTGAATATCCTAAAGCTGGAACATATTGATGAAAATGTTGGAAGTGTACTTATGATTTGATGTGTGTTTTTTTTTACCGTGAATGATGTCGAGGCTTCTTAGGACATCACAAGAAGAGGTTCCACTGATAGGGGATACATTACATACTGGTTGGATTAAAAAAAGAAAACAAAAATATAAGCATTAAAATGGTTGGGGGATTTATGGTCCTATAATTCTCCCAGGATTGCAGATAAATCAATCATACCATTGCTAATGTGCGTTGTTCATTTTGTCTGCAAACCTGGGAGAATTATAGGACTATATAAATCACCCAAGGAGGCAGTTTAATACTCCCTTATTACATTTAAGTCGATTGTGTCATCAATTATATTGATTTAACATGAAGACAATAGATTAGAAGAGGTATATTATAGATTTTAAATGATTAAATTATAAGTTTAAACAATCACTATGATTCGAGATGTAATAAAAACTGCACATTTAGTCATATACACATAGCATGATTTAGAATATTACGAGTACTATAGATATCTGTTTAAAGTTAAACTATATAGCTAGCTGGGGTTTATTAATAGTGTCGTAATATTGTCATTGTTAATTCTCGGAAGGACTCCTGGCCCAGTTTTCTTCCTTCTGTGTTACACAGTTGAGCGTAACACAATATGACTGCTGGTCATCCTTCGTACTCCTTATCTTAACTATTACATAAATTATTATTGCCCCGGGAGCAGGAGGTGCGGGGCCCAATAGGGGTAATAGAGGTAAATCCTATAAATCGCTACTTGTCCTAGAGTTCTGCATGGATTGTTACCAAATATGGCCAGAAATATCATTGGGGAAAGGGGAATAGAACTTGTATAAATTTTGGCTCTGACCTCCTGGGGGCAGGAGGGGCGGGGCCCAATAGGGGTAATAGAGGTAAATTCTAAAAATCGCTACTTGTCCTATAGTTCTGCATGGATTGTAACCAAATTTGGCCAGAAATATCATTGGGGAAAGGGGAACAGAACTTGTATAACTTTTGGCTCTGACCCCTCGGGGGCAGGAGGGTCGGGGCCCAATAGGGGAAATAGAGGTAAATCCTATAAATTGCTACTTGTCCTAGAGTTCTGCATGGATTGTAACCGAATTGGCCAGAAACATCCTTGGGGGGAGGGGAACAGAACTTGTATAAATTTTGGCTCTGACCCCCAGGGGGCAGGAGGGGCGGGGCCCAATAGGGGTAATAGAGGTAAATCCTAAAAATTGCTACTTGTCCTAGAGTTCTGCATGGATTGTAACCAAATTTGGTCAAAAACATCCTTGGGGTTAACAGAATTCATATAAATTTTGGCTTTGACCCCCTGGAGCAGAAAGAGTGGGGCCCAATAGGGGAATTAGAAGTAAATATCCAAATTCCTTCAGAAAAGAAACAATGAACTTATATTCAGAACATTACTTGGCATTACAAACCAGGTGAACGATACAGGCCCTCTGGGCCTCTTGTTTGTAGGTTTCCAATTATATTAAGTGAATGTAGCGGGATTGGATTGGGTCAATCATCAGTGACCTGGTATCTCAGTCGGTAAAGCACTCGGCTAGTGTTCCAGGTTCGAATCCCAGTCTGGCCGCTACATTTTCTCCTCTAGTGTTACAGTAAACATGCATTTATATATTATTTTTGTCCAAAAGAAACATAACGACCATTCTGAATATCTACTGTACAACTCATAAGACGTAAAATTCACAATTTGTAGACTTGCCATATAATTTTCCTTCGAAAAGACCATCATATTTATCACCATGGATCAATCTAGCTTTGATTTATTACCGTTTATGGGTAAATTTGCCCTCAAGGAATGAATTTCCCCTGAAGATTTAAAAATTCCCCATTTTGATTTGAAGCTAAAAAATTACCGTTTTTGTAACACAATTTCCCCTGTGATTTATTTTTCATTATTTTTTTTTAAATTTTGTACACAAATTTCTTCATATTTATCAGACAGCAACTGCATATTTTATGATAAACTCAAATTTTTCATAATTGAGCTTAAAATCTTGCATTACAAAATCTGAAAATAAAATTAGTTGTTTTACAGTACTTTTCTTCAAAATGAATATAATTTTGGACCAAAATAAGAAGATTCAAATTCTCCTATATTTTGCCAAATTTTTCCCCTATTTTGAAAAAGTGTAGTTTCCACCCAAACCTAGATTGACCCCTGTTGGGGTGCGTACCTCTGGCTTAGGGGCGCTTAGGCGGCATTGGGGGGAGCTCGAAGGGAGAAAATGGCCGACGATAATTGTTTACATTTTTTCAATGCAATCATAGACACAGATATTGTGAGGAATTTAAAAAAACAATTTTGGCATGTAACAGGGATTTCCATTCTACCGATGAGATGTGTTGATTGAAGCCAAGTATGCACGATTTGTTCAAGATAAGCCACATAAGACAAAGTCATGCGAGTATGTGTAAATATGTTTTTGGCAAAAGTAAAACACCCTCTAGCTCTTTTGATTGATTAGGATCATAGGATGATGCCAACATTTATTATAAAATTTAATGTTATTTTATTACAATATGTACATTGTTTGGTGCATGAACATATTTTTTATTTCTTATATTAAACCTAGCTCTTTTTTTTCTCCAATTCAGATTAAAATCCAATCATGTCAGCACCACCTCCTCCATGACCCAGGAAAAGGACAAGGTAATTAATGTTTTTCTTGTAAACTTTCTTACTCATGTTTTTTATTGGTCAGCAAAACATCCTTGGGGGTGGGGAATTCAAATTGTACAAATTTTGGCTTTGACCCCCGGGGCAGAGGGGCGGGGGGCCCAATAGGGGTCCATTAGAGGTAAATTCAATATAAACAAAATTCTTTCAAACCAAAATGGATTGTAACCCATAAAAATGGTAGCATCCTTAACAGGGTTACTTGGATTCAAAATTGTACAAATGAGGGGCTGACCCCCCGGGGGCCCTCTGGGCGGGGTTGGGTGTAATGGTTGTGAGGTATTCCAAAATAAAAATTTCTTTTATGGATTGAAACCATAGCATGGGATAGCACCCATTGGGGTGGTATTATCCTTATAGGGCTTACCCCCTCAAAATTTTACAAATGACTGGCTAGTGACCCCCCAGTCTGGCCAAATTCCTGAGGGTGTTACAAAACAATTTGCATTTCCATATAAAAACGACTTTTTTTCTCTGAAACTAAACATGAGATAACGCACAAATTTCCCCTGAAGATTTAAAAATTCCCCATTTTGATTTGAAGCTAAAAAATTACCGTTTTTGTAACACAATTTCCCCTGTGATTTATTTTTCATTATTTTTTTTTAAATTTTGTACACAAATTTCTTCATATTTATCAGACAGCAACTGCATATTTTATGATAAACTCAAATTTTTCATAATTGAGCTTAAAATCTTGCCATTACAAAATCTGAAAATAAAATTAGTTGTTTTACAGTACTTTTCTTCAAAATGAATATAATTTTGGACCAAAATAAGAAGATTCAAATTCTCCTATATTTTGCCAAATTTTTCCCCTATTTTGAAAAAGTGTAGTTTCCACCCAAACCTAGATTGACCCCTGTTGGGGTGCGTACCTCTGGCTTAGGGGCGCTTAGGCGGCATTGGGGGGAGCTCGAAGGGAGAAAATGGCCGACGATAATTGTTTACATTTTTTCAATGCAATCATAGACACAGATATTGTGAGGAATTTAAAAAAACAATTTTGGCATGTAACAGGGATTTCCATTCTACCGATGAGATGTGTTGATTGAAGCCAAGTATGCACGATTTGTTCAAGATAAGCCACATAAGACAAAGTCATGCGAGTATGTGTAAATATGTTTTTGGCAAAAGTAAAACACCCTCTAGCTCTTTTGATTGATTAGGATCATAGGATGATGCCAACATTTATTATAAAATTTAATGTTATTTTATTACAATATGTACATTGTTTGGTGCATGAACATATTTTTTATTTCTTATATTAAACCTAGCTCTTTTTTTTCTCCAATTCAGATTAAAATCCAATCATGTCAGCACCACCTCCTCCATACCCAGGAAAAGGACAAGGTAATTAATGTTTTTCTTGTAAACTTTCTTACTCATGTTTTTTATTGTACCCCAGTATACAGGGTCTTACACTATTTATGACATGGCCGTATGACATAGCTAGACGCGCCAGTTATGTGATATATAAAGTTATGCATTTCAGACTACTTATAAACAAAAAGGAAAATATCATAGCCACACAATTGTATATTCAAATGTACAGTATGTATTTGCTTTTGGATATGGCACTGCCTGTAGCTAATTGGTAAAAGGTTGTATTGTGGTAGATAAGTGTGTGAATAAAGGTTGTTTTTGTTTTTCTAGAAGCAGGATACCCTGCCCAGCCTCCACCTCCCCAAGGTAAGATGCTTTTATCAGCATTAAGGTTTAAAAATTGAATTCAGATAGTTATTGACACTAACGAAAATGTGTATGCCATCTATACTGACTGTGTTACACCAAAACTCATGGAATTGTTTTGCCATATTTCCATATATGGATAGGAAACCAAACCCTGGAGGTGCAGTATAGGTACTGTGTATGGCTTGATAATCACCCAGGGCATTAAAAGAAAAAAAGATAGAAGCAAAAATTTCAATTGGACCAAAGTCTCACTAACCTTTCTCAAAGTATGATATATCAATTTGCAAAATAGATCAAATAAAAAAACAGGTGTACGCCACCAGTAGCAACGTTTTCACCTGAAAATCAGACATGTAACTTAAAAAATACTTAAAAAATGGTACGTGTATAATACAATTTTCATGTTTTTAGTGTGCACATACACATTTAATTCAAGGTGCCTCTTGGAGTGAGCATATGGGACAGGGGCACATAAAAGCTCAATAATATCATTTTTTGTCTTTTTGCTGATTAAGTAATTATCTACTAAGGGTAAATACCAACTTTAAATTAACTTTGCTATATCCTTGATTGATTGTAATATTTTAGAAAAGTTTTTCAATAACTTCCAAGTCAACAATGACATGAAAAGGAGGCATATTACTTGATTTTATGAACTCTTACTTACAGGATATGGACAGCCATATGGAGCCCCTCCACCTGCAGGTAAGATTACAATGACCATATATAATTAGTGATCCTGCATTAGTTTAATTACTTTTGTTACAGCGCCGTTACAACAAGTGTTCCTATTTACGTTCATTCACTCGATAGACACGTTGGCTGTTAGCTGATCTAGTAGACTGGTAACTGATGTAGTAGGTTAGATTTTAGCTGGCATGTAAGGAAGGCACTGATTGGCTGAAGCATCAGCAGCCCGACTGATTGCCCCCCCAACTGACAAGATCGCCGACAACATTGAGAAGTAGGCGGAGCCAGCGGATCTTTGATGTTCATACCCGACTCTGTCTGTTGTACAATGTGTTTGATCACGTTGTGTACTATTTAATTGTTTACAATGTATACATTCAATCACTGTATTCAATATTCGTTATTGTTTTGTTTCACTTATTAAGCGAATGTTCAGGTACGGCTGACAATAGATTATGTCTTATCAGAATATATTCCGAACAAACACGGTTTTGATACATACCTGGATGTTAGTAGGGGATGATATTCTAGTTGTATATATTTTGACAAGACACGATGGTCGGTCGTACATATTACCCGATTTGGTTTCCCGCACCTTGCGGTAAAGTTATAATTTGTCAGAAGCAGATGATTTCTTTTCCGTAGAATTTCTGACTGACTTTTCTGCTACAACAGTAGGTAGCTCTTTCCATACTTACTTCACTGATTAGCGCTGATTCAGAGTCTATAAGTAGGTTATTAAAATGTATTTGTGTAATCTTTTTATGTTATGAAGCTTAGGATGCCGATCATTTTATGTATATATATTGTCTACTGGTACAGTAGAAGTGAAGAGTTTTACATGCCGTCACGCTATATATATCGTTTCGGGGCATCTGGTACAGTGCACGTTTCTGATCTTAGTAATCGATGACAGATATTTCCGACTCTTTAGCTCCGCCCCTACATTGAAGCGACAGCCAATGAGAGCCGTGCTTACACAGCTTATTGAATGTCGTTGGCAAACTGACTAGATACCATGCAACCTGACTAGCTACCAATCAACGGAACCACCTATTAGACTGGCCGTCACACGTACGCTTATTGTAACGGCGCTGTAATATGACAGGTTATGGTATTATGCAGGCTTTGTTAGACAATAATCTTCTTTCTGAAATCTTTCAATATGTTTATTTTGGTATACATTCTATTTTCATTATTGAGATAATATTTATTAAATGCTTGCTTCTATAACCACAGTTTAATATTGAGTACAATAATCCATTTTTCTGAACTAAATATCATAAATCTAAGGGAAGGGCTTAATTGGAGAGGGAGGGGAGGCGGGAGGGGAGTGTGGTTGGGGACGTTAAAGAAGTATGTATACATGTACTCTGGTTGTGATATTAAATCTGATGTCTCATGTACTCTGGTTGTGATATTAAATCTGATGTCTCTATTCTATAAAATAATATAAAAAATCTATGAAGAAAATTTATTTATACCCTACGCAACAACATTAAGGGGTGGTGAGGGGGTGGGATATACTTGAATTGTCCGTCTGTTTTTAGACACAACTTTGTCTGTCAAACAACCCGATTCTACTTTACAAATTTTGATAAAATTTTCTAAGGACCCTGGCATAAAGGTGAGCTAAGTAAAGTATATAGGGTTCTAAAATGTATGTCCCCTTTTAATGGAGTTATTACTAAATTTGTGCAGCAGGGATCAGAGTACTAGTCGTCCACTCTGGTGACAGTTCTAGTTTTTTCAGCATATAATTTACAAATCGGAAGGCAACTATAGGATTTATGTTTATTGATGTGAAATAAAATTTCTCTTCAATATTTTAATTATAAAAGGTAATGAGTATAGTTTGTGGATCCAACAAACAGTCTTCTTTCGACAAATATCTAATAATAGATTTCAATGAGTGACCACCTAAATGCATGTATCTTTGAAACAGAATTCAGAAAGTATGATTATCGTATTTGATAGTAATAAAGATAAAAACATTTCTAGAAACAAATTCAATTCCCCTTCTGACCCCCTTTTAACCCCATTTACGAAATGAAAGGAGATTTCGTAATATGTCACGTCACTGGAAAAGCAAACATAGACTTATCTCTGGGTATAGCAAAGCTAAAGGGTAAACAATGGTTTTGCACAATTGTCTTTAGGTGATCAGTACTAGACACACTTTCGTTCTGGCAGCTGGACTTGGTATGTTTAGGTTCACGGTAGATGTTGAATTGCAAGCAACCATATAGGGAACTACTTCTGTCTTATATGGGGAATAGGTTATTATAATTACGGTACATGAAAGAAACCAGCACCCACATAAATAGAAAAATGAATTTAGTCAGTGTCCATTGTAACCTGTATGGGAACTAATAATATGATAGTTGTAAGTGTCCATGGGGACCAGTAATATAATACATGATCAGCTCCATCAATGTGCTTTAATGAAAACTGATACATTAAAGTAATATTCAATGTATATGGTGAGACTATGATTTGTCTGTCTAATCACTGCAATCATATCATATATCGTGCTAATTATAAGAATAGATAAAATCTCAGTGAACCATATGGTGTTTCAATTCTCTCTATATATATTATGTAGGCAAAAATGAAGGTTGAGCATATTGATCAACAAATATTTACATTGATAAAATATCCAGGTTTTAAGTGATTTCTTATAAAGTTAAGCTGTGTAAATTCATAAAAGGTTTTTACTTGGGTATTATTTCGGTATTACTCAGGTCAGTAACTGGGAGCCTATATAAACACTGTATTGATGAAATAGTTTCTCTGTAGACATAGGAAACACCTATCAGATTGTTGATTTTGTGTTAAATTTAGGCAATTCATCATATTTTTATGTTAAACTCATAACTGTATAGGCTTATACAGTTGGCTCACCAATCAATAGACTTCTTCCAAGTTCATTATATGGAATTATTAAAGGTTGATATCTATTGGTTCCCTATCACAACCAATATATGTATATAGGTACACACGTCATGAATGTAAATTTAAACGAGATCATACAGAACAAATAGAGACGTCAACAATGATATAATATACACAATTACCTCAACCAAACCTGTTTGAGATCCTGTTACATTCCCACCTATTTTAGGAAATAGTGTACCTGTAATGCTAAACCAGTAATACATGTACCTGTAATACATACACCTGCTATATAAAGAGGATGGGGTTGATTATAACACATTAAACTTGCTGTGATAGCTAGAATCATAGAATCCACTATAGTTTAGGAGAGAAAATTCCTGGTGTTTTGGCTAGTTTGTTTATATTTCTTGTATGCACTACATTCTATAATATTTCTATTTCTGTATATATATAGCTTATCCTGCACAACCCTATGGACAGCCAGGTAAGACTCGATGTGAATGCTATAAAATAGGGTGGTAGTCTTACGTAATATTCTGTGGATCAATTTTTATGTGATCACCTATATAGTGCTGTAGTGTATAACAACAATTTACATAAGCTGCCTACACAATTAATCTTGTTTAAAGGATTTTTTGTTTTTATCTAAAGTCTTGTTTTTCATTCTTTGAAAAATCAAAAATTTAAGTTTCAATCCAAGTACCTGTAGTGGCAATAATCAGTATGTACATGTTATCCACAGAATATTACAGTACATGATATACCAGTGTTTTTCAGTGTTCTATCTTTCAAACTTCCTCTTAACTGCATGATGATATTCTATATTTATACTAACTCTAAACTTGTTTGGAGATATTTTCTATAATGTTCAATGTTATAATTATAAACATGTATATGTACAATTGTATTACATAATGTACTATAATTTGTTTTTAGCTCGCCTATTCAAAGAATAGGGGGAGCTAATGTTATCAACCCGGCGTTAGCGTTGGCGTCCCATTTCACGTTAAAGTTTTTGAGCAAGTTTCTGTTTCGTCAATTTCTTAGCTTAAATCATCATAAATGTTTATGATGGATGCTGAACGTGAAAATACAACCAATTTGGGGGCCCTTTAGGGGGTTTTTGAGTCATATTTCCATGTTTAAATAGTGAATACTTGAACATCAACTTCTTCTGAATAGGCGAGCTTTGTTGTTCTCCAACAGCTCTTGTTGTGTATACATTGTATATATGTATTATGCTCTGAATGTAATACTATACTTGTATATGTGAATGAATATTTTCTTTAGCTACTACTAATTTCCAATAATCCAATAACAGAATCTTAAGAATTATGAAAAAAGAAAACAAGAGACAATAAGTCTTTCATCACAATATTAACAATTCTTACACAGACAAAAATATTACCGTAAGTAGATAGCCAGTATTCTTTAAATCAATTCTTAGACATTGATGTGGTGAATTAAGATGGAAATTCAAATAAATTGTTGCATATTTACAATGTGTGTACATGTTTATTTAATTGATAGATTTAAAGAAAGAAATACGAAGAAGATATAGCCAGCATTATTTAAATATTTATGAGACATATAAAATTCACAAATTAACTGTTTCATGTTTACAATGTGTGAATGTATATGCATATGTAATTGACAGATTTAAGCATATTGGGGCATATTTTCATGTCCTTTTACTAACACTTGATGTGATATTGAAAAGCACATATATATATAGATATATAGCATCACTTGAAGACACATTTTCTATTAAAATCTGATATGTGTGAATACTAGAAAGGAGAACAAGCATTTAAATGTTAAAACCTGTTATTGTGATTTGTAACTAAAGGTTGATTTTTTAAAGGTAGGTTTCGCCAAATGAAATATAAAGACTACAAAATTGAAATTTATCCTGAACATAAATATAATCTTCAGATCATTTTTGATGCATACAGCGAATAATATGGGTGGTCAGTTGCCTAGCTTGACCAGGAAAATACTCGTCTAAAAATAGAGCAAAGTCGAGCTTTACAGAGAACATGGCATATTTTTGTTCCAAAACAAGGCCGCATCAACAAACAGAAGCGTGCAACAAAATGTCAGATAGAAGTGACAGTCTTGCCACGGCCTGTTTAGTTAAAAAAACACCAAATCGAAGTACGATGGATTGGTTATACCCTACCTGACATATAGTCTATAAAACTTCAAGTTACTGACATACACTTGCTAGCTTAGTATACCAAACATACATGTAGTTAGTGTGCCGCTGTATGTGCACTGGCATACGTATGTGTTGAAATTTAACTCACCACGTGCAACACAACCCAACAGAATCCGGGCGAGTTCCGCTTGAGATGTGGCTTCTGGTTTTTTTCTCACACGCTTTCGTTGAGCCATTTTGTTTACTTTCAGTGCGTAACAATGTGCATGCTCGAAACTTTGACAACATAATTCATCGCAGCTTTATTTGCATACAAACCTGTCAGCCTGACGATCATAATAAATCAAGGATGTCCTTCAATTTTGTATTCAAGACACATTTGTTCAATCTCATGCGCATTAAGAAACTAAATTGAGGTATTTCTATTATGTTTTTTCACCTTTTCTTCCGTTTATTGGATTTTACAAAACAAATATTTATTTGGTTGGGCGAAACCTACCTTTAAACCATAGCACACAAAATTAAAGTAGTTATGTGAAAGATTGAAAATTTTCAAATCATCACAAACTCAAATGAAAGATAAAAGATAACTGCTTATTTGATTAACATACCATGATTTTAGTGAAACAAAATGCATTCAGACACTGGTGCCTTAATAAGTTAATTTAGACTAGAAATGAAAATTGAAATAGTAAATTTTACTGATCTTGTTCCTGTTTCACTATTTAAAGCCCCACCCTACGGTCAACCAGGTAAGGTCATGCTGCATGTTATCCCATTGGTCATGTGTTTGTGATTAGATAGCATTGACATTACCTAGAACATTAACATGCCCACAGTTGTTACCTTAAGCCTAATGTTAAAGATTGAAAATTTTCAGATCATCAGTAACAGACACAATTCAGTAACGGACACAATTGAAAGATAAAAGATAACTGCTTATATAATAAACAAACCATATACATGAATTTAGTGAAACAAAATGCATTCAGACACTCGGCGCCTTAAGTCAATTTAGACTGGAAATGAAAATCAAAATAGTAAATTTTACTGATCTTGTTCCTGTTTCACTATTTAAAGCCCCACCCTACGGTCAACCAGGTAAGGCCATATGCTGCATGTTATCCCATTGGTCATGTGTTTGTGATTAGAAAGAATTGACATTACCTAGAACATTAACATGCCCACAGTTGTTACCTTATACAAATGTCTAGGAGACTCTTCAACTCCATTTTGATTGGGTACCATATTGCCTCAAAGGCCCACTACCATTCTGAAATGATCAATAGTTGATTTTTAATATGAGAATGTAAACTGAGATTGATCATTTTTTAGAGTCCCAAAAGTTATTAGCTTATCATTAATACTACACCTATCAACCCTTTCTGAACAATTTAATTTAAAAACAAAATCAAATGTAAATTTTCATATCGCAGGTCGTAATTTCTGTTTCGGAAAGGTAGTGGGCCTTTACAAGAAAAACAAATTTTTCTATGAAATATATTCTTTGTTGGATTTGAAATATACTGCTAAATTTATCTTCATGACTTGGAGGTAATTTATATATAAGCTTTATGAGATTCTCTACGTGACGTTAGATAAGGCTATCATTATAAGTGATGAGATTGATTTATTATGTCAATCCTATCTCAATATTCACAATAAAATAAGATTTCATACATAATTTTTACAGAATTGATATAGTTTCATACATAATTTCCTACAGAATTGATATAGATACAGATAGCATATGTTTCCCATCCAATAAATCTACCCCTGTTCCCTGTAGTATGTACCTAGTAACACATGTGTTAATGTTGTCTTGTACATTGTTTATTACTATAATGATAATTCTGTATCCTCATTATACATAGACACTCACATCCTAAGGAGTACACGTCAGTTAGCTATATAGATTAATGAGACGATATGACAATAACAACAGAACTATTTCATAAAGTGGATTTTCTTGCACAGGAAAATATGTACTTCCTTATATAGTCAGGGAGTTTCCTTTCTTATCAAGTGTTAAAAACTATCAACAAGATGATTGAACATGCATTTTGTCACCACCTACATGTATATTATTATATTTTTTATAATTGTGTCCTTACTTAGGAACTAGCTAATTATGTTTGGTGTTGAGATTCAGGCTAGAGTTATACACCACACTAAATGGTTTCCATTCACAGTATATCATAGATTCACGTTTTCATTTTGTTCTTGCGTGCCCTCTTTGAACTAATTTTTTGACAATCTGAATCCTTTGTTTCCATATGTAAATTATATTTCTTGTTACACCCAACTTTGTTTTAATCCACTCTTTTACTATGACATTTGACATTCTGGTCGATATATGGCATTTTAAAGATTCCAGAAGTAGGCCAGTCAAGTGTATATGGTTGGACACTCTCCAAATCAGCCATCTGTAGTGCATTATATTAGTGGATCTTAATTTTCTAAACCATGTCTAACACCTATGCAAACTTCTAATTCCCACATGTGTGTGTGTGTTATACCCAAGTTTTTATATAGAGGTTCAAAAATTTGATTATGTTGAACATAAATCATTCTCTTAATTATCACAGAATCAGTATATGTGATCAGAAATAACATGTCACAAATTTATATTGTTAAAAGTAAACATCTATGTTTAGTAGTGAGAAAATCTTCTATTTAGGATTAGCATTTGAAATACTTCATCTGCTATCTGGATATAACTTAAAAAAAACCCAACAAACCGTTATGTATATGTACCAGGAATTGTTAATTTTGTGGTACAAGCATTAAGCAACACCTTTTTTACCCGGAAATCGGGAGTGCAGCTTATGCACTGGTTCTGTAGGTTCTTTTCAAACTATGTTTCAGAATAAAGACTAAGGATAGAATTGCTTTATGACAGAATATATCTGTGATAAGGATGTTGTAATTTTTCAACTTTCATACTTAAAGTATTGAAGGTATAATATATCATATAGCTCTGTTTCTAGGGCTTTTTATATACATTACTCTATGTCGATATCCCTGATCTAGTCACTGGGTTGGTTTATATGACAATCTTTTTGTGATATTTTTACTCCTTGAAGCACCCTATGGACAGCCAGGTAAGATGTAACTTACGCCCATACCCAGAAAGGGAGATGACTCTGAGTTGATATTGATACCCAGGTCTAGCCTGAAGCTCACCTTATTCATTGTCTGTCATCACCAAAAATTTTGTTGTTGTTTAGTCCATTGTTGTCACGTACAGTAGATTTAGATATTTCTGTTAGAATATTGAATTACTTCATTATATACTCACAAACAATGCCAATAAATTGAAATAATCTGTAAATATAGTTATTTAAACCTGTTTGCAGAAAAATTAACTAAAAAAAACTACATGGAAAACAAACATGCCCATTTAAATTTAAAGTACTTAAGTGTCTCATTTTGTTTTTATATATGTATTGCCATTTGTTGAACAGTACAAAAGAAACTTCCTTGTTAAGAGTAATTATATAAACCCCCATGTACCCCAAAAAACAAATTTCCTTCTTCAGACACTTATTCTAAGAAGCATGGCGGTTTTAGGTTGTTACATTTTAAATCACTGAATGGGTTGGATTGAGTTGCATGAGAAGGAGGGATGTAATGTGTATTGACTACTAATTTGTACTTAAAGTAATCAAGATTGTATTAACTTATTAATTGCCAGTCTATATAAACTATCCAGGTAAGATTCTAACCATGATATTATTTATGCCTGCATTGTCCTGTAGTCACAAGATTGTGAATGTCCTGTAAGCTAAGTGAAGTGAGAATACATGTACATGGTTATATATTGACAAGAAATCCAGCATGCATATTACCCATGTACTTTGTCACATTTTTATCGGTACATTATCATGTATCCAGAGCGTTTGGCCGAGGATCACTCCAGTCTGTCTCCCAAAGGATTATTCCTGGTATTTAGCTTGCATGTAGCCCTCCATATCATACACTGCATAGCTAAAGGTTGCCCATTACATTGCTAAACATGATCAAATATTGATATGCCACTCGGAAATATTCAGAAACGCTTCATTTTTCATGTGATGATATGTTATGCTGTGTATCAAAGATTGCTATCTGCGGTATAACCAGGTGCTGGTGGTGACCATGACATGTATAGATGACATCCCAAGTCTGTGTATATCATTATTGTTTACTAAACCTTTGGTTTGATTAGTTTAACGTCCTATTAACAGCCAGGGTCATTTAAGGACGTGCCAGGTTTGTTGGTGGAGGAAAGCCGGAGTACCCGGAGAAAAACCACCGACCAGTGGTCAGTACCTGGCAACTGCCCCACATGGGATTCGAACTCGCGACCCAGAGGTGGAGGGCATGTGGTAATATGTCGGTACATCTTAACCACTCGGCCACCGCGGACCCATGTTTACTAAACCCAGGATGGCACTAATATATAATAATCCAATTTCTTATATGGTATGATTCAAAAGGCAGAGCATGCGAGTGGAATTAAGGATTTGTCATAATTGTACAAACTATACTGTCGATAATAGCACATAGTGTATTGATCATTGTACAATAGCTAATTAACACATATTATATCTCGTTTACTTGATAACTCAGGTGAATTACTGTTCACAAGTCTTTGAGAACTGAGAAATTCACCAGTCTTTGAGAACTGAGAAATTCACCAGTCTGTGCTGTTGTAGATACTTTCAATGGAGCTCACCGATGCTTTCAGCCAACAATTCTTGTTTACTTTTATATTTGAAATATGATAGACACAGTATATATCCAGCAGGGACATTTTACTTATTAGATGTGCAATAGATATAGTCTTTAATGATGCATGACTGTTAAAGTCACTGTATAGTTTTTGCAGTGTGGTGTTTGTGATGTATATTTTATTGTCAGATTTATGGGTGTATCAGGTAGGCCCCATCATACGGAAAACTGGAATAGTTTTTTCCAGTTTATCAATTTTAACTATATGTTGATACATAAACAAAGACATGCACACAATGCTGCCTTGTTGATTGACACCTTTATCTAAAACACCAGCACAATAAAATTCCAAATAAATAAATTCATCACCATGATACTAAAAAATACGAAGTATTTTGTTTGGAGAAATTAAAGTCAGTTGAATAATTAATTAACAGCACGTTAACAAGCAATATATAGCTGTGCATAGTCTGAGTTGTCCGACAATCTTTACTATATATTGACATTATTATATTACCAGTTTTAAGATAAGAATCTTTGGGATTATATTGTGTACCATGTTACACTGCAAATTAGTACTTCACCCAGAGAAGAAATACAATTAAATCGTGGTGTGCGACTTATTTGCGGGAGGGGTCTTATTTGTGGAGAAATACTGCACTGGGATGTTTGTGGTTGGTATGTTGACCTATGTGTTGTAGGTCAGCCAGGTTACCCCCAGCAACAGGGGCAGACCACTGTAGTGGTAGCCCAGCCTGCGGTCACCGTTGTACAGCAGTTCCGGGAGTCGCCCGTCCACACCCGCTGTCCTCACTGTCAGGCTGAGGTTGTTACTGCTACTCAGTTTGAGACTGGAACATTCACTTGGATCATCTGCCTTGTCCTGTGTATCGTCGGGTAAGTCCTCCTGTTACATCGTCAGTTTCAAAGATATCGGTGTTGTTAATGCTGTATGATTGTCAAAATTCATTAATAATGAATGGATAAATTTCTTAGATCTTTATATGTGATACATTCTGAGACAATACTGTTGAGTCATTTCTTTTTACTCGTCATTCTATCAAGAAATCCCATCCCTGAGGAATAAAAAAACCTTGTCTGAATTAAAAGTGAACCCATGCCATGCCATAGTCATGTGACCAATGTGATAATGTTACATGAACACACAATTGCCCTTTTTATATCTACAACAATCCTATCCTTATCCTACTTTTGCATATTACAGTTGTATGCCCTTGCAGGGAGACATTGATAGTTACTAATGTTTTTGTGAGCATCACATTTTTTGGAAAAAGACATAATTTTTGCTCACAAAATGATGATATCACAACCTACATCTACCTGCAGGGACAGATAAATCTGTAATAAGCAAAGATGGAATACTGAGCCCCTCCATCTACTGCCACAATGTGGAGAAAATCTGTCCCCCAACTTTAACAAAAAAAACTTACATGTATATCTAATGACCTATTAATGTTAGCTCAAATTATCAAATACATGGATGATTTCATTGAAATTGTAGTAAACACATAATTAGTAATTAAATACTTGTAGTCAGAGTTAAGTTGTGTGCAGATGTACAGGAGAAAATTAAAAAACTGTATTACATAGAAAGTGCCCTTTCACCCTGCATGAACCTGAGGTTGTGGCAATGATACAAGCAATTAACAAATATGGTGAACAGAAATGGTGAAAATGTTGGAGAACGGGTCATACAGCTTACTTTACTATTATTTAGCATGTTCCAGTATAGCACCAGTAGTTTTGGTTGCACTCCGTCGACCAATATCAATTTTAAAAGTTCTTATTGAATAAGTTTGCATGTTGCTTGCTTTTATTTAAAGATTATTGATATGTTCTATTTTATGGACTATACTTCTAAAAATTATTCTTTTCATTTGACTTTTCGTCATTGTATCGTGTCGTGTCTGCTGACAAACATCGAGAACCGGTGCCTCATTAATGTATGCTTTCGAGTTTGCGTGTCTAAGATTTTTTATGCACTGCCAAAGTGAGCGGAGACTGGTCTTTGATGGTAAGCAAGAAGTAAATGTTGCTTCATTTCATACTAAAGCAAATGAAAATGAAAACTGCCATGTTTTAAAAGATTTGCATTGGTGGCAGATCTAGATGATTAACAAATTATTTTGACTCATTCACTCTGAAATTTGATAATTGACTGGTCTTTGATGTAGAAGAGCCTATAGATGTGTATAGGATGAATGAGTTAAGAACATGTCTTTCAAGATGATATTTCTGTTATTTAGTCAAACATATCTGATGCTGTGTACATTGTGTATAACCTTTTTATATAGACACATAATGTGTGTATCAGCTACTTGTATGTATTATACTGTTCAATTGCATTTAAGTTGTTAAAATGATCATTGAGACTACTTTAGAAACATCAAGTGACCACTTCAGAGTCAGCAGCTGAAACGGATATACAACCATAACAGTTTTTACTGGTAGTGTTATTTTATAGGGTAATAGAAATCTATGGACAAGGATGACATGATTATCTCCCTTTAATTTGGGTTCGAATTCAAATTCAATTCAATGTTTCCAAAGTTTACTGTACACAAACCATTGATGATAGATAGGGTATAATTAATACTAGGTATATTTTAGGTTACTTGCAATTTGGCATACACATTTGATAGATAATTTCAAAAGTAAATTTGTTTGTGCAAAGGAGGTCCTAAATCTGAAAATCTAGTCCTTAATATTATATATTTTGAAGATGCTATATTCTCCCCTTATGTCTTAAATAGATCTTTTAGAAATTCTGCTCATAGCATTCTTTACAATTGGCTTTTGATTTCTGCATTTATGCAATATTGTATAAATGTTGTAATAGGTTATATGAGTTGTTTTGGATATAGTCAGCCATTTTATGATAGAAAACACAAGATTTTGAGAATTTCAAGGGGCCAATCAGGCCTACATACATTCATGATTTTGAGAATTTCAAGGGGCCAATCAGGCCTACATACATTCATGATTTTGAGAATTTCAAGGGGCCAATCAGGCCTACATACATTCACGATTTTGAGAATTTCAAGGGGCCAATCAGGCCTACATGCTTTTACATGGAAAATGAATTCTTTTTATGCCTGAAAAGGAGTCTTTATTAGTTACAGTGATCTTTAGAACAGTTCCTACATAGGTTTAACATAGATATAATTTATTTTTATTCTAGTATATAGTTATATGTAATTGAGAATAGATATGTTACTTAGCGTAGAGCTAGTAGAGTATAGGGTTGCTGTATGTTAGGGCATGATTATGCTGTAATGGAGCATGATTCATATTCGAACCTACTCATTTGATTCCTTGTATAACCGCCATTAACCTTTTAATAAATGATGGTTTAGAACTTTGCTTGAAAAGTACATCATAGTTTTGTCACCTATCTGTTATATCTAATACCAAACATTGATTCAAGGTCGAAATTGATTATTAATGATGGTTTATAAAACTTTGTTTCAAAAGTACATCATAGTTTTGTCAAGTAATGTCAAGTATCATTTTCGTATGTTTAAGCCACAACGTTTTATCTGGAAATCGACAGGGGCGGCATATATCTCAAAAACATTGTATTGTTTTAAGATCAAGATTGTTATTTCATTATAAACAGAATATGAATATGAAATATTTAGCTTTAGATTAGAAAAAGCAATGATGAATCAAACCTATTATGGCAATAATTGTATAAAATGATGATTAAATATGTGAAGACATACAGTACAAAATGGATTATTGGTAAAACCTTAGCATTATACTCCTGTTTAAACAAATGTAAAGCATTTAAGTATTTGGTGGTACAGTAATTAAAATTGAAAAAAAAAGGGAAAATGTTGCATGAAATCAAACATGTTGCTGAATGACCCAATTTGAAGTTCTTTCAGCCCTAGATTAGATATTTGTATAATTTCACTTTGCCTACCAGTATGTAACTGTGTACCTATTCATGAAAACTTGCTTGGTATAAAGTCAAATATGGTACATGACTAAGCTGAGGCTCATTCAAATTTGCCAGAACAAAATGTATTCTAGTTTATTTAGTAACACATTTTGGATGCTTGTATCACCACATTAGGTATCTAAGTTCTGAATTTCTTATCTAATTTAATTAGAGTTATCAAATGAAAACAATCTTTTGAGTCAATATTTTAATTTAAAAAAATACATCAGGTCCTGTCTGGATCAATGCCTTCGGTTAAAACAGGGATCCCAGTTATTCTACTAATTCAATATTTAATGATTTTATTTTTTAAGAATTAAAATGTTGTAGAAATTCACTGTATGGAGAATGTATTGTTGGAATGTAAATTTCATTTTACCATATAACTGACACATGAATCTTTATACAATATCAATAAAACTGAAATATTAAAGCATGTCGTTTTACTCAACAATGGGTTTGACAGGAGAAGCTAAGCATGTAATTGTAATTAACAATGGGCCACAAAGAATGTTGCATTGGTATTGTTGTGATGGTCACATGTATAATGCTTCATGTATTGGTGGTGTGATCAGAAACTGATTCAACAAGCTGATGTAGATAAATGATAAGATTACAAAATGTATTCAACTAAAAACATAAATAAATAAACAACAGTAAAAAAAAGTAACAAAATGTTATTCATGAAAATATGCAGATTTCTTTTGTAATATATGAAATGTTTTTGGGCAAAATAAAAATTCATGAAAATTTCTGAAATGAAACGAACACATGGTAAAGGAGGTATATGGTACTACATAACCCTTGGGACCAATATGTTGACAAAATTTACAGGAAAATCTTAATTGAGAAAAAAAATTGCTGCAGGTACATGTTTTTGCAATGTTGCATCTTTTATTTCGGCTATACAAGGTATATCAAAATACTTGCTTGTGAAAAAAGATTCTTTGAAATGGTGTGATAAGGGAACATGTAACTTGATGTACTTTCCAAACGTTTCGTCAGTTACAACAAAATAATCAGCATCCCTTCTAACAATATCACTACTGTTTCCTGTTCCAGATGCATCCCTTGCTGTGTTATCCCGTTTTTTGTCGCTGGATGTAAAGATGTCCTCCATACCTGCCCGAGCTGCCACCAGACTGTCAGTCGGTACAGTCGTATGTAGGACCACTGTACGTTGGCTGTTCAGTACTTAAAGGACATTTGTTGGCTGTAATGGCCAAAAACAGAAGTGAATAAACTAGTCTATCGATTGGATGAGAACACTACTGTATAGTTGTTCAATTTTGTGTATGCAAATATTTGCAATTTATTGTTTGGAACTTTTTTGCGGGGTTTATTTTTGCGAATCACTTGGTGATATATGTGAAAACATAATTTTTGAAAAATTTTGTGAGACATTAAATTTTGTAAAGAGTGAATCTGCAAAATTAGCGAAATTAAAACTCTTGTGAATATCAACAACTATACAGTAATAATGTAGAGTGGTTTTATATTGAGGTTATGACGGATGGTTCAATATCTATAAACTATACAGTAATAATGTAGAGTGGTTTTATGTTGAGGTTATGACAGATGGTTCCATTTCTATAAACTATACAGTAATAATGTAGAGTGGTTTTATATTGAGGTTATGACGGATGGTTCAATATCTATAAACTATACAGTAATAATGTAGAGTGGTTTTATGTTGAGGCTATGACGGATGGTTCAATATCTATAAACTATACAGTAATAATGTAGAGTGGTTTTATATTGAGGTTATGACGGATGGTTCAATATCTATAAACTATACAGTAATAATGTAGAGTGGTTTTATATTGAGGTTATGACGGATGGTTCCATTTCTATAAATTATACAGTAATAATGTAGAGTGGTTTTATGTTGAGGCTATGACGGATGGTTCAATATCTATAAACTATACAGTAATAATGTAGAGTGGTTTTATGTTGAGGTTATGACGGATGGTTCAATATCTATAAACTATACAGTAATAATGTAGAGTGGTTTTATATTGAGGTTATGACGGATGGTTCAATATCTATAAACTATACAGTAATAATGTAGAGTGGTTTTATGTTGAGGTTATGACGGATGGTTCAATATCTATAAACTATACAGTAATAATGTAGAGTGGTTTCATATTGAGGTTATGACGGATGGTTCAATATCTATAAACTATACAGTAATAATGTAGAGTGGTTTTATGTTGAGGTTATGACGGATGGTTCAATATCTATAAACTATACAGTAATAATGTAGAGTGGTTTTATGTTGAGGCTATGACGGATGGTTCCATTTCTATAAACTATACAGTAATAATGTAGAGTGGTTTTATACACAGGGGGCCAACTCAATGAAAATTAATGTTGTCATTCATTTTTGTATTTGGTGGATGGACTGATGAGTATATATGACAGTCATGTGATTTTTTTTTCCAAAAATACCAGATTTGAAAAATTATTAAAAAATCGGGATATTTACTATAAAACAGAGAAAGGGACGACAGTCGCCATATTGGATTTTTTACCCCCACCTCGATTAAAGTTGATTTTTTCACAATAGTATACCTTTTTTCCTAGAGTCATAGTCACGCATCAGTCCTCCAATAATCCTTAATCACACACATACCATGCAAAAGCATATAAACGATGTCTATATAGTCAAACGCAATATTTTAATCCAAAATTACAGGCGCTTTCTGACTTGTAACATCGAAAGCAACTTCCTTGTAAAGAGCGACTAGAGTGACTTCCCCTGGAGTGTAATTCAATGGGTTTAATCAGAGATATTCCGATACGTTTGTTTTCGCGGAAAATTTGAATATTAAAACGTATCGGAATACCTCTGACTATACCCATTGAATGACATTGCAGGGGAAGTCACTCTAATCGCTCTTCACTAGAATGTTGCTTTCGATGTCACAAGTCAGAAAGCGCCGGTAATTTTGGATTAAAATATTGCGTTTGACTATATAGTCATCGTTTATATGCTTTTGCATGGTATGTGTGTAATTATGGATTATCGGAGGACTGATGCGTGACTATGACTCTAGGAAAAAAGGTATACTATTGTGAAAAAATTAACTTTAATCGAGGTGGGGGTAAAAAATCCAATATGGCGACTGTCGTCCCTTTCTCTGTTTTATAGTAAATATCCCGATTTTTTAACAATTTTTCAAATCTGGTATTTTTGGAAAAAAATCACATGACTGTCATATATACTCATCAGCCCATCCACCAAATACAAAAAAAAATGTATGACAATATCCATTTTCATTGAGTTGGCCCCCTGTGGTTTTATATTGAGGTTATGACGGATGGTTCAATATCTATAAACTATACAGTAATAATGTAGAGTGGTTTTATGTTGAGGCTATGACGGATAGTTCAATATCTATAAACTATACAGTTATAATGTAGAATGGTTTTATATTGAGGTTATGACGGATGGTTGAATATCTATAAACTATACAGTAATAATGTAGAGTGGTTTTATATTGAGGTTATGACGGATGGTTCAATATCTATAAACTATACAGTAATAATGTAGAGTGGTTTTATGTTGAGGTTATGACCCGACGTAAGTAATAATGTAGAGTCATTTTAGGAGAACAGGTGGTTTTATGTTGAGGTTATGATGGAGGGATGGTTCAATATCTATAAACTATACAGTAATAATGTAGAGTGGTTTTATGTTGAGGCTATGACGGATGGTTCAATATCTATATATAAACTATACAGTAATAATGTAGAGTGGTTTTATGTTGAGGCTATGACGGATGGTTCCATTTCTATACACTATACAGTAATAATGTAGAGTGGTTTTATGTTGAGGTTATGATGGACGGTTCCATTTCTCCATCTACTTGTGTTATGTCTGTAACATAAAGACCTGGGTCTTCGAATCTTGCCTGTTCATTGATTAAAGCCAATTTTGTTTTTCTTTTAGTTTTAATGGAACCACTGATTTATCTGTAATATTAATCAGAAATTAAGTTCATCGCATTTTGAAAAATACTGAGTCCAGAACAAATGTCACTTAATCCAGAACAAATTCTACGTCATTCTTTAAAATATTGACAAGTCATATTTTCAAATTTTAATGATAAAATAATGAAATATGGAAAATGTTCATGTTAAATGTTGTCGTAATATTTACCATCGATATTTCTATTTTGGTGAATTTCATGCCTTATATAAGATCTGTTGTCATACTGTTTAAATGTAATCGGAGCATTTTGAAAAAATCTGATCTGCAAGTTGTGATGTAACATTAGTTAGTGTAATTTTCTGAAAGTGAAATGTTGCATGCTATGGGGTCTTTGATCTGCAATCCACTGTCTTAAGCTTTATACATGTTATCTTACGTGATTGTGACCTAATGTGGACTACAAGATGTACTGTAATAAAGATAGAAGGTATCAGGAGAAAGTTTTCAGAGCACATTTATCAAGATGAGTAGCTTTATGTTCCCAGTTGGGAATTCGGAGGATGTGACATCCTCTTGCTCAATGTATTAGAATCTCGTTTTTTAACAAAATAATATTGATTGTGGTTAAGATGACTCACACACTGCCACTAAGTCTTCTTCTCAAGGTATTGATCCCGATACCCAAATAAGACGGAGAAAAAAAATTATGCCAGGTTTAGGGCGGAATTATTCTCCTTGTATATTGAATGCCCATCCATAATTCTATTTTCTGATCATCATTTTGTGTGTCCATCCCTAATTCTATTAGTTCTATACAATATAATTATATACATGACCATGTGTAAGATATTTATACACATAACCATGTGTAAGATATTTATATACTGACCATAAGTAAGAAATTTATATACATGACCATGTGTAAAATACTATTGCTGAAATGTTTTTAGCTCGCCTATTCGAAGAATAGGGGGAGCTAATGTTGTCACCCCGGCGTCGGCGTCAGCGTTGGGGTCCCATTTCACGTTAAGTTTTTGAGCAAGTTTTTGTTTCGTCAATTGTTTAAGCATAAGTCATCATAAATGTTTATGATTTTATTTTCCTTATGTGTATGGATGCTGAACTGATAATACAACCAATTTGGAGCCCTTTAGGTTTTTTTTGAGTCTGTTAATTTGTCATATTTCCATGTTAAAGTTTTTGAGCAAGTTTCTATTTTGTCTATTGTTTAAGCTTGAGTCATCATAAATGTTTATGATTTTATTTTCCTAATGTGTATGGATGCTGAACGTGATAATACAACCAATTTGGGTCCCTTTAGGGGTTTTTTGAGTCTGTTAATTTGTCATATTTCCATGTTTAAATAGTAAATACTTGAACATCAACTTCTTCTGAATAGGCGAGCTTTGCTGTTCTCCAACAGCCCTTGTTTTATTTGTCCTATATAAAGTGTTACTACCTAACACACCAGTAACTGTCCAGTTCAGTGACCAGTCTACATTCTCCTAATACTCTCTCACCTTAGTAAGTTACTTGGTATAATATTTATGATATGGTATATTGGTTCATCTACATCATGCAAAGTTGCTTCCTGTTGATATAGTTAAAACACTGTATTGTCATTAAATTATGACATAACCTTGTAAACAAACAATAACGCTTTTAAAATTTGTTCAAAAAAAACTTTGGAGGATAAAAATATATATCAAAATAGGTGTCAAAATTTTCCTGGTGTATTTTTACAAACCCTGGCTGATAAGAACAAGGCTTATTTATAGCATACCCGTGTGTGAATGTTTTTCTACCAAACTTCAAAAAAAAAAAAAATGTATAGTTTGGAAGTGTTTCCAGCACACCATTAACACAGGTCTGTCAAAGTACAATGATATTGTGCATGGTAATGCTGTACAAGTTGATGATGTCACTCATTCATTAAGTGAGAACTATTGTTAATATATCAAAAGCTGAATTTGGGCCACTCTGGGTGACTAAGATGTCCTCGCATTAACACAAGCCTTCCACCTCAGGGTCACAGTTTTGAATCCCATGGTTGACTTATCTCAACCCTCTAAACCTGGCATGTCCTTAAGTAGTAAACCAAACTAATAAATTGTTTTAAATACTGTTATTACAGAAATCTACTGGCCCATCAAATCTATGACTTTTTGTAAGGTGTTAAAACACTATCCTCCTGACAGATGAGTGTTGTAGTAGCCAAGTTATAAATATCCTGATATTCATAGATGTATTAAAGAGATTGATTAGTTTGTTATCATTACCATTAGTCTTATTTTACTTCATGTAAAGAACATGGATTTAAATGGTATTTGGAATGTTTGATAATATGTGTGAAAAAATACTATAATTATACCTATTTTACTGCTATCAAGTGACCTATTCTAATCGCCTTTTGTAGGTCGTTATGGATCATATGTGTGTAAATAATTCATATTTTAGAATTCTTCTAAACAACTAAACTAGATTCAATGAATTTTGCACAGATCTAATACATAAAACTAATCAAAATTCTGAACTACATTATACATGGCCCCCAACCCCCAGAGGGCTGTGGGAGGGTCCAAAGGGATATTTGAAAAAATTTACAAAAATCTTCTCAGTTCATTGGTGTGGTAAAATTAAATACTTTTTATAGATAAAAGTATCTTAAGACCTGTTCAACTTAGTCCTTGAAACTTTCTTTATATATCAGGCTAGGGCCCGAGTTGTGCCTTCTGTTGGGGACCTCTCTTTTTCGATAATTTCACTGTTACTATAGAAACATATTCAAATCTGATCTAGCACAACTTGCCAATCTCTTTCTGGATAGGCAACCATGAATTGTATAGAAGTTCTACATCAAAATATATACTACTGGGGGTTGTGGGAATATTGGCAAGCTTTAAATCACCATGTTAACCACTGAGGTTAGATCTTTTTGTCACACGTGGGCCATTGTTTGGCTCTATATATTAAGCTATATGATCACATAAGTCATAAGCCTTATGATTGCAAGAGGCCAATATACTGTTTACACATCTTTGTGTCATTCTGTACTAGAACTTGGGTGACTTTTAAGGCCCCCAGGCCTCCTGTTATTGATATTTTATTTTTCTAGCAGGGTAGAAACATTATATTATAAGCAAATTCTGTTTCATCCAAATGGCTTCTCATTGTTGTATTGGTATTTTCATTATTAAAATTTATATGATACTTTTGTACCAGTTAATCTCATAAAAGAAAGAGTTATAATATGTTTGAAGATGGACATATTTTTATAGTTACACTTGTAATATTAGCATAGCATTATACAGTGGCTTGTTGATAATCTGGACACTTGCGTCCTCAGTCCAAACTGTCTGCATTGTAAATTTTCCGGACTTACAAATTCAGTCTATGTAGTCAATAAGAAAATCTGTTCTCTGGTATTTCTGTCTGGATTTAGAGTTTTCCGGACACTCGGTGTTTGGATTGAGAGTTTTCCCGACACTCAGTGTCTTGATTACCACGGGACCACTGTGTGTAGATATATTACTAAGGCAGAAACATGTTTTTTTTTATGTCTGTTTAGGGTTACATTGGCAAAAAAATTAGGGTCGGTAGGTCGAGAGGATTTTTTTTAGTCTTTCACTCTAAAATAATAGCAGGAAACTGAGTGTGAAATCGAAATCCTGACTTTTAATTATTATTTTTTCGTAGAAAAGTGGAGAAAAAAAATTATGGTTGGGGATAAAAAATTAGGGTCGGTCAGGTAACCCTAAACAGACATATTTTTTCTGGCCTATTGTACCCATATCTATACGATTGCTGTCTGTAGGTCGGTGTAGTTTTCACATGTACTTAATTCATCTATATATGGGATTATTTATTTACATATTTCTTTTTTAGGTAAATAGATCCTATTAAAACAAATCTTTTATCAACTGCTTGTTATTGTGTTTTATTCCTGTTAAATTATATCAAAATGATTTGAGATGACTTTTATATTTTTATTTACTGGTATGTCATACATTTACAAATTGCATTAGATGTCCCATTGTACTCCAAACCTATCTACCCAAATTTGAAATATCAGTTTTTTCATTTGGTAAATAAAGGATCAGTGGCTATGTGATATGAAATTTATCAAACAAGTTAAGATTAATTATTTAATGAGTTTGATACATTTCATATCACAAAATCACAATTGTAACATTCTCTTCATCACATAACTTTTATTAGGTCACCTGAGACGAAGTCTCAAGTGACCTATTCTAATCGCCTTTTGTCCGTCGTCGTGCGTCGTCCGTCGTATGTCCGTAAACAATTTACATTTTCGTCTTCTTCTCCAAAACTGCTGAAGCAATTTCAATGAAATTTTGCACAAACCTTCTAAGGCATAAGGCCAATCAAAATTGTGAATTATATGGTCCCCACCCCCCAGGGGGCTGTGGGAGGGGCCAAAAGGTGTAAAATTGAGTAAAATTTCAAAAATCAAAATCTTCTTCTCTACTCACAGATGTGGTAGAATCAAATACTCTTCATAGATAGAAAGGTATTAAGGTCCTTTACAAAAATTGTGAATTATATGACCCTGGGGTCTCTAGTTTCCCCCTGGGGAGGGGGTTAAGTTTACTATAGTTTATATTGGGAAAACACATTTTTGCGCATTATTTGGTCATTTGTAATAGGAAATGAGTCAAATGTTGTCAGAATTATCAGTATGAGATGGCCATTTAATCCTATTAACAAATTTTCTATGACTGACCCCCAGGGGCCTTAGGAGCGGGGTCAAAAGGGGTCAAATAGGCTAAAACTTCAAAAATCTTCTTCTGAAATTCTGGAAATGGTAGAATCAAATACTTTTCATAAATAGAAAGGTCTTAAGGTCCTTTACAAAAATTGTGAATTAAATGACCCTGGGGTCTCACGTTTCCCCCTGGGGAGGGGGTCAAGTTTACTATAGTTTATATAGGGAAAACACATTTATGATTATGAGCATGTTTTGCTCAATTTTCATTGGAAACGAGTCAAACTTGGTTAGAATTATTAGCCTGAGATAGCATTTTAATATCATATCCATATTGGTCCAGGTCGACCCCCTGGGGGCAGAGGGGCGGGGCCAAAAAAGGTCAAATAGGCTAAAACTTCAAAAATATTCTTTTAAAATTCTGGAAATGGTATAATCAAATACACTTTATAGATGAAAAGGTCTTAAAGTTTGTTTATAAAAATTGTAAATTATATGACCCTGGGGTGTCCTGTTTCCCCTTGGGTAGGGGGTCAAGTTTACTATTGTTTATATAGGAAAAACACATTAATGAGCATTTTTTGCTCAATTTTCATAGGAAATGAGTCAAACTTGGTTAGAATTATTAGCCTGAGATAGCATTTTAATATCATATCCACATTGGTCCTGGCCGACCCCCTGGGGGCAGAGGGGCGTGGCAAAAAAAGGGTCAAATAGGCTAAAACTTAAAAAATCTTCTAAAATTCTGGATATAGTAGAATAAAATGATTATAGATGGAAAGGTCTTAAGGTGTTTTATAAAAATTGTGAATTATATGACCTGGGGGTCTTACGTTACCCCCTGGGGAGGGGTCAAGTTTACTTTAGTTTATATAGGAAAAACATATTTGTGAACATTATTTGCCCAATTTTCGTAGGAAATTAGTCAAACTTGATTAGAATTATAAGCCTAAGATATAGCATTTTAACATCCATATCCGTCATCGATGACCCCCTGGGGGACCACAGGGGCAGGACCAAAAAGGGTCAAAATGATTAAAATTTCAAAAAATACCTCTAAGTTCACAGGTTTGATGGAAGCAAATACTCTTCATAGTCTTAAAAGTCAAATTTATAAATCACTGACCAACTTCAAGGCCCAGCATATAGTGTTTATATGTCTTTAATTTGTTTCATTACTTGTTTCATTATATATTCTAACTCAGGTGACCGTTAAGGCCCATGGGCCTCTTGTTATTAGAAATTTATGGGTAACAGTATATTCTTCTTGATGTGGGTAACACTATATCCCATTGATGTGGGTATCACTATATCCCATTGATGTGGGTAACACTATATCCCCCTTGATGTGGGTATCACTATATCTCCCTTGATGTGGGTATCACTATATCCCATTGATGTGGGTGACACTATATCCCCTTGATATGGGTAACACTATATCCCCCTTGATATGGGTAACAGTATATTTTTCTTGATGTGGGTATCACTATATCTCCCTTGATGTGGGTATCACTATATCCCCCTTGATGTGGGTAACACTATATCCCCCTTGATGTGGATAACACTTTAAACCCCCATGATATGGGTAACACTATAAATCCCAATAATATATGTAACACTATGTCCCCCTTAATATGGGTAACACTTATATCTATATCCCTTGATGTAGATATTACTATAACCCCTTGATGTGGGTATACATATATCCCATTGATGTGGGTGACACTATATCCCTTGATTTGGGTAATATCCCCCTTGACACTATATCCCCCTTGATGTGGGTAACACTATATCTCCCCCTTGATGTGGGTAACACTATATCCCCTTGATGTGGGTATCACTATATCCCCCTTGATGTGGGTAACACTATATCCCCCTTAATATGGGAAAACACTATATTCCCCTTGATGTGGGTAACACTATATCTCCCCCTTGATGTTGGTATCACTATATCCCCTTGATGTGGGTAACACTATATCCCCTTGATGTAGATAACACTATATCCCCTTGATGTGGTATCACTATATCCCCCTTGATGTGGGTATCACTATATCCCCTTGATATGGTAACACTATATCCCCTTGATGTGGTATCACTTTCCCCTTGATATGGTATCACTATATCCCTGATGTAGGTAACACTATATCCCCCTTGATGTGGGTAACACTATATCCACCTTGATATGGCTAACACTATATCTCCCCCTTGATGTGGGTATCACTATACTTCCCTTGATGTGGGTATCACTATATCCCCCTTGATATGGGTAACACTATGTCCCCTTGATGTAGGTAAGACTATATCCCCCCTTGATGTGGGTAACACTATATCCCCCTTGATGTGGGTAACACTATATCCCCCTTGATGTGGGTATCACTATATCCCCCTTGATATGGGTAACACTATATCTCCCCCTTGATGTGGGTATCACTATATCCCCCTTGATGTGGGTATCACTATATCCCCCTTGATGTGGGTAACACTATATCCCCCTTGATGTAGGTAACACTATATCCCCTTGATGTGGGTATCACTATATCCCCCTTGATGTGGGTACACTATATCCCCCTTGATGTGGGTAACACTATATCCCCTTGATGTGGGTAACACTATATCCCTTGATGTGGTAACACTATATCCCCTTGATGTGGGTAACACTATATCCCCCTTGATGTGGGTAACACTATATCCCCCTTGATGTGGGTAACACTATATCCCCCTTGATGTGGGTACACTATATCCCCCTTGATGTGGGTACACTATATCCCCCTTGATGTGGGTAACACTATATCCCCTTGATGGGTACACTATATCCCCCTTGATGTGGGTAACACTATATCCCCCCCTTGATGTGGGTATCACTATATCCCCCTTGATATGGGTAACACTATATCTCCCCCTTGATGTGGGTAACACTATATCCCCCTTGATGTGGGTAACACTATATCCCCCTTGATATGGGTAACACTATATCTCCCCCTTGATGTGGGTATCACTATATCCCCCTTGATGTGGGTATCACTATATCCCCCTTGATGTGGGTAACACTATATCCCCCTTGATGTGGGTAACACTATATCCCCCTTGATGTGGGTATCACTATATCCCCCTTGATGTGGGTAACACTATATCCCCCTTGATGTGGGTAACACTATATCCCCCTTGATGTGGGTAACACTATATCCCCCTTGATGTGGGTAAACTATATCCCCCTTGATGTGGGTATCACTATATCCCCTTGATGTGGGTAACACTATATCCCCCTTGATGTGGGTAACACTATATCCCCCTTGATGTGGGTAACACTATATCCCCCTTGATGTGGGTATCACTATATCCCCTATTGACACTATATCCCCTTGATGTGGGTAACACTATATCCCCCTTGATGTGGGTAACACTATATCCCCCTTGATGTGGGTAACACTATATCCCCCTTGATGTGGGTAACACTATATCTCCCCTTGATGTGGGTATCACTATATCCCCCTTGATGTGGGTAACACTATATCCCCCTTGATGTGGGTAACACTATATCCCCCTTGATGTGGGTAACACTATATCCCCCTTGATGTGGGTAACACTATATCCCCCTTGATGTGGGTAACACTATATCTCCCCCTTGATGTGGGTATCACTATATCCCCTTGATGTGGGTATCACTATATCCCCCTTGATGTGGGTAACACTATATCCCCTTGATGTGGGTAACACTATATCCCCTTGATGTGGGTATCACTATATCCCCCTTGATGTGGGTAACACTATATCCCCCTTGATGTGGGTATCACTATATCCCCCTTGATGTGGGTAACACTATATCCCCCTTGATGTGGGTATCACTATATCCCCCTTGATGTGGGTAACACTATATCCCCCTTGATGTGGGTAACACTATATCTCCCCCTTGATGTGGGTAACACTATATCCCCTTGATGTGGGTATCACTATATCCCCCTTGATGTGGGTATCACTATATCCCCCTTGATGTGGGTAACACTATATCCCCCTTGATATGGGTAACACTATATCTCCCCCTTGATGTGGGTAACACTATATCCCCCTTGATGTGGGTAACACTATATCCCCCTTGATGTGGGTAACACTATATCCCCCCTTGATGTGGGTATCACTATATCCCCCCTTGATGTGGGTATCACTATATCCCCCTTGATGTGGGTATCACTATATCCCCCTTGATGTAGGTAACACTATATCCCCCTTGATGTGGGTAACACTATATCCCCCTTGATGTGGGTAACACTATATCCCCCTTGATGTGGGTATCACTATATCCCCCTTGATATGGCTAACACTATATCTCCCCCTTGATGTGGGTATCACTATATCCCCCTTGATGTGGGTATCACTATATCCCCCTTGATGTGGGTAACACTATATCCCCCTTGATGTGGGTAACACTATATCCCCCTTGATGTGGGTATCACTATATCCCCCTTGATATGGCTAACACTATATCTCCCCCTTGATGTGGGTATCACTATATCCCCCTTGATGTGGGTATCACTATATCCCCTTGATGTGGGTAACACTATATCCCCCTTGATTGGGTAACACTATATCCCCCTTGATGTGGGTAACACTATATCTTGATGGGGTACACTATCCCCTTGATGTGGGTAACACTATATCCCCCTTGATGTGGGTAAACTATATCCCCTTGATGTGGGTATCACTATATCCCCCTTGGATGTGGGTATCACTATATCCCCTTGATGTGGGTAACACTATATCCCCCTTGATGTGGGTAACACTATATCCCCCTTGATGTGGGTAACACTATATCCCCCCTTGATGTAGGTAAACACTATATCCCCCTTGATGTGGGTAACACTATATCCCCCTTGATGTGGGTAACACTATATCCCCCTTGATGTGGGTATCACTATATCCCATTGATGTGGGTAACACTATATCCCCTTGATGTGGGTAACACTATATCCCCTTGATGTGGGTATCACTATATCCCCCTTGATGTGGGTATCACTATATCCCCCTTGATATGGGTAACACTATGTCCCCTTGATGTAGGTATCACTATATCCCCCTTGATGTGGGTAACACTATATCCCCCTTGATGTGGGTAACACTATATCCCCCCTTGATGTGGGTAACACTATATCCCCCTTGATGTGGGTAACACTATATCCCCCTTGATGTGGGTATCACTATATCCCCCTTGATGTGGGTAACACTATATCCCCTTGATGTGGGTAAGACTATATCCCCTTGATGTGGGTAACACTATATCCCCCTTGATGTGGGTATCACTATATCCCCCTTGATGTGGGTAACACTATGTCCCCTTGATGTAGGTAACACTATATCCCCCTTGATGTGGGTAACACTATATCCCCCTTGATGTGGGTAACACTATATCCCCCTTGATGTGGGTAACACTATATCTCCCCCTTGATGTGGGTAACACTATATCCCCCTTGATGTGGGTATCACTATATCCCCCTTGATGTGGGTAACACTATATCCCCTTGATGTGGGTAACACTATATCCCCCTTGATGTGGTAACACTATATCCCCCTTGATGTGGGTAACACTATATCCCCTTGATTGGGTAACACTATATCCCCCTTGATGTGGTAACACTATATCCCCTTGATGTGGGTAACACTATATCCCCCTTGATGTGGGTAACACTATATCCCCCTTGATGTGGGTAACACTATATCCCCCTTGATGTGGGTATCACTATATCCCCCTTGATGTGGGTATCACTATATCCCCCTTGATGTGGGTAACACTATATCCCCCTTGATGTGGGTATCACTATATCCCCCTTGATGTGGGTAACACTATATCCCCCTTGATGTGGGTAACACTATATCCCCCTTGATGTGGGTATCACTATATCCCCCTTGATGTGGGTAACACTATATCCCCTTGATATGGGTAACACTATATCCCCCTTGATGTGGGTAACACTATATCCCCCTTGATGTGGGATCACTATATCCCCCTTGATGTGGGTAACACTATATCCCCCTTGATATGGGTAACACTATGTCCCCTTGATGTAGGTAAGACTATATCCCCTTGATGTGGGTATCACTATATCCCCCTTGATGTGGGTAACACTATATCCCCCTTGATGTGGGTATCACTATATCCCCCTTGATGTGGGTAACACTATAAATCCCCCTTGATGTGGGTACACTATATCCCCCTTGATGTGGGTAACACTATATCCCCCTTGATGTGGGTATCACTATATCCCCCTTGATGTGGGTAACACTATATCCCCCTTGATGTGGTAACACTATATCCCCCTTGATGTGGGTAACACTATATCCCCCTTGATGTGGGTAACACTATATCTCCCCCTTGATGTGGGTAACACTATATCCCCCTTGATGTGGGTATCACTATATCCCCCTTGATGTGGGTAACACTATATCCCCCTTGATGTGGGTAACACTATATCCCCCTTGATGTGGGTATCACTATATCCCCCTTGATGTGGGTAACACTATATCCCCCTTGATGTGGGTAACACTATATCCCCCTTGATGTGGGTAACACTATATCCCCCTTGATGTGGGTAACACTATATCCCCCTTGATGTGGGTATCACTATATCCCCCTTGATGTGGGTAACACTATATCTCCCCCTTGATGTGGGTAACACTATATCCCCCTTGATGTGGGTAACACTATATTCCCCCTTGATGTGGGTAACACTATATCCCCTTGATATGGGTAACACTATATCCCCCTTGATATGGGTAACACTATATCTCCCCCTTGATGTGGGTAACACTATATCCCCCTTGATGTGGGTATCACTATATCCCCCTTGATGTGGGTAACACTATATCCCCTTGATGTAGGTAACACTATATCCCCCTTGATGTGGGTAACACTATATCCCCCTTGATGTGGGTATCACTATATCCCCCTTGATGTGGGTATCACTATATCCCCCTTGATGTGGGTAACACTATATCCCCCTTGATGTGGATAACACTTTAAACCCCCATGATATGGGTAACACTATAAATCCCAATAATATATGTAACACTATGTCCCCCTTAATATGGGTAACACTATATATATATATACCCCTTGATGTAGGTAATACTATAACCCCCTTGATTTGGGTAACACCATATCCCCCTTGATGTGGGTAACACTATATCCCCCTTGGTGTAGGTAACACTATATCCCCCTTGATGTAGGTAACACTATATCTCCCTTGATGTGGGTATCACTATATCCGCCTTGATGTGGGTAACACTATGTCCCCTTTGATGTGGGTAACACTATGTCCCCTTTGATGTGGGTAACACTATGTCCCCTTGATGTAGGTAACACTATATCCACCTTGATGTGGGTAACACTATATCCCCCTTAATATGGGTAAAACTATATTCCCCTTGATGTGAGTAATACTATATCCCCCTTGATGTGGGTATCACTATATCCCCCTTGATGTGGGTATCACTATATCCCCCTTGATGTGGGTATCACTATATCCCCCTTGATGTGGGAAACACTATATCCCCCTTGATGTGGGTATCACTATATCCGCCTTGATGTGGGTAACACTATGTCCCCTTGATGTAGGTAACACTATATCCCCCTTGATGTGGGTAACACTATATCCCCTTAATATGGGTAAAACTATATCCCCCTTAATATGGGAAACACTATATTCCCCTTGATGTGGGTAACACTATGTCCCCTTGATGTAGGTAACACTATATCCCCCTTGATGTGGGTAACACTATGTCCCCTTGATGTAGGTAAGACTATATCCCCTTGATGTGGGTATCACTATATCCCCCCATGATATGGGTAACACTATAAACCCAAACAATATATGTAACACTATATCCCCCTTAATATGGGTAACACTATATCTCCCACTTGATGTGGGTATCACTATATCAGCCTTGATGTGGGTAACATTGTATCCCCCCTTGATATGGTTAACATTCCACCCCCTTGATTTGGGTAACACTACGCCCCCCACCCCCCTCTTGATAAAAATTTTCACAGGAATCAGCCTTAGTGTGTCAGAACCTAACGGGTACTATTAGGTACTGTATGATATAAAAAAAAATCACCCGGGTCATCCTTAGTGTGTCAGATCCTAATGGGTACTGTAAATTATAAAAATGTTCACCCGGGTCAGCCTTAGTGTGTCAGAACCTATTGGGTACTGTATAATATGAAAAAAATCACCCGGGTCATCCTTAGTGTGTCAGATCCTAACGTTACTGTAAATTATAAAAATGTTCATCTGGGTCAGCCTTAGTGTGTCAGATCCTATGGGTACTGTATAATATAAAAAATTTCACTCGGATCAGCCTTAGTGTGTCAAAACCTATCGGGTACTGTATAATATAAAAAAATTGTGTTGTGTCAAAATTTTCATTGTTTTTTGCGGTTGCTGTAAAACCAGGAATAAAAAAGCTACAAATCTTGTTTTATATATTATTGTTATCATTGTTCTATCGGTGAACCACAAATATTACCACATGACATGATTTGGAAACTTGATCGAAAAAATAAATACAAGAAAGTACCAACGAATATATTTCATGTTACACAGTACATGTATATGTTTACTTAATTAGTGTTTTAATATTTCAACCCTAGATCTTATTACATGCATTTCAAGTAAAGATTCTCTAAGAATGTCTAAATGGATTTATGTTCACTGACTGTGGCTCTGTTACTGTTTCACAGTTTAGATCTTTTATTTAATGGATGTTTCACTTTCATCAAAGGGAAAATGTTTGGAGCTGAATTCATGCTTTACTTGCCACTGAAACCCCATGCTAAATATCTTCTTCACACTTGTATTGAGCTCCTACTGGAATAAGAGATTCACAGTCCTAATCGATAGGAAATTTTTGAATCATTGGAATCATAAACCTGAAGATAAAAAATCAAGAATACGTAGCTCAATATTAAAAGTTACCTCAATTTAAAACCTTGGTTTCTGGTTTAGTAATTTGAAATAGAATTGTATTCTGTGTACTATCTCAGTTGTTCTTGTTTGGTTGATAATTTAAAACTATAGATTTATATTGTTTATGTTTTGACAGATGTGACCTTGGCTGTTGCTTCATTCCATTCTGTGTGGATGGCTGCAAGGACGTGACCCACAGCTGCCCCAACTGCAAGACCGTCATCAGCAGGTACAATCGTATGTAGGTGTGGCGAGGCGTGCGACTAGGCTGTGTGAAGACACTGCCCCCTACTGGCCAACTGTACACAAGGATAACCCTGTGATACTTACAACTGTTACGTTGTTGTATATTTACTATCACTAATCAGAAATGTTTAAAAACAAAAGTATATTGTTGTTTTATTGTTGATCACCTGCGTAAAATAGGAATACTTACTATTAGTGTTTTGTTGTGATTATTTTGGAGATGAAGGATATTTTTTTCTAATACACCATGATATACCAGCATTCTCACACTTGGTACTAATTATGTGTGTCCTCAAGGGTATTATGGAGATGATTTATACATCCATTGACAAACACTGACAGAATTTACCCACACATATTTATGTATTGGTTATAGTTTGTGGTTTTAAGTACCGTTAGGTCTTTGATTAACTTTGTAGCTATCATTTTTCCTCCGAGATAAAAGTTTTCACTAAAATGACAACAGGTACGTACAGTAGAACATCACTTACATCTAATCACTCAGGTCTATGATTTTAATGTCTTTCAGAAACAAGTTGTGAATAATACACTCCCTGTAATTTATTTAGCTTTTCCTTTACATGTTGTCTATCATTATTTTTAGTTTCCGTTGAGTGAAGGAATCTCTACTTTAAAGTACCATGTATGTCACTAAAGATGATGATGCCCTAAGATATACTTTCTATTGTTTGTGTAAGGTTTAATGATGTTCTACTGTACATTGTACCGCTATTATGTATCATGACTGTAAATATTTATATGTATCTGTTGTAAATCATAGATTTTTTATGTCATCTTAGTAGCTGCATTTCTTTCTTTTTATAAAGTTTGGCATGTTAAAAATAAAATCATGTAATTAAAAGATAATTTATCAATATGATTGTAAATTTACTTTACTCTTCAACTCATTCAGTTTTGAGGTGCATGCACATTTTATTTTGTTAATAAATAACATTCTGTCAAAGACAAAAAGTTCGCCACTAAATGTGGAAGTCTAAAAGTCTTAGCAGAGATAGCAAAATTAGCTTGAAAAAATGAACCAATATAGTGTCAATAAGGTTAAGGATTTGTTTACCTTTATACATATCCAAGTATTCAAAATATTGAAATCTTGAAAGAGATCAGGATTATAAGGTATATGACAGTCTTTCAACAACAAAGAAAGATTGAAAAATATATCCACAGGGATTTGTAAGGAATGACAGATCTATAGTCTTTATAGAAGTTCATATGTTATATGATAGCGCAGATATATTTGCTAGTGCTTCTGGTTTGTGTAGCGCAGATATATTTGCTAGTGCTTCTGGTTTGTGTCAAGTCCCTGTGATTCCGTCCTGACATAGGGTTAAGATCACTTCTGTTTTTCCTTTTGATGTTAGTGATATTACCGGTATAATCATTGAAGAATAATCTATATCATCATGATTTGTGCTTTATTTAATGGTATGTACTATACATAATTTGTGGAAAGGCCTTATTACTTATAAATATATCCACTTGGCAATCAGACATGAAATATATTGTAGAAGTTTGAAGGATCATGGAATCTGTTACATACTATTTCAAGGCCAGTGTACCCTGTCTAAAACTAGATTCCTATGGGACCATAGAATGATTAACAGAAATATCACGTCAAAGAAAAATATTACATAATAAGAATTTGGCTTGCTTCTTAAGAATAATATTGACCAAAGAATTTTGTCTTTTTCTACAAAAACTAGATAGGAATACTTGGCAGCGTACACTGAGCTTGATGTATAGATCTTCTGTAGACCATGGTATTCTGTAGAAATCCTGTTCTCCGCTATCGGGAAGTCTATACAACTGTCGATATTTATCTTGACTACTTATTCACTGACCTAAAAGTATTGAAAATAAAGAGAATTATCGGAGAATAACAAGAAAATAAAACTATAAATGTATTATGTCCTAAAATGTGATTTTCCTCTGCCATTAAAAGTCATATAGCTTCTTAAATGTTTTGTTTTGTTTTTTTGTAAAGCTTTAAATGAATTTCTTTCCTCTACCAGGTAATTGTATAAGTCTTCATCAAGGGCTATTTGTCTAGCCAGCCCTAATTCTGATCAGAGTTTTCCCCCTTTATTAGTCCCCTGCCGATGAAACAGGAGTGGACTATAGTGTTTGTTTCTGTCTGTCTGTCTGTCCTTCCATCCGTCTGTCTGTCTGTCTGTCCGGATTTGGCTTCCAGATAACTTGAGAACAATTGATGGATTTTGATGAAACTTCACACAATGGTAGCATATGGGAAAATACAGCTTGGGATTGAATTTGGGGTCCAAAGGTCAACTACAAAGGTCACTGTTACAAAAAATAGATAACTTTAAAAAAAAATGTTTCTAGATGATAACTTTAGGAAACATCAACAAATTTTTATCAAACTTCACACAATGGTATCATATGAGAAAGTACAGCTTGGGATTGAAATTGGGGTCAAAAGGTCAACAACAAAACATCACTGTTACTAAAAATAGATTGTTTCACAAATTTCAGTTTCCAGATGATAACTGGAGAACACATCAATGGAATTTTTTCAAACTTCACACAATGGTAGCATATGAGAAAATACAGCTTGGGATTGAATTTGGGGTCAAAAAGTCAACTACAAAGGTCAATGTTACTAAAAATAGATAGTTTCAGAATGATTACTTGAAAACACATTAGTGAAATTTGTTCAAACTTCATGCAATTATAACATATTAGAAATTACAGTTTGTGATTGAATTTGGGGTCAAAAGGTCAACTACAAAGGTAACTGCTACTAAAAAAAAAGATTGTTTCACAAGTTTCCGGACAATAACTTAAGAACACATAAACGGATTTTGTTCAAACTTCATACAGTGATACTATACGAGACAGGTTATTACACAAATTTTTAGTTTCCGGTCAATAACTAGAGAACACATCAACAGAACCATTGATGGAAACCCACAAGTCACCGCTCTACGTCACAAACCTAGAGCGGTGACTTGTGGGTTTCCACTGATGCAACAGAATGTGTTCAGACTTCATACAATAATAGCATGATTAAGCAATAGTAACCGTCATAGATAAGAAAATCTACTTGACGGCAGAAGATGTGTACGAAGAGCTTGGTCCAACCAGTATAATCGAAAACAGCACCCTAGACTGTCTAGGTTGATGGTAGAGGTCATGGAAAATATTTGAGTATACACCACACAATAACTCCACTTGCCAAAGTGAGGTCTGCTTATCCCATTATTGATAGAACATCGAAAAGGAATCATGATATATATATTTTTATTTGTATTATGTAATATGTATTTTGCGATAATTAACCTTTGACAAATGAACATGCTAAACACCTATGACCAAACTGAGAATGATGGAATTTTCTGTTGGATGCTAAAGAAGTTGAAGGTACATATACATATGTGAGAAGTGGTTGAAAAGATAGTCTTATCACCAGATGTATGGGAGGTTCCAAATAAGTCTGTACTACAATGATGCAAGATAAACATTGTGATCTAATCAGATGTTACTTGTCTTTGTTTCACTCCGTCAGTTCTTGGAGCTAAACAGATCCTCAGTTTGGCAAGTGATATATCATATTCACCCAGATATGCTACTGTAATTTAACCTGACCAGAGGTTGTGACCTACATCCTAGTGTCTGTCTTAATTGCTACTCCTTAAGTACTGGATGAATTTTAACCAAATTTTGGTCTGAAACATCCATGAGGAGGAGTTGATTTTTACGTGAATTATGGCTCTGATCCTAATGAGGCCAGGCCGGGAGTTTAACACAATGGAGAAGTTAGTTCTTTAAATCTGTACTTTACAATGGATTTAAACCAATTAAATTAGAAACTTCTTTGAATGAGAGGAGCAACACAACTAGAGGTATGGTGACTAGCCACTGAAGGTTGGACTTTGTTTTAATTGTTACATGTTGTTAACAGCGAAAGCAAATGAAAGTCTTTTATTCTGCATAATAATAATCAAACAGTGTATTATTCAGAAACATACTTGAAGGAGAGGAACATGTTAGACGTGGCCACCGAAGGTAACAGAAGGTAAGAGTTGGTTAAGTACGATAGATATTTGTTTTATTCGTCATTTTTTACCAGAGCTTAGTTTCATGAACATATTCCTTAAATTTAAGGTATCTCTTTACGTTACAAATTTTAAGGAATGCTCCTTAACATAAAAATGTTTCCTTAACTTTTGTAATTATGCTTTCCTATGGAGAATTTTAAGGTAAGGCATTCTTAGGATTTAAGGAATTTTTCATGAAACAGGGCTCAGCAAAGCCAACTTAAATCAGTGCTAGTGAAGTATTCCACATTAATTTAGTCATGTAATATTCAGAAACATCCTTGTGGAAAGGACAACAGGTTTTTAGCCCACTGCTTTTCAAATCGCCTTTCGTCCGTGGTCCTTCCTTCCGCTCGTACGTGTGTTATCACTATTTCTCAGAAAGTACTGAAGGAATAATTCTCAAATTTCATATTCAGTTTCCCTAGGGCTCTAGTTGTGCATATTACATTTTGGGACCAATTGGTCAATAAGATGGCTGCCAGGCATTCATCTTGGATTTTGACAGTTGTACCGTAGTTTATTACCACTATTTCTCAGAAAGTACTTTATGGATCTGTCTCAAATTCCATGTGTAGATTCCCCTTGGGCCCTAGTTGTGCTTAGTGCATTTTGGGATCGATCAGTCAACAAGATGGCCGCCAGGTCGCCATCTTGGATTTTGATAGTAAAAATTGTTACCAATATTTATCAGAAAGTACTGAAAGGGTCATTATCAAATCACATATGTAGGTTCCCCTACGGGCCACCTTCTTGGATTTTGATAATTGAAGTTTGAAAAGTAGAGAAAAGATCCATCTGACAATTGTCAGACATAGATCAATCTTTGGTGGGCGCAAGGATCGCTCTGGGATCTCTTGTTCATTCATTAGATTGTAATTGGTCCTTCAGGCATCCAGATGACCTTCCAATTACCACTAGTTAAAATAATGATAGCTAAATAATGAAAATGAGACCTTTAGTAAGTCTTTGAAGTCTGTCGTAAAATACTAAAGCAAAATTCTGAGATGGACTATAATGACAATACCAGACTTAACAAATGTGTAAGCTTTGAACTGTAATGATAAAGGATTTTTGATGGAAGGTTAAATACCAAAATTGTATTAATTTATTCTAGAGAAGGATAATGATCAGTTTGACCGCATTCATTTTAAAATTCCTCATGATTTACAACATAAGAAATAAATCAGTTTTCATACTTCATGATTGTATCATTTTGTGTCCAAGATATTATCATAATACATATATCTTTTCACAAATTATTTACAATAGTTTTATATACATGATGATTTAATTGTACAAATATTTACAAATGATTAAATTAATGATAATGAAAGACTTGTAAAAGTGTTCAGCAATTTCCTATCCATGTGAGGCTCTGGCTTGTTCTATTTTCCTTCGGACTTGATTACAGTTTAATGTTAATTCTGCGTGTTCCATTTTTAAACTTTCTAGTCTATGTCTTAGATCATCTCCCTCATCTTTCCTCTCCTCAAAATCACGAAGCAATGACTCATTGCCCAGTAATCCACAGTTCTGACGCAGTCTCTGGTTGTCAATTCTTAAGGCATCTCTTGCTTGTTTTGTTCTTGACAATATATCACGTTTCTGAAAAAGAAAAAAGAGTTGGGTATTCAGAATCTGACAATGTCGCATGTATTGCGGGGATTAAATTGCCATGAGGTAGCTGATGGCTACCCCATTCAAAGACATGATTGCTAAGAGTCCAGCTCATTGATAACACTGACCATTTCTTATCTCACGAGACTTCACTAGAAATACAAACCACTGTAGTATAGGAATGTTCGACTTGGAGAATCAAGTCAGAATATATTTTAGCTATCATGGCTCCTAGGATAGTTTAATGGCTGTATAAGATGACGGAGGAGTCTGACTTACCATGGCAGCCTCAGACTCCACCTCCCTCAGTGTTGTCTTCTGGACCTGATTCTCGGCCTGTACAAATTGTAACTTCTCCTTGAGGTGAGTTAAGACCTGGACTGTACTTGTTATCTTTTTCCTGAGCTTCAGTAACTCCTGGAATGGTAAACCAACATGAGTAAGACACATACTTTAAGTTTATCTTTATAGAAATTTGGTGTTTTCATGTTTGTGATAATGTTATACATTGTATTTGGTTATTTTCACAGAGATGACATTTTTGCAGAATATTGCAATGATCACAAAAATTTGATTCACAAAATATTGAGAAATAGTACGTAGATTAATATTTACTCTGAAAGTTAGTTGGCGCAAAATTAAAAAATTGCTGAAATTTAATTGCTTTGTTTTAAGTTAAAATTAAACATTTTCACCCAAGTAACCGACTATGCAGTATAAAAGAGCTTGCTTGACTATATATGACATGGCTGATTCTTTCTATTAGCTTGAATTGTCAGTATATACCTCATTTCTTTCCTCAATCTTCTCATTGTATGTTTGATTTTCAATTTTCAACTGTTCAAAATCGATGAGGTGAAGATTCTCGGCTAGCTCCTCCTGAAAGTTTATAACAAAGGGGGATAACTGTGATGAACGGTTATAAAATTCACAAAATTATGAGTATAGTGATTAATATCTTATTTCCATAAATAATCAAAGTGTGCATCAGCTTCAGAATTCTGCATCTATTTTTGTTAGACATGCCACTCCAATTTTTTTTCATTATCATATGCATCTGTACTTTCCATATAACATTGACATTCAATATAAAAGAAAACAATTATCCACTCAATGAAACCTGACCAGAACTTCTGCTGTCCCATTTTACCTTGGATTTCAGCTGCATCTCCTTTTTCTTTAGTTTATTTTTCAATTTGATGTTTTCTAATCTAACGTTCACCACCTCCGACTCCTTCTTCATTTCATTAGATAAATACTGGTCTATATCCTGAAAAGATTAATTTGAAATTCATTTATGACATTGTCATCTTCATAGAGTGTTGGAGCTCTTGAGAAAACTCTGCTGCCTCGTCACTTTTCACACATGATTAAGAAAAATATGTTACAACTATGTTATCTAAAACATTTCATCTATTAACTTGGTACTTTTACCTACCTTTGGTGGTATGGGTTTGCCTGATCTGTTACTGACAGAGTTGAGAGCTACATGTTTTTTAAACTCCATAAAGCGTTTCCTTTCCTCATCTACCATTTCTTTCTTGTGTTCGCATTTGTCTTTGAGTTCCTCAATCTGTAGCTCGTAATTGTCCCGTTCTAGGGAGTCTTGTTTTCGCAGCTCATCTAATTGTGCTAAAGTACGAAATTAACTTCATATTATACCATTTCTTATCTTAGACATTGGAGATTTAATTTGGAATGTGTCAAATACAAGGAAATCACATGATGTAAATTGACTTGAGATTTGAAACAAGGACTTCAATTTGATGTATGCAGCACAAAGTTCACCATATTTATTTACAAAGACATTCTACTATTGAGCAAACGTACCCATATATTTCACATATTTGGAATCCTGGTCATTAGCATTTTTGTCATAATCTTGACGGTTTTCATCTGCTTTCTTCTTACGGAACAGTTCTGCAAGTTTATGTTGGAGGAGGTAATTCTGCTGTTGGAGTTTCTCTCTCTCAGTAATCGTGGCCTGGAGGATATGAATGCATAAAAATATATAACTTATAAGGAATATAACTCTCTCTTTGTCACAATAATTGGGTAACTATATAATATATTATGTACTAGGTTTTTACAATTTTTACAATTACTTTTACAATAATTTTGTCCTTAACCTTTTTAAGATATTTTTATGTTTTCTGGTGTTTACATACATAGTATCTCTCCATTAGGGCTTCTCTATCAAATTCAGGCTCTTGTTCCTCCTCCTCTTCTTCTTCCTCTTCCTCCAGCCCCTCTTCCTGTTCCTCCTGGAAGGTTTCCAATGGTTTATCATGTTCGCCAGTTTGTGAAGCTAAAATAAGAAACAAATCAGATTCAGGTTTTTTTTAAAATCTACTCTAACTAGATATCTGATGAAAATGCCAATTTTTTTTTTATAATTTACTTTTTATTCAGGTTTTTCATCAATACATGTACAATATACAATGTATGAACATGCTTGCACTTATCTTTCATTCATTTGCACCCACTTAAAGATATTGATTTTTTATATTCTTTCAAAAAGTATTTTACATGGTAATCAAATACATGAAAATGCCAAATTAGCACAAATTTCACAAGTAAATACATAATGCATGAGTGTATTGATGTATTTATGATTTGCCACTACTTATACCTTCTGTAGGTAAAATAATGACTGAGCTATCTTCAGCAGATTTGAAGGCCATCATGTCTGGAAATGAACAGTTCTCAGTGTAAGGTTCATGTTCTGGTAATGAAATCTTCTCTGTTGCATCATTCCTAACAGATTGCTTGCTACATGCAGAAAGCATGCTGGAGGACTTTGCATCATAGGTCTTTGGCATTCCTTCAATGAATGAGGTTCCTATATCCCCCGTTCCTTCAATGCCAGTTTCCTCTACAGCAGCAATCACACTATCCTCATGATTATCTACAGTTGGTATCTCTTTGCTCTCCATTTCATCAACAGATGGAGTCTCCAAATTGTAAGGTGTTGCATTTGAATCACCATCCTCACTATCATGAAAGCTAGATGTTTCTTCGTCCTCTTCCTCTGCACCAATTGATCTAAATCTATCCATTTTATTAGTGGATCTTAGTACATGGATACCATCACTGGTCAATGCTATCAAAAGATTTCTGTGTGCCTCCCTTGTCCACTTTTATATGATCCAAAATACTACAACTGCTTTCTGGTGTAAGTTAGTTACACTAAACAAATCCCACAATGCCCTGGCTTTATTGTTCTGTGACAAAGTTTATTGTTCTCCAGTCACATGGTACTGATTGTTCTCCAAGTCAAATGGTACTGATTGTTATCCAGATTACATGGTACTGATTGTTCTCCATGTCACATGGTACTGATTGTTCTCCAAGTCACATGGTACTGATTGTTCTCCAAGTCACATGGTATTGATTGTTTTCCAGGTCACATGGTACTGATTGTTCTCCAAGTCACATGGTACTGATTGTTCTCCAGGTCATATGGTACTGATTGTTCTCCAGATCACATGGCACTGATTGTTCTCCAAGTCACATGGTACTGATTGTTCTACAGGTCACATGGTACTGATTGTTATCCAGGTCACATCATACTGATTTTTCTTGAAATCATATAATTTAAAATGTTATACTATTGAAATTAGATTAGTGATTGTCCATACATCGATATGAAGACTTACCTGGTCGGGATCGTTCAGGAGTTCCTGGTTCAAGGACACCAGGATCTGGCTGGGGTACTCCTTCAGCCTCTTGGGTAGGACTGCCTTCTCTTGACAACTTCTCACCAACACCTATAGGACTTTCAGCTCGTTCACCAGCAGCAAAAGTATCACTCTGAAAGTCACATTAAATCAGTATCATTAAATTTACTTTCAAATAATTTGATTTTTATAGTTATCAAATGTAAAAATTCTAATCAGATCAAACTTTACATTTTATTCAACACAATTTATAAATAATACCTGAGGTACGGGTGACCCTCCTTCACGCTCTTGACCGTCTTCCTTTTTGTCTCCATCTTCGCCCTCCTTTGTTTCAGCCCCTTCTCCACCTTCTTTTGATTCAGCCCCTTCTCCATCTTCTTTTGGTTCAGCCCCTTCTTCTCCCTCTTTTGGTTCAGCCCCTTCTTCTCCCTCTTTTGGTTCAGTCCCTTCTTCTCCTTCAATTGGTTCAGTCCCTTCACCCTTTTTAGCTTCTGCCCCTTCTTCACCCTCTTTGGGAGCAGCTTCCTCTTCCTCTTTTGTTACTTCACTTTCCTTTGTTTCACCCTCCTCACCTTCCTTTACCACTTCATCTCCCTCTTTTGGTTCTTGTCCTTCCGTTCCTACATCACCATCTGTCTTTTGTTCACCATCTTCATCATAGAACACAGGGATATAACATTTTCAAGCACAAAAATTTTAATATTGTATTTATATGTATATATATCGGTAATAGAATATGGGACAAGGAAGTAATTCCAACCATAATTCCATATAATAGAATACATGTCCATATTATATAGAACATATGCTTGAAATATCTAAACATAAAACATTTAGAAGTGTAAAGTACCTTCAGTTTGTGGTTTCTCTTTTTGTTCATCTTGATTAGCCTCTTCACCCCCTCCTTCTGTCGGTTGTTCAGTTGTCTGTTCTGTGGTTGCTTGTTCCTCTGTTTGTTCACTCTCTACTGCATCAGCTGGTTTGTCTTCATCTGCTGTCCCTATATATGCAGCAAATACATTATTGATTAGATGTAAAACTTTGTAGTCTCAAATTACATAAATTGTGCTCAGTCTCTATAGCAAAACCTGTACCCTGAGTAATTACCAAGGTATTCTGTAATGGAGACCAGTGTTCATTTTCATTTCATCAAATTTTATTGACAAAGATTTTACATGTCAACTGGATTAAACAACAGGTAAAGCCTATAAAAGTTCTCTCCAATAGTGGCAAAAGTGAGAAGAAAAACAATGAAGCAAATTAGACATAAATATGAAATGAAAAATCATAACAGGGGTAAGGGGACATAACTCATATGTGAATACCTTACACACCTGATACATGTACACTACATTCATACCTAGATGTACAACAAAAGTTAGATTAATACCTAAATATTAAATATATATATAGTCACTAGCAGGCTTGGACCAAAAGTCCATGTGCAATTATTGCACTGATCACTGCTACCAGCAACTATAAATTAATAATCAAGAAACTATTAAAAATAGATTTTATTTACAATTAAAGGATACTATTGAATGTACAGGTGCTGTCAATAGTCATACTCACCCTGAATGTTATACAAAGTGATATGACATAAAAGTGTTTTATCATTTATTCATTTTTATTTTTTCCCCTTTCAATCCTGGCTTTTAGTCATATATAAAATAAAATGGCGACCAATAAAGCAATAACAGTATGTCTTCAAGCAGAAGTTTATTTGTAGGACCATCACAGTCAGGACAGCCTTGGAGAACTTCCCAGAAGTATATTTATATCAATGTGGTTGTGATTGGCATAACTGTTTATAGAAGAGACCAGTGTTATGTATTCTTGTGTGCAATGTAATATTATACACATCTATCATAGTATAATTGTATTGTAAAAAAAGGTTTACTACCTTCAGCAGTTTCCGACTCAGGGGCTGGTTGTTCAGTAGGGGCTTCTTCTGTTGCAACAGTCGTTTGTTCCGTTGTCTCAGTCACAGGTGCAGCTTCCTGTGTGATAAAACAATAGAATACTCATGTCCACTGTTTGATTGTAGGTTTGTGTTTCTCATTGTCTAAACCACAGGGGTTGTACGTTCTGTCACTAATAAGATATATAGCATAAATATATATACAGAAAATACACCCAGCATACTTTTTTTACTAGTATTTGTTTCTACTATTTTATACAGTCACGCTAATTAAAACTTGATCCTGACCAAGTGACGTATTCACTCAGTATTCGCTCAGTTGACATCATTGGTAAGCTAAGGCTAGCTTGTGGAGATGTAGCTGCAATATTGTAGCTCAAAAGACTTTTTGAAAGAAAATGGTGTCGTCTTTAGAGCTACAATTGGTGCCTTTTACTGCTAATGGAGCAAAGAAATGATTATGCAAACCATTATAAAACGTTTGTTTGCATTTTTATTGTACTTGTTTGATATCGCTTACCTTCTAGGGAATAAAACTGAACCATATAAAATATCAAATTCTCATCAAGGCATTATTTTTTACATAATACATATGAAGGTCTTTCTGAAGGAAATTTATACGGCAAGTCCACAAATTGTGAATTTGACGTCTTGTGAGCGGTACGGTAGATATTAAGAATAGTAGTTATGTTTGTTTTGGACAAAAATCATATGTAAATGCATGTATACACAAAAAATATTTGAAACCTACAAAAAAGTAAAGAAAACGATGCCCAAGAGATTTTCGGAGGCAGTGCTCCACTATGATACATAGGGACCAATTTGTACCCGGCCGAAAGGTATAGTAGGCAGGGTACGTATATTCGTTCAAGTGGAGATGTATAAAAGTTTCTTCAAACAATGACATAGTGTACTCCTAACGCGTACTATGGACTTCTGGTTGCTTAAAATAATGTATATGCAGTCATTTCATTAATGTTGAAATCCTTTTCCGTTGCTAAGGGAACAGGAGATATATATATACACATTGTTACTTAATCTCATAGTAATGAGATACCGACACATATATAAGTGCCAGACACTGATAAAAACACAGGTTAAAACCATTGTAAGACGTAAAACATTACAAAGCCAATTCAAATAATGTAAACATTACGGCAGACAATCATAATCACGTAATAATGACAAATGCTCTTCGATATCCATTTCTGATAACGACAGATGTCACATCCTTTTATTTAATTCGGTCCTTATTTATCGCTGTCGGCATAACATAACGTAAGCAGATGGTTAAGTCTTGAGCAAGTGCTCTGAGAAAGTTTTTTTAAGTCACTTATAGAATGGTTTTACCGAACATCAACGTTATCCTTCTTTCTGATAGTAACAGCACATTTGAAATTATGGCTTAGGTAATCTGAATACAAAATCAAAGTGAGATAATAAAGCCGACATCCAACTGAATGGTAAAGTGAAATGTATTTCTACCTCTTGGTCCGCCATTGTTGTTGTCAAGGAAAACACATATAGATGGCGCTTTAAGTTATTGAGAGATTTTTTTATGTACATATAATCTAATATTGTGAACAATGTCAGGATTCATTCAATAAATAACCGAAAATAGAGGTGATATAATGCTTTATGAATAACACTTAATCAATAAATCTTAAATATATTTTTTTCAAATCTCGTTGTGCGTCACGAGATTTTATAACTGGAGGGAACTTTAAAGCTACAATCTCCCGCGATATTCTCATACCAACACTGTACCACTGCACCTAAAATTTTTTATTCCAGAAACCGTGTAAGATGATGTCTACAAGTCATGTCGTTGCTTCCCCACAACTCACACACACTTCCACGAAAGGGCAGATACAGGTAATGTGTGATTTTAATAATAATTAGTAGAAATTTCGATATTTTGTTGTTAAACTCCTTGCGCGCTAACGCTACTTGCTATGTATTGGTAAGGCGGCTATTGATGTTTTCAAAGACGAATGCACTAGGATATTCCAAAATCAGAAATTATCCGAAACTCGTTATAAACACACGCGATGGTTATATGTTATGTTATATTATATTATATACGCATATAACATGCAAAAAATAGATAAAAATAAAGCAGACGTGCACCTAAAATCGGAAGCGCGCCATTTCAAATTCAGTACAGTAGGCCTAACAGTTAGGTTATTTTAACAAAGAAGTCAAAATCTTAATTTTGGAGTGATGAATAATTGAATATAATATGAAAAGCACCCATACTTTTAACACAATTTTAAATTAAAGACATGCACTATAATGTTTATATAATAGTGTAGTCATAATTTTAATAATCCTTTGTTCTGCTGTCTTATTTGCATAACACTTTATTTACTTTTTATTTTTCCCACAGCTTATAATTGGACCTATGTTTTCTGGAAAAACGTAAGTATAATTAGATTAAAAGGCAACAAGAAAATAACACATTTTTCATAATTGGAGGAAAATTAAGAAAACATTTCTCGTTTACAAAAACTGTAAAATTAAAATCTGTTGCAGCCAGTTTAATACCTATATTGTAAGTGTATTTTGACCATTTACCGTAAACAAACTTTCTTTCGCGTCTACTAAATTTATCAATTTCCTTTTAAAACATTTTTGCAGAGATTCAGTTTCGCAGAATTAAAATTGAATGGAAATATCTTTGAATTTAATCGTGCAAAAATGGTCTAAGATATTATTTCACAGAGATCAATTTTACTTGATCGCGAAATTTGCAAAAATAAATTGCAGAAGGAAAAAGGTTGGTTTACAGTACTTAAGTTAAGATAAAGTTCCTATAATAATTGTGCATGATGCCAATAAGTCATCCTGACCCTTTGGGTCAGATTACCTAAAAAACACACTCACAATTAAGCTTGTTGACTCTCCCCATTACACTGAACTTGTTTGATATTTTACAGCACAGAACTGATGAGGAGATTGAAGAGATATCAAATTGCCAATTACAAATGCCTTGTTATCAAGTACTCCAAGGATGACAGATATGAAAAGGAGGGACTAGCCACACATGACAGGTATTTACATATAAATGATTTTTTAAAAAAAACAGATTTTGGATCAGCTGATAATTTACAATGCTAAAGTTACCAGAAGATATTGATCCCATTTTGACAATTAAATAACATTATTCCCAAACAAGAGCATTTAAACTTTAAAAAGAGAGAGAGAAAGAGAGAAAAAAACAATAAAAAATAAAATGATGCAATTTAATATTTAACAAGGACATAGTCATTCAGATCCCCCGCCAATGAAGATATCAAAGCTGAAGTAAGTTTGATTGTGGAGACTTATGTGTATGAAAAAAACCAGGAAAAAGGAAGTTGAGCTAAAGAAAGATGGTATTTAATTCAAGTAGAGCGGGGCTGCAATTGTTGAATCAGGTATACAGCCTTGACATTTATATTAGACTATATACACAAAGATGGGTGGAGTTTTGCAAAGTAACATTTACCATTTACCATGATATTTTCAGCAATGTTTCCATGGTAACGGAAAAAGTGCAAAAAATGAAAACCTAAAAATAGCAAAAGGTACAACTAGACCATAAAAAGAATGTGTCTATGAAATTTCGTGGAAATATCTCTGCTGGTTTTAGAGTTATGCTCCGGAAATGAACCTGCTACAAAAATATGATATTTTCAGCAATGTTTCTATGGTTACAGAAAAAAACACGAAAAGTGAAAACCTAAAAATAGCAAAAGGCACTACTAGACCATAAAAACAATGTATCTATGAATTTTCATGGAAATATCTCTGCTGGTTTTAGAGTTGTGCTCCGGTAAAGATTCTTGCACAAAAATCTGCCATTTTCAGCAATGTTTCCATGGTTACAGAAAAAAGTACAAAAAGTGAAAACCTTAAAATAGCAAAAGGCACTACTAGACCATAAGACTAATGTGCCTATGGAGTTCCGTGCATATATCTCAACCGCTTTTCCAGTTATGCTGTGGAAACGAACCTGATACAAAAATCTGCCATTTTCAGCAATGTTTCCATGGTTACAGAAAAAAGTACAAAAAGTGAAAACCTTAAAATAGCAAAAGGCACTACTAGACCATAAGACCAATGTGTCTATGAAGTTTCGTGGAAATATCTCTTCTGGTTTTAGAGTTATGCTCCGGAAACGAACCTGGTACAAAATATGATATTTTCAGCAATGTTTCCATGGTTACGGAAAAAATGCAGACAATGAAAACCTAAAAATAGCAAAAGGCACTACTAGACCATAAGACCAATGTGTGTATGAAGTTTCGTGGAAATATTTCTACTGGTTTTAGAGTTATGCTCCAGAAACCATTCGTACGGACGGACGGAACCCATTTGTATATCCCCCGCCAACTTCGTTGGGCGGGGGATAATTATGCTTCAAATTTAGACAGATTAATGGTAGTAATATTCATTATAATTCAATAATTGATTGAAAAGTTTATTATAGATGTCTTTGTTTTTATTAGGCAAACCTTGCCTGCAGTGGCTGCAGAGAGATTGTCAGATATGGAAGTCTTGGGGGAAGGATACAATGTGATTGGTGTTGACGAGGGACAATTTGTAAGTGTTGATACATAAGTCACATTTAGTACAGTAAATCATTGATTATACCATCAGCAAATACCTTGATAATATCTGTAGTATTTGGCCTTTATATAATGTTACGCATTGACCTTGATGTGTGTTTTTCTTAAACAAATTTCTTTTTTAGTTCCCAGATGTTGTGTCATTCTGTGATAGCATGGCAGAGAATGGTAAAATTGTTATTGTCTCGGCTTTGGATGGTACATTCCAGAAAAAGGTAAATCATAACATTAAATTTCATTTCATTATGAATAAAAAGAACAATTGAGATATTTCAAATAAAAATATAAAGGATTTATTTCATAAATAGATGATGGAATGGTTAACTGAAATAGTTGTAACATGCACCACTGCATTTTGAAATGATTTGATAATCATATCTGGTTGATGGCTAATTATTAATTAAGGAACCTCTAATAGATAAAAATAATATAATATTGATTAATATGACAACCATGGGGAGATAATTATAGACCTCTAAAAATTGAAATAATATAATGTGACCAACTGGAGATAATCACAGATATAAAGTTCTTATATGAAATTAAAGAATTTATGTAACTTTTTTTTAGGGATTTGGTGATATTTTGAACTTGGTACCTTTGGCAGAAAGTGTTATTAAGCTGTCTGCAGTGTGTATGTCATGTAACCAAGAAGGTTCCTTTACAAAGAGAAAGGGACAAGAAAAAGAGGTAGGAACACTAACTTAAACAGGTTATTGTAAATCCCAGACAACACTGTTTACTCAAATATATGCCTACACTGACCTACCCTATTCAGTTATTTCTAGTTATACTATAGTCCTCCAGGTAATGTGTAAAACCAAACTAGTACACATGTATGCAATAGATTTGAATATCATATTCTGTATTTGCATATTACAGGGTTGTCTCCTTTGCAGGTAGGTATCCATTGTGACGTCACTATTTGTGTGCCAAATTCATGTCTTTTTCACTAAAAAAAAAAGTTTAAGATTACACCAACAAACACTGTAACACATGACGTCACAATCAATACCTTCCCCCCAAGGACAGATAACTCTGTAATATGTAAATACATACCGTAATATGATAACATCTAATGCATAAATGTGTATTTGTAGAGGAGAAATTCAGTTATAATTTGTTTTTACCCACATCTTTTTCCTTGATGAACTAGAAATGGGATGAAATTAGAAATAAGCTTTAAGCTGCTTTATGTAAGATTTTTCTTGTAATTAATTAATATTAAATCATATTTTTTAGATTTTAGTGAATCAATATTATTTTTCAGAATTCAGCAGCATCCTTGAAAATTTCAAAAAGTGTCTTAACTTTTATTAATCATTAATTAAAGGAACATATGAAAATAACATTGTTTTAATTACTGTATTTTCATGCATACCTATTCTTCAAAATGAAAAAAAAAATAAGATGAATATATTGTTTGGAAAATCACACAAGTCACATTCAATTTCTTTGTACAATAGGTAGAGGTGATTGGTGGTGCAGACAAATACTTGGCAGTGTGTCGGGCCTGCTTCCAGTCTCCAGTGAAGACATCCGAAAAGGAGAACTATACTCCAACAGTTATTTTACAACAATCATCTGAGAAAATGCTGGCCAGTCGTAAACTCTTCTCACCATTGTCATGTAAAACAAACATTCATTAACCCTAATCACATCCTAACATCAGTTATTGACTCCGCAATATTATTTATATTGATTTCATTATTTCATCCCATACTTGTGAAACCTTTAAATTCATATTTTAGGAAGGTGTGAATGTCTCCATAGTCCCATTATCAAAGATACATTTACTGAAAGAGGAATGTGTGAAATGAATTTTTAGAACATGAAAATGAAAGATGACAAAACAAGTGCCAAACAGATGATAATCTGTTAAGATTATTTTTAGCAGAATATGCTGATATTTCTATTTATGAGGTTGGATATTTTACATCAGAATATTGTATACTTGGATGACATGTATATTTTCTTAAGATTCTGTATACAAGCATTGTATTTTAAGTTACTGTTCAAATTCAGTAGATTTTAATATAACCACAACATATAATCAAATATGCAATATGTGAAAATTTTCATTGTTTATATGCAATAATGGAGTATACATATTATGTGACATATCTAAGTTCTGAGCTATTGTAGTCTCGTATTTCCATGTATAACAATCAAAATTACAAAAGAGCAGTACACCAAAGTTATCATAGTTTATAATTCAAATTTAAATCCGAATCTTTAAGATTCCAAATTAAAATAATCCTTTTGTTGAAAATTGATTGCACAATGTGACAAGGACTTTTATTGATATCTTAGTCCATGAATGAAATGCATCTTCCAAAAAATAGTACCTATATATACATGATTCATACTATAATATCATTGTGCAACTTCAGTTTCAAAGTTCAACTTTGTAGATTATTATTGACTTAAATACAAAGAATGATATTTTGCCCTTGTACATTGTTTTAGATTACTCAAGTATCTTATTTATTATCACCTGATCCTATTGGAGCAATGGTGTAGTATATCTTAAACTTATTTTGTGTTACATTTAGTTTTAATAACTTTCGTTTACGCCCTTTTTATGCAGCTTTTTTTCTTTATTCTTCCAAATTGTGCTATTGAGATAGTGCAGTGCTAAATGGATTTTAGATGTACAATCCTTGATTTTTTTTAAACTAGAGTAATAAATACAATAAATACTATATGGTTATACCTTGTTTTCTGTCATTAAACCAAATATTGGTACTTCAATACTGTAAATCAACTTATTGTTCCATATTTCACAGGCGATTAAAAAAAACTAAAAAAATCAATTACAAGAAGCATTAAGTGCTTATTACCTAAAAGTGGAGGAAATCAAATCGCTATGAGAACGTTTGACACGAAACCATGAAATTTGTTGGTTAACAGTATGTGAACCTGATAAGCTTATCAGCTCACCTAAGTCATGTGGTAGGCTATTCAAATAGCCTGTAGTCATCCCATTGGCTAGCAATTCTTGTTACCAGTATATCCCGGTACTATTTCAGAGCTCAACTCCATTTGCGCTATTCTAAGAAGAGAAGTCTTCTCAGCATGTCCACCATAGGTGGAAGAACTTCCACAAGCAGAAGAGCTACAACTAGAGCGTCCGAAAGTTATATTCTAGACGTACAAGAGGGCAAATCAAGTTAGGCTCTGCATTTACAATTTTTACACATGTATCTGAAAACAACAGGTAGCTTGAAAGTTGGCCATCTTGAAAACATAAGTTCATAGTTTCTCATGGAGAGTATCATACTTAATACACTTTGCTAGCACAGTTGGTAACCACCATGGATTTTGACCATTTAAATTGGTTAGCTCTATGTATACCACACTTGTTTTCATATCTCGTCAATCATTACAAGAGAAAGGAAAAGAAGAATCCATTTTTGAAGATAAAGGTACCCAATTCAAGATCACACATGGTTTCCTGTATTCATGCTCAGTACAACTTTTATGATTACCATAATAAGTGTTGTATCTGACGGTATTCAACACTGAAAAAGACAAATCCATTCAAATGATTCAGATTTTATTGGATCTTATCACAAACCAGCAGATAATAATTTCATCTGCCAAACCCATATAAAAATCAATACCATAAAAACGTTATAAAATTAATGCACCCGTTAAGGATCAACCTGATAGTTCACATGGGTAATTTCATTGATCATCTGTGACTAAAGTTCTGTTTACACATATTATTGTACACTGGCCATTGTATTAAGATGATTGTAGTCACAACTTTACATTCAATCTACATATGTAATCACAATTCTGTACATTCAATCAACATATGTAATCAAAACTCTGTACATTCAGTCTACAAATGTAATCACAACTCTGTACATTCAATCTACTAATGTAATCATAACTCTGTACATTCAATCTACATATGTAATCACAACTCTGTACATTCAATCTACAAATGTAATCACAACTCTGTACATTGTCATCACAACTCTGTACATTCAATCTACTAATGTAATCATAACTTTGTACATTCAATCTACAAATGTAATCATAACTTTGTACATTCAATCTACATATGTCATCACAACTCTGTACATTGTCATCACAACTCTGTACATTCAGTCTACAAATGTAATCACAACTCTGTACATTCAATCTACATATGTCATCACAACTCTGTACATTCAATCTACATATGTAATCACAACTCTGTACATTCAATCTACATATGTCATCACAACTCTGTACATTCTATTGGTATATGTATATGTCACGGATATCATAAAATAAAGAAAAAATTCCCATTGAAATATTTTCATACATATTTGATACTGTACAAGGAAAATGTTTACTGAAATAGCAATATTAACTGGTAAAATAAATATTAGGTAAACGTCTTTGAGCAATTAACATCTACTTTAAAGCTTTGTACCACACCATAGCTTTTAAACTACAGTAAAACCTGTCAATAAAGGACATGATGTATTCTTTAAATAACCTTTAAACAGAGGTCCATTATACAGGTATAGTAATTTCACCAAATGAGGTTGAGTCTGTCCTTCACATAGAGATATCTTTCATAGCAGGTTTGACATAGGTGGCTCAATACAGTATTTGGACAACTTCACAAGACACATGCCTCAGAAATCTAAATATAGTTATTTAACTGCAAAAATACCTGTACAAAAGTATATGTAAATAATTAATATATGCTGCATGTGGAAAAAGGTACCTGAAAATTAACATTTTATGATTTTTGGCACAAAATGCAGAAAAGTGTACACAATCGTTTTCTTTTAAACCTACCTTCACTATTGAAGCATTTTCTCGTTTAACCAATCAAACTATCAATTATTTTAAAAATTGGTCTGTGTGCCGATTAATCGATTGTGTATCTTTTGTCTGATTCCCAACATTACTATATTAAAATGATATTGCTACATTCTGTCATAAATTGATTGTCTTTAAAGCTTTTTACAACAAGTTTACACAACATTGTTCAAAAATACCTGAAACATTAACTTTTGAGGTAGATGTTCATGGTAGATATGCTTTTCTATAAGGTTTGTAATTTGTTTAATACTGTAAATAAACATTCTTCCATAGCTAATTACTTTGGCAATTTCCATTTCAAAACAAGTTCATGGACATCAACTTTCATGAATATTGAGTCAGGTTGATATAGATTCGTGGAAATCAATTTTCACAAATTTATTTTTTACAGAAATTCGTAGAAATAAATCGCAATGCGAAAGGAAGTTGGTTTACAGGACTCTGTATCCTGAGCTCAATGAAATACTACCTGAGATTTGAGACTTCAGCTTGACATTCTACTTTAAACGTACTGTATAAGATGAAATGTTTGTTCTGTGGAAATTTGTTTTCGTTGTTGCTGTGAAACGATTATTTCATGTTATCCAGTAATAGTAAAATTGTTACATCCAATCTGTGAAAAATAAAAAATAAACCCTATATATTCAATGATTATAGACTACTTAATGTCATACATGTACATTCAATTTCATCAATGCATCTGAAAAATTACAGCTCAAAACAGATTTCTTTCTTATACCAAACAACAAGAGGTTTACGGGTTATGTATTGCTCATGTTACAGGGGTCGATTGGGTTTAAGCATCATGAACCATCATACAAATCTCTACTACTTTAAAGATACACACACCTTAAAATATAACATAACATTTTATGACTTATTTAAACAATTACAAAATATAACCCTGTTACACTCATCTAGTTTGTTATGCTTAGTAATGGTCTGAATACAGCTAGGCTCATTAGTTACCTCTAATTTTCCTGTAAGGGTCGGACCCTTTCTATCTCGGGTTTATGTTCCCCTTCCCCCATGGATGTTTCTGGCCAAATTTATTCTTAAATATCCATGCAGATGATTTACCAGTTTACCCATATTGAGCCCTGTCCCTCTTACCCCAGGGATTCAGAGCCAAGATTTACATAAACTCTGTTCCCCTACTCCCAAATTTGGTTACAATCCAAGCAGAACTTTGACTAGTAGCGATTTAAGGATTTACCCCTATTGGGCCCCATCTCTCTAGCTTCCGGAAATGTTAAAGCAAAGATTTATACAAAATTGTGGGGAACAATAATATTGAGTGCATATACTCAGGAACCCATCTTTAAAAGAAAAATGAGATTCATCTGAGTATAAACCACATACTTGTTATCACTAAAACACCTTACACAAATTTTACCTGGATATATAATAAATTAATAATAATGCTGGACAGGTATTAAGAATACTGGAATAATAATGCTAAAACAATGTACTAAATGTAGTCTTTGGCTTTCCTACCATGATTGACTAGAATCAGACTTTGATTTCATTGTTTAACATGCTGTTATCACAACTGGTATATAGGTTAACATTTGTAAATGAGAGACAATATTTAGAGTTTCTGATACATCAAATTTTTAAATTTTAACTGTAAAAAAAGAGTTTGATATTTTTTGTATAGAGTCCCAAAAGTTATAAGCTTACTGCTAATACCCAACTTATCACCACTTACAAAACAATTATAAACAGATGAATTACTAAAAATAAGTGTGAATTTCCATAACACCGCAGTCGATGTTCCTGGCTGCCTCCTAAATACCATGTAGTAGTTGGCTATCATTACGCCACACAGCTAACTGAACCTTCTCCATTAACACAGATTAACACAGGAACCTTGCATTGTTTGGTGTTTTAACCTCATCTTACGTCATCGATATAGATGTTCTAATGTTATTATTGTTATTATGGAACTTATTTTTGGTTCAGAAACATCGTGGCCCTTTAAACTATTTAACCAAGGGTAAAAGTCGTGTATAACAGTATAACAGACATAATTAAAAAGCTAGGAGTGATTGGAATGATAGCGACAGTGATTCCGACATCCCATCCATCGTAAAAAATAAGGTGAGGTGTGATACTGTATTTATAAGTATAAAACATGCATTAGTAATCGGTTCTAAAAATAGATACGACAAATTCTGGGAAAGCTAAGATCTTCTGTACTGAGCGGAATCATAAACATGAACTGTACTGCATACCCAGGTATACATATTTTCCAGTACAGGAGCAAAATCTTCTTCACTGGACTCCTAATCGTACAACACATATATATACATGATATGTACATGTATTTATAAATTGTTATCTTAAGATATACATGTAGTATTACAAGTATTTAATAGTTCCATTAAATCAAATTTTTATAACTTAAAACTTTTAAACCTGAGCCAAGGATGCATAAGAGACACTCCAGGTACAGTATATGCTATGAAGTGTATACATAATTGTATAACTGATAATTTAAAGCACTTGCATTGTAAAACATGCACAATATCACAGTGACATTATAAAGATGACAATTCTTTAAGGACAAACTGGAATTTCTGAACACCCTTCTCTATATCAGCTGTGGAGATATCATTATGGACTACAAACCGCACCAGTTTTGGTCCCCAAGCCATCCCTTTGAGGATAATTCGACCATCTAATTCCTCTACTTCAGAGTCTGTGACCTGAGTAAAAAACGGTAAGGATCAAATGATTTATCATGCATGCCTATCTGAGTGTATTGTGCATACATGTATATTTGTACTTTACTAGTAAGTCCAGGGATGGTACAGATGTTTTGGTAATTCCAAACTATAAATCAATTAATTTGTACACAAAATCACCAGATTTATATGTAAGTCTTAATCTTTTACAGTGACATATAAAGGTACAAATTTGTTCAAATGACATGTTTTCTACATAAACTACAGGTAACGTATTGCCGGTTGAGGCTTTTAACAATAGGCAGCTGTTACCATGGAAATCACCTTATAAAAAGGCTGCTGTTACCATGGAGATCACCTTATACAAAAGGCAGCTGTTACCATGGAGATCACCTTATAAAAAGGCTGCTGTTACCATAGAGATCACCTTATACAATAGGCAGCTGTTACCATGGAGATCACCTTATACAAAAGGCAGCTGTTACCATGGAGATCACCTTATACAATAGGCAGCTGTTACCATGGAGATCACCTTATACAATAGGCAGCTGTTACCATGGAGATCACCTTATACAATAGGCAGCTGTTACCATGGAGATCATTTTATACAAAAAAGACAGTTGTTACCATAGTGATACCTTATACAACATACCATTGATACCACAGTGACAGCATCAACTTCGCTAGCCAAGGGTATTTATATTTAGACCGATTCTCTTCCTACAAACCTTGGCATATTTGACTTCAGAACAGGTGTTCCTGCACTGTGCCACCTGCTGGATCACTGGAGTTGCACCCCTTCCATTTACGTATTAAACAATCAATTAAAAAGCTTGTTGTAGGCCCCTATGAAACACCCATGTTGTTTCCGAAAGATTCAAAATACGGTACCAAAGATTAACATGTTTGCGAGTCATTTGTTTATCGATAAGTTTAGACACATGTTTTTGTGTTTCATGCAGGTGTCCAATTTTATCACAAGATCGTAGTATATCTTTGAATTGTTTAACTTTATGAAACAGAAACCATGCACGTATTTACTTTCCTATCTGTTTGGAGAGCAACATATTCAAGACGTTAATTTGGCAGGTCTTAAACATTTAGTAATTGATTAAATAGTCAGTAATATGACTTCACAAGGCTTCACATGCCTGATGTCGACAGGCATGGTATGCCTGATATCTCAATATACAAATGTAGGTCACTATACTATCGCTTCAGTTCAGTTTTGTTGACATATTAAAGCGACATTTTCATTGGTCGCCTGAACCTAGCTGCATCCAAAAAAAAATTTGAAAGCAAAAACATGTACATCAGGTTTGAAGTGAACAAGTGCCAAGGGTTGTAGGAAGAGAATCAGACTAAATACCCTTGGTTAGCGAAGTTGTGATAGCATATACTACAAAAAGTTATTACTATGGAGATCATATTATACAAAAGACAGTTGATATTATAGTGATAGCCTTATATAACACAAGTTGTAACTGTGGAGCCTTATACAGCTAGATAACTGCATCGCTAGTGTAACTTACACCATAAAATAGTCATTATAGACAGCTAGGGTTGACTGGACATATTCCGGCTGATATCATATGTTTCAGATTCTAACTGTTACCTGTGATAGTCTGTTGATGACCATCTCTGAGGTAACACTCTGAGACACGATGGGTATCATTAAAATGTCAGATTCTAACTGTTACCTGTTCTAGTCTGTTGATGACCATCTCTGAGGTAACACTCTGAGACACGATGGGTATCATTAAAATGTCAGATTCTAACTGTTACCTGTTCTAGTCTGTTGATGACCATCTCTGAGGTAACACTCTGAGACACGATGGGTATCATTAAAATGTCAGATTCTAACTGTTACCTGTTCTAGTCTGTTGATGACCATCTCTGAGGTAACACTCTGAGACACGATGGGTATCATTAAGATGTTGGTGTGTACATCTTCTGTGTTAACAGAGACCACGTTTTGATCCACAGACATCATCCCTATACAACATTAAAGCAATACTAAGTGTTTAGTTTATTTAATGCTACAACAATGATGTTATATGATGAAATGTATTGTGTATAGAGAGAGGTGTAGCTTAAGTGTGCACATGTATCTTGAAAAAGATATGTAGCTTGGGATAAAAACAAGTTTTTAAAACTTGATCACAATTTACTATAATTGAGAGGAAATCAAATCATGTATTCATAATTTATTTTGTATGCATTTCATGTTTCTGATATAGCAAGAACTGTGAAATAAATAAATAGTTAGCTTCTGTAATTAATCATATTGTACCTTTAACTAATGTTTCTGCATTAACATGGTCCTCTCCCAGGCGTGGGGCGATATGATCCAATGAATACAGTGCTGCAGCAGCCAGGATTCCAGACTGGCGAAGACCGCCCCCAAGGGCCTTCCGTAACCTTAGGGCACTACAACGCACAATCCAGAGAGTAAGTCATCTTGTGATTTGATATGGTGATAGTAAAAAAGTATTGTATAGAGTTTTATCCTGCAATTGCTGTACAACTGACTAATAAATACTGCCAGATAAACTACCGGTATCTGTCAATTTGATTCACGAGAATTTGTTCCACATCTGACAGAACTTTTTCTAAATAGACCCTTAACTTTAACATTCCAGTGATTATAACGTCATTCAATCTTGTCAATTTCTACACCGAATGGTGAGACCAATCATGTTGACTTTCCTTAGTCTTGTACCAAAATAAACCTTGTATTATTAGACATTACTAATCATGTAATATTTTAATATCATAAGGTCATGCTGTGGTTTTTTAATGGAATAATATGAGGTCAAAGGACATAGTTTCTACATAATTGGTTCTCCTTCGCTCAGATGCTACAGGTCAAAATTAGTAACAATCAATTGATTTGTTTATGACAAGCAGCGATTTAAAGGAAATGTTGATAAATGCGCCATGGCCCTCCGGACCAGGTGAGCTAAACTCACGTACGTTTCTATGAAGGGCCTTGTCCCCGCTATGATGGAGCCTACAGGAGCAGCCAAACCCTAACAAAAGTAATGTGTTTAAGGTTTTAAATGCTAATAAATAAAGACACTTAAAATAAAGAAATTATTAATCAAAGTCATTTCTAATATGGCAGCATGCTGACTCATAACTATGACATGTATTATTAAAGTGAAACAATTGCTATGAGTAGTATGTAAATCGACAGGTGCTCAGGATATATCATAGCTCCAATGTCCACGTTTATCCATTATTTTTAAATTTCATGTTCTACAACTTTTAACATTTTTTTCCAAAATATGTGAATTAAGATGTGAATAACAACAGAATTTAATATAAATTTGAACTCTGAAATGCTACCATAATTTTAAGAACAATGCAAAATTAAAAGTTCTCATGTGCACAAATTACCTTGGAGAAACACATATTGACAGAATCAGCATATTTCAAGATGTCCGACACAGGTACATTTAAAACTGATGCTGCATTAAGAATCCTCGCCCCATCTACGTGAACTAGCAAATTATTCTCCTTGGCTATTGAGTACACCTGCAATAAAACAATCATATCTGATTCTGAGGATATTTTTATGGAGTGCTACAAGTTCTGAATAAAGTTTTCTCCAATACATTGTAATTAGCAATGCCATATTTATAACTTTTAGTAATATTTTCAATCATTAAGAACCTATGTAGGTTTATTGTCAAATATTTTCCAAAAGTTTACTTTCAAGATATGAACATTTATGCCAAAATCTTCAGGCATATATATAAATTGATTCATAAAATAAAAGTAGTGATAAAAAAACAATTCATACTTTTCTTTGATTAATTTATGATATCCAATTAGCCATTGTCAAATTGTGCTTTTGTTTTCATTTGCAATGAAAATGTAAATAAAGAGTGATATATTATAGTAGCAAGAGTGATGTATTATAGTAGCCTTTTATTACATTGTGACATAAGTCTCTACCTCCTTCATGAAGCTGATCGGTAGAACTTTGCCTCCACAACAGTTGTGTGTATTCTCCAGACATACAAGTCTGGTATGTGGCTGATGAGGATCATCTAGAGGTCGTATCTTACTTCTGAATTCCTCCAGATCAAAGGTGCCGTCAGGTTTGTTGTGTACTAGAGCTGACATCACGCCAGCAAACTTTAAAAAGGAAAAAGTTCATTTCATATTTCCTATTTTACCATACAATGTACTGTTTTCAACCCAATAACTGCACCCTTTTTGAGTCTTCAATTTAATTTACCTGAATTAATGCAGACTGAAAATATAAAAACTTTCTGGTTTTCTTTCTTTGCATTCTTTTGCAAATTGATTGACCACTTGCTTGCATAACAATTTTATGAAATTATGAATTCATTTCCACTTATATGTATTATTTACCTACATATGATTACAACAATATGCTTACACAATGTTCAATTTTCATAGAAAGGATATAACAGGTAATGTTGTGCCAAAATCATACATTTCAATAACAGCAAATTAAGTTACCTGTAAATGTCTATAGTGACCTAGTTACCTGTAACTATCTGAAGTGACCTAGTAATGTATTCAATAGTTTTTTTATAGTAACCTAAATACCTGTACTTAATGACCTAGTTACTTAAAGTTGTGTAAATTGATTTACTTACCTGTAGTTGTTTGTAGTGACAAAGTTCTAATTAGCCATCTAGATACATGTCATTTTCCGGTGACCTAGTTACCTGTAACAGTCTGTAGTGACCTAGTGACCTGTAACAGTCTGAAGTGACTTAGTAACCTGTAACTGTCCATAGTGACCTACTTACCTGTAACAGTCTGTAATGACCTAGTAACCTATAACGGTCTGTAGTGACCTGTGACAGTCTGTAGTGACCTAGTAACCTGTAACTTTCCATAGTGACCTAGTTACCTGTAACAGTCTGTAGTGACCTAGTTACCTATAACAGTCTGTAGTGACCTAGTTACCTACAACAGTCTGTAGTGACCTAGTTACCTACAACAGTCTGTAGTGACCTAGTTACCTGTAACTGTCCATAGTGACCTAGTTACCTATAACAGTCTGCAGTGACCTAGTTACCTGTAACTGTCCATAGTGACCTACTTACCTGTAACAGTCTGTAATGACCTAGTTACCTGTAACAGTCTGTAGTGACCTAGTTACCTGTAACAGTCTGTAGTGACCTAGTAACCTATAACGATCAGTAGTGACCTAGTGACCTGTGACAGTCTGTAATGACCTAGTTACCCGTAACTTTCCATAGTGACCTAGTTACCTGTAACAGTCGGTAGTGACCTAGTGACCTGTGACAGTCTGTAGTGACCTGTTACCCTTAACTGTCGATATTGACCTAGTTACCTGTAACAGTCTGTAGTTACCTAGTGACCTGTAACAGTCTGTAGTGACCTACTTACCTGTAATAGTCTGTATTGACCTAGTTACCTGTGACAGTCTGTAGTGACCTATTTAACCATTACAGTCTGTAGTGACCTATTTAACTATAACAGTCTGTAGTGACCTAGTTACCTACAACAGTCTGTAGTGACCTAGTTACCTGTAACTGTCCATAGTGACCTAGTTACCTATAACAGTCTGCAGTGACCTAGTTACCTGTAACTGTCCATAGTGACCTACTTACCTGTAACAGTCTGTAATGACCTAGTTACCTGTAACAGTCTGTAGTGACCTAGTTACCTGTAACAGTCTGTAGTGACCTAGTAACCTATAACGATCAGTAGTGACCTAGTGACCTGTGACAGTCTGTAGTGACCTAGTTACCCATAACTTTCCATAGTGACCTAGTTACCTGTAACAGTCGGTAGTGACCTAGTGACCTGTGACAGTCTGTAGTGACCTGTTACTCTTAACTGTCCATATTGACCTAGTTACCTGTAACAGTCTGTAGTTACCTAGTGACCTGTAACAGTCTGTAGTGACCTACTTATCTGTAATAGTCTGTATTGACCTAGTTACCTGTGACAGTCTGTAGTGACCTATTTAACCATTACAGTCTGTAGTGACCTATTTAACTATAACAGTCTGTAGTGACCTAGTTACCTATAACAGTCTGTAGTGACCTACTTACCTGTAAAAGTCTGTAGTGATCTAGTTACCTGTAACAGTCTGTAGTGACCTATTTAACTATTACAGTCTGTAGTGACCTATTTAACTATAACAGTCTGTAGTGATCTAGTTACCTATAACAGTCTGTAGTGACCTACTTACCTGTAACAGTCAGTAGTGACCTAGTTACCTGTAACAGTCTGTAGTGACCTAGTTACCTGTGACAGTCTGTAGTGATCTATTTAACTATTACAGTCTGTTATGACAGAGTTAACTATTACAGTCTGCAGTGACCTATTTAACTATAACAGTATGTAGTGACTAGGTCACTACAGACTGTTACAGATAACTAGGTCACTACAGACTGTTATAGTTAAATAGGTCACTACAGACTGTAATAGTTAAATTGTCATAACAGACTGTAATAGTTAAATACATCACTACAGACTGTTATAGGTAACTAGGTCACTACAGACTGTTAAAGGTAAGTAGGTCACTACAGACTGTTATAGGTCACCTGTGACAGTCGGTAGTGATCTATTTAACTATTACAGTCTGTTATGACAGAGTTAACTATTACAGTCTGCAGTGACCTATTTCACTATAACAGTATGTAGTGACCTACTTACCTGTAACAGTCTGTAGTGACCTAGTTACCTATAACAGTCTGTAGTGACCTACTTACCTGTAACAGTCAGTAGTGACCTAGTTACCTATAACAGTCTGTAGTGACCTACTTACCTGTAACAGTCAGTAGTGACCTAGTTACCTGTAACAGTCTGTAGTGACCTAGTTACCTGTGACAGTCTGTAGTGATCTATTTAACTATTACAGTCTGTTATGACAGAGTTAACTATTACAGTCTGCAGTGACCTATTTAACTATAACAGTATGTAGTGACTAGGTCACTACAGACTGTTACAGATAACTAGGTCACTACAGACTGTTATAGTTAAATAGGTCACTACAGACTGTAATAGTTAAATTGTCATAACAGACTGTAATAGTTAAATACATCACTACAGACTGTTATAGGTAACTAGGTCACTACAGACTGTTAAAGGTAAGTAGGTCACTACAGACTGTTATAGGTCACCTGTGACAGTCGGTAGTGATCTATTTAACTATTACAGTCTGTTATGACAGAGTTAACTATTACAGTCTGCAGTGACCTATTTCACTATAACAGTATGTAGTGACCTACTTACCTGTAACAGTCTGTAGTGACCTAGTTACCTATAACAGTCTGTAGTGACGTATTTAACTATTACAGTCTGTTATGACAATTTAACTATTACAGTCTGTAGTGACTTATTTAACTATAACAGTCTGTAGTGACCTAGTTACCTGTAACAGTCTGTAGTGACCTAGTTACCTGTAACAGTCTGTAGTGACCTAGTTACCTGTAACAGTGTGTATTGACCTAGTTACCTGTAACAGTCTGTAGTGACCTTGTTACCTGTAACAGTCTGTAGTGACCTAGTTACCTATAACAATCTGTAGTGACCTAGTTACCTATAACAGTCTGTAGTGACCTACTTACCTGTGTGTAATGAATAGTTATCTGTAACTGTCTCTAGTAACCTGTAACTGACTTAATGACCTATTTACCTGTAGCTGTATTTAGTGACCTAGTTATCAGTAACTGTGTGTAGTCACCTAGTAACATGTAGCTGTGTGTATTGACCTAGTTACCTGTAATAGTCAGTATTGACCTAGTTACCTGTAATTGTCTGTAGTGACCTGTTAAAATCTGAAGTGACCTAATTAAATGTAGCTGTATACAATGACCTAGTTACCTGTAACTACCTGTATCTGTTGTTACCTAGTTACCTGTAACTGTATGTAGAGACCTAGTTACCTGTTACAGTCTGTAGTGACCTTGTTACCTGTAATAGTCTGGTTTACCTAGTTACCTGTAGCTGTGTGTAGTGACCTGTAACAGTCTAAAGTGACCTAGTTTAATGTAGCTGTATACAATGACCTTATTATCTGTAACTGTATGTAGTGGCCTAGTTACCAATAACTATCGGTATCTGTTGTTACCTAGTTACCTGTAACTGTGTGTAGTTACCTGTAACAGTCTGTAGTGACCTTGTTATGTGTAACAGTCTGTAGTGACCTGTCATAGTCTGTGGTTACCTGTAACAGTCTGTAGTGACCTAGTTATCTGTAACAGTCTGTAGTGACCTAGTTACCTGTAACAGTCTGTAGTGACCTAGTTACCAGTAACTGTGTGTAATGACCTAGTTACCTGTAACAGTCTGTAGTGACCTACTTACCTGTAACAGTCTGTAGTGACCTACTTACCTGTAACTGTGTGTAATGACCTAGTTACCTGTAACGTCTGTAGTGACCTAGTTACCTGTAACAGTCTGTAGTGACCTAGTTACCTGTAACTGTCTGTAGTTACCTAGTTACCTATAACAGTCTGTAGTGACCTAGTTCCATGTAGTTGTCCTTAGTGAATTAGTTACCTGTGCTATTCCTCCCTGTTCATATTTAAATATATGACTGGTGTCACCAATGATAGTTTCCAAACCTCTTCCTTGGCAATGTGTCATTACTGTGGACAAAAAAAAGGATGATGACTTTCTCTAAGATACTCAAGTGTACAATGCCTTCATATAATGATATGAATATTTTCTTTTAATTAAGGAGACCCATTAACTTCTGTGATATGAGATGTATGGAATTTTACTTTTGATCTCAGAAGACATTGATTATTGTGCCATTACGAACATGGAGAAAATCTTCAATACACCTGACAGTGACAATTGTCTTTCAATGTTACTTACTTGAAATCAGATTTCCCATTGTTCCAGAAGGCACAAATAGGGCTGCCTCCTTACCAAAGAGATTGGCACATCTATTCTGCAATTCTACAGAAAAAGAAAAGGGTAAAATGAATTATGATCCCATCAGTATTAGAAAACAAAGCACTTTATACATAATTCTGATTTAGTTTCTTATTGTATCACATTTTGTATATAACTTCTATTGTAGTTTATAATATTTATACATACATGGAATAACTATAATCTTTCTTTTGCTTCTTAGTTTTTTATTAGAAGCAAATTAAAGGGAAAAGTTGTCACCAGATAGCTAGCAAAGGAAGAACCAAGGCATAACCCCTAGGGGTGAGAGAGTAAAACCTGTCTATAAAGATAATAGGCCTGCAACGATACAATTATCTCACGATACAATGTGTCGCAATACACATTTTTGGCTGAAAAATTCAAGGCCATGAAAGTGAACAACTTTACCAGCTGTTTAATCAAGGTCATATATCATAAACAATAGTGTGGTAATGCTCTATTATGTTTATGCTTTATAAAAAGAACATATTTTCAGTTTGATCAACTCTTTCTTAAATGAAATAAAAATATTTAGACAGTATATCACAATATTAGTAATTCACAATGATTCGGTACGGTACACAGTTATATATCGTGGTACAATAGAAATTGATATATAATTGAATAACAGACTGAATTATATTGGAATTGGCCATTTGGGCGCTAAGAAAGTGGTCTTAATTAAGCAGGTGGTCTTTATAAAAGAGGTGGTCACTAAGGCAGGCTTTACTGTATAACAATAATGATTATACTGATGGTTCAAATACTTGATCATTTACAATAGTCTGTATGTATAAACAAAGACTGCTGTTTACCGTTGACTGTAGGATCCTCTCTGAATACATCGTCCCCTACCTCAGCATTGGCCATGGCTTGCCTCATACCAGGGGGAGGTTTAGTGATAGTGTCACTACGTAAGTCCACAATCCAGTCTCCCTGGCCGTTACGGAGCTCATTTTGACTAGCCATGTGATAACTACGTATACACTGATTTAGTCTCAATGACTGAAGATTTGATGGATGCCTTAACACCTTCCAGCAGCTCCTGGACACCTGGAAAAAATAAACAACATGTGTTCATATAGTCTTTATTAAAAAAACATAGAAAACATATTTTTTAAGTTTTGATTAGTATAAAGTATATGTATATCTATTACATGAAGCAATAGGCCCATAGGGTCTGTAACACTCATTTGGATGACTCTGCAATAGTATATATATATATGTATGTATATTGTTTAAGTCGGGTATCTCAACATATTGGAGTATTTATTTTTTAAATAAATCTCATTCATTTAAACTCAAAAATGGGTAGAAAGACTTGAGTATCACAGCTGCCATGCTTCCTATAAGTATCAAAAAATAATCTTTTAATATTACAGATTGTAAGTTTCAAGAATGAATTCATTTATAGTTGCAAAATGGAAAGGGACTAGATTAGTAAGTCACCCAGTGATTTTCACCACAAATGTGTTTATTAATCTTTGCAACCAGGCAATGCTATACCTAGTTCTGGGATGAGAATAACTTGTGATCTAGTATTCCACATGTTGGTCAGAATCTTGACCTGACACTGACAGTGCATTTTTCATTCCTTGTTTTATTTGGTTCCTGTAATTAAACTTTTGTTTCAAGTATGGTGTCAGTGAGTCAAAGCTACGTTATCAGAAAAGATGGAATCTGAGTCTGTGACTTGGGTTATTGAGAGACAAGGTAGCTCAAACAGGTCCCAAGTTCAAACCCTATCCTTGGCATGCATTTTCTCCTATTAATAGCAAACATGATGCAAAGAAATAACCCCTTCTATCTTCCTCTCTATATACTATGGGTCGAATTAGAGGCTATTAATAGTATGCATGTGTTTGGCTGTCATATGCATTCTAACTCTCAGATACCAAGTGTCATCTACATACTTGAACATTGCATTGTACACTGTTGTATAGGTTGAGCACACTCTCACATATGGAGAATAGTCTTGTATTTGAAAAAAAAAGTCCAGCATTTGAGTTATCATTTAATCACCCAAATTCAGAATTCTGTAAAATGAAAATAGATACCGGGGGTAAAGTTGTTTTAAAAATTTGTATTAACAAGAGATCTAGATCCAAGAGAGATCTTGGCTCTTTGTGCTGGAACAATAAACCGTGGGATGATATATCACCGAATAAACTACTCAGTTCAGTTCATGGTAGTTTTTCTTATATTTTGGTACACCCCCATCAATTTCTGGATTGGGCAAAATTAAGAATTTTTGAGTGGTTAAGAAAAATATGGCGACGCTTTAATACCCAGACTCTATAGAATCATAAGAACCTCCTGCAACTTTCAAATCACACATATGGGGTAAAATTGACAGTGAAAGAGTAAATGTTTTCACTTTTTGACTGATTACTTATTCAATAATTTATATACTGGTAATACATATTGTATCATGGTGGAAGTGTATCGTTGCAGCACTATTTGCTCCCACCAAAGAATGATCTATGTCTGACATTGGAAAGAGGTATCTTTTTTCTGCATTGAAAAAAAACTCAAGATGGCAACCTGTCAGTCATTTTGCTGACTAATTGGTCCCAATATAAAAAAAAACAAAAAAACTAGAGGACTCAGAGGATCCTACATATGCAATTTGAGAAAAATTCCTTCAGTACTTTCTGAACAATATTGATAACAAACTTCAACTATCAAAATCCAAATTGGTGGCTTGTCAGCTATCTTGTTGACCAATCAGTCTCAAAATGCAATATGCACAACTATAGGGTATTCCGTCTTTGCATATTACAGAGTTAGCTCCCTTGCGGGTAGGTATCGATTGTTACGTCATTATTTTGTGAGCGCAATTCACAATGTTTTCTCTGAAACGTATGACATTACGCTCGCAAACACATGACCTCACAATCAATACCTACCCGTTCTGTGATATGCAAATTCGGAATATGTTCTGGGAAACCAACCTACATATGAAATTGGAAAAGGATCCCTTCCGTACTTTCCGAGAAATAGTATGTGATAACGTTAATGGATGGACAGAAGAACGACAAACCATAGACGAAAGGCGATTTGAAAAACCCACCATCTGGTGAGGGGCTAAGAAAGGGAGTCCTTAATATGAATTTAAGGCAATGCCTCAGAAGAGCGCAGCTACTTATAAAAAAATGTAAATATAGTTAGGATTATAACATCAGAATGAGATTAAAATTGTTTTTATTTGTAGTCCGATCATTGATTTTTAGTAAATACTATTCTTCAATATTTAGTTCAATTTCCTTTCGATCTTGTTTCTCTCCAATGCGGAAAACTTGGCAACATGCCATGTATCAAAAAAGCGCGGGGTTATGTGCCGTCATCTTTGGCACCAAGCTTCCTGACGTCACGGCTGACGGTTGACAACACACAGACAGTACTCATTTTGACAATACATTTATTGTGTCGTTCTTATCCTTGTGTAGTTATCTAAAACTACTTACAGTAATTTCAAAGTGTGTCCTGGTGATACGTTTTGCCTACAGAGAAAATTTCAAATCGCGTCGTGCTGATAACGAGAATTAAAACATGGCGGCCTGCATGGAGGCGCGAGACTTTTCCCGCGGGGCACGATTTCAAAGTCCAAGGGGTACTGGAATGTATTGAAATCTATATGCGCACACACGTGTTATGGTTAGTAGAGCTTCGCTCTACGCGGCCTACGGCCGCGTAGAGAGCTGCGCTCTTATAATAAGATTGCTATTTAATTGTCAGATTTAAGACTCTTTATGTTGTTGAACATGAAGTATTGAGTTCTATCTCACTTCACCATTAGTTCGGACCTCTCCGTTAACTACAGGGTATCATCATGGAAATTCAGTACAAATGTAAAATTGATTGAATTTTACCTGTATTCTATTCTTAGACCCATATAAAAAGTACATAATTATGTAGGTCTACATAGAGGTGATTTTTTGTGTGACTTTAACAAATATTTAGAAAATATTTAGGCAATGAAATTTATCTCCATTTGAGAAAAATGACACTATAAAATTGTTTAAAAAAAACTTGATGCGTTTTTATTTCACAGAATTCTGCATGTGATTTGGACAACTACATCAGTAGGCCTACATGAAAACTTTTTAAAATGCAACTGAAATTAACAGTGTTACCTACAACGCAGGTCTATTTCCCCATAAATGTCTTATATCACGTCCCATATAACATGACAGTCATACTCACGCCTGTGAAAAACATTTTGCACTTCTTCTGAACTGCCTTATATATATATATCAACGTAAATATTATCTGTATATTGTAAATATGTTATCACGAAACGACGATGTGTGTGTTAGGGTCATAACCCTACCTAGTTAAAATTTAGGTTAAAATTTAGAGTAACCTCCCCTGTAAATGAGAGGCGATTGTTGATTGGTTGATTTATAATGACATAGCCAATCACAGTAGCTGTACTTAACTTGTACACGAATATTATTTTCATGGCTGTCATTTGGCTAGATGACACCTACTTCAGAAACGATGGGCTTTTGATTAGGATATATTCGTTTAACGTGGACTAACTGTTCGTGATGTTTTCTAGATCGAAAGGATGGCTACCTGGACTACTGTCCAAGCCTAAAAATCCACATTCCTTAGAACATTTGAAGTAAGTAGTAGACCTCCTTGTGAACGTGCGCGTCGTGGTCGCCTGATCATTTTCGATGGTGTGGTTGACATACAAATGTATAACGCTTTGCACTTTCTCTGACCCCGTTTCTGATATATCTTTAATGACTATTTTTGTTCCAGTGATTTCCAATTAACTGCAATGCCATTGGTTTATTTTCTCGTTTTCTCAGTTACTGACATTGCCATTGTGAATTTACCAATTTCTTAAATTTTACTGAAATGTAGAGGCCAATCCCACAAATCAATTTGTAAAAATTACCTGTTATATGCTGGTAACCTGTTCTTATTCTGCATGCAGTAGAAGCTGGTCCAGTTGAAAACAACAGCTGTGCTGCGTTGTAAACAAGTACATGTCTTATCTCGATTATAAAAGGATAATATAATTTTAGGCAAAGCCTATCTGAGAGCGCAGCAGTTAATCTATTCTTTCGTTTGTTGTTTTTAGCTAACCATCATCAGATGGTGGGCTATTCAGATCGCCTTTCGTCCGTGGTCCGTCGTCCGTCCGTCCTTCCGTCCGTTAACAATTCTTGTTACCGCTATTTTTTCAGAAAGTACTAAAGGGATCTTTTTCAAATTTCATATGTAGGCTCCCCTAGGTAGCAAACCAGAGAAGAACAGCCTGGCCACGGTCTATATTTTTATTAAGTGGGGAGCCCCTGTTTTGAGCAATGCATAAACAATTAAAAATCAAATATATTCTGAAATTGGTACATCCAATATGGAGGGTTTGATATAAGTTTCATTTTTTTCAAAAATAAACATAACAAAAATGGGTTAGAGATTACAATTCTGGGCTCCTCCGGAAGTGCGTCTTGACCGGAAATGCTAGCTTTACTTGAAGGAAAATCCATGGCGCGGGTTTAGGCAAAAATATTGAAAAATCCACCTAATCGACCTATGAAATAAATTAGCTTATTTTGCCATTGTGATAGAAGTGCTCAATTTAAGGTAGGTCTTAAGAAAAAAATTGAGTACAATTTTCTGCAATTTTGGGCTAAAAATCATGATATTTTGCAATTTTTCAGGTATTTTTTTGTTGTTACCATGGTATTCACATGCATGAATAAGCACAGAATATGGCCAAATCTGTATCAAAATATCAAATTGTAATTGCAAAAGTTGTACTGATTAATTATATATATACTTTTGTACAGGTATTTTTTACAGTTAAATGACTATATCTATATTTCTAAGGCATGCGCCTTAATTTCACAGATTGTCAAAAACTACTGTTTTCTGCTACCCTAGGGCCCTTGTTGTGCATATTGCATTTTGGGACTGATCGGTCAACAAGATGGCCGCCAGGCGGCCATCTTGGAATTAAATAGTTAAAGTTTGTTACCGCTATTTCCCAAAAAGTACTGAAGGGATCTTTCTCAAATTTCATATGTTGGTTCCCCTAGGACCCTAGTTGTGCATTTTGCATTTTGGGACCGATCGTTCAACAAGATGACCGACAGGCGGCCATCTTGGATTTTGACAATTAAGGTTTGTTAACGCTATATCTCGGAAAGTACTGAAGGGATCTTTCTCAAATTCCATATGTAGGTTCCCCTAGGGCCCTAGTTGTGCATATTGTGTCTTGGGATCAATCGGTCAACAAAATGGCCGCCTGGCAGCCATCTTGGATTTTGATAGTTAAAGTTTCTCAAAATGTGCTGAAGGGATCTCTCTCAAATTTTATATGTAGGCTTTCCTAGGGCCCTAGTTTTGCATATTGCATTTTGTAACTGCTTGGTCAACAAGATGGCTGAACGGCCGCCATCTTGGATTTCATTGTTGAAGTTTGTTACCACTATTTCTTAGAAAGTACTATAGCGATCTGTCTCAAATTTTATATGTAGTGTGTTTGAAAAAGTTTGAAAAGCAGGGAAAAGATCCCTCATTCCATTGTCAGACATAGATCATTCTTTGGTGGGCGCCAAGATCCCTCTGGGATCTCTTGTTTTAAATGTGTAACTAAATAGAAATATGCCAGGTAAATAAAGGATTTCCAACGGCGAAAGAGTAATCTCCCCTGACCCATCAGTCTTATAGCTTTTGGGTGCGCTGAAAAACTGTACTTATAGTACTTATAGAATTATTAATCATTAGAATCATAGCTTTGCTGAATTACTGGCATTGAGTTTATACTTCTACTTTCACTTTCTGCAAAAATACATGACAGCGGCTACAACTTATATCTCGGCGTCATTCTCCGTTGCCAGGCGGAAAATTCCGAAGCAACTGCTCACGTAAAAAAAACTTTTAAGTTAAGATTCAGGACAAAATGTAATTTAAGGTAAGAATAAGTTGGAAGGTTTATCTTTCACTAATGTTTTTATTTTGAATTTTTTCCAAGCGTTGCTTGTTTATAATCACGCGAGAGTGTGATTTTGTAATCACGCGAGAGTGTGACTTTGGATACTGTCTTGCGCGATGCTGGATCTTGTGTTGACTTCCTGTTTTCGGTTTGATAGGATGGATAGAAGAATTAGTCTTGAGTTGTCGAGAGAATAAATCCAACACAATAAAAAAGTTTCCTGACTTCTGTATTCAGCATAGCAAACCAAGTAAATACAAACGTAGCAACACCTAGCACCTCAAAAATCAAACTCCCCGAACTCTCTCTCACTCCTCCTTATATACTCAAACCTGTCGGGCAAACGTATCCTTACGTGACCTTCTGACATAACTTGTGAGGGACACTATAAAGGACCCCCAGAGTGACGAAACCTTCGAATGGTTGTACATCAATTAAGAGGCAATTGATACTCTTCGACTACAGGGCTATAAACCTAAACACTGTCATACAGACACACAGTAGCCACAGATCAAGATAATGAAACATTATCAAGGAATGGTCCAGTGTGTACCCCTACTAAATTTCCAAGGTCAACATGTACATGATTAAGAAGAATACAAATTAATCAAATTTGGTATAAATCTACAAATACAAATATAAAAGTTGTACATTTAAGCATAGAAATTTTCGGGATTCAATGACCTCTGCATAAATTATTAAAATCTGTTAGTTTCCTCCCTTGATTACTGTTTGACAGGTCTAAGATTATTACGGACGTTGTATGATTGTAAAATCTGAATACATATTATTTTATTATACCGTTCTGGCTACTTTTAATAGTTCCTTTATTCGGAACAATGTCACGGGGCTTTTAAACATACCTGTAGTGCAGCAACCCGTAAACAACTTGACGTGAGATAGTACTGCTAAACTATAAACTGAGAATTGTTTTGCAACTTTATTTTCCCAAAAAACTGAAAAATTTGGTAATCTGCATATAGTTAGGTTAATTCATTAATAACCAAGTTATTTATCCAGTATATTAAGCTATTTTGGGCTATATAGAATATACGTATATCTAGATCACCAAGATGTATAGATGATTTTAGATATCAGAGATTCACATTTTTTTTTGTTATTCCAGATACCTTTACAATTTGCTGTTGAAGAACCAAATTGTACATGAACACAATAGAAGTTTATTGGTGGAGACACTGAGGTCCATTTCAGAAATCCTTATCTGGGGTGATCAAAATGACAGCAGTGTGTTTGAGTAAGTCAGCGATAACATCTATAAAGTACATCCTCAGAAACCCAGTGCCAAAAATATATCATTTACTGAAGACCAGGGATTTCCCGGACGTAGGTTTTCTCCCTAAGGACTCCTAAAATAAAATGATGGGAGTCCTTGGGATTCAATGTGGAAGGAATTTAAAATGAAAATTACAGGTCAATTAGTTGAAGTAGAAGCAATAAAATTTTTTTTTTTTTTTCAAAAGCCTATGCAGTTATCACAGTACCAGATATATTATCTGATACAGCATATAAATATTTTTATAAGACCCACAATACATTTTAGCAAAAAGACTCCTATGTTTTTATAGGGGGCTTGCCAACTTAAAACCTAGTAGTCCCTGGGACTCCAAAGTTAAAACGGTAGGAAAATCCCTGACTGACTATTGTTACTGATCAATATTAATGATAGTGTATCACACCTGGGTTACTGAGGAAGAGGATAAGTGAGTGTAAGGCTAAACTAACTAAAATAGTATGTTGAGTTATGTAAAAATAAAACTCAAACTTTTGGCATATGTTTACATCCAAGAATATGTATGTTATTCAGGTGATCTTTGTGATTCTAAAAGTTTTAAATCTTTGAGTTTTCTTGTTTAAGAGATAACTTCTAAAATGCAAACTGTTAGATGAAAAGGTAGCATTATTCCATACCTATGTCAACTAGTACTGTATATAATGGACAATCGGTCGGCTACCTTGAATGCAAATATGGATGTTTTAAAAATTCATCTTTTCTAAGAAATATCCTCTTAGATTACAAATATTAAATTATATTACAGGAATGAATCTTGTATACATTCATCAAATGTACAAAATGTAATGAGGTCATTTTGATATTTGTTTTTCTTCAGCTTTTTCTTGGAAAAGAACATGCTATCGTTCTTCCTGCGATATCTGCGGCAGAAATCAGGAAGATTTATATGTGTACAGCTGCTACAGACACTGAATATTCTGTTTGAAAACATAAGCAACGAAACTTCCTTGTGTAAGGATTTGTCTTAGTATTTTCATAAATGGGTGGCTTATCGCTCATACTCAGATAGCTCAAAGAAACGAAATTTCCATCTGAATTGATAAGAATCTGACATGTCCAGGAAGATATCATTTACAAGTGTCTTTTTACATTGCCCTTTTGATTTACTGTTAACTACTAATATGAAGTCCTGAGTCTTTTACAGTACATATATTTGCGAGGTAATAGAGACTTATATTTATCAAGTCCTAGATCATATATCTATGGTATAGAGATAATATATTTACAATATATAGATATTCTAAGTTACATTATGTATTAAAAGTTTATTTTCTAAGGTGATAAATGCCATGGTTATGCTTGTTAGTCCAAAGTTTAATAATTAAATTCAATATTTACTTTTATTTCACTTTGTTACCATGGATTATTTGATTTAGTATAAAATTATTTTCTTCATTTGAAACAAATTTCTTCTTTTTACAGATTACCTTTTATCAAATAATCACATCAATGCTATCATTGTCCATAGATTTGATTTCTCAGACGAAGAGGTATGTGTGAAAAGTTTATTTTCTATTTATTTATCAATAAATCTCTGAATGCTTGTTTTTATTGCACAAATTTTAGATTAATGCACAAAGATATGTTTGTCAATTTGTAACTTCATATTTATTTATTGAAATTGTTCTGTCATGAAATGTAACAGTATAAATTATTTGTCTGTTTGTTTCAGGTTATGGCTTATTACATATCATTCCTGAAAACCTTATCTTTGAAATTGAATCGTCACACAATTCATTTCTTTTACAATGAGGTAAGTGAGACAGTTGATACAAAATGGATGAAAATCTGTTATCATCTTAATTGTAAAGTTTGTGTCCTGAATAATAATATTTTATAGATACAGTATAACCCTTCTAATTTGAACCTGCATTCCTTGTTGAACTGATAGCATGGTCCCGACCGTGTCCCTACATATTTCATGTAACAAAACCCCGGATAGCTTGAACGTCTATTCTTCGAATACTCCTTATTCCTCGAATAGAAATGTATTCCCATTTCATCAAATACATATTTTTAAACCATATCTTCCTTGAACAGGCGTTTGGCTTTTGACAATTTTTCAAACTCTCTTTTCTATGTAATACATTTTTTTTAAAATTTGATGATGCTATCAAAATCCACTTTCAAAAATTTTCAAAATGATAAAAATCGCGGTAATTAAAAAGTCATTGACATGCATTGTTTGTCATAGTTTCAGACCAGACAATTTGACAGTCGATAAATGATCATGACCAACCTCGGATGAGTCAAATACCCTGTATTCCTTGAACTATTGACCTGGTCTTCTTCTGTTCGAGTTATAGGGGTTTTACTGTATTCTTGAACTATTGATCTGGTCTTCTGTTTGAGTTATAGGGGTTTTACTGTATTCCTTGAACTATTGATCTGGTCCCCTGCAGTTCAAGCTATGGCAGTTTCACTGTACATGTATAATCTATAACAATGTAGTGTTGATAAATCCTAAACATTCCCATATTCTTTATAAATAATAGATAAGATATAATTGGTGTATCAATCAATGTTATATTATTGCTTAAATAGAATGATTAAACGTTAATTTTTACTTCTGTAGCACACCAACGATTTTGCGCTGTATACTGAAGCCATCAAGTTTTTTAATCACTCAGAGACCATGGTTAGGATAGCAGTAAGAACAATAACCTTGAATGTATTCAGAGGTATGTATACTGGGATACGAGTCACACCTACATCATAAAGTAAGGACACTGAGATCATCTAGACATCATAATATAAGGAATATTTGTTAACTCATTCATCTCTTAAAACATATTTAGGCTCTTCTAAATCAAAGACTTGACCAGTCCATTATGGAATTTCAGGGGGAAATGAGTTAATGATACAAATTCATGAGGTCATGTACCATAGTATAATTTGAAACACTGGCAGAGGTTTCCTGTGGGAACTTAAGATTTATTTCTTTATCAAACTTTTCATGTTATAATTCACTATTTCTGTAATAATATGTAAGACAGTAAAAAACCTTATAACATAGTTTTGTTAGAAAAATATTTTCTTTTGAATATTTAAAAAAAATATCAATTGTGCAAATTGATTTTGAGTGAAATTGGTTCATTCTTATAACACTGAAGAATAAAATTATTAGTCATTAACCTTAATGAATGTTTTCATGAATAATTAATGATGTTTTCAGTTCAAGACAATGCCATGTTAAGATATATAAAGGATCGGACAGCAGCTCCGTACTTCTCCAACCTTGTATGGTTTATTGGGATGCACATACTGGATCTGGACAGCTGTGTACGCAATGATGCTGGGTAGGTATAACATACATATAGAATCTTCAATGAGTGATCATTTGATTTTATAAAGCAAGTCTTAGAAGATTTTATTTTTGCTAGCCTTATTTGTAAACATCAGAGTGAGACCATTGTCGGAGACTGACAGGTGATCACATTTTTACACTACACTTACAAATGTATCAAGGTATAGTACGATCACCTGCGATGGAGTCTGACATGCTTTTAAGATGTCAACATTTTCATTGTTGTTTAAATATTTGTAGACATAAATCAGCCATATTAATAAGATGACATATGTCTTATTGTAGGCATCAGAGTCGTAACTGGTTGTCGGACCTGGTTGCTGAGCACTTGGACCATCTTCATTACATGAACGATATCCTGAATATCCAGATTGACTCGCTGAAATGACGTGTTGACAGACCAGCTCCTGAACCGACTACTCATTCCACTTTATGTGTACTCCCTGACCATGAGGAAGAAATATTCCGACAGAAAGGTAACATGCAGATTTGTTAAAAAAATTGTTTAGTGAGCCAAAAGATGAAAGAGGATGAATAAATGCTCAAAGTATATTTATGTATTCATTTTGGTATAAAGCTCCAATTCAAAATTCATTATAAGTATATAGCCATTTATCAGACATTCACCCATGGAATAGAATTATACAAACTGTATATTGGGCAGTAATGACAGAAGTTTGGCTAACCTTCCCACTAGTGTCTGTGGGATATTAATCATGGTACAATTTGTAAGTGTTTTGCATAGCATTATGATAAAAAAGAGATCATTATTATTATAAATTTTGTGTTACAGCGTGAGAGAAAACATGTATCATCTGTGGTGTCCCTGTTCCTGCTATCACAGGTAAATATAAAAAAATAATACATGGTTAACTTAACACATGTTTGGCTTTTAACTAGAAACAGTGGCCAGGTGTTATGGTTTTGATTAAAATGGTTTAATCTGATTCTGTAAACAGTAATTAAATCACATTAAACATTTAATGTATTTATATTTGTCTTTATATTCTGTTTGAATAAATACTGAAGGTCACAATTCTGTTGCTAGTTGTTCATGTCATTAGTAACCTTGACCTTCTCTGTTGCTAGGTTTTCCTGATCATCAGTTATTCACCTTTGGTGAGACAGCTTGCAGAGATCATTTTTCAGGGAGATGTAGATATACTGAGACTTGAGTCATCAGAGGAAATGCCAACAAGTGTGAGTCCAAAGTATTATTAGTGAGCTTATGCGAAACCATGGGGTTTGGCGTCAGTTCGTCCGTAAACAAGCGACTTCTTCTACATAACTGCTGGTCGGTATTTAACAAAATTTGATTGATAGCATCCCTATGGGATACTGACTTAAAATTGTTCAAATGATCGGGCTGACCCTTTGGGATCTGTGAGATGGGGCCAGAAGGGGTTAATTTGGCTATTTCCATATAAACAACTTCTTATTTGAAACTAAGCATGGGATAAAAATCATAGTCTGACCTAATTTGACTTAAATGTAAATTTCCTTTACTGCCACTGTTCTGTGTCAAAATATTCAAATTTTCAACAAAATTTATCAAATATATTCCATGATGAAAAATAAAATGAATGACAAATAAATGTTGTGTTTTGATCGATACATATACAGCGAGTGAGAGCATTCACTGCTCCAGAAGAAACCTTGGAGAAGACTTTTGGCTCCCACGCCGTGCGATCTTTCCTTCACCCCAATGAGGAGCAGAGTCCACGGATACAGGAGGGAAACTCAACATTCTTCACAAAGGAGGCCACACCAAGTTCAACGACAGCCACAGAGGAAGCCTCATCATCGGAAACAGGTTAATATAGTTATCTTTCTTTACCTACTGAATATCTTCACGGCTAGTACCAGGTATATGCCACCTATTTAAATAAAGATTTCATGACACATGACTTTTGGAACCAATGAATTGTTTAACATTGCATCTCTTGGAAAACACAAGTACATGAATAAGTGTGTGATACTATTTTAGAAGTCTACTAATTGATGTTTTCTGATCTTGAACAGAACCAGTAGCCAGCCCAGCAAGTGAAGCTGTGTCCGGAGACAATGATTTGTCTAGTCCAAACCAGAACTCCACAGACGAGGAAAAACTCCTTAGTTCCCTGAGCCGAACACAGCGTATGGAGCTACCATCCTCAGTGTCGATAGAGCAGAGACAAGCTTCATTTTCACTCAATAACAGGTAAACTCAACTGTCTACAATAACCACACCCAAAAGGACAGGACATCGGTGGGATCAAACCATTTTGATGATAATGCTCTATAAGGTTTAGGGTAATAAAAATGTTTGATACCTATAGCCAGCAGGAACAACACAATCATTGTGATGGAGACACAGCAACACTGAGTATAAAAGGGGTGATCTCACAAAAATGTCTGGGATCCCAATCTTATCTGGTATTGGCATGGTGAAGTCCATGTATCTGGTGAATCCAATGGAATTCTCTTCCTCCTCTTTGTTGAAAGATGGACGTCAAGTCTCAATAATCTTACATTTGAGACATATGTCTTCAATATCAGATTATTACAATAGGATGAACTCTAATACTGGTTTACACAATAACAAAGGAAACGTGAAGTTCTTTTAACACGATTAGTATACGATTCTTCAATTTGAGGTTAAGACATAAATTGAAAGGTACATATTTTTTTCAGGCCTTATTTAGAATCCATCTTTAATGCCCTGGAGTGTACAGAGAATGATTACGAGGCTTTGTTTGGTCTTTGTCTGCTATACGCCATGGGACATAATGATGGTAAGTACTGATACAGACAGTACACATACAACACCTTATATGTTAAATAATCAGTTTACTTTATACCAGGATAGTCCGATTCAGTCTAAAATAGACGCTTATCATTTGTAGTCATAAAAAGGCAGAACACTTGCTCTTAGCTGGCACACTGCTCATAATTATATGTATGGCACGCTTCTGTGGCTCTGCATGAGTAACCTTTAAAACCTAGGCCTGCTAATATAGTAATTGGAAACACAATGGTATGTAAGTGTATAGAAGTTGACCTATTAGCACAAAATGAAACATTTGTCCTGATGAAGCCCAATGTTCAGGAGAAACCAGAAGACAAAATTAAAATTATCACGTCCTCAGCTGAATATGCCATGTCATAAATATTGTAAGACACACATGTCATAACACTATTGTGGCGCCACAGGTAAATGATAACATAATAATCAAAATGAGACATTGTCTCGGTAGACGGAAACATCAAATCGCCTAATTTTGCCACCCCAATATAGAAAGGAAATTGAAATATTCCCTTATAACATGATACTGGTATTAAAATTTCAATATATATCAATTTCTGATAACATTTGTTCTTATATACATCAGAAAAGTTTAAGTTCCTCCTGTGTTTATTTTTACTAACTAAGCATTTATTTGATTTGCACCATTCCAATGTAATTATTCATTTCTTTTGTAAATATGACTAAAAGGATGCTTTAGTCCAAATTACATTTAAATTCACATGTTTCCCATAGTGTATCAATATTACCATATGTAAAATGTATTTCCTCATTTCTCCTTTGGCACACTCAGAGGGTACAGTATAACGTGTATATTGTAGATGTTATAATGTATATTATATATATAGTAGATGTGTGTTTGTCCTGTTATTAGTGTTGTCAATAAATTCATTATTATAGGAAGTATACTGTATAGTTGTTACAGGTGTAAAACTTCATGATTTATTGTTTGCAACTTATTCACAATGGTTTATTTTTTGGAATCACCTTAGTAGCATTTATGTGATATGATGTGATATATGTGAAACCATGATTTTGAACATTTTTTTTAAGTTAGAGTTATCTGTGAATTGAGTGGAATTAAAACCCACATGAATATTTAAATAACAACTATACAGTACTGCGGTATTTTATATTAGCACTTGCTACTTTAGTAATAATAAATGCTGTCATGTCAATGTTGTCTGTATCACTGCATCAGTAGCTATGTGATTTATGATTACTTCTAGACTGCAACAAATATTTCATGGTTAATTTCCTGTGATACTGGTTTTTATCAATGTCAATCATTGAAAACTACATAAAAATAGAATAATAACAAATTGAAAAGTAGAAGTTTTTATTTTTCATTTTCAGATAACATTTGATTCTTTGTACTTTTTGCCAAAAAATTGATCCGGATACAAAATGAAAGAAGGTATTTGAATAAAAGCGATACAAGTTAATGAGTTAAATTTAACAAATAATGAATTGTTAGAAAAAAAAAGGTGGGTGGGTCCCTACCTTATATATTTTGAAACAGCTCAAATGATATTGTGACATATTTATAAAGTATTTTTGACGTTTTCAGGCCTACACCAAGGGCTGATGGATAATGTTCTCATGCCTACTGAAAAGTGTGAGGTGAGTTTGAGAGACAATTTTTTAAGAAATCATGGCTCAGAAATCTCAAAAATGTACCTGTAGTTATATATTTAAGTATTAAACTATTTTCCTATGGAATATATGGTCTATATAGATGTCTTACAGTCTTCATAATAAGCGCATTATGAAGTGATTGTCTGTAAAACTGGCACCTGTATAGACCATAGATTCCATAGAAAGATAATAGTTTAATATTTATATTTATATTATTAACTCATTTTGGGGGTATCTGCATAACAAATGTTTAAATTAGATTAGGAAAACCTTTTATCAACATTGATATACTCCACAAGATGGAACAGCCATTTTGATGGTGTTCATTTGACGTTACCGTGTCAACATTAATGACAGTTATACCCCTCATAGACTTCACTTTGGCTTTGTTAGTTTATGTAGTAGAAGCAACAAGTGAATGTAAATACCGGTATAGGTTTAGTTATAACGTTTTTGTTGTACATTAAAGATGTAAAATCTTTGGAATGCTTTCTGAAGATCCAATAAAGAAACAAATTGTTTCATTTTTTCTTAAGAATGGAATGAAAAGATGATTCATCAATTTAATTGACTAAATCTGTAATTTTGATTCCCTCCACAGACCAAGGACCATTACAATGTAGCACTAGTAGAGAGGTTGATAAAGATCATCACCCTAGCCTGTCAGCATGGTAAGTGTGCAAACATTTCTTTTGTCTTTTTGTATTTTCTGTTGTTTATTCTTATTATCTTATGTGTGTCAGATGGTGGTATACTGCCTTAAAAAATTGACAATCTATTTTGTCTACACGGTAAGGATTACTTTCTTGTCCCATGTGTACTTATATTAATACACTCAAATTTTAGGTTTCCAAATTTGCAAAATGAAGAAGATTTATCTTACAGGCACAAAAACATCTGAAAGAAGTTTTAGTGCACACTAAAATTAGCTCTAAAGACCCTAATATTAGAATATGCAATACACCTTTACATCTAACTACAAACATGTGGACTTACAAGAATGATTATTGTATAACCTTGTGTTGTTTTACAGAGAGTAAAGTACGACTATGTACACTAGAATTAGCTATACAACTGCTAAAACAGCTGGTATATACCCCAGACAAATCATACCTTCAGGACCGACACCTCGCCTGTGTGGAAGCTGCCCGCGAGTCTAGTACCCAGCTCCTTAGGAACTTCTATAAGGTAAGGACCTTTACAGACCTGAGAAATCTTTATAACAACTTAGTCACATACCTTGATAACAAAAATAGACCATACTTTTCTAAAGTTCTACTCGTGGACTTTTTTCTTTTCTTGTTTGAATTTCTTAAATAGAAATCTCTTTTTCTGTAGCAAAAGAGGTAATAAAAAAATAACCATTGATGATGTATATCCAGTAATGAAAAAACAATTAAGATAATGCTAGACAAAATGTGTTCAGTATTTATGTACACTATGTATTAATAATAATGATAGCTATGACAGGAAGAATTATATAGGCTTTGCCGTTAATCGATTCTTTGACTTTAACGTCTTGTCAATTTTGTTGAAATGAAATGAGCAGTTGTGAACAAAATATTGTTCCCTTTAAGATGTACTTTTGGAAAGGTTCTTTTTCTTTCAACAAAACAATTTTGCTTTTTTCAGGGTGAAGAAATATTCTTAGATATGTTTGAAGATGAATACCGAGAAATGAAAGTGAGTTATTTCCCTTAGACCAAATATTGCGTGACCAAGAAGACTCCAGTGATATTTAACATGAATTTACTGCCGTTCTATCATAAGATTGCACGATTGTGTTACAGTACTAGTGTATCGACTCAATGTAGTAGATAACATTGCTACATGATACAGGTGAAGTGTTTATGTAACACGCCTTGTGATTGGCTGAGTTGATCTAAAAATAGAAGAGAAAAACGTGTGTGCACATTAAAGCTGTTTAGCCTGCCATTCGTTTTGACTTTTTATGGTGAACAGAACACTTTTTTCCAGTGAAATACGAAATATAAAACAGTTCTTTTTACCAGAAATTTCTCTTTTTTATGTTAGGTCTAATCTCAAACATAACCACTCAGTTCATAATAGCGACTTAGTTCCGAACCAGGAATATCAGACAGGGCATCGATTATAGGTAATTTTGTGAACTCGGATGAATACGACGGATTTTTACGAACCCTTGATTTCATGGATGAAATACGTACTCGGCAACATTGTAATGAGGAGAGTATGGTGGTTGGAAGACAAGATTTAGTCCACGTTGTTCAAGAATATTTGTTAACATTTGTTCACCTGCGACAGAGCAGACACATTTTCATTTACATACAAGTACACACGTTTGCCTCAATAAGTTTCTCTCGAATTTCACGACCATAAATGCTTTGTTTTATTTTCTTCTGATATTCAACGAATTTAACAACTTCTTCTCTGACCTTTGTTGGTGCCTTGATAGGCCGAACACGTGGAAACAGAGAACCATGCTGTTCCTCGTACAAATTTGCGATGTTTCGACAGGTGGATTTACAAACGCCGACCGCTATAGATATATATTTCCATATGACACCCCATTTTTGTACATTTTCACTACACTTTCGCGTACTTTTAGATCGGTTCGTGGCTTTGACATGTCGACATATGATCGGTTGAGGACTGCTTCTAATTTTGGCGCAATTTTAGCGAGAGATTTAAATAGTAGCCTAACGTACAGTACATGTACACATGTGCAAACACACATGTACCGGTAACGTATAATATGCACGTGTTGACAGCTCGGCGATCAACGATTTTTAGTACTGCCACACTTTATTATTCAGTATAAAGTTCAAATTAAGAGTTAAATTAACATTTTAAATATACCTTACCATAATTATGAAACTGAACAGTCATGTTTTAGCAGATACTTTCTTCTTCACCTTCATATTTATTCATTACCAGTATTATGTTTAAATCAATATTATGTATTCTTCTACAGCTAGTATAACCTAATGGTGTGTTATCTCTTTCTATGTTTGATTATTTACAACAGCTATTTCAGGAAACTCGGTCCGTCAAGTTCGTCACATGTACTAGGTGTACCACGGAAAAAACCACCCCGGATCAAAACAGTCATGTATATTTTTACAGCGCGAATTCTATATATCAGCGTTATAATTTTTACGGCGTAATACTTTTATTTTACAAATACTAATTTTTCAGATGTTTATTTATTTGAACATTTGTAATTGTTTCGGCGTACTTACAACGTCCCGAATGCACAAATAGGGGCCATTTTACTCTGGGGTGTTTTCCCGCGGATGTACAATTAGGTTGTGTAACGTTTATTTATATACACACTCAGCAAATCACAATGCGTGTTACATAGACGCTTTATCTGTAACATGTAGCGATGTAATCTACTTCAGTGAGTCGATACACTAGTACTGTAACACAATCGTGCAATCTTATGATAGAACGGCAGTAAAGTAAAATCGCATTTTATCATATATCTGTTTGTTAGGTAATGAATTCTTCATTGTACTTCTTTTATATGTCACTACTGTGGTATAACCCAATATGATTATCTTATGCTGTTTTGAACTGAAATTAGATGTCTTTAGAGCCAACCAGTGAATGTTACTATTTCTATTCTTGTCTTCAGACAGTGACTATTTCTATTTGTGTTCTTGTCTTAAGAACTGACCAGTAAATGTTACTCTTTCTGTTCCTGTTTTCAGACAATAAATGTTACTCTTTCTGTTCTTGTCTTCAGACAATAAATATTACTCTTTCTGTTCTTGTCTTCAGACAATAAATGTTACTATTTCTGTTCTTGCTTTCAAACAATAAATGTTACTATTTCTGTTCTTACTTTCATACAATAAATGTTACTATTTCTGTTCTTGCTTTCAAAAAATAAATGTTACTATTTCTGTTCTTGTCTTCAGACAATAAATGTTACTATTTCTGTTCTTGTCTTCAGACAATAAATGTTACTATTTCTGTTCTTGCTTTCATACAATAAATGTTACTATTTCTGTTCTTGCTTTCAGACAATAAATGTTACTATTTCTGTTCTTGTCTTCAGACAATAAATGTTACTATTTCTGTTCTTGTCTTCAGACAATAAATGTTACTATTTCTGTTCTTGTCTTCAGACAGTGACTATTTCTATTTGTGTTCTTGTCTTAAGAACTGACCAGTAAATGTTACTATTTCTGTTCTTGTTTTCAGACAGTGACTATTTCTATTTGTGTTCTTGTCTTAAGAACTGACCAGTGATTGTTACTATTTCTATTCTTGTCTTCAGACAGTGACTATTTCTATTTGTGTTCTTGTCTTAAGAACTGACCAGTAAATGTTACTATTTCTGTTCTTGTTTTCAGACAATAAATGTTACTATTTCTGTTCTTGCTTTCATACAATAAATGTTACTATTTCTGTTCTTGCTTTCATACAATAAATGTTACTATTTCTGTTCTTGTCTTCAGACAATAAATGTTACTATTTCTGTTCTTGCTTTCATACAATAAATGTTACTATTTCTGTTCTTGTCTTCAGACAATAAATGTTACTATTTCTGTTCCTGTTTTCAGACAACAAATGTTACTATTTCTGTTCTTGTCTTAACAACTTACCAGAATTTTTGTTCTTGTCTTCAGAGCCGGCCAGTAAATGTGGAGTACTTCATGATGGATGCGTCCATTCTGTTACCTCCTACAGGAACACCTCTAACGGGAATAGGCTTCAACAAAAGGCTGCCATGTGGGGAGTTAGAGCGAGCTCGTAGGGTGAGTACACCTTTAGATTTAATTAAACATGTATTCCACCTCTCCCACTCTCAGTTGGTGTGACCTTCTTTCTCCACACATCGTAGACTTGTGGAATGTCCTCCCAGCATCCATTCTTGACTGCAGTTTTGAAGACACCTCTAGATACCAGCTAAAGCCTTTAAAGTTCAGCAGGTGGGATTTCCGTTCTGGCGAACTTTACTACGTGGTGATTGGCACATTATTAAAAGGAACCGATGACAGAATTTTTGTCAGGAACATAGAATAATTACAACAAATTTTTCTTTAAACTTAGCAACAAGTTGTGGAGCTTTAATGGCATAATAAAGACTTAGAACTACAGTCAAACCTCGATGATTCGAACTTCGATGAATCAAATTTCTCGCTGTATCGAACTTTTTGTCTGGTCCCGAATTTCTTCACTATATAACATTACTAACTAACCCATGTATGAATCTAAGTTTTATGAATCGAAGTTCTCGATGTATCGAACTTTTTTCACGGACCATTTGTTATAGAATCATAGGTAAATGACACTCGATGATTCGAATAAAAATTTACCTGTACAGATCAGGTGTTTGCCGATACCCCGTGGCATGCTGTCACACCTAACTGTCTCGCGACGGCCCTTCGCCGGACAATAGGGATTATGACAGCTTGTGTTGCTTGCTTGATATCATCAAGATAATTAATATCACTAATCAGGCCGATACCCGGTGCTTTGTTTTTACAAGCTGCATTACTAAATCATTAGTACGGCAAAGATACAGTTAGTCGTTTTTGATGTTCGCCGCCGCCATTGGTAGCGGTTTGTAGAATTTACGGAACGGTAAATAGCGAGCGACATTATTAGTAACTCATACTCAAAACTGTTACATTGCACAACTTTGGCATAAATACTGGAGCAAATCGATCATTCTAAATCGAAGTATTTTGTAGGTGTTGTAGCGCTTTCGGTTCCTCCTGTTAAGTTTCGTTTTTACAACTTGTCTTCGTTTTTATATTCATTCCGTAATATTAACCATCGCTTAAATAGTCACCAAACGAACACTTGTACATGGGTTAGGCCTAGTACACGTAAGTCTTGTTTATGATATACGTATGTATTGCTAACGATAGCAATACATGTGATTAATTGCATACTTCGTTTTTATTTTGTTTTGCTTGTGGTAAACACAATAATTATAAAGTTTACGGAACGGAGACGACATGTACACAACTACCACAGTTGGTCATGGGGTTAAAAAAAATCGGTCTAATTTCAACCACGAATAATTCGAAGTCTCAATGTTTCGAAGTTTTTCTGACGGCCCCTTGAACTTCGATACATCGAGGTTTGACTGTAGAAGTGTTTATCTATTGAATGAACGTTATCTTATATGTACTTACCATTCTAGGCCTAACATGTTCATGTGTTGTTGTGACCACTACAGTTAAACCTGTCTATAACTACCACTGAAGGGGAGACAGAAAAACGGTCACTATAGACAGGTTGTCTTTATAGACAGGTTGGGGTTTTCGGGCCAACCAGCGAATCAGTAAATAAAACAGAAATATATCAATGCAAAACACACCTGCTTTTGGATAATTACATATTTATTAGCGTGCATTATTTAAAAACTAATTGTGTATATATATTTTCGTGACTTGTGTTCGTTTTATTTTTTAATGTTTGGATGGGGCTCTCAAATGCAAGCAGAAATTTAGATCATAACAAAATCAACTCGTTTTGATACACACTAGTAGATTTTTTCAACTATGAACATAATAAATACCTAATTACGGACTTGACATTGCCTGGAATTATCTGTGCAAGATTAATTTCTGACAATATATGCGTGAAATAATTTGTACAACACTTTCTCGCTGGCAAATCGTATGTAATGTTGCCGTGTTACCAGTTTTGATGGATTAATCTCGGGACATGAAAGATCAATTTGGAGGCGTTTTCTCACAATATATAGCTTCAAAACTAGTAAAATCACAATGCAGGTACACATACTAACTTTCAGTTGCATTTCTAACAAGTTATGAAACCGTATTTGATTGATAAACACAACGAGAATACCCGGGTTACATCGGGCGATAATCCGACTGACTCTATAATCGTGAAGAAATCGAACGTAAATTTATAGACCTAATTTGAAATAGGTTAAGTACAGGCCATTTCTTAGTAGTATTACATTGCTTAATATCGACAATGAATAACGGAACACATTAAATAGCTTGGCATGTTTTATTTTGCCTACCGTATCATCCGAATTATGGCTTCAAAATCACGCTTTACGAGTGATCTTTTCATGCACAAGGCGTTTGCGACCAAACATAATTTCAGTCTTTGATAGGCATAAACGGTCGTTAAAACTTCCATCTTCAAGTTGGCAAACATATTTGTACCTCAAATGTTAAAACTGCAAGATTATAAACCATACAGTCCTGTATAAACAATTCATAGCTTGGACTTCAGTAATGGCTGCCATTTGCTAAGGGAGTTAATTGCCGGAAGTAAGTCAAAGGGACGCTACTACACACACAGTACTCGAAAAGTCAATCTCAGCAACCGGTCGTACTTTGACGGGGCTAAAATGACGGGTCGTTAGCTACATTAGACAGGAGGTCGTTATGCACAGTGCCATTATATAGTAAAAATGCACGGGGAGTCTAAAAACCGGTCGTTATAGACAGGCGGTCGTTAGAGCAGGTTTGACTGTATATGTAAATTGTAACAATGAAATATTGTTCTGTTATGCTGACACATAAGGCCACATGACAAACAGCTGTGTGATGAAATTTGTTTATCATATAATTTGCCCGTCCAGCCATGTTATGAATATCATAAGACACATGTGTAATAACTCTATTAGGACGTCGCATGATTGTCTTGGTAGACGAAAACGTAACATCCAAGCCAGATTTAGCTTGTCTTATATAGAACCAAAATTGAAAATCTTGCCTATATTTTGAATTAATGCTACTTATTTGATAAATAGAATCTTAGCTCATGACTAAGTAAGGTCATCTGTAAAAATGGTAAGTGGGCATATTTCATGGTCACCTCCATTTTGACCAGGTATTTCAGCGGTACAAGCATTCGGCTAGCGTTTGGGGGTCTGGTTTCGAATCCCGGTCTGGCTCCTACATTTTCTCCTCTCCTGGTACATATGTCTGAATTTTGTCAAACATAATGGTTTTAATAGGTTTAATTATATAAAAGCCTTAAAAATTACAGAACCAATATATCCTCTATCTTTAGTATTTCTGCTGGATGTAAAACCAAAAATTTAAAAACTCAATCAGATCCTGTGATTCCATTGTTTTTAAGTATCCTATTTTATCACAATTCATATACCATATAGCCAATTATTTTTGCAGACCAAAATTTTCATAATTTGGACCTTAAACAAGAAAATAAAACTTTAACAGATTGCTATTTGGATTGAAGTGTGTATAAATTCAGTTGATTCTTAAAATCTTGCAGATTAAAATTTGAACTTTAGGCTTTACACTAGCAACAACACAATCTGAGTAGATAACCTTGGAGTAGACATTATAACAGTAAATTCACTCTGAGCTAGTGAAGTGACCTGTACTCTCTACCTCTACAAATCTGACAATAGTGTAAGCAAAAAGGTCTAGTATGTGTTATTTGATACTGTCAGGCAATATTTCATCTGTGATTTGTGGCCAATCCCACTTTGTGGTGGGTTTAATTCAGATGTATGACATTGCTCCATTAGTCATTAAAGCATTGGTTAAGTGTGACAGTAAGTTTTGTGTGGGATAAGATTCTGTGTTAAAGTCCCATTGGTAGGATTGTGTTATAGTGAGAGTTATGAAGAGAGGATGTGTATAGGCATGTTGTAAGTTGCCCAATCCCCATTGTCTTTAAAATCTGACAATAAAATATTCCTAAATGAAATCAGCTATAGATCTATCTATAATGGCTTTGATGAGTGTACACAAAATCATGGTTATAACATTGTAATTTTCAACACATTATTTGTAATAACTGTACAACAAACTTAACCTATGATAAAGTTATTTCTTTGGTCTTAGTGATTCGTTATAACTATGTTTTTTCTGTATTTATACTTAGTGATGATGAAGAAACTAATTGTCTTTTCTATGTTCAAAGATAGACTGTTTATTAATATGTACTCCAATTCAAGAGAATGTTTTAAGTTGATTGACTTTATGATGATCACAATGAATTGTAGAAATATTAGAGGAATAAACAATATTGTATGGCTGAAAAGAACAAGCTTAATACTGCTAAAATGTGAATGATTGGTGAATGTAGATCATGGCATGTTTACCACTGGTCTCTATTAGCTGAACTTTGTCTATCTATCAGTATACCTAGCTATGTTACCCTTTAATTTACTGTTTAGTCTGGGTAAATATTTAAGTTATAGGTGGTACATAGATAAATTTTGGGGGGAAATGGGGTTGTCGTCATCATGCTATATAAAGAAAAGAGGAAAAACAAACAAAAAAAATCTTGAAAGTGAAAACACTTGAGATATGTTTTATCGTGACCCATATTTAGATAACAGATTTCCTAGTGTAGAAGCCTTGATAGTTAGCACATGACCATGTGTTAGTTTTGTCATTCATATTCCGAGTGGTACAAGACTAGGATTTCATGTAAACAAGACAGATATAAACTAGTGCAAATATTTCTTTATCGACAGTAATAACAGTCCAGTTTGGTTTTGTATGAATTTATCAATAGAAAACAGGAAAAATAGAACTATTCTTCATAAGAGTAAATTAAGTTATATTTTTTAAAGGGGAGGTGGGGGGGGGGAAGGTTCATAAGTTTTGTATGTCAAATTCAGCAGTTAAGGTTTTGAACCTTCTTAATAAGTAACTGAATTCTCTAATATTAATATGGGTATATGTATATCTATAAAATCTCTGTTAATATTAATATGGGTATATGTATATCTATAAAATCTCTGTTAATATTAATATGGGTATATGTATATCTATAGAATCTCTGTTAATATTAATATGGGTATATGTATATCTATAGAATCTCTGTTAATATTAATATGGGTATATGTATATCTATAGAATCTCTGTTAATATTAATATGGGTATATGTATATCTATAAAATCTCTGTTAATATTAATATGGGTATATGTATATCTATAGAATCTCTGTTAATATTAATATGGGTATATGTATATCTATAGAATCTCTGTTAATATTAATATGGGTATATGTATATCTATAAAATCTCTGTTAATATTAATATGGGTATATGTATATCTATAGAATCTCTGTTAATATTAATATGGGTATATGTATATCTATAGAATCTCTGTTAATATTAATATGGGTATATGTATATCTATAGAATCTCTGTTAATATTAATATGGGTATATGTATATCTATAGAATCTCTGTTAATATTAATATGGGTATATGTATATCTATAGAATCTCTGTTGATATTAATATTGGTATATGTATATCTATAGAATCTCTGTTGATATTAATATGGGTATATGTATATCTATAGAATCTCTGTAAATACAGATTACTGCTTCACTAATCAATAAACTACATTTTAGATCTCTCAGCTATTTGAATATTTATTGGATAGATAAACAACTCCCGTTCTTTTATATAAATTGTAAATTAAGACATAAAAACAAATTAAGATTAACAGGTAGGAGACACCTGCAAGAGAGTGGCATAAAGTCTCAAAATAGATGTTGGATATACTACAGCACCAATAATGATAACTTTAATGTTTCCTTTGAGCAGCACATTGAAATAAAAAACAAAGCATTAAAACTAAATATAGTCCATTGACTTAAATAAAAGTTATGGTTTTGTGAGCTATTTTTAAAGTATTTTATTGTGACTCAGACAGATGCTTACAACTGAAGCATGTTGTTTCTGTTTGAAATTTGATAACGCAGTGCATCACAAAGTAATAACTTTTATCAGAATATCGATGTTTCAATGTAGTCTATTCAGATATGAGATCCACTGTACATATATAGTGGGTCTGAGTGGCTAACCCTGTTACACTCCCAACAGTTTCTCTATTTATAGCAATGCTATTGCCTAAGCTGTCTAGTTTAACATCCTATTAAAATCCAAGGTCATTTAGGACATGCCACGTTTAGGAGGTGGTAGATAGAATTGCAGAAGTACTCGGGAGAACTACCACCTAACAGATGTCAGTACTTGTCAACTACTCAGACCTGTGATGTAGTGCATGTGGTGTAGAGGCCTTTTGGTAATGTGTATGGGACATCTAAACCAAACAATCACCACGACCCCTCCTTATTAGGATGACTTTCAATAGAGCTCTTGTTATAGGTTTAGAGAACCAATATTCTGTGTGGAAAATGGCCTTTTTTATACATTGATACTACTTGCTATGTCATTATTGCTCTTCGATTACTTCTACATAGAAATCATTTGTTAAGAATAAAAACATGTTGCAGCTATTCTAGTTATACCGTATTCGACCCAATCAGCACAGACTAAATATATATGATACTGTAGGTTTCCTAATTGATTGATTTCTTTTGCAAATTCAAGGTTAGTCAAAGTTTGGTGCTATTAAGTGCCCACTTCTTTGATCCATTTTTAAGTGCCCTCAGTGCTTATTTGGTCGAATATGGTATATAATTTAAATCTATGAAATAATGTGTGAGTGCAACAATAAAAGAATATTCTTTGTACATGATTGCAGTATACCTTAATGGAAAGGGGGAGAAAAAGAACAGAAACTTTAGATATGACAAAGGTGATAGATTGTTTTAGCAGGAACACTTGCATGTGATGTATACAGTGGACCCTTGCATCCTCATCCCAAGCTGTCCAGATTGCAAATTGTTTTAGGTCTGTCAAAAAGTCAGTCCATTTAGTCAATGAAAATTCTGTTGCATTGTATTATAATATTTCTGTCCAGATTGTGAGTTTTCCAGACTACAATGTCAAAATGATTTTGGGACCACTGGAGAGCCTTGTTGAATAAATTCCAGTTCAATCTTTATCAAAATTTCATGAAATAAAATATAAGGTAATTTGAAATCACAGAAATTTTAAATTTGTAGTTTCTAAATAAGTTTCTTCTTAAGTTTTTTTGGGGGAGTTTTTATCATTCAAGATTTGATATCACAAATTTGCACTAAAACCACTAAAATTCCCTGTTTAATCCCATTTGATTTCCTAGGTACTCTAACCTTTTGTTTTGTAAACAGGATGTGACATTTTGTGAACTAGAGCTTCAGTTGACTAATCTCTTTCCCCTGAAAACATCAGGATGTAAAAAAAGGACTTACTTATATGCACAATTATGCAATACATAAATATACAATTTAACAACATTATTCCTAGCAAAAAAATAATAGCAATCACATTAAAATACTTTTATATCTTGTAATTTAATAAATGAACACATCAAGATATTTGTCGGTATATACCCCTGTAAATTCATTAGCTTACTCAATGTTATCTCGAGTAACTTTGCGATTGCACAGATAGCTATATTCCTAGAACAATGCTCTTATGTAACACTCCTCATTCTTTATCAGTAGTTAGTACAGAAGTATGAAGTCAGGCGCAATGATTCAGACTGTTACAAACACAGGACACGACACTTAACATGCTAGCACTGTCAGAATGTCTGAAAATTGTGTCATTGATTTTGTTGAATGTGTTATGGAGATGGTGTGATAAAAATGTTCTAAACAAATTTCATTTATTGTTGTTTTTTTCTAAGTTTGGGAGAGAAATATTCAAATAATTGGCCTGTCAAGTATAAAGATATCTCTATCCTGATGAAAGGTTTTCACTGGTCATTTCTCAAGCCTAAATCTGTCATTTAAGTTTAGATATCCCTATATCTATGTGACAAACCCATTTGGGACACTAATTAATCAAGAAAAGTATGATTGCCAAAAACTTGGATGTGGTTTTTCAGGATTTTACACAGTTTTTGTCTGCTTGTGTGGTTGGATTAACTTAACTGTTATTGTATTTATAGTTAACTCATTCGTACCAGCCTTTGTATCAGTAGAGTTTGAATGTGTCTGAAGGGATGAATGAGTAAGTTCATCCAATTTGTCGTTAGTACCATAGCTTTTCCACTGAATAATCTTAAGAAGGCAATTCACTGTGATTTCTCTTCACCTTTTCACCTTTTTAACATAAATGGTATTTCAGAAGATTGATTGTCATATAAAACCTATTCAGGCATGACGTCATACTTGAAGGTTAACTGGAGTTCGTATCTGTAAGTGCTTAGCTCGTGATGGGATCAGATGTAACACTGATACAGTTAAAGATGTTTCTTAGAACTCCGCTATCTACAAAATACTACCTGTTCTTTGAATTGTTTAAGCTGACAATCTTCATGTACAGGTGTGTTATGATAACAAAAAAAGAAGTGTTTTTCTACCTGTAAGTATTTATCAAGTTTCCATCATCACGTTCAACCAATGTCGTATGAGAAATAAAGAAAATGGCTAGCAGCTGCCTCAAAAGGAAAATCAAAAATATTAAAAAACATAGCTAGGCTTCAAGTGAAATAATTGAAACAAGACATAAACTACATTTTACTTGTTCACCGACACCATGAAAGCTACTATTGACTTTATCTGACACTACTGGTCATAAAAAGATCATACAGATTTAGTCGTGTTTTCATCTTGTTGGCATTATCTGATTTAGCCATTTTGAATAGTCTAGTTGAAATATTTGCAGTATTATATAAATTCTTCCTGCATTAGAGGGTGACAGTGCATAGTGTCATCCTGAGGATATCACTGTCACCCGAGGCGAAGCCGAGGGTGACAATGATATTCCGCGGGGTGACACTAGGCACTGTCACCCTCTAATGCAGGTTGTATTTATTTTATTATACCGGAAGTCTAGAAATAAAACTAGTTTTCAAGTATTTGCAATCTATTGCAACATTTTACTTATATCACCGTCGGCAGTAAAATAACATATCAGCTTCCATACTGTACTTAGTAGTGCTTATTACCATTGCATTGTAAAAATAATACTCACAACAAGCATTCAATGAAATATTCTTGTTGTCTTGTCTCCTGCGTTTGTTGAAATCTTTACGTTTTTGTAAAGCTCAATGAATTTTGGTTTCGTCCTGTCGTCTGTTAACAACATTAGCAACGTCATGAAGACGCTTGTAATCGCATGTCTTCCGTTCACCTAATCACCGAGCGCTTGGACGGTAAGCGAATATTTGTAAACGGAAAGCTCCGAACTTAATTTGAAAAAAAAAAGATATTGATAGACAGACTAATTTGGCAAAACTATTTACTGAATAGCTCCAGATAAATTTCGAAGCATCGCTTCAAAAACAAAGATAGCGTCGGAAAAAGAAACGAGTGCGCATCTTTTTCGAGCGGTTAATATTTTGCACTGTCAAAAATACACTATCACCTGTTGCTAGGGGGTTGCTACGAACGTGTCTATTGTCTCCCATTGTTATAATGCTAACTGCCATGTGATAGTGTAAAATACCAAATATCTCTCGACCAATCAGAATGCAGGATTCTCACTTGAGGTATAATAATTTCTGTTATCACTTTACTGGTAAACACTGGAGAAATAAACCATTCAACAACGCTTTCATATACCATACTTTCTTTTCAAAATTTGGCTTGTTTCTATTTTGGTGAAAAAAACACTGCAATTGAAAAAAAAAATGTGGTAGGAAACCCCTAATAGATCAAAAACAGGAAACCCCTGATTTATCAAAAACAAAAGCATTTTATCAATATGACATTTACCTATAATATTTGTGTGGCAATTTAAGTTTTTATCAAATAGTAGATTTTTTTTTTTTTTGTCACTGCCAAAATTTAAGTTGGATAAAATTGTTTACTGCATAATGCTAGCAAGGTGTGGTTGTTTATCAAGACTCTATATTGGGTTAACTGTGAAATATAAGCCTTATGAAATTTAAAACATGAGCAAAACATAAACACATCATTTATTCAAACATGGTTGTGTGTGAGAAATAAGTCATTTATATCTGAGAGGTTGTTGACAAAGAGACTGGAGATTGGTACTGAAATGTATCATGTGATCCTCAACGGTACAATAGGGTACAGATTATATTTCAGTTCTGCGAAATCATTTTATATAGAGAAAGGTTTTTGTATTTGTACTAGAATTTATACATTTCTTGGTTATATGTAGCTATAGGGTGGTAGTTTTTCTATGGAACTCCAGATTTTGTCAGATACAAATTAATCTTGCATGTTCGTAACAATGTCAGTAAGTATGATGATAATGTTGTATGCATTGTCTGTGTTGATAGAGGGCCACACTGTTGACAGATTTCTGTCATCACTGTTTATCATTATAAGCATATCCAACTCACCATCAGTCATTTTACTGTTTTACAAAGTCATTAAATATAATTATACTAGTTGCTGTTACATACACAGTGGGGAACAACCTGGTTTGCAAATTATTGACATCTGTTTCTGTTATGCAGAATTTACATGAACCTTTAATGGTAAATTCTTTCTAAAACACATGAACCTGTTAAAGTCTCATGATTTAAAGTAATATTTTATTCAGGATTTTTTAAAGCTTTTATTCTATATAATTACGCTCTAATGGACCACCTATGTTAGGATATAACAACTATTTAACATATGATATGTTGATAATTGCAGACCAAATTCTGCTGTCCAACTTTTGCTGTAACAGGTGTCCTCCCATGTAGCTCAGATTAATCTAGCTTTATACAGAATGATAGTGCAGTATGCTATCATTACACACTTTCTGTCTACTGAACTCTGGTCGACCAGATACTTGTTTCTGTGTCTATATTTGTGGGCTGCAGGCTAGGTGTGTTTTTTGGTTGCCCTATATGAATAATATTTCTATGGCTCCCATTCATTTATATGCTAAGTTTGTTGCTTACCAATTAATTACTATGAGCATACATACATTTCAAACTGGGTTTACAGTTATTTATTCATACTTACCATATTAATATCATATTTCATATTTACATAATACATACTAGTATTATCATTGTGGGTTTACTACCACAGAAAGGTGGTTTTTTCTTCTTCTTTTTTTTTAAACTATTTGTAATCTTAGTCACACTAGGTCTGACTTGTGTGCCTTATAGGCCTGTAGTGGAGCAGTTCTCAGAAACAACATATATATAGTTATATTATTTCAGACTATGTCAGATGTCAAGCCTGTCTTTGAAAACATAAATTCTGCTAAAGTAAAAAGAGGATTTGAAGGATTAAGTTCGGCGAATGCTGTCCGCCTGGAGATTTAAGTATTTAAGTGATGTGGTTATCCACTTGTGGTTAATTAACTCTCCTTACTTGTGAAAAGGTTAGACAACTCTACCCTTAATCTGTCATTTGTAAGTAAGTTTTAGTCAGGTACATGTACACTACCAATGAATGCAAAGGTTAGAGAACTCTGTCATGAATATTTCATTTCTAAGTAAGTTTTGAGTGGGACTGAATGTATTTTGTACAAGTCAAATAGAAATCTCTCTGCTCTTAATCTGTCAGTTATCAAGAACTGTGTTAACCCAAGCCTGTCCACTATATAACAAGTATAACTCTATAGGGCCATGCTGGGCTGTTGTTAGGACTGGTGGTATTTATAGAAGTGTTCCAGGAAAAACCAAGGAAACAGAAGCAGAGGTCATTCCCCCTTTATAACTACAGTAGCTGTCCCTGTTATCAGATGATCAACTAATAGGGGGATTTACACCAGTCGTACAAAGTCATGAGTGCAACAGACCTTATTTATTTTGTATACATGTATTGTATATGTGTTTTGTGTAACATACATTGTCATTGCTAAAAAGTCTCTAACAGGCATGGTCATTAAAGAATATCATCAGGGTTATAGGAGGTGGAGGTGGAGAAAAGACTTAATGACCCAGAGAAAACTCTTCAACCTACAGTTAGTGTATAGCAAATTGCACCCACCACGGTTTTGAACATGCAACCCAAATGCTATTGCAGCTCTTTTATTGTTGTAGAGTAAATCGTGCCCAGGGTGCTGAAAAAATTAGAAAAAGAACGGTGTGTATTAGGAAACCAAAATGTAAGCTGTGGAAAAAATAACTTTAAAAAGGTCAGAAAGAAATAAGGAGCATTTTAATATGGAGGTTGCATTATTTATTTAGAGTATGATTTTTGCATCACAGTCCACCAAATGTAAATGATGAAAATGTTATAAACTTGATTTTATTGTAGATGCTTTGTTTATTTGACACTGGTTATGTAAATGCCTCTGTTTATATAAGATATCAGACATTACACTTAGTGTATTAAAGAGGATTACTTCAGGTCAGCGAAGAAATCCCTGATTCCAAGAACCAGATAAATACCACTTCCTCATTGATCTTGACATATCGTATGTTCTAAAGTTCAATTAGTCTACCAAAATCTGTAACCTTAGCCATTGCTTGCGTTACACAGAAGTTCAAAGTTCATTTTTAGAACGATTACCTTTATGCATACCCGTAACATAATTATTTTCAATGGCTAGGTGATGTTTTTGTATGTCGTGCAGAAATTTAAGCAGACTGATATAAGTATTACTTTATTGGCAGTGTCAGTGTTGGTGGCACGGTGGCAGCATTTATACATATATTTCTGTACGATCTCTTTCCATTTCAATATCAGACCTATATAGCTAGCTGACACAGTTTCTCTTTGTAAATAGTGCTTACATTGGAGTGCTTCTTTAGTTTAGGAGTTAAAGGGCTAAAGTCACTATTTCTTGAAATAAATCCATTACAAAATAATGTTGTTAACCTTGTAGGGAGTGCAATGTATGATTATGAGTAAGTAGGGATATAAGCCAAAAACTGTCTATTATATGAAATATTGGACTACTGAAGGTAACATTGGACAGACACAAGTGATGTCTGTAATAGAAAGACAATGGAGGACATCACAACTGTGTTTTAAATCAAATTGAAATTCATCTTTTCTTTTTAGGTTTAATCTTAAAAGACAACCAATGCAATAGTCATTATAAATGAAAAACAAAAATGCTGTCATGAAAGGATGTTTAGTGTGACATAATAATGTGTATTTTGTACCCTGAACCATGATTATTTTGTATCACAATTAGAAATTCTATACACATAGGAATATTCAATTTTCTATTCATGTACACAAGAAATTATGAAACAGGAAACAAGCTATGGTCAGTTAATCATAGTTTCCTTATCGGGTATTCATATTGCACTTTGCTCTTTTCCCTTTGCTAGACTTCGACTTTCATAGAAATACTTCGTGTTACCAGTCGTAAGAAAAATCTTTTATAAACTTACTTAAAAGTTGCAGTGAAAGTAGGCTGAGAGTTCATCAAATGTCAGTGATTATACAAGCTAGCCCTGTCACATCTTACCATAATGGTACTTGTCAGTGATAATTGATAGTATTGTTAGTTTCTAGGAATATTTATGATCAGACGGAAACCAAGTCACATTTCCTGCTGTTCTTGTGTTCAAATCCAATCAGTTTATTGCTGTAATTGTTATTTAGCTGATGATTTAATTTTTGCGAAATGTTTAAAACCACAACACCATAACACTCCACTCAAGGGTATTTCCAAAGTCAAACAGGAAGTTTTCATAGAATTGAATGTCACTTTTTCTCACATTTCTCATCAGTAATTTAGTGTAGTTGATATTTGATTGGCTGATGAATGATTATTACACTTCCTTTGATGGCTTCTTGTAGGTACATTATTCTTACGTAAGATGTCTCTCTGGTTTATGAGAATGGACAAAACCTGACATATTATAGCCTAACATCACCTTATATTGCACCTATTGATATAAATATCAAAGCACCCTCATGTACATGCTCTTTGTGGTTAGATATATCATTATGGCTTCTCAAAACAAATTTTACTTTCTTTCGGATAAGAAGTCTAGCTGTTGATTCAGACCAGCCTAAATGTGTCTTCAGAGGTGAATGAGTTAAAACAACTTGTTTTAGTTATATTATTTCTATTTAAAAAAAAAAAAAAAACTTTACACAGGCTTCATTCTTCTGACTCTTCAAATTCAACTGGGGACATTTCTACCCAAACATTACCTTCCTATAAAAACTTTGATTTTGTTTGTTTGTTGGAGTTTTATAGCCCATCAACAACCAAAGTCTTTTAAGGTCAAACTACAAGTCATACATTAGTTTGAAAGATCCAGATAGAAATCAAATAATGATTGAAAACTTTGAAAAATCCTTCTAAATCAGTTGATATCATAGTATGAAGGATGTGTCAGACCAGATTGAATACTACCCTAAATGATGATGATTATAGCGTTATTTTTAAAAAGTTACACTACTTTATAGTTAGTAGTCTACCTATTTCCCTGGAGGAGAAAAGGGCGAGCATACCCGTGGAAACATGGTATTTTGAATCATAGTAATCCCACATGACACCACTCTTGACCAGTTGTTTCCAGGGGTCAAAATTTTAATAATTTTCACTGAAAAAACTTGAACATTAAATATCAACAGTTTGAAATTTTTGCCGTCTGGCTTTCAGGTTTATATGATTCAAATTTGTGTGATCATATTTTACGTAGCTGCAAAATCGCCAAAATATAAGCCCCATAAAAATAACCAGATGTATGGTATATATTTATATACTGATGTTTGGATTTGACATTCTTTGTAAATTTCTTTTATGTTTGCTTTAATTATATGACATTATTTTTTAAGAAAATATTTTTAAATGTTTCCAGGCTATTGGGGTATTCATCATGGTGCGAGATCTGTCTCTGTGTCTGATGCATGAAGAGGAAAAACAGCTCCCTCTTACTAAAGAAAAAGCTTGTGTGAAGGTGTCCGAAATCCTCGACCTCAGTGAGTATTTTATAAATGGGCAAATGGCTCCCTCTTACTAAAGAAAAAGCTTGTGTGAAGGTGTCCGAAATCCTCGACCTCAGTGAGTATTTTATAAATGGGCGAATGGCTCCCTTTTACTAAAGAAAAAGCTTGTGTGAAGGTGTCCGAAATCCCCAACCTCAGTGAGTATTTTATAAATGGGCAAATGGCTCCCTCTTACTAAGGAGCTCGACCTCAGTGAGTATTTTATAAATGGGCAAATGGCTCCCTCTTACTAAGGAGCTCGACCTCTGAGTATTTTATAAATGGGCAAATGGCTCCCTTTTACTAAAGAAAAAGCTTGTGTGAAGGTGTCCGAAATCCTCGACCTTAGTGAGTATTTTATAAATGGGCAAATGGCTCCCACTTACTAAAGAAAAAGCTTGTGTGAAGGTGTCCGAAATCCCCAACCTCAGTGAGTATTTTATAAATGGGCAAATGGCTCCCTCTTACTAAGGAGCTCGACCTCAGTGAGTATTTTATAAATGGGCAAATGGCTCCCTTTTACTAAAGAAAAAGCTTGTGTGAAGGTGTCCGAAATCCTCGACCTTAGTGAGTATTTTATAAATGGGCAAATGGCTCCCACTTACTAAAGAAAAAGCTTGTGTGAAGGTGTCCGAAATCCCCAACCTCAGTGAGTATTTTATAAATGGGCAAATGGCTCCCTCTTACTAAGGAGCTCGACCTCAGTGCGTATTTTATAAATGGGCAAATGGCTCCCTTTTACTAAAGAAAAAGCTTGTGTGAAGGTGTCCGAAATCCTCGACCTTAGTGAGTATTTTATAAATGGGCAAATGGCTCCCACTTACTAAAGAAAAAGCTTGTGTGAAGGTGTCCGAAATCCCCAACCTCAGTGAGTATTTTATAAATGGGCAAATGGCTCCCTCTTACTAAGGAGCTCGACCTCAGTGAGTATTTTATAAATGGGCAAATGGCTCCCTTTTACTAAAGAAAAAGCTTGTGTGAAGGTGTCCGAAATCCTCGACCTTAGTGAGTATTTTATAAATGGGCAAATGGCTCCCACTTACTAAAGAAAAAGCTTGTGTGAAGGTGTCTGAAATCCTCGACCTCAGTATTTCATGAATGGGCAAATGTCTCCCTCTTATTAAAGAAAAAGCTTGTGTGAGGGTGTCCGAAATCCTCGACCTCAGTGAGTATTTTATAAATGGGCAAATGGCTCCCTCTTACTAAAGAAAAAGCTTGTGTGAAGGTGTCCGAAATCCTCGATCTCAATGAGTATTTTATAAATGGGCAAATGGCTCCCTCTTACTAAAGAAAAAGCTTGTGTGAAGGTGTCCGAAATCCTCGATCTCAATGAGTATTTTATAAATGGGCAAATGGCTCCTTCTTACTAAAGAAAAAGCTTGTGTGAAGGTGTCCAAATCGTGGTCTTAGTGAATTAAGCTTCAGTTCAACCCTGGTAATTGATACTTGAATTTTATAAACCTTTTAATTGGATCTTCAAATTTTATGCTGTTGAATCTTTATATGTATGGCTGCCATGTGTATGTGATTATGTTTCTTCCTATAAATGCTGAAAACAATCTTGTCTAAAGACTTGTAGCTTATCAAATTCTTTGAACTTTTAATAAATCCATTTTTAAGCCTTTTATGTGAGTTTCAGTATAACTTGTTTAGGTATTTGAATTCCAAAATTTCCAGAACATTCTCAGAAATCATGCATTGGTATACTCGTATACCTTAACACTTATTACATATTTGGCACGAGACATGACTTTTCTGGAATATTAGGTGATATATATATACATAGAAGTCTGTCCCCACTCCATTGAGTTTGTTTAAGAATTTTTTGGAATTCTAGTCTATTTATAACGTTCCTTGAAGAGGTAAGTGTGTCATAGTGTATGTATGATTAGGTACTAAATCAGGTGTACCGTCTAATGTTATCACAGACTATAAAGTATTGTTAGCGAGTCTGCCAGACGCTGATTAACCACCACAGGTAATTCATTTACCTGATGTCATACAGGTAACAAGCTAGTTATTAACTGTCATTTTATTATCTCATACCATTTGTTGTCACAAATAGTTTACACAACACAATTTATGTGACTGGCTGTGATAAAAAACAAAACAAAAAAATGTATTCCGTAGAAAAAGACCAGGGCCCAGTACTGCCCCTGTGAGTAAATCTGAATCGTTGTCAGGCCATGTATTGTTAAAACTCTAATAATAAAAACGATGACCTATCTCAAAAAATAATAAAAAGAATTACCTTTCTCCCTTCATTTCCTATAACACCAAATATAACTGATTAATGACTAGACATGGAATTTTTCATCTAGTTTGTTTAGGTCATAGTACTGTATATTAAACTTTTTATGGGATCCAACCATGATTTATGGATTGATTGGTGTATAACGTCCTAATAACAGTCAGGGTCATATAAGAATGTGTCAGGTTTATAGGTGAAAGAAAGCCAGAGTAGCTGGAGAAAACCAGCAACCAGTGTAGAACAATGGTCAGTACCTGGCAATTTACTACCCCACATGGGATTTGAACTCACAACCATGTGATGGATGGCTTGGTGTAATATGTCTGGACGAACTACTGCTGGTACTTAATTATATGGCCACTCCAGCCCCTACCCTGAACTCAAGAGTGTGTATACAGTGTTACTAAAGAATGTCATATCCCATCTCATCCAATAGCAGACTAGTCTAGGTTTGCTTATCCCAATAAAACACTCATATAGTAACTTATTGGTTTTATACCTTGGACTTCCATCCTAGCAGATGGACAATAAAATATCCTTATTACAATTAATTAAATCACCAGTGTCATCCTGGTGCATACAATAAATGTCACAATACTACAGATCAACCTGGAGCTAATCTGATAGATCGTCGTTACATTATATGTCTTCAAAGCCTGCTCAACCTTTTAATGCCATTTACAATAGATTGAAGATAAAGCTTACAAAACATTTCTGATATCAAACTGTTCCCAAGAAATTGTATATAAAGTTGTCACATTAATTGTCACAAAGTTTGCCTGGAATTTCTTTTTATGGAAAGAAACTTCCTGAACTGAAAGTAAAAAAGCTTCAGGACTCGTGATTTAGGTTTAACTACCGTAGAACAAAAATAAAATGGAAATATGTTTTTAAAACAAACAAATTTATAAATGAATTTTGCAAAAGCATGAAAACAAATGTAGAAAAACAATATCAAGTGAAAAATGATCAGGGTGTAGAGAATGAGACTTTTTTGTGATGTTAAGACCATATAAATTTCAAGACAAGAACATATAATTCATGCACTCCATTGTAATTGCATGTAGATAAACCCATTTTCGCTGCTTATTAAAGAAAGCTGTTTTCATTGTAGACAACAGCGACCTGATTGCCTGCACCATAGTCACCAAAGAAAGGTAGGAGTTTTACTTCAGTTTTCTGTGATCATAGTTTTATTGTCTGTTGAGGAAAGTTTTTTGAAATCAGCTGTAGGTGTTGGGGTAACCAAAGCATTATTAACATTACGTACAGGAGTTGAAATGGTATTGGAAAAGAATTTATTTGTTTGACCATATATCTTAATGAAATCCTCACACATACCATACTATTTTGCCTGAAGGTATGATGACTTCTATCATACTTGCCAACTTTATAAATTCCCATTGGGGTAATTTCATGTGTTTAAGCTTTTAACCTCAAGAAAGTCTACTTAGTAACCCTCTATTAAGAAATCAAAGGTTGATTTTGCATATTTTGACCAGTTCTCTCTGATAGTATAGTCAGATTTTCACATTTTGAATATTAAAGAATTTGGACCTGCTAAAATGACATAAAATGGGGATTCAAAATCGTGAGTCTCCCTCCAAAATAGGGAGGGTTCACAAGTATGCTTCCATACATACTAGATTATTTGAGGATCATAATTCTATTTATAGAAACCGTTTTGTAGGTCTGTATGCAGAATACTTTTAGTTAATTAACTCGTGCATATAAAATTATTTGTATTTGCCCATCAGCATATTCCACTTAGCCATCAAAGAAAGCTATTTATGAGGCCCAGCTAAATTGTTAACATTTACCTGGTGTTATTGGGATATGATATGACATCAATCTTAACTTAACACTATCTTATCTTGATGTAACTGTACCTGTGATATTACACTGTGTTACTACACTGAAATTGTGATTAAATCATTGACCCCCTGAAATGGTGTAATAAACTGTTCCTGCTTCAGTTTTGGGAGAATTCAAAAGAGTCTTTAGGGGTGAATGAGTTAACTCCATAGCAACACTACTGTGTGCAAGTACATATTTGGTGAACCTGGTAATGATATATTATGTTAAAAAGATTCTGGGAATTAGTGAAGAGATGAAGAGGCGAATATCACTAGGGTCTAACTGAAAACTGGCGAGGATAATAGCATGGATAATAGCATCAAATTGTTGACGAAAATGAGCACTTGACCCTTAAAAAATTCACGGAATCAATAGAGTTAAGTTCTCAGAATCTGACGTGAATAAATTCATAGAATGCGCCTGAATCTGTCGACATAAAAGTCTATAAATGCATGTATAGAATATAATAAAAGAACATGTTATAAGGAGAGGTTGAAAAGGAAGATGTTCAAGTCAGTTTGATTCTCCATAGATGTATTATAATGTACAAAAATTAGCATGTGAAACCAAATGAATTCTTCTTGAAAATTTTATTTGTACAGTGTATTTTGAAATAGTCAAGCGGATAAAAAAATTTGAGAGAAAGCATTCAATTTAACATTTTGTTTTTAAAAGATGTAGCATTTGTCCATTTCCGTGCAAAATACTGCTACACATGACTACCCTATTACTATAGGTATAAATGTGTTCCTAGTCAAATTCCCATATAAACTGTAATGACTTAACATTGGAACATTTTATACATTGTATACTTAGTCTGTTGACAGCAGTAACAAGGGCAGTCTTTTACACTTGTGAACAGTATAATAAAACTTTACTATTGACAATAGGGATATATATATATATTGACAAACCATATTGAAAAATTGGCAAAAGAGCTATTAGGCCATGGGCTAGGAGGGTCCCACATGCACCCCCCCCCCAAACCTCCGAACCAATATTTTTCTGAACCCTTATGACCCACTGATCACAAATCCAAATGTTAACATTGCATAAGTTGGGATGAACTTCCGGTTATGACGTCATCAAGATGGCCGCCATCTCGAATTTCACTAAAAATTGAAAAATAGTCATAACATTAACATTTTTCAACCGAAGTAGACAAATGAGGTATCAAAATGACCACAATAGAACAACAAATACAAATCAGGACCAAAAAATCCAATATATGTAGTGATTTCTACGCAGGAAATGAAAAAATCGGATTTAAAGCTCAAAAATGGTGATTTTTCAGCAAATTTTTCATATTTTGTTTGACGCAGCAAAAATGTTTCCCAACAACAATCTATTATTTCTAATAAGTTTTTTGACCACTTATCAATCAGTTTAAACAACAACAACAACAAAAACCAATGTTAACATTGTATAGGTTCCGGTTATGACGTCATCAAGATGGCCACCATCTCGAATTTCACTAAAAATGAAGAATAGTCATAACACTGATATTTTTCAACTAAAGTAGACAAATGTGGTATCAAAATGACCACAATAGAACGACAAATACATATCAGGACCAAATAATGCAATATGTGTAGTGATTTGTACGGAAGAAATAAAAAAATAAGCTTTTAAGGTGGTAGTCTCACATTCCCCAAAATTTTCCTGTCGTTCAATATTTTTCATATTTGATTTATGAAGTAAATATGTTGTTATGCATCTTCTGTCAAAGTTTCGAAGAAATTGAACCATCCATTTTTTCTAAATAAATATTCAAATTTGCCATTTTTGAGTAGATTCTGCACATGATAAAACAGCATTAGTCTGTACTAAATCTGCCCTGTAAATGAAAATAATTAACAAAATGTTCTACGATATATATATTGTTTAATTGATGTGATATATATCAATCCTATTTTGAAGAAAATGCTTTACTTCTCGTCATAATTAATTTCTAGTGATCATTTTTGGAGGAAATTAGGTAAAAAAGACGCAAGTAAATTACCTAAAATATTCTCACCAAAATGAAAATAAATCAAAATTGTGAAGTTCAATTTTTATAGAAAAATAACAGACTAAAAAGTGACAAAGTTGCTTTTAATCAGTCAATTTTCAAGAAAATTGAACCACAATTTGTCAAGATAGAGCATTTTTAGCACCAAAAAACCTTCATTTTTCATTGAAAAAGACGGGATTCACAATAGAGTTATCTCCCCTAATATGTATACTTTTTATACAATCACTGCAGAATTTTCTGTTACAATATAGCCTAGATGTCAATACTTTTAGTTTTAAAATCATTAACAATGTTTAATTAATATATATTTACCAGAAAATAGCAATTTAAGATTGATAGGATTATTTGTGTTGTTATTTTTCAAACTAATAAAATAATTTATTCATAAATTCGAACTTCAGAAAAGGGGGTATTAATCAAATCGCGGTCATTCAAATGCTTGAAGAGCTTGGGGCACTGTCATAACTCAAGCGTCTGTATGAAAAAATCATGATCTATCTCCCTTACCACGAGACTACATTCTTAAGCTCAAAAATGGTGATTTTTCAGCAAATTTTTCAAACTTGGCTTGACGCAGCAGAAATGTTTCCCAACAGCAAATTATTACTCGTAATCAGTTATTTAAACTGCTATCAATCAGTAAAACCAAAAATAACAACAAAAACATATATAAATGCAAAAAAAGAATTATTGTTATACCCTCAATTTTGTAGATTAGCAGCGTCTCAAAAATAACACAACACCTACTGATAGCGTAACAAATGTAACCTAAGCTAAGCCTGTGTTTCCGTTAATATCATTAACAGTTCCCAAAGCGTTTGTGTCTTTGAAAATGAGCACATTCATTGTTTATTTCCTATGCATAGCATAAGCAAAATGTCAGATGGTTACTACAATGTCACTAATATGTCTTTCACTGGTTCTCAGTGATAACCATTATCATTGTGCGTGCTTTCTCGCCTCACTGACCTATCCACTGAAGAGACTCGGCATATCTGGTAGCTGGTACATGCAGTCCGAATCAGAGTACTCGAGATATCAGTATCCAATTCGTCGAAAGCCAGATCGACGTCTTCGATGTCGATGAGCTCATGTGACACTGCATTACCAGTGCAGTGTTGTTCTAGCCTTTTATGACCCATCCATGACCAGAGTTCACATCAGGAACAACAGGTTCAGGGATGTGGGATCTCTTTCAGATTCTAACATGCTGTTTCAGACTTCTCCGACATAATGGAAATTACACCAGATGCACATTCTTCCAATGGTGGAATTGGTTCTCTTTAGCACATAACTCCATAATTCGTATGAAGTACTATTCATCAATCTTGTGGACCCTCGTGCAACCATGAATGGCACAGGTGATATCATCGAGGTCATTAATGAGGGCATAAATGTTAAATGTTTTTCATTGGTCTGACTTTCCCCACTCCCTTGAATGTGCTGGTTGTGTCACATCTGGTGTATGCGCAAAGAGACCATTGAAGACTCTCCAGTAAAAAGTTATCTAAAGTGCTTTCCAGACTTGGCAAAGAGTGAAACTTCACTGCAGACCTCATTTATGACCTCAAAGAATCCACCTGTGCCACCTATGGTCACTGAGGTTCACAAGAATGAGGAATTGTGCTTCATACGAATTAAGGAGAACCAACTCAACCCTCCGCAGAATGTTGATCTGGTGTCTTTTCCATCATGCCGGAGAAGTCTGGAACATCATAAACGATATGTGAATCTAGGTGAAACTAGGTTGGAAACAGGAAGAGCTCCCACATCCCTGAAGCCGATGTTTCTGATCTTAACTCTGACCATGGACAGTTGACAAGTTAGAACCACGATGGTAACCCTATAATGTAATGTCACATCAGGTCACCGAGGTCGAAGACGACACTCTGGCGAGAAAGCACGCACAACGAAAATGACTAGCATTAAGAACTAGTGAAAGAAATATGTGACACTGTAGTAACCATCTTATATTTCCTTGCGTTATACACAGGAAATAAACAATGGATGTGCTCATTCTAAAAGACACAATATGTTTCGAAAAGTGTCATGGTATTTACGGAACTTTAATTTGCTACCCTATAGCTATTTGTTAGCGTTTTGCTGTAACAATTCAATTTGAGAGGCTACTAGTCTACAAAATTTCGAACATGAAAATGGATTATTTTGAAGTCCCACTTAGATATTCAGCCAACTTTAAATTCAAATTTGTTAAGATATAAATCGTCAATAGCCAATGTTATATTCAGGAAATTCCAAGACACCAGGAAACTGTAGTGTTAGCGGTTTGGAAAAAATAACAATCATATGCCGCATCCGGTGATGTTTTGTAAACCAAATGATGGTATAACAATTCTCTTTTGCATTTCTATATATTTTTGTTGTTGTTGTTGTTGTTTTAACAGATTGATAAGAGGTCAAATAACTGATTGTGAATAATAATTTGTTGTTGGGAAACAATTTTGCTGCGTCAAGCCAAATATGAAAAAATGCTGAAAAATTACCATTTTTGAGCTTAAAATATTTTTTTTTCATTTCCTGCGTTCAAATCACTACATGTATTGGATTATTTGGTCCTGACATGTATTTTTTGTTCTATTGTGGTCATTTTGATACCTCATTTGTCTTCTTCATTTGAAAAATGTCAATGATATGACTATTTTTCATTTTTCAGTAAAATTCGAGATGGTGGCCATCTTGATGATGTCATAACCGGAACTTATACGATGTTAACATTGGTTTTGGTTGTTTTTGTTGCTTAAACTGATTGACAAGTGGTCAAAAAACTTACAAGAAATAATAGATTGCTGTTGGGAAACATTTTTGCTGCGTCAAACAAAATATGAAAAATTTGCTGAAAAATCACCATTTTTGAGCTTTAAATCCGATTTTTTCATTTCCTGCGTAGAAATCACTACATATATTGGCTTTTTTGGTCCTGATATGTATTTGTTGTTCTATTGTGGTCATTTTGATACCTCATTTGTCTACTTCGGTTGAAAAATGTTAATGTTATGACTATTTTTCAATTTTTAGTGAAATTCGAGATGGCGGCCATCTTGATGACGTCATAACCGGAAGTTCATCCCAACTTATGCAATGTTAACATTTGGATTTGTGATCAGTGGGTCATAAGGGTTCAGAAAAATATTGGTTCGGAGGTTTGGGGGGGGGGTGCATGTGGGACCCTCCTAGCCCATGGCCTATATGTTTAATCATACAGTAAAGCACTAATAAATCTCTGTTGACCCTCTTTGTTATAGGCATAGTTTGTTATACATATATTTAAACAACTTATAGGAACTTTAACTGGGAATGAAGAATACGATGATATAACCATGACTTTGTTGTAGGTGTTCATTATAATCATGATTTATTTATAATTGTAACATATACATGTATTTCTTTGAGATTTACTTTTCGTCCTGTTATTTACTATGATCATGTTCCATCTTGGTAAATATAATGATAAATGATTGAATTGTATTGGTAGGAAACAAGAGCGGCGTTTCCTGGTTATTGATAGTGTCCAGATGATCCTGGTGGAACCGGATACCAAACGTTTAGGCTGGGGCGTGGTCAGATTTGTGGGCTTCCTGCAAGTAAGTTCAATATCTCACATTTCTTTGACCGAACTGACATTACCCTCACCCATAGATATCTCACATTACCCTGACCCCATAGACAATTAACTTACATTACCCAGACCCATAGTTATCTCACATTACCCTGACCCCATAGACAATTAACTTACATTACCCAGACCCATAGATATCTCACATTACCCTGACCCCATAGACAATTAACTTACATTACCCAGACCCATAGTTATCTCACATTACCCTGACCCCATAGACAATTAACTTACACTGCCCTCACCCATAGTTATCTCACATTACCCTGACCCCATAGACAATTAACTTACATTACCCAGACCCATAGATATCTCACATTACCCTGACCCCATAGACAATTAACTTACATTACCCAGACCCATAGATATCTCACATTACCCTGACCCCATAGACAATTAACTTACATTACCCAGACCCATAGTTATCTCACATTACCCTGACCCCATAGACAATTAACTTACACTGCCCTGACCCATAGTTTTCTCTCATATCAGGCTATGTTATATAGAGTTTGCCCATGTAAGATAGTTATGTAAGATAAATCTATCTTACGTGGCATTTCATGCGCACGGATTATTTGTGTTACATGGAGACAACTGTTAAAATATGCCATCTAGGCCTACCTGTTGCACAGGGGCACGTAAATGCTGTTAACATATATAATATTTTGATCATGCGTGCATCGTATCCTATTAGAATATGACGTACATGTATATCTACTAGGCGTAATCATTAATGAATATGTTGCGTGCCCCTGTGTCACGTCATCCGGTTAGGCCTAAGTCCAAAAATGACCGACTATCATGTCCCGTACTGTAGCATGCATGTTTCTGTTAACTTACTGACAACACACACAATCGCTAAATGATTATAGAACTCTGAATGATAGACACAAATTTATGATTTCAAACATGCTGTCGAACATGAAAACCACATATTATAGCTAACGTACGATAGCCTACCATCTGAGCGAGAACAGTCCTCCGCTTCGCTTCTAAACAAGAATCACGTTTAAATACGTACAATCCTGTATCACAACAAAGGTCAGACACTCGTATCGAAATCATGTTCGCTGGATCCCATATGAACAACTGTGAAAAATGTTGATACAACAAAACAAGCTCCAAAATCAAAACATCGTCTGATCATGGTGATCGAGAGCGACTCGGAGTAGCCTTGACCGCCAATATTTGAATGGAATTCCGACGAAAGTCGTGACGTCACGTATGACGCAGTGCTATGACTGAAGTGACAAAACAGTGAAAATTAATGCTACGTTTCTTCAAAATGACAACAATGTTGTAGTTAGAACTGAAATACATGTGCCACACAAAATCAATCTTTTCTCTTTGATTGTTTTTTGTTTTGTACATTGGCGCTATATATTTCGCGGATGTACGCAAACGTGTACCATGTGATCGGGTATAGGAAAAAAGTCGGTCAGGCCACGAAATATTTTTCAGAGAATTATACATTCACCCAGATAAGATACAACAAAAGGATCTTATTTTGTTCGCAAACTTTCAGTTTGCCAAAAACGGGTATGCTTTTCAAGGATATCTTATTGTTTTAGCATAAAATTATGTAATAAAAAATCGGAAAAATGAAGTAAAATGATGGACCGGCAGGTATTTTAACGGAAATTTGGTAATGATATGAGAGAAAAAGACTCTTTCATATTTACACATGGAGGATAGGGGATATTCCACCCGAGGGGTCAGAAAATGTGGTAATACCCGACGCTTGCCCTCGGGTGGAATACCCCTATCCTCCATGTGTACATATGAAAGAGTCTTATAATCTCACATTACCCTGACCCCATAGACAATTAACTTACACTACCCTGACCCATAGATATCTCACATTACCCTGACCCCATAGACAATTACTGACATTACTCTGACCCATAGATATCTCACATTGCCCTGACCCCATAAATATCTCACATTACCCTGACCCCATTGACAATTATATACACTTACACTACCCTGACCCATAGATATCTCACATTACCCTGACCCCATAGACAATTAATTTACACTACCCTGACCCCATAGATATCTCACATTACCCTGACCCCATAGACAATTAAGTGACATTACCCTGACCCATAGATATCTCACATTACCCTGACCCCATAGACAATTAAGTGACATTACCCTGACCCATAGATATCTCACATTACCCTGACCCCATAGACAATTATATTAACTTACACTACCCTGACCCATAGATATCTCACATTACCTTGACCCCATAGACAACTCACATTACCCTGGCCCCATTCATTACCCTGACCCCACGGGCAACTCATATTGCCCTGACCCAGTGAACAACTTATAAATGGTATTTAGCTTTTTCCCTATCCATTGCCCCCATGAACACCTGATATCACTAATAACTAGTAATATATAATAGAATAGCTAGTAAACATCTAAAAGTCAAGGTTATGTTTACCAAACAATGTTAGCTGGACTGTCAGGTATACTCAGGTCTGATACAGATAAAGTAACACATAGTATGGCCTCCGATTACAATTAAATTAAGACAATAGATGTGGGTTTATCTGACCTACAGATACCTTTAACCTTGATAACTATAATCAGTGTGAGTTTGTGTGTTTGGCAGCTCATGTGGTCACTACATCTCATTTAAGCTTGGTGTTACAATATCTGTGTAATAAACCTAATGTTGCGTCTTATTTGTGTGGCATAACGTCATAACTTTTCAAAAAGAAAGAACGTAAATATCACAAGGGCTAATTACACAGTCAATACTTACATTCAAGGGATAACTCTGTAATATTCAAAGACAGAATTGTGCAGACAGACTAATCACAACCTTGATGTTAAACTCCCTTTTGATAAGTTGTGTCCCTTGATTTGCCCTGGTTATGCCCCCTGAAGGACAAATGCTTTATTGGGGCTGACTCATAGCACTATTAACGCCATTGTTAGATATTTTTAGTATGTCGGGTGACATGTTCTTATGATAGATGAAATCACATTTTAACAATGAAGAAATTTCAATTTCTGATCGATTAATTAAATCACATTTTAACAATGAAGAAATTTCAATTTCTTATCGATAAATAAAATCACCTTTAACAATGAAGAAAGAAATTTCAATTTCTGAGCGATAAATTAAATCACATTTTAACAAATAGGAAATTTCAATTTTTGATTGATAAATTAAATCACATTTTATCAACAAAGAAATTTCAATTTCTGATCCATAAATAAAATCACATTTAACAATGAATAAATTTCAATTTCTGATCCATAAATAAAATCACATTTAACAATGAAGAAATTTCAATTTCTGATCGATAAATAAAATCACATTTTAACAATGAAGAAATTTTAATATCAAATTGATAAATTAATCACATTTTAACAATGAAGAAATTTCAATTCCAGATCTAATGATATCTAGTAAAATCAATTTAACATAACTATATGCTGAAAAATTATTAAAGACTGTACTCCACTCTTTATTAGCCTATTTCAAGACATACGCTTTGTACTCTCAATAATAAAAAACAAATTGCTTTATACTTATAAAATAATGAGGTTGATATTACATAGTGAACAATCTGGCCCTGGCGTTAATCTGTTTTCTTTAACTTATAAAATAATGAGGTTGATATTACATAGTGAACAATCTGGCCCTGGCGTTAATCTGTTTTCTTTAACTTATAAAATAATGAGGTTGATATTACATAGTGAACAATCTGGCCCTGGCGTTAATCTGTTTTCTTAACTTTATGCCTTCAGTATTGGTATAAATTATGATAAAGATAATGACGCTTCGTGTGACACCATTCTGTCTGTGTTTCTTAGTAATCTCAAAGAAATCTATTCTCAGAACATTACACAATCAAACAGAATATGAGAATGGCTATTTATCTTATCGTTCTGTTTCTGAGCAGACTTGTGTAATATTTCTGCATATGTCACTTTAGTATCTTATATAAAAGCTTCTGGTTGCAATTATCAGAAATTTCTAGGCCAATAAAATACAGACATTCTCATGTTGAAAGTTGATGAAAGCTAGCTATCATAAATTATTTTTGTCTATTCAAAAATACATCTATCCCTTTCAGAAAAGATTTTGATTCTTTCTATTATGGCTTGTGAAATTAAAAGCAAACTCATAGATATAGCATCAATGCTCATTTCAGACTCTATATATTACTGATAGTTACCCTAGTTTTCATGAATGGTTATATCTTTTACAACTGTGTTTTTTGTAGGCAGAAGACCAATATAGGCAATGCCTGCTGTTTATTATATAACATGAATTTTTAGATTTAAATAGTTTTCCTTAATGCATAAGTGTGACATAATCTAGATATTTAAAAGTCTTAAAATATATTTGACATTCCCTATGTGCATTTTATACAGAAAGCCTATATTTAAAGCTAGCTAGCATTTAGCTCACCAAACTATATATAGACAAGGCATGATGCATTCATTTCACTGCATAATTGTGCAATTCATCATTTTAGTTTTCAGGAAGAAAACAAGGATAACAATTTTGTACTAAATTCAATGCTATTTATTGTCAAATTAGGTCAAATGTGCAAAGAGTATGTCATTTAGCAGATTATGCACTGCAATTTTTTTAATTCAATGCTAAATATAATTTTATACAAAATGTGCAATGTGCATGTTGTTAAGCAGATGATGCACGTAATTTTAATCTATTGTATCAATGATTTCATGAATGTCATTTATTCATGAGCCATTGTTCTTAACAATTTACCTATGTAAGTGACACTGTGACAGGCATGTGATTCATCTGGGTCATTGGGTCACGAGAATTTTAAGTCACATTAGTTCTAGGAATATATAACACTTCTTGGAATCCTGCATAAATTGGCAGGCGGAGGTCCCGGCTAAAGTCTATTGTTGACATTTATAAAGATCAGTTTAGGATGTGCATTCAATTTACAGTCTCACATTTGTTCATTTGGCATGATTTCTGTCCACAGTGTCAACAGTTATTTATTTTCATTGGATATGTTTATGAATTATGCCTTTATAAATATTCTGTAGCCCTTTAGTTACTACAAATGTGATCCATTGATTTCTGTCTTGTGTCTTTGTTCCCTGCTAATACACCGGGGCTAATCGTACAAACCTGGCTACGCTATTAATACTCGTGGAAACGCTTCTTTTACATAAAAAACTGTCGTCTAGGGGAGTGTATGTGATAAATATTTGCTTGGTGTTCAATTCACAGTCAAGAATACAAATATACAAGTTACCCAAAGAACAGTAGAGTTATTCACCAATGCGTAGAAGCAAAATTGATGTTTTATTGTATTATACTTTGTCCTGTATTTCGCGCACAGCAAAGACGGGTATGTCATATCATGGTTGAAAAGTGTTATTTTTGGTATATATTCAAACAGATATATCACTGAACGAGAGATGGAGTTAAAACTGTATTCAGTTCATTAAATTATCACAGATTTCAATGATTAGGTGATTTTTTCTTGTTGAATGTTACGGTTGTAACTACATTTTCTAAATTACGCATGCAAAAACGCTACAAATTGGTAAAGCTGTATGCATATGGAACACTTATAAAATTAATAATACAAAGCAGTGGATATTAGTTCTTGAAATATAATTTCTTCAATCGAAAGTCATTTCCATGACAACAGATATGTATACATAAATATACGTGATATTTTATTTTGTTTTATCGTTCGAATCTAGTTAATCTTTTCTTATGGAAACAGGTCAAGTTCGTTAAATTTTGAGAGTCCCAAGAATTGAACTAACAACGTATGTCCCAGTTAGAGAACCGTTTCAGTTTTTACGAATGAATCTGATGTTTGTCAAATTGAATACGACGATCCATTGCATCGAAACCGGTATATTTGGTACTTTTCGTCTGAGGGTTCCACGTTCTAAGACGCTTATCCGTCATCTTAAATAATGCATGCTTCGTATGTGATTGGTTCAAAAAGTATAAACGAGAATGTTCCCCAAAATTTTTATTTCGCTTTTCACAGATGAAGCGTTGAACTGTTTTCAGATGGCTATAAAATCAGAATAGGTTTGATTACAATACGAAACGTAACTGACTTTATTCTTTATATATTAGGTGGGAAAGGCCTTATAATATAGGCAGGTTTAGCGGACTATAGCTAGGCACATGCTACTGACAACGGGCGAACCAGTCGTCTCACTCCCTTTGTGCTGAGCGCTAAGAGCCTTAATCAGACGTTTCGAAGAAGAAAATAAGTAGAAGAAAGATAGGAATCTAAATTTAGTTGTTCGATCAGGCGATAGGGGCAGCACGTACTATTCTACTGAAAAATGAAGAAATGATTTAGGAACTATAATATGTATCCAATGCCTTTTATGTTGTTCACTATGCTGGTAAGCGTTTTCTCATGCGTAATGTAGAAAATATAGTTATAACAGTAACATTCAACAAGAAAAAGTCACCTTAACATTGAAATCTGCGATAATTTTATGAGCTGAATCCAGTTTTAGCTCTGTTTCTCGTTTAGATATATATTTGTTTGAATATATAACAAAAATCACACTTTTCAACCATGATAGGACATACCTGTCTATACTGTGTGCGAAAAGCATCACTTTTGCTTCTACGCATTGGCCAAACACTCTACTGTTCCGTGGGCAACTTGTATATTTGGAAATCCTGGCCGTGACTTAAACACTGAGCAAATATTTATCCATTACGCTCCCCCAGACAACATTTTTCCAAGTAAGAAAAGTGTTTCCACGAGCGTAAATAGCGTAGCCTGGTTTGTACGATAAACGCCGGTGTAATAAAGCATTGTTTTGTGGATTTCTGTCTGCACTGTACATATTAGCAGGTTAATCTCTGAAGCTATATGTCAATATATCAGCAAGTTAATCACTGAAGCTATATGTCAATATATCAGCAAGTTAATCACTGAATCTATATGTCAATATATCAGCAAGTTAATCACTGAAGCTATATGTCAATATATCAGCAAGTTAATCAATGAAGCTATCTATGAATATATTAGCAAATTAATCAATGAAGCTGTTTACGAATATATTAGCAAATTAATCAATGAAGCTATATATGAATATATTAGCAAATTAATCAATGAAGCTGTTTATGAATATATTAACAAGTAAATCACTGAAGCTATCTATGAATTTATTAGCAAATTAATCACTAAAGCTATCTGTCAATATATAAGCAAGTTCATCAATGAAGCCATCTATGAATTTATTAGCAAGTTAATCACTAAAGCTATATATCAGTATACTAGCAAGTTAATAAATGAAACTATCTTTGAAGATATTAGCAAGTTAATCTCTGAAGCTATTAATGAAGACATTAGCAAGTTAATAACTGAAGCTATATGTCAATATATCAGCAAGTTAATCACTGAATCTATATGTCAATATATCAGCAAGTTAATAACTGAAGCTATATGTCAATATATCAGCAAGTTAATCACTGAATCTATATGTCAATATATCAGCAAGTTAATAACTGAAGCTATATGTCAATATATTAGCAAGTTAATCACTGAGGCTATCTATGAATATATTAGCAAGTTAATCACTGAAGCTATCTATAGATATATTAGCAAGTTAATCACTGAAGCTATATATAGATATATTAGCAAGTTAATCACTGAAGCTATATGTCAATATATGAACTAGTTAATCAATGAAGCTATCTATAGATATATTAGCAAATTAATCACTGAAGCTATCTATAGATATATTAGCAAGTTAATCAATGAAGCTATCTATAGATATATTAGCAAGTTAATCACTGAGGCTATCTATAGATATATTAGCAAGTTAATCACTGAGGCTATCTATAGATATATTAGCAAGTTAATCACTGAAGCTATATGTCAATATATGAACTAGTTAATCAATGAAGCTATCTATGATAATCTGTCCATCACAAAAAGTTGTCTAATATCTGTATTGACTTCCCCTTGTATACCCCTTGCCTATGCTGATCTTTCTAAAATAATTTCATATTGACTTTATATTGTAATGATAATCCCTGTCTGTATTGACTATCTATAGTCTGATCCCTCTTTACCAGTAACATATCTTCTTTATACTGACTCTGTTTGACGTTACCCCAGTCTTTTATGATCTGTGATAGGTTGTCTATAGAATTTCTATATTGAACCCTCTGTCTATAGTAACTTTTTTCTATAGTATTTTTCCTGTCTATAACAGCCCCTGCCTGTGATAATCTCTATAGTAATCTCTCCATAGTTACCCTGTCTATATTGTTCCTGTCTATAACAGCCTCTGCCTGTGATAATCTCTATAACAATCATTCAATACTGACTCTGTCTATATTGTTCCTGTCTATAACAGCCCCTGCCTGTAATAATCTCTATAACAATCATTCCATACTGACCCTGTCTATATTGTTCCTGTCTATATCAACCCCTGCCTGTGATGATCTCTATAGTAATCTCTCCATACTGACCTGTCTATATTGTTCCTGTCTATAACAGCCCTGCCTGTGATGATCTCTATAGTAATCTCTCCATACTGACCCTGTCTATTTTGTTCCTGTCTATAACAACCCCTGCCTGTGATAATCTCTATAACAATCATTCCATACTGACCTGTCTATATTGTTCCTGTCTATAACAGCCCCTGCCTGTTATAATCTCTATAACAATCATTCCATACTGACCTGTCTATATTGTTCCTGTCTATAACAGCCCCTGCCTGTGATAATCTCTATAACAATCATTCCATACTGACCTGTCTATATTGTTCCTGTCTATAACAGCCCCTGCCTGTGATAATCTCTATAACAATCATTCCATACTGACCTGTCTATATTGTTCCTGTCTATAATAGCCCCTGCCTGTTATAATCTCTATAACAATCATTCCATACTGACCCTGTCTATATTGTTCCTGTCTATATCAACCCCTGCCTGTGATGATCTCTATAGTAATCTCTCCATACTGACCTGTCTATATTGTTCCTGTCTATAACAGCCCCTGCCTGTAATAATCTCTATAACAATCATTCCATACTGACCCTGTCTATATTGTTCCTGTCTATATCAACCCCTGCCTGTGATGATCTCTATAGTAATCTCTCCATACTGACCTGTCTATATTGTTCCTGTCTATAACAGCCCTGCCTGTGATGATCTCTATAGTAATCTCTCCATACTGACCCTGTCTATTTTGTTCCTGTCTATAACAACCCCTGCCTGTGATAATCTCTATAACAATCATTCCATACTGACCTGTCTATATTGTTCCTGTCTATAACAGCCCCTGCCTGTTATAATCTCTATAACAATCATTCCATACTGACCTGTCTATATTGTTCCTGTCTATAACAGCCCCTGCCTGTGATAATCTCTATAACAATCATTCCATACTGACCTGTCTATATTGTTCCTGTCTATAACAGCCCCTGCCTGTGATAATCTCTATAACAATCATTCCATACTGACCTGTCTATATTGTTCCTGTCTATAATAGCCCCTGCCTGTTATAATCTCTATAACAATCATTCCATACTGACCCTGTCTATATTGTTCCTGTCTATATCAACCCCTGCCTGTGATGATCTCTATAGTAATCTCTCCATACTGACCTGTCTATATTGTTCCTGTCTATATCAACCCCTGCCTGTGATGATCTCTATAGTAATCTCTCCATACTGACCTGTCTATATTGTTCCTGTCTATAACAGCCCCTGCCTGTGATAATCTCTATAACAATCATTCCATACTGACACTGTCTATATTGTTCCTGTCTATAACAACCCCTGCCTGTGATGATCTCTATAACAATCATTCCATACTGACCTGTCTATATTGTTCCTGTCTATAACAGCCCCTGCCTGTTATAATCTCTATAACAATCATTCCATACTGACCCTGTCTATAACAGCCCTGCCTGTGATGATCTCTATAGTAATCTCTCCATACTGACCCTGTCTATAACAACCCCTGCCTGTGATAATCTCTATAACAATCTCTCCATACTGACCTGTCTATATTAATCCGTCTATAACAACTCCTGCCTGTGATAATCTCTCTATATCACCCACTCCATACTTTCCCTGTCATTATAGATAGAGGCCAATGTCATTACTGACACCTGGCCATGATCTTCCTGTCTCTTGGGACATTAAGAAATTCCTGTTTGGAATCTCAGGATTATATTTGATACCCTGTCAATCTTGTAAAAGTCCTCTAGAAGATCGATCTTTGCGTATACCCGTGTATTTTCATGACTTATAGTCCCAATAACGTTTCTGTAGCAATCTATATATATTGTAGACACCTGTGCTCCAATAAATTACCTTTGTCAATATCCCTCTTGATAACCTGGTATCTGCCGAGTTTATATTTGGCAGGCCCGATTGTACATTTTACAGTTAATTACTAGTTTTGCTGATGAGACATGAAGAGAGAGTTGCTCACCATCCAGCCACATAGTATTTCTTTGGGTACTCAAATCTCCCCTACAATTAGGACATAGTCATACGTCTTGACTGATACTTTACATTGACATGAATAAACGTCATATTGAATAACTATCAGTCATATGGACCGAACCACAGTTGTTTGTAATTCATGGAAACTCAGTCAAAACTACCAAATTACAGTTTATTTTTAGCCCACCATCATCAGATGGCAGCCATCTTTGATTTTGGCAGTTGAAGTTTGTTATCGATATTTCTTGAGAACTACTGAAGGGGCCAGGCGGCCATCTTAGATTTTGATAGTTAAGGTTTGATATCCCCATTTCTCAAAAGGAGCTGAAGGGATCTGTCTCAAATTTAATATGTAGGTTCCCCTAGGGCCCTTGTTGTGCATATTGCATTTTTGGACCAATCGGTGAACATGATGGCCGCCATGCCGCCATCTTGGATTTCGATAGTTAAAGTTTGTTATGGCTATTTCTCAGATAGTACTGAAGGGATCTGTCTCAAATTTCATATGTAGGTTCCCCTAGGGACTAAGTTGTGCATATTGCATTTTGGGACCGATCGGTTAACAAGATGGCCGCCAGGCAGCCATCTTGGATTTTGTTATTCAAAGTTTGTTATCGCTATTTCTCAGAAAGTATTGAAGGGATCTGTCTCAAAATTCATATGTAGGTTCCCCTAGGGCCCTAGTTGTGCATATTGTGATTGGGGACCGATCGGTCAACAAAATTGCTGCCAGGCAGCCATCTTGGATTTTATATTCAAAGTTTGTTATCGCTATTTCTCAGAAAGTATTGAATGGATCTTTCTCAAATTTCACATGTAGGTTCCCCTAGGGCCCTAGTTGTGCATATTGTGATTTGGGACCGATTGATCAACAAGATGGCCGCCAAGGAGTCATCTTGGATTTTGATAGTTGAAGTTTGTTACCACTATTTCTCAAAAGGTACTGAAGCGATCTATCTCAAATTTTATATGTAGTATGTTTTAAAAGTTTGAAAAGTAGAGAAAAGATCCATCTTTCCTTTGTCAGATATAGATCATTCTTTGGTGGGCGCAAAGATACCTCTTGGATCTCTTGTTAACAATGCTTGTTATCACTTTTTCTTAAAAACTGCTGCAGGGATTTTGTTCAAACTTCACATGGAGGGTCCCCTTGGTCCATATTTGTGCCATACAGATTTAGAGGCTGATCAGAAAAACAAATGGCCGCCAGGCAGCCATCTTTGATTTTGGCAGTTGAAGTTTGTTATCGATATTTCTTGAGAACTACTGAAGGGATTTTGTTCAAACTTCACATGGAGGTTATCCTTTGTCCCTAGTTGTGCCATACAGATTTTGAGGCTGATCGGAAAAACAAGATGGCCGCCAGGCAGCCATCTTTGATTTTGGCAGTTGAAGTTTGTTATCGATATTTCTTGAGAACTACTGAAGGGATTTTGTTCAAACTTCACATGGAGGGTACCCTTGGTCCCTAGTTGTGCCATACAGGTTTTGAGGCTGATCGGAAAAAACAAGATGGCCGCCAGGCAGCCATCTTTGATTTTGGCAGTTGAAGTTTGTTATCGATATTTCTTGAGAACTACTGAAGGAATTTTGTTCAAACTTCACATGGAGGTTACCCTTGGTCCCTTTTTGTGCCATACAGATTTTGAGGCTGATCGGAAAAACAAGATGGCCGCCAGGCGGCCATCTTGGATTTTGATAGTTAAGGTTTGATATCCCTATTTCTCAAAAAGTGCTGAAGGGATCTTTCTCAAATTTAATATGTAGGTTCCCCTAGGGCCCTTGTTGTGCATATTGTATTTTTGGACCAATCGGTGAACAAGACGGCTGCCAGACCGCCATCTTGGATTTTGATAGTTAAAGTTTGTTATCGCTATTTCTCAGATAGTACTGAAGGGATCTGTCTCAAATTTCATATATAGGTTCCCCTAGGGACCTAGTTGTGCATATTGCATTTTTGGACCGATTGGTCAACAAGATGGCCGCCAGGCAGCCATCTTGGATTTTGTTATTCAAAGTTTGTTATCGCTATTTCTCAGAAAGTACTGAAGGGATCTGTCTCAAATTTCATATGTAGGTTTTCCTAGGGACCTAGTTGTGCATATTGCATTTTTGGACCGATCGGTCAACAAGATGGCCGCCAGGTAGCCATCTTGGATTTTGTTATTCAAAGTTTGTTATCGCTATTTCTCAGAAAGTACTGAAGGGATCTGTCTCAAACTTAATATGTAGGTTCCCCTAGGGCCCTAGTTGTGCATATTGTGATTTGGGACTGATCGGTCATCAAGATTGCTGCCAGGCAGCCATCTTGGATTTTTATATTCAAAGTTTGTTATCGCTATTTCTCAGAAAGTATTGAATGGATCTTTCTCAAATTTCACATGTAGGTTCCCCTAGGGCCCTAGTTGTGCATATTGTGATTTGGGACCGATTGATCAACAAGATGGCCGCCAAGGAGTCATCTTGGATTTTGATAGTTGAAGTTTGTTTCCGCCATTACTCAAGAGGTACTGAAGCGATCTGTCTTAAATTTTATATGTAGTATGTTTGAAAAAGTTTAAAAAGTAGAGAAAAGATCCATCTTTCCTTTGTCAGATATAGATCATTCTTTGGTGGGCGCCAAGATCCCTCTGGGATCTCTTGTTGTTACCTGCTGTTAGTTTTGTGTCAGTGTTATACTTGAATACTTTGTTACTTTGCTCCTTGTTTGAATTCATTTTCAATTTTCAATTATTTTACTGTCAAAGATAAAGGGATGAGACGTCGGGCATTGCTTATAGGTACAAGCATTTGTTAATAGTAACACACAAAACAATGATAAACAAATGCATTCATCAAGATATATCATAGAAATAACTACAGAAAAAAGTATAGAAAAATAAAACGATATCAACTAATAATGTTCTATAAAACATTTCATGAATACAGTTACATGATACTAACATATAGATGATTTTATAATTATCATCAAAATTGAATTGGTCTATAGGTTATGAATAATTATAACTTGACGCAATGCTTTCTGTTTTCCACAGGATGTAGAAGTTATGGGGGATAAGGATGACAGTCGCTCTCTTCATATCAACATCCACAAACCAGCTACCTCCCAACACACCCGACCAATGTCTCTACTGTCAGCACGATTCCTATTTGATGACCATATACGATGTATGGCCGCCAAACAACGACTGTCCAAGGGTCGCTTAAAGGCTAGACAGTCTAAAATGCTCATGATAGAGAGGCTACTAGATATTCCTTCTGACAGCAGTTCCAGGTCACATACTCCTGTCTCCAAGTCTAAAGCTTATCCAGGTATGTCCATCAACTGCCTTCTGGTCTTAAAAAGCTTCTCCTTGTAAGGTTCCAAAATGTGAAATAAGTTTGGGTTATATGTTGCACTTACTTCTTTAAAACAAAGAGCAGTGTCCCTTATTCCACCCCATTCTTACATAGAACGCCAAAGTCCAGATTGTTGATATATTTTTCTTCCGTTTTAGGGCGTGGACATGCAGTGCGAGTGACATCTGGCCATTCCTCTAGTCCAACACCATCTGAAAACTCCACTGGCTCCCATTCAGTGACAAGTAAGTCTGGCCACAGATTGCTGCCGAATGTTCCAGATGGATCCTCCAGCACTAAGAGTAAGAACTCTGAGCAGACAGGAAAGGATGATGTTGAAGTTGCTGAGGAAGCAACAAGCTTTGCCTACCATTCTTTTAATCAACAGACGGGGGGAGCCTCACCAAGGCGACATTCCCCATCCCCGGTGGAATCACAGGACATACCTCTTGAGGACTTGTCAAGGAAGAAGAAAAGGCATTCCGCTCGTAAATTGTCAGATTCCAAAATAATGACTCTTTCCTCTAGCTCTCATAGTAGGAGTCACTCACACAGTCCAAAGAGGCCAGAGGGGGTCAAACAGAGTCGAGGTCGCTCCACTTCTCTGGCAATAGAAGTTGAAAAACGTGATCGCAGCTCAACACCAGTCAGACGACCACATAGTAAAAGTAGTCCCCCAATCCACGTGTCATCGAAGCAGTCCAAATGCGCTTCATCAACTTCATCTGATGAGGAATCCAGTCGACAAAAAGTGAAGGCAAAGGAAATTGCCCATCAGTCACCTAAAACGTTACGACCAGCTGAGGCACCAGCACTGTCTCTTATTCCCCAGGGAGAGAACGGAGCATGTCTACCTACAAGTAGCACAGACTCTCCAAAGTTGATAGCACCTGTAGAAATGGAGCGGATCCGAAGTGTGAGCGACACCTCCAGTACTAGTAGTGGAAGCAGCAGTCAAATTGACATTGTATTGCAAGATAAAAGTAAAGATGACAAACTGTCGGGAAAGCCTCAATTTGCTTATAATGCACCTAAGGGAGCTGAAGCAGAGGTAAGCAATGCCAGGGTGGAACATACCAGTTTGGCCAGGTCTGGTCAAGAGCATAAAACATCAGACCAGCTCACAAAACTGGCCCAGATCGTACAGGAACACTATAAGTTCTCAGATGAGGATGGAGGTGGGGGACAGCAGAAAACATCGCCTTCCTCATCTAGTACAGAGACAAGTGGGGTATAGAGATCACCTTCTTCATCTTATTCTCAGAGTACAGAGACTAGTGGGGTGTAGAGACCGCCTTCCTAATTTTACTCTCGGAATACAGAGACTAGTAGGGTGTAGAGATCGCCTTCCTCATCTAGTTCTCGGAATACAGAGATTAGTGGGGTATAGAGATCACCTTCCTCATCTAGTTCTCGGAGTACAGAGACCAGTGGGGTATACAGATCGCCTCCTCATCTAGTTCTCGGAATACAGAGACCAATGAGGTATAGAGATCGCCTTCCTCATCTAGTTCTCAGAGTGCAGAAACCAGTGGGGTGTAGAGATCATCTCTTCATCTAGTTCTCGAAATACAGAGACCAGATAGGTGAGAGGCTTCAGAATATGTTCTGTTGTTTGAACATAATTGCCTCTATAATTGTTTGATTCCCCAAAGTTATTAGGCACAGATTAATTTCTCTCAGAAAATTTCTCTCACATAGAAGGATCTAGTGATTTATATGTTTCATCCAGGTTTACTTATGTAGAAGACCAGCTACTTTAATGTGGTTTTAAGGTATTCTAAGATAAGCTAAATTATACAATGTTTTTAATGCATGTATTGGGGTGACATTCATGTTTATCTATGTATTAGTGCTTGGGTAGCTAGACGAGGGTGTTTTAGGTTTATTTCGTGTACCATTAGGGAATTGTACGGTCTGTTCAAACAACAAAATCTGCAAAAAAGTACTGCAGATGATTATGCACTTCTGTTCTGAAATCACCTTTCTGAGTGACATTTGAAGTCAGTTGAATGTCGGTTATCTAGTCTATGATTAAGAAATCATGTTACAACGTGAGTAGGGTGCTGGAAGAAGTAATACAATGTACGTGAGTAGGGTGCTGGAATGAAGTACAAGTGTTGATGATCTTCAACTGTTTCTCAATTAAAACCTTTATTTATTGATCTATAAAACACTTTAAAACTAAATAATGCTGTCTTAGAGATTTACGACTTCTCGGAAGAACGAAGGTAGACTTTACCACCTAATAAATTTCATCTTCAAAAAATACTGATATGAAACAAAGAGCTTGGATGATTGTATTTGTTTTGCGTGAAGATTGTTTATAGATCCAGCATTTGAGTAATTTATATAAACAATCCTATTGATTGATATTTAGTAATGTCAATCTACAACCAGGATTACCGACTCAGGGTATTAGACCATCAGTGGGTTTTAGTCATTATACACTGAGTTTGTAACCATCATGTTGACAGCTATCGGGGTAAGTGAAATAAAGTGTTGTGTCGATACTATGGAAGGTATATCGTGTTATAGAGGATCGAGTATCTAGGTATACTGATATCAGGTCTCTGATAACACCAGTCTCGGGTCAGGGTTTAGTTCGGTACAAACATTAACATAAGGCTCCATTTATCACAGTATGTATTTTACATACTGTATAAATGAATTGTTCGTAGGGTAGAAATCTTCCGATGGTTTAATGGGTGCTATCAATATGAAGCCACATTGAAAATGTTTTATATAATACTGTAAATAAATATTATTTCAACATCTATAATCAGGAATATTTCAACTTACGAAATAGTTTGAAAGTTCGGAAGAAAGTAGCCACGAAATTGTCATGCTGTACATTACTATGGTTATATAATCAAGATTTTGTTTTATGATGTACATACAGATACGTGTTTGTTGTTAGGATATATCCATTGTAAGGAAATAATGTTTTGTGTGTATATATATATATATATATATATATATATATATATATCCAAGTTTTAATGAAGATAAATAATATAGAAATGTATCAATTGATATGTATATGTTTCCCGTACCTATAATATTGACCACATCACTTCGATACCCGAGACAAGCTCTGATTAATTATGTATTCCTCTTTATGCAATGTTGGGCTACATGGTATATGATATATGTTTGGATGGAATGGGTTTGAAATACGACCCCACTTTTCTGTGTATATTGTTTTATTCGTGTTTTGGAGTGGAACGAAATCAAATTTGTTAAAATTGGGAAGATTAAAAACAGCTTTGTTAATTTGTTAAAATTGGGAAGATTAAAAACAGCTTTGTTAATGATAAATTAGTCTGTTGTTACAAAATAATGAATACTGATTTTGTTATGAAGAGTCACAAATCTTTGTTGATATTTAATCATGCATATTGAAGTTCAAATTATTATTTTAACTCCAAGACGATAATGATGAGTATAATGGGAGGTGTTGTTTTGTATAACATGAATGGATTGCATAAATGTTTTGATCTTTCAAATATCTGATCTGATTTGGAAATACTGTTTATTTCGAAACTAAATGAGAAAATGACTATTAAGAAATGTTTTGATCAGAAGTGATGTTTTAACAGAAGTACAGTTTACCAAGACTACATTGTTTTGATTCCTGTCAACAGACCTAGTCTGGGAATTATTCTGTTCAGGGACACTGGTGTTTGTTGGATACGAAGCAGTATTGTGATAGTTGACCCATATGTGCAATATGTAAATAAAAAAGATGATTGTAAAAAGTATCCACTATTTCTGTTCTCATTTTACATTGATTATTAGACGAGGACTTCACACAGATCACACAATCCAATGAGTAATGCATTAGATAATTGGTAGTAGGATGGATGTTATCACACAGGAAGCGAGATACTGGCTACAACAAAACCTCTGATCGGCTGTTGGACCATGCACGGAACAATCCTCAATAAGGCCTGTCTATAAATGGATAGGTCATCTTTCTAAATTAATCATTCTTGATTGAATGGTCAAAAAATGCTGACTTTGCCATAGATCACAACACTTCGGTTCGGTTTTGTTCTCTGTGGACAATCATTTGGACGTTCGCTTTGCTGTTTGCGCTATGGTATTCGCTAGTGAAAACCTTCTAATGAAGACTGGTGGGTGGGACCCCCATATTTCACTTCTTAGATTTAAATTATACTCTGCATCTTTGTCCCGTATTGTATCTCAATTACAAGTCCCCATTCTATACAAAACGAATGTAATTACATGTACGATCTGTGTACCCAATTTTCATTCAGACAGGTAAACCTACAAGTAAAAGTCCGTAGACTGAACTAGAAACCCGCGTTTGGTCATAAACGGGTCTTCAGTGTTATGAAGGATAGATGTTTTTCATGTCTATCGTTTTCTATCCAGACGCTGTAATAGTTCCCTCTTTGTCTAGTTTGGTCTGCGGGATGTCAACTGTTGTACCAATGATTTCCCTTTATCCATCTACGTTAGTAGTTTCGATGGCATTGTCCATTACTATGGCCGCCCTGAATAAAACTGTCACGATGTAAACTTCGAAATGTTGTTCCACGAATTCAACTTACCTTTACCATTTTCCAGTGCGCTTGCGCTCTCCTTTTCAGTCCTAGCCTTTATTTCTATTTCGGCGCTTTTCTCCCGCCTCTGCTGTTTACCAAAGATAAATAAATTTGTCTAGAGGTTGACAATTGACAATTATGAAGTTATCATCTGAGATGCCTGTTAAACTCGTCCCAACAGTGACCATCCTCGGTAACATGCTTTACTGGAAGCCCACTCCATGTCATGCAAGTGATGTTTCTCCTAACGAGACCACTTGTATAGCGACCGGTTTTAAGTTTCATAAAACCCTGGTCAACCATTAAATTCATCAGCGGCTGAAGCATTCCAAATGCAATCCTAATTCTACAGAGAAAAGAAAACATCATACTAAGTAGACTTATGTTTTGTTTTTTTTCCCTCGATTTTTTTTACAAATACTTGAATAAGTGCATAGTACATGTGTATGTAAATAAAGATAATGTCGATATTTCTATTGGCCGGGTTTATTTTTGACGGACAGTATTAATCTTTGTCTTATGGAGCTATCAATCATTTCGAAAATATATACATGTAATACAAAGATGTCAGTAAACAATCTGCTCAATTTCCCCCATCCTAACTTAAGTAAGCAAACCTTCTAAACAAACTAGGATGCCGACAAATAAGCAGACATGCCTGATCCATGATCCCAAGCTGTGGTATATATAAGCTGAAACAAAACGCTCTGGTATTAGAACCATTCTGACCTAGATATTTAGTACTCGTTTCCGTGCGGATAAACTCGTCTACAACATTCCTGGAAACCGAAAGTTTATTCTGATATATTCTGTCGACTCATTGATCAACTAAGTGTCTTATTAAAGTGACCTCTGGATATCGGCCAAGAGGAACATTCTGACGAAGTGTTGAATATTAGGTCACCCGCTGGACAGCTTTTATATACAATATATTAAAATAGTTTTCGCATAGTACAGTTTCATAAACTATATATCACATAATCCGCCCGATATCTAGTGACTTCGCCCGTGCAAATAACCTGGGGCACTGTTGTTGGCTGTGTCGGTAGATAGTCCATTGTGTTGTCATGACAGAACGTTAGGGAAAATGACGACGTCAGGAGACGGTGGGACAAAGGCGGGACAAAATGACGTGACGTCAAAGGACGACAGGACAAAATGACGTGACGTCAAAGGACGGTGGGACAAAATGATGTGACGTCAATGGACGATGGCACAAAATGACATGACGTCAGGAGATGGTGGGACAAAGGCGGGACAAAATGACGGGACGGTGGGACAAAGGCGGGACAAAATGACGTGACGTCAACGGACGGTGGGAAAAAGGCGGGACAAAATGACGGCCTTCGCTGGATTGTGTTAATTTCATATGAGATTTTATGAAACTCTCGAAGTTTTTTTTTGTTGCTCGCCAAGGCTCGCAAAAATGAAAACTCCTTAGGCTCGTTTTATAAAAGCTAACATGAAATGAATTTTTAGATCCAATAATATTGACTTTAATCCTCACTTTTTGGGCTCATATCACGCGGCCATTTCATAAAAGTTACGTCTATTATAAATGAGTGGAATAAACTATATTAATTGTGTAACTTTTTACATTGCTTATCGGTTGTAGTAAAACTAGCAGAGCGCTAGGATCTTTAGAACTTCATATAGGGATTGGATTGCGCTTTTATGTTAACCATGCCTGTATGGAGCAATTCCTCTAAGAATATATTCTATGGGGCGTTAGTTCAATGCTACCATGCAGTTATGGTAAACAAAATCGGCTAGTACTTGCGTATAGTGAACAAGCCTAGCAAGTGTAAATATATATATATATATATCATTACGGTTCCTATGGTAGGTATTGATTGTGACGTCATGTGTTTTTGCGCGCAACGTCATACTTTTCTAAGAAAACGACGTGAATTGCGCTCATCTACCCGCATATAGTTTAGAATACTGTGGTCCTGCGTTATAACTCGGGGATTACCTAACTAAGTTAAAATATTATATTTTGTGGCAGTTAAGTACACAAAGGCTAAGCAGGAGCAATTCGTGTACTTCCAATTGTTGATGGGAATACACCGTGTATTAGTTGGAGCGGATCTCATACGTGGATGAAACATCTGTCATCCACTGAAAACATACACTTCTATGGGACAATTTTTGAGGTTACAAATTGATTACATACAGTATAATTTACTTCACATAAAATAATGCATATTTTGAAATACACGTATGTCTTGCAAATGCATCTGAAATTCCTAGGTGAAGAGGAAAACTATTAAGATTTATATCTTTAGAAATGATTTTTATATATAAACAAGAGGCCCATGGGCCTTAACGGTCACCTTAGTTAGAATATATAATGAAACAAATAATGAAACAAATTAAAGACATATAAACACTATATGCTGGGCCTTGAAGTTGGTCAGTGATTTATAAATTTGACCTTTTTAGACTATGAAGAGTATTTGCTTCCATCAAACCTGTGAACTTAGAGGTATTTTTGAAATTTTAATCAATTTGACCCTGTTTGGTTCTGCCCCTCTGGTCCCCCAGGGGGTCATCGAGGACGGATATGGATGTTAAAATGCTATATCTTCGGCTAATAATTCTAATCAAGTTTGACTAATTTCCTACGAAAATTGGGCAAATAATGTTCACAAATATGTTTTTCCTATATAAACTAAAGTAAACTTGACCCCTCCCCAGGGGGTAACGTGAGACCCCAAGATCATATAATTCACAGTTTTTATAAAACACCTGAAGACCTTTCCATCTATAATTATTTGATTCTACTATATCCAGAATTTTAGAAGATTTTTGAAGTTTTAGCCTATTTGACCCTTTTTTAGCCCCCCCCCCTGCCCCCAGGGGGTCGGCCAGGACCAATGTGGATATGATATTAAAATGCTATCTCAGGCTAATAATTCTAACCAAGTTTGACTCATTTCCTATGAAAATTGAGCAAAAAATGCTCATTAATGTGTTTTTCCTATATAAACTATAGTAAACTTGACCCCCTCCCCAAGGGGAAACAGGAGACCCCAGGGTCATATAATTTACAATTTTTATAAACAAACTTTAAGACCTTTTCATATCTATAAAGTGTATTTGATTATACCATTTCCAGAATTTTAAAAGAATATTTTTGAAGTTTTAGCCTATTTGACCTTTTTTGGCCCCGCCCCTCTGCCCCCAGGGGGTCGGCCTGGACCAATATGGATATGATATTAAAATGCTATCTCAGGCTAATAATTCTAACCAAGTTTGACTCATTTCCTATGAAAATTGAGCAAAAAATGCTCATTAATGTGTTTTTCCTATATAAACTATAGTAAACTTGACCCCTCCCCAGGGGGTAACGTGAGACCCAAAGATCATATAATTCACAGTTTTTATAAAACACCTGAAGACCTTTCCATCTATAATTATTTGATTCTACTATATCCAGAATTTTAGAAGATTTTTGAAGTTTTAGCCTATTTGACCCTTTTTTAGCCCCCCCCCCCCCTGCCCCCAGGGGGTCGGCCAGGACCAATGTGGATATGATATTAAAATGCTATCTCAGGCTAATAATTCTAACCAAGTTTGACTCATTTCCTATGAAAATTGAGCAAAAAATGCTCATTAATGTGTTTTTCCTATATAAACTATAGTAAACTTGACCCCCTCCCCAAGGGGAAACAGGAGACCCCAGGGTCATATAATTTACAATTTTTATAAACAAACTTTAAGACCTTTTCATATCTATAAAGTGTATTTGATTATACCATTTCCAGAATTTTAAAAGAATATTTTTGAAGTTTTAGCCTATTTGACCTTTTTTGGCCCCGCCCCTCTGCCCCCAGGGGGTCGGCCTGGACCAATATGGATATGATATTAAAATGCTATCTCAGGCTAATAATTCTAACCAAGTTTGACTCATTTCCTATGAAAATTGAGCAAAAAATGCTCATTAATGTGTTTTTCCTATATAAACTATAGTAAACTTGACCCCTCCCCAGGGGGTAACGTGAGACCCAAAGATCATATAATTCACAGTTTTTATAAAACACCTGAAGACCTTTCCATCTATAATTATTTTATTCTACTATATCCAGAATTTTAGAAGATTTTTGAAGTTTTAGCCTATTTGACCCTTTTTTAGCCCCTCCCCCTGCCCCCAGGGGGTCGGCCGGGACCAATGTGGATATGATATTAAAATGCTATCTCAGGCTAATAATTCTAACCAAGTTTGACTCATTTCCTATGAAAATTGAGCAAGAAATGCTCATTAATGTGTTTTTCCTATATAAACTATAGTAAACTTGACCCCCTCCCCAAGGGGAAACAGGAGACCCCAGGGTCATATAATTTACAATTTTTATAAACAAACTTTAAGACCTTTTCATATCTATAAAGTGTATTTGATTATACCATTTCCAGAATTTTAAAAGAATATTTTTGAAGTTTTAGCCTATTTGACCTTTTTTGGCCCCGCCCCTCTGCCCAAGGGGGTCGGCCTGGACCAATATGGATATGATATTAAAATGCTATCTCAGGCTAATAATTCTAACCAAGTTTGACTCGTTTCCAATGAAAATTGAGCAAAAAATGCTCATAAATGTGTTTTCCCTATATAAACTATAGTAAACTTGACCCCCTCCCCAAGGGGAAACAGGAGACCCCAGGGTCATATAATTCACAATTTTTGTAAAGGACCTTAAGACCTTTCTATTTATGAAAAGTATTTGTTTCTACCATTTCCAGAATTTCAGAAGAAGATTTTTGAAGTTTTAGCCTATTTGACCCTTTTTTAGCCCCGCCCCTCTGCCCCCAGGGGGTCGGCCAGAACCAATGTGGATATGATATTAAAATGCTATCTCAGGCTAATAATTCTAACCAAGTTTGACTCGTTTCCAATGAAAATTGAGCAAAAAATGCTCATAAATGTGTTTTCCCTATATAAACTATAGTAGACTTGACCCCCTCCCCAGGGGGAAACGTGAGACCCCAGGGTCATATAATTCACAATTTTTGTAAAGGACCTTAAGACCTTTCTATTTATGAAAAGTATTTGATTCTACCATATCCAGAATTTCAGAAGAAGATTTTTGAAGTTTTAGCCTATTTGACCCCTTTTGACCCCGCCTCTAAGGCCCCTGGGGGTCAGTTATAGAAAATTTGTTAATAGGATTAAATGGCCATCTCATACTGATAATTCTGACAACATTTGACTCATTTCCTATTACAAATGACCAAATAATGCGCAAAAATGTGTTTTCTCAATATAAAGTATAGTAAACTTAACCCCCTCCCCAGGAGGAAACTAGAGACCCCAGGGTCATATAATTCACAATTTTTGTAGAGGACCTTAAGACCTTTCTATCTGTGAAGAGTATTTGATTCTACCACATCTGTGAGTAGAGAAGAAGATTTTTGAAATTTTACTCAATTTTACCCCTTTTGGCCCCTCCCACAGCCCCCTGGGGGGTGGGGACCATATAATTCACAATTTTGATTGGCCTTATGCCTTAGAAGGTTTGTGCAAAATTTCATTGAAATTGCTTCAGCAGTTTTGGAGAAGAAGTCGAAAATGTAAATTGTTTACGGACATACGACGGACGACGGACGACGCACGACGCACGACGCACGACGACGGACAAAAGGCGATTAGAATAGGTCACTTGAGACTTCGTCTCAGGTGACCTAAAAAACGGCCAACATATTTTAACGATGCATCAAGCTATCCACAGAGAGAGATTGTAACAGCATTGACCATTACAATAATTAGTATACATCCCGTTAACTAAAATTAAACGGTATTGTTTTAAAAAAATGGATGATCGTCATTGTGACAGATGGAAAGCGTGTATATTAATGTTAAATATTATTATTCAGTTAGTGACTTACGAAATACAAATTGGCAGTCTTGCTGCCTTTTATCAGACAACAATTACAGTAATAAAGGTTTTTGTTGCTATGGAGTTTTTATGCTTTTTTTTATTGTGAAACCGAACCTATTAAATATTTATGGTTATTTACATCTTTGGTTTGATTTGACACTCTATACCTTGATCGCATATTCCGCTTTATACACGAGCTCAAAATGACATTATACATTTTATTTACTCCGAATGTATTGTACATAGGTGACGAACCGAAACTGACGTCACCACATACAGTTATATCATATATGTACACGCCTTTGCATTTTAAAATCTGCCATTGATCAAAAGAAGTCCGACACCTCGAGGACAATACGATTTGCCACTCCTGTTAGGGATATCCTCTGGGTATGAATAGTTTGTATTCAGTCACGTGCAGTTTTATGTGTCATGTTAGTTGTGAAGCCGATCCTATTCCTATATCCTACGTACTTTTTTTTGTACTGCCATACCTGTCGAAACTAAACAAATCAATAAAAGTACATGCCAAATAAGGAAGTTTTTCAATTAATGTGTAAATGCGATAATCCTGTTTTAAAAAAAAAAAAAAAAAAAAAAAACAGCTCATAACTTAATCTTACATCAATTAGAAATTAAATATCCTGCGTATAAGACGCTGACCATTGAATGATTAATTTAGATATAAGTAGAAATTACACCTAGTTTGTACGTTATCTTATCACTGTATAAAGTAGGTCGTAGTGAAGTATACCTCATGTCGTCAACAGCAAAGCATGAGTATCTGATTAATAGTTTCATATCCGAACACGTAAAACATCTATCACAACGTAGGTTTCAATATCAATACTGTTCGAAAGTACTTAACTTAGTCTAGATTTCCACGAATGGCCACCACTAGGAAGTAAGCTAGGAGTCATTCTCTGATTGGTCAAATCTATATCGTCATTGATCAATACCAGTATACAATATAAAAAGTCGTTCTTTTATAATACTAGAAATTTAAAGTTCTCTTATCTTATCACAATGATAATTAAAGCTGGCAGGGTTTTTTTATAATTACACACGAGAATTCCGCGAAAAATGTTAATTTTTATACCGGCGTAAGCATTGCTAAAATCTATCTTATCGTCTTGTGGATATCTCCATTGATTGAATTGACTGACTGAATACACGTGTATATCTCCACAACTATCTTTTATCAGAATCAGGTTTGAATATTTTATGTTATCAGAGTAAGGAAACCAATGCGAGCATATAAAAAGTTTATATAATTTAATTATGTACACATAATTATATTAAGTAATTATGTTTAGTCGATGGAGATTGAAAAGTACAATTTCTGTACAACACACGTCTGAAACGTTCGAGTTTATGTATATATACTCAATTAAATTCCAATTTTGAATTCAACAATGTCGAAAATTCAATAGCATCAATTGGAAACACGTAAATTCCAGCCTGAAACACAACTAAACATTATGAAGCACTTAAACTAAAACCAGTCGTCCTATAGGGTCTACATGATGGTTTTAACGTACTAGTAAACATATGTTAATAGAATCTTTTTTCTAATACATTGTATGTTTCAAAAAAAAAAAAAAAAAAAAATCCACAAAAGCCTTACGTGAGCCGAGCCGATAACGGCGTCAGCATAAAGAACAAATGATACACGAAATCAAAACCAGAGTAATTTTCTACTTTTATTAAACAATAATTTAACGAGTTGTGTACAACTAAATGCATGTTTCGGTATCTAAAGAAATACACATTCCCGATATGAGAATCGTTAAGATGTAGGGACTAAGTCACATTCAATTGTATACATGTATCTGGCAGTTAAGTAGCACCAATCTCGGAGCCCAAACTATACAGCCAAAAAATGGACAGATTCAATAATATGTAGTGTACAACTACAAAACCTTTCGAAAAAGACCTTTTTAAAGTTTTAAAAGTTGTGATGTAAAAACTACACAACCTTTCGAAAAAGACCTTTTTAAAGTTTTGAAAGTTGTGATGCACCACTAGGATCCTACATCATACCGGCTCCATTGTCTAAATGTTCGAATCAGTTTATCATGTTTATGACTAGCCGAAACACAGAGTTTATAACGTGGCAGTTCACATGATATTTGGGACACTGATTGTCTAGATTGTTTACCGAGGTAGATAGCAAGAATATAAAATAAATAAGTAAAACAAAGTTATATATATATATATAAATCCCTGTCATGGAAATCACATTTGTTAGTCACAAATTCATTCATTCACCTCGAAACTCTTTCCATGTCCTATTCGGTATTTGCTGCTTTCCAGCCGAACAATCCATCTTGTAGTCAGGGTAACTGATTTGTTCCCATGGTAACCATTGCACGTCTACTGCTGACTTGAAACTGAAGAACGGCCATGGTAACTATCACACAGAAACTACAGTCCTTGTTAGCCAGCAAGGAAACCCGTTCATTGTAGATATTTGTTCTTTGTTTTCCATACCCCTCATCACTGATCAGTTCAGATAAGGATAACTTTTAAGAAATGTTCGTAATCCATTAGGAAGCATCACCAGTTTGTCTACCTGACGATTGTGGAAGGAGTAGTCATGTTCGACACTGTTTGGCAGACTACGATTCACTGTTTGTCGACACAAATGTTGTAGTGATGGTACTATTTTCACTCTCGGCTTAGTCAACAGAACTGGCATGTCTTTCTTTCCAGAACTTTCTAAAAACCTATTGACATTCTTTCGTTTAGAGTCCCCTTTACTCGCCCTCACATAGTGATCAACAAGGGCCACTGTGGAGTCAAATTTTGGCAAATGATTTTTTAATTTTTCTAGACAGTCAAGTTGAAATTTCCCTTTGGTATACGTTATTCGAATACTGGTAGCACCTCTGGGAGTTTTGATACTTAGTGAATATAGGAATCTGGGATCTACACTATCCCGTAGGATAAACGTTCCCACCTCGCTTTTACGTAACATATCTTTAGCCATTTCGCTGGTAGTATTGGCATAATACCAGCCACATCCACATATATTGTTTAAATTTTCTTCCTGTATTCGAAAGTCTCGTTCACAGTAATATATTATCCTCTCCGGTGGTGTCGGCAAACTGACCGCTGTATCCTCACATTGTTTCACAGTAGGCTTATCCTTCGGTTTGTCTAACAGCCATGGCCGGTGTAGGGGAGGGGGCACAGAGTCGCCAGCCATATGAACTTCTGAATCACAGAGTCGGTTGAGGAGTTGAAAGTCGACTGGACTCATTAATAATAGATCGGTTGTTTAGATATCTTCTGTTCTTTCCCCGAGTTTCTTCTAGATCTTCTTGTATGTGAATTTGACATGTATTATGTTCACGTCCGAATCTGTTTTATAACTAACACGGTCTCCGAGCTTTACATGACTATATAATGTTGACCTACATTTTCGCGGAAAGAACGTTTCTCGGAACCCTCTCGTGTATTATAACTTACGATACCGAGAAAACCAGTAGGTGATTCCCCTTCAATCTATTTTTAGCTCACAGCGCAGAGTTGAATGGTATGGATAACTCCCATCGAAAATAGTAAACACAATAACACCACGCTTCAAATCATTTGCATTTACAATTAAGGAAATAACATGACATATTTACTATCACTTTCGACTATGATTTTTCGTGAATGCTCAGATGTTAGTATACAAAGAACTACAGTGTAGTTTCGCTTTCCTATCTGTTACAACATGCCGTTCGATTGTCAAAGTGCAAATGAAAATCATCATTTTAGTAATGTAACACAATATTGAATTATTATGAGAGTAATTCATTATTTTCATAATCTTGAAGAACATTTATACAGGAAAAATAATCACAATAAAATATCGTTATATAATAAATGATAGAGTCTACCAGAAATTCATCTTTACAAATGAAATTTTAGGGAAGTGATAGTGATATAAGATACTAAATATAGAATTTTCTCCTGAACAGAATGTATTGTTATCGTCTAATCTCATCTCTATTCAAGGTAAAAACGGTAATGAATTGATCCTAAATATAGAATTCCGCATAATTCGTTACTGAACACCTGGAATATTGTATCCGTATAGTTACCTAATTTGAACATTATACTTCTTATTGACTTTTAAAACTATTCCGGGAATCTCATATAATAACCATCAATAATCTAACGGAATAAAAACGCGGATATTTCCATTCGGACGGTTTGTGGTCTGATGTTAATTTTCCAGGAATTGATTTTTGCGCAGTAGATTACATATCTCGCCAACACACCACGAGGGGAGTGTTAGCCGATCAGATGTACAGTACAACACTGTTGTCATGATTCGTTATTGGAGTTCAATCTATTGACTATTACGTAAGTTTTCTTTCGTTTAATATACACAAACAGTTACGTATAAGTTAATCCTACCTAAAATGTCTTACATATTTTATTGTTGTTATTTTAGTTGGTGGGTTGGAATAATTCTTGTCATGCATGTATTCGGTTATTTACAAGTGTAAGATATATAAAAAAAGTCGAAATACTTTTTAAAGTGTATATAGTTATGACGTTGCTTAATTAACTTATTAAATTATTTCGATTTCGTTTCCTAAAACCTCCATATTATGCTTCGTTCTAAATTCGTAGAAGGCAAAAATAAATAACATTTTATCTCTATCGAGTAGAAATATAAGATGTTTAAACTTGGCCCTAAATGACCTTAGTAAAGTACAATATACCTTCGATTAGTCCCACCATCCGGTGATTATGACGTCATAATTTGATTAAAAAAACATTCTTCATACAATGTATCATGCATACATGTAGGATGTACAATATGATCAGCATTATGATTCAATCAGAGTGGATCATATTGAATATCGTCACTAATACTGTTAGCCAAGTTTTACTATAGTAATCAGGTTTTATATTCGTTAAGGAATTCCCGAGCAAATTTTACTACATATGTCATAATTATTTGAGTGATCCAAATAACGAAACATCTAACCAGTATTCAGATAATTCATCCGACTGTTTAACCAACACACGTGACAGGAAAATTGATACAAGGCTGGTGCATATTGATGTAGTTCATTATAAGTTAGGATAAATTCATAAATAAAAAAAAACACCTTCCGCGTAGATTGATTATATTAAAATAAATATAGGCCTACATGTACATACTTTGTAAACACAAAATTGCACCGGTTCGGAATTAGAGTTGTAAAAAGGTACACAAACATTGACATATACCACAGAAAGAAAAAAAAAACAAGAAGATTGGATATAATATATATAATATTCACTTACAGTTAGATAAAACTTTCAAAAGAGTAACAATAAAAGAGATTCTGGCCTGACCGTTATCAAACAGTACTTGTTCGTACACGCTCAGGTCATAGTCTTTATTCAACATGGCGTCTATCGCAATGCTCTCTCACTTCAGATACACATCCTGCAAAATAAAAGTAACATGATAGCAAAACAAATCAACATCTTAATCTTATATTTTCCAAAACTTGGAATTATCATATAACACCTACATAATATATGTGCAAATATTGATACGAGGGATGTGGTATGGGAATTGTTGACTACATATGCCTGCGTCATTCGGAAGTTGTTCGCCACACCTTCAAGAAGGCTCCGTTACCATTCGATAAAACCATCCTTTAATATTCCAAGAAAAATCACAGAAAATGACTTCCTCGTCTATGTTACTTTAAACACATTTATCGATCTGTAACTTGCAGTTTTCTAAGTTAACAATATTACCAAGCCAACCAGTAAATCCCTTCGGGAAAGTTCACAACATTCTATACTCGATGTCACAACGAGGCCACATGTATTCTTCAAAACTGATCACATGACTTGCAATGCTAATAATTTGATTTGAAGAAAATAATAAATTTTAAAACATACTGTTTAGTTTTAATTTTGTAAGAGACATCCATATATATTGTCATGATGAAAAAAAAAATCAATAACATAAAAGTTGATTTACATATTTTCGGGATCCTTCGGAAGCTGCTCCCGAGGGTTACCTATTTCGGGAATTTCGGGTAAATTACAACGCATTAAACGATTTATTAAAGGCAATAAATAATTATAATAAATATCATGATAAAACTTTCTTTGACTTGTGTTTTATTATTTCCTGTCGTCAATATTTTCACTTTGTAGAGCCTCTCCACTAACGCACAAGGTTCGGCAAAAATCGCTCGTCGACACGACAAGATTTCATTGGTCAGATTCATGTATTTATATTTAACATCAGTACCGTTGACTTAATAGGAAAATGGTTTCAAACGAAAAAGTTATATTTTTTTAATTCAGCAGTGATATCTTGAAGAAGAGTTGCAAATGCTACACAATAAGCGATACAAACTTTTCAAGAAAATGACGACAAGGACACTTTCATCATCTAAACAGGTTATAATTGGGAGCTATTGTAAAAAGTGAATCACTTATTTTCCGAAAATCCAAGTAAGTTAAAATCTACTTAAAACATGTACATGTCTAAATTGTTTTCATAATCAGTTAGGCGATGATTCCTTGAGCTGTATAATATTTGTCGACATATATACTTCCATTGAATATTGTATCATAGTTACAATATCGATGTTCACCCTTTGAGCAATTGTGTTCTGTTATGTTTATTTTAATCATTTATTGGTCAAATGTAACTACAAAAAGGACTTTTCCAAAAACAATTACAACACTTGTATAACATGTGTTGATTTCACATTTCTTGGAAGATTGATTGTTAAATTCGAAGAATTTCGATACAAAGTGTGAACTTTCATATAACATTCATTATATTCCAGTCTCTGTAAACATACAATGAATTCTACTTCTGATTACTTGGAATTATAGGGAATCCTTTAGATTTAATCAGGTATGTAATCCTTCCAAATATCACGGAAAATATTAGATGCTTCACAAATGCGAAAGGGATTTAAAAAAAATATCAATGTGTTTACATAAAATAATAATATTTTGTAAAGTTGATGTGATCCTTATTAGGATGGTAACAATATCAATAATAAACAATGTAAAAAATGAAAATCATACAATGCATACAACAAAAATCCCATTTACATAACTTAATAGTAATGTATTCAGCTTTGATCACCATATTTTTATTTCGTGAAGTTAATTACATGCTACATGTGTATTAAATTCAAAAACAATCTTTCATTAACTTAATGTTTATATCAATAAAAACTACCTATACATGTTACTACAACTTACACGATTACAAACATGTCTACAATATAATTATTGAACTTGCTATGTTTTAATTGGTTCAATCATATAATGACATCATTATTTTAATGCTTTAACTAAATCATTTCTAAGTTAACTGATTAACCAAGAAGTATTGAGGACTAATCGCATTTCCATAAAGTCAGTCTTACTATTGGTGTATGACATTAGCTTTGGGCCATTGGTAATAAAAAGACTATAACAAATGACCCCAGAAAACAGTGTTGAACAACTGAACCTAACTTAACCCCAGACACACAGATAAACAATGTATTGTATAATTGTTTTAAACTATCGTTGTCCTATGACCAATTTCATTAACTTCCCGAAGAAGAAAATAAAACCAGTTGTTGTCAATACTTTTTGTCTTTGTTGTTATGTTTTCTTTTTTATTTTATAGCACTGTCCTTATTGTCCGTGCTTGGAAATTAATTAAGCTACAATCTAATTTCACCTAATTGCCATTCATTACATCGTTTATGAGGGATTGAGTTATATCGTGATATCACTTGTATGTATTTGACTAAAACATTTCACTAATCGCTACTGTATCTAAGAACATTTTAATAATCATAAGTATATCGTTTTACTGCTATATATTTGTCGTTTACAAATAACATAAACGGGTATGTTAGTTCATTGTGGTCATGTAAGTAGGTCACGGTAACTGGTTACTTAATTAACCATGTATGAAGGTGAATCATCAGGTACACGGTTTGGTAGTTCTATACATACATATGTACTAAAATAATAACAACCTCTATCCATCGAGTATAAAAACCTGTTTAACAAAAACAAAAACAAATCTTTTACGGTGTTCTTTATTAGTTTTGTTGATGATATGGCAAAATTCAAAATACAGAAATACTTTGAATATAAAAAGGTTTAAATAATCAAACCAAGGATCCATTACCTGTTATATGAATCATCAACAATAGACATATATGATAAAATTCATTCTATTTAAGAAAAAACACTGAACACTGATTATTTCCTTTACAATATCAACCAAAACTGTCACCAAATCATCAATAACATAACCCCCACAAATGGTAGCTGATGAACTGTATTTCTTCTCTTTCAAAATCAGGAGCAGTTTTCTTCAGTCACAAAAGTTACTTACTTTACACCATTACCAAAATTGAATAGTGTGAGATTCTTATTTTACTTCAAGGTAAAAATGATAAAAATAAATAATTGCGGCTCGAAAAAAGTCCATGGCACTTTGCAGTATATGGAATAAGCAAAAAGAGTTATTTCATATAATTTTTTGTGTTAGATAGACATATTTTTACATGAGTTAATACCAGTTATTGTTAAAACGATGTGTATATTTTATGCTCTGTCGGCGGTGGAGCTTTTTTAAAAAGAAACAAACCAGACACTCCGCATGATGAGTTTGTGCTCCAGAGACACTGGACAAATCTAACTAAATTAGAGACAATGAAAAAGTACAATTTCGAACAACACTGTGTATTCCATCTGTACTTTTAACAGACGTTGCCAGCTCAAGGCCTGGTTTGGAACTGAGGTTGCAAAGATATGAACATATATATTAATCAGAAAAGAAATTTCATTTCAATTACCTTTTGGTTTTCCCCAATAAGAAGATAGTTTAAATAGTTTACCTTTGATGCTACTCAACTTGACAATAGTATCAGGCCTACCCCGATATAAACATAAGAAAAATTAACATTTCAACTGGAATCAGCGATTAATATTATCAGACAAGGGAACACGTTAATTTGGTGATAAAATTCCACTGTAACTCTAAGATTATACAAAAACATTAACGAATGTTGATTGTTTTACCGGTAACATGGGATCTTAGAGAATCTTACCACAAAAAATGTTTTACCAGTAACCTGGGATCTTATAGAATCTTACCACAAAAAGTGTTTTACCGGTAACATGGGATCTTATATAATCTTACCACAAAAAGTGTTTTACCAGTAACATGTGATCTTATAGAATATTACCACAAAAAGTGTTTTACCAGTAACATGGGATCTTAGAGAATCTTACCACAAAAAGTGTTTTACCAGTAACATGGGATCTTATAGAATCTTACCACAAAAAGTGTTTTACCGGTAACATGGGATCTTATAGAATCTTACCACAAAAAGTGTTTTACCAGTAACATGGGATCTTATAGAATATTACCACAAAAAATGTTTTACCAGTAACATGGGATCTTATAGAATATTACCACAAAAAGTGTTTTACCAGTAACATGGGATCTTATAGAATCTTACCACAAAAAGTGTTTTACCAGTAACATGGGATCTTATAGAATCTTACCACAAAAAGTGTTTTACCAGTAACATGGGATCTTAAATCTTACTTACCAAAAAAGTGTTTACGTAACATGGGATCTTATAGAATCTTACCAAAAAATGTTTTACGTAACATGGGATCTTATAGAATCTTACCAAAATGTACCACAAAAAATAAAAAATGTTTTACCAGTAACATGGGATCTTATAGAATCTTACCACAAAAAGTGTTTTACCAGTAACATGGGATCTTATAGAATCTTACCACAAAAATGTTTTACCGTAACATGGGATCTTATAGACTTACCATAAAAAGTGTTTTACCAGTAACATGGGATCTTATAGAATCTTACCACAAAAAGTGTTTTACCAGTAACATGGGATCTTATAGAATCTTACCACAAAAAGTGTTTTACCAGTAACATGGGATCTTATAGAATATTACCACAAAAAAATGTTTTACCAGTAACATGGGATCTTAGAGAATCTTACCACAAAAAGCGTTTTACCGGTAACATGGGATCTTATAGAATCTTACCACAAAAAAATGTTTTACCAGTAACATGGGATCTTAGAGAATCTTACCACAAAAAATGTTTTACCGGTAACATGGGATCTTATAGAATCTTACCACAAAAAGTGTTTTACAGATAACATGGAATTTTATAGAATCTTACCACAAAAAGTGTTTTACCAGTAACATGGGATCTTATAGAATCTTACCACAAAAAATGTTTTACCGATAACATGGAATTTTAAAGAATCTTACCACAAAAAGTGTTTTACCAGTAACCTGGGATCTTATAGAATCTTACCACAAAAAGTGTTTTACCGATAACATGGAATTTTATAGAATCTTACCACAATAAATGTTTTACCAGTAACATGGGATCTTATAGAATCTTACTACAAAAAATGTTTTACCAGTAACATGGGATCTTATAGAATATTACCACAAAAAAGTGTTTTACCAGTAACATGGGATCTTAGAGAATCTTACCACAAAAAGCGTTTTACCGGTAACATAGGATCTTATAGAATCTTACCACAAAAAGTGTTTTACAGATAACATGGAATTTTATAGAATCTTACCACAAAAAGTGTTTTACCAGTAACATGGGATCTTATAGAATCTTACCACAAAAAATGTTTTACCGATAACATGGAATTTTAAAGAATCTTACCACAAAAAGTGTTTTACCAGTAACATGGGATCTTATAGAATATTACCACAAAAAGTGTTTTACCGATAACAAGGAATCTTAGAGAATCTTACCACAAAAAGCGTTTTACCAGTAACCTGGGATCTTATAGAATCTTACCACAAAAAATGTTTTACCGATAACAAGGAATTTTAAAGAATCTTACCACAAAAAGTGTTTTACCGGTAACATGGGATCTTATAGAATCTTACCACAAAAAGTGTTTTACCGGTAACATGGAATTTTAAAGAATCTTACCACAAAAAGTGTTTTACCGGTAACCTGGGATCTTATAGAATCTTACCACAAAAAGTGTTTTACCGATAACAAGGAATTTTATAGAATCTTACCACAAAAAATGTTTTACCAGTAACCTGGGATCTTATAGAATCTTACCACAAAAAATGTTTTACCGATAACAAGGAATTTTAAAGAATCTTACCACAAAAAGTGTTTTACCAGTAACCTGGGATCTTATAGAATCTTACCACAAAACGTGTTTTACCGGTAACATGGGATCTTATAGAATCTTACCACAAGAAAATGTTTTACCGGTAACATGGGATCTTATAGAATCTTACCACAAAAAGTGTTTCACCAGTAACATGGGATCTTATAGAATCTTACCGCAAGAAAATGTTTTACCGGTAACATGGGATCTTATAGAATCTTACCACAAAAAGTGTTTCACCAGTAACATGGGATCTTATAGAATCTTACCACAAAAAATCTTTTACCGGTAACATGGGATCTTATAGAATCTTACCACAAAACGTGTTTTACCGGTAACATGGGATCTTATAGAATCTTACCACAAGAAAATGTTTTACCGGTAACATGGGATCTTATAGAATCTTACCACAAAAAAGTGTTTCACCAGTAACATGGGATCTTATAGAATCTTACCACAAGAAAATGTTTTACCGGTAACATGGGATCTTATAGAATCTTACCACAAAAAGTGTTTCACCAGTAACATGGGATCTTATAGAATCTTACCACAAAAAGTGTTTTACCAGTAACCTGGGATCTTATAGAATCTTACCACAAAAAGTGTTTTACCGGTAACATGGGATCTTATAGAATCTTACCACAAAACGTGTTTTACCGGTAACATTGGATTTTATAGAATCTTACCACAAGAAAATGTTTTACCGGTAACATGGGATCTTATAGAATCTTACCACAAAACGTGTTTTACCGGTAACATGGGATTTTATAGAATCTTACCACAAGAAAATGTTTTACCGGTAACATGGGATCTTATAGAATCTTACCACAAAAAGTTTTTTCACCAGTAACATGGGATCTTATAGAATCTTACCACAAAAAAATGTTTTACCGGTAACATGGGATCTTATAGAATCTTACCACAAAACGTGTTTTACCGGTAACATGGGATCTTATAGAATCTCTTACCACAAAAAAAATGTTTTACGGTAACATGGGATCTTATAGAATCTTACCTCGAAAAGTATTTTACCGGTAACATGGATCTTATAGAATCTTACCCAAAAAAGTGTTTTACCGGTAACATGGGATCTTATAGAATCTTACCACAAAAATGTTTTACCGGTAACATGGGATCTTATAGAATCTTACCACAAAAAAATGTTTTACCGGTAACATGGGATCTTATAGAATCTTACCACAAGAAAATGTTTTACCGGTAACATGGGATCTTATAGAATCTTACCACAAGAAAATGTTTTACCGGTAACATGGGATCTTATAGAATCTTACCACAAAAAAGTGTTTTACCAGTAACATGGGATCTTATAGAATCTTACCACAAAAAGTGTTTTACCGGTAACATGGGATCTTATAGAATCTTACCACAAAAAGTGTTTTACCAGTAACATGGGATCTTATAGAATCTTACCACAAAAAGTGTTTTACCAGTAACCTGGGATCTTATAGAATCTTACCACAAAAAGTGTTTCGCCAGTAACATGGGATCTTATAGAATCTTACCGCAAGAAAATGTTTTACCGGTAACATGGGATCTTATAGAATCTTACCACAAAAAGTGTTTCACCAGTAACATGGGATCTTATAGAATCTTACCACAAAAAATGTTTTACCGGTAACATGGGATCTTATAGAATCTTACCACAAAAAGTGTTTTACCAGTAACATGGGATCTTATAGAATCTTACCACAAAAAATGTTTTACCGGTAACATGGGATCTTATAGAATCTTACCACAAAAAAATGTTTTACCGGTAACATGGGATCTTATAGAATCTTACCACAAGAAAATGTTTTACCGGTAACATGGGATCTTATAGAATCTTACCACAAAAAAGTGTTTCACCAGTAACATGGGATCTTATAGAATCTTACCACAAGAAAATGTTTTACCGGTAACCTGGGATCTTATAGAATCTTACCACAAAAAGTGTTTTGCCGGTAACATGGGATCTTATAGAATCTTACCACAAAAAGTGTTTTACCAGTAACATGGGATCTTATAGAATCTTACCACAAAAAGTGTTTTACCGGTAACATGGGATCTTATAGAATCTTACCACAAAAAATGTTTTTACCGGTAACATTGGATTTTATAGAATCTTACCACAAAAAATGTTTTACCGGTAACATGGGATCTTATAGAATCTTACCACAAAACGTGTTTTACCGGTAACATTGGATTTTATAGAATCTTACCACAAGAAAATGTTTTACCGGTAACATGGGATCTTATAGAATCTTACCACAAAAAGTGTTTTTACCGGTAACATGGGATTTATAGAATCTTACCAAAAAAATGTTTACCGGTAACATGGGATCTTATAGAATCTTACCACAAAAGTTTTTCACCAAATCTTATAGAATCTTACCACAAAAAATGTTTTACCGGTAACATGGGATCTTATAGAATCTTACCACAAAACGTGTTTTACCGGTAACATGGGATCTTATAGAATCTTACCACAAAAAAAATGTTTTACCGGTAACATGGGATCTTATAGAATCTTACCTCGAAAAGTATTTTACCGGTTACATGGAATCTTATAGAATCTTACCAAAAAAGTGTTTTAGCAGTAACATGGGATCTTATAGAATCTTACCACAAGAAAATGTTTTACCGGTAACATGGGATCTTATAGAATCTTACCACAAAAAGTGTTTCACCAGTAACATGGGATCTTATAGAATCTTACCACAAGAAAATGTTTTACCGGTAACATGGGATCTTATAGAATCTTACCACAAAAAGTGTTTTACCAGTAACCTGGGATCTTATAGAATCTTACCACAAAAAGTGTTTTGCCGGTAACATGGGATCTTATAGAATCTTACCACAAAAAAATGTTTTACTGGTAACATGGGATCTTATAGAATCTTACCACAAAACGTGTTTTACCGGTAACATGGGATCTTATAGAATCTTACCACAAAAAAATGTTTTACCGGTAACATGGGATCTTATAGAATCTTACCTCGAAAAGTATTTTACCGGTTACATGGAATCTTATAGAATCTTACCAAAAAAGTGTTTTAGCAGTAACATGGGATCTTATAGAATCTAACAACAAAAATGATATGTTTACTTACTTATCTCAGTTACATTGTATTTCAAAGTTTAATCAGGTCTATGAAATTAATGTTATAAGGATAAAGTAAAGATTAATACCAGTCTGTGATTAATACTGACAATTCCTAAATAAATGATAGTGCCGTGGACATTAATTCAATGGTAGTTTCACTAAAACAAACATTGTCTGATGTCATGACGATAGGTCAAGTCTATGATAACCTGTTAAATACAAAGAATGTAACGATTGAAGGGGGTGACTTTCATTTGATTGGTCCATCGTGGGACAAAAGAGTTATTGTGTGTAATAACATTTGTAACATATAAACATGTCAATTCAAATAAATTAGCTTATTGTGACATCCATTCTTCATATTATAGTCTTGCTTTCATTTTCTTTTACATTTAATGGTGATGCATGTTTTGGGAAAACAATAAGAAGGGGCAGTTAATGACAACCATGTATATCAATGATTTATCGAATATTACATATATCGGAATGCAGCATTGGCAACGAAAATGTCATTTTGATTGTTATGCCATCAGTTTGAACACAAAAATTACGTCATATTTTTGTGCAGAAATATGACGTTATGCTCATAAAATTTCGAAAGGGCAATCGCTCTGTACAATACAATGGCGGAATATTCTTAAGTAGTGATGGTCTTTTGTAAAAGCGAGAAAACAAATGTAAAAGTATCAAAGTTTCCTCCTCATTCGGTGAAATATAACTGGTATTCATCAAGAAACAAGGAATAACCTCTACATGGTTATAAAAAATCTGATACATTACTTTTAGTAAACAATAAGCTAAGTCATTGCTGTTACCTGTCATGTTGTCATTTTACGTTTCAATACAAGCACACACAAAAACAATCTTTTGTTTATTTGTTTGTGTAATTAATTAACGTCCTATTAACAGCTATGGTCATGTAAGGATGACCTCCCATGTGTGCTGTGTGTTGCGTGCATGTTGTGCGAGGTGCGTGTTATGGGAGATGCGGTATATTCATGTAGTGTATTCTTGTATAGTGGAAATGTTGCCCTTTTTAAAGTGCTATATCACGTAAGCATGCCGCCGAAGACACCAAGCAACACATCCCACCAGGTCACATGATACTGACACCAGGCAAACCAGTCGTCCAACTCCCTGTATGCTGAGCGCTAAGCAGGAGCAGAAACTACCACTTTTATAGACTTTGGTGTGTCTCAGCCAGGGGACAGAACCCAGAGCCTTCCTCAAAGGGGCGAACGCTTAACTCAAGGCCAAAAGTGAGGCGGTGCCAAGGAAGGCATTAGGAAGAATAAAGACAGCTAGGTAGAAGAGAAAAGATAAGATTATAAATTTAGTCGCCTTTTACGATCATGCAATATGGGCAGCAGGTTCAATTCTAACGCCCCAAAACAATCAAGTATGCTGTTTGGTAAAATCAAGTAATTACTTTTTCAAAGAATAGATCCGCGGTTCATTACCCATTTTAATACAAATCTTGCGAAATACAATTTGAGTGTCGGATTTACAGGGGACATCTTATATGATGTAATATGTTAGTTAATCTATTTTAAGCACATTGTATTTGCTCCACATGTCGACCGTGACTTCCGCTAACATTACAGGTATGCGGGTATAAATACACGTTATTTATTGTCAAGAATCAGGCTTGGAACACGTCACACCTGGTTTCCGCGAAATTGTATAAATGTGTCCAGGTGTCGTCATAATAAAACCACTTTGATCTTTTAAGTGGTTTGTGTATACTGTGTTGATCTACTCCTAATATATCGGAGCCGATCGATTGTAATAGTATATATCGCTTTAACAAAGGCGGCAACACATTAAATCTATTGTATGTAGTACCACTACAATTGCACAAGTGACAATGGGGACAATATATTCTGCAATGAACTGCACTGCATTATAGTCCAGTTTTGTCTTTTCCCCCTTGTGTAACCCTTTAGGCAGGATTTCACGAAATGAAGATAAGTTAAAAACGGGCTAAGGTCAGTCATGTAATTGTGTAATATAGCCTAATGGTGAAAACTCGAGTTTTGGCTAAGTCGGTGGGTACTTTTTGTTTCATTAAATCATCGCCTGCTTTGTCCCTATGCACAAGCTATTTTAGAATACACTGTTTTATGATTAAGCATTTTCCATAAAATATGATTTCCGAGAATTGTGATCACGACTATATATTTCCCTTTTTTTATTTGAGTGAACCATGATCTTTTCTGTTGAAATATTAATCAATGATATTGATATATAACCCTTTAAAGAAAATACTAGAGCGAGAAACGGTTGACTTTCAATTACGTTTGATCAACAAAACTGATATGTAGTACATACATAATGAACACGTCACGCTGTTTTATGTTTGAACCGATTAAAGGTTACTTGGTATATCTCTTTCATTTCATCAAGGTAGCGTGTAGCTGCACTTAGGCCTACCACAGACTCATAAAGGTTGTCCCATGTGTGTTTCGGTAGAGCTTCACAAACGATGCGTGTCGGCGGTGTTATTATAAAGCCGATGTACCACATCTTAGATGGTTCGGTTTTATTAGTTTAACGTCCTATTAACAGCCAGGGTCATTTAAGTACTATGAATTCCCTGATCATGTTTTGATCTACTCTGATGGTTCAAAAGATGGCGAAAAAGTTGCAGCAGTATGCTGTACTGGCGGTCATTGCTCGTCTGTTCGACTTCCAGAGGGTGCATCTATTTTCTTTGCGGAAACATGAGATATCGATTTGACTCTTGACCACATCGAATTACATCGCATTGACAGGGAAGTCATCTGTTCCGACCCAATCATCCCTTAAAAGTTTTGTTCAAGAAACCCTAAGCATGTTAATACAAAAACTTCTTATCCTATCATTTCGTTACATTTCTCTGTTGACAAAGCAGCCAAGACTGCACTCAACTAAATATAAACCCCCGTTAAACAGCAAAGCGTATTTAATAACGTGCTAGTAGGCAGAAAGAAGGTTCCAATCTACTGTCAGTACATCAACATTGGAAGAAGTCATAAAAAATTGAACTGTCCGAACTAACATCACTTATTACTAACAAAATAACACAAATGTCCTATTAGGGATCAATGATTATCATAACAACTATAGTATATTTATTATTTCAAGGATTTATGAGTGACCTTGTCCTTGGTTATGTGTTGTGATATTAACAGCTAATTTTATTTCGTTATGAGGTTCGTTATCAGTTCATAATAGAAGTGCACTAGAGATGGTGACAGGTGTTTTGGACTATTTATAGATTTTCTATGTACCTTATCAATTCCTGGAACACTCTAAACATGGAAAGATCGATGTCCGCTATTGATTGGGTGAAAGAGCCACCATACACCGCTGGTAACACATGGCGACACGAGCAGTATCAAATATCACACACACTTATAACACGACTTATCTGCTGGTTAGTTCATCGTTTGGACAAACTCTCTATACCATTGACAGTTTGCTTAATACAGACATCTGTTATGTAACACTTGAATGACTATTGTTACTTTTGGCTGACCAATCTCCTCCCCACATTGTTGTTTCCTGGTAGATATTGGGTGGTTGAGATGACATTTTTTACCACTAGACATAAAAGAAATGCTTTCCAAGAAATGATTTATCCTGATTTAAAAAAATATCGTTAAACTGTGCCTAATTACCTTTATCAACAACCGGGCGAAGAAGCTAATACGCTTGAGTGGTGAAAAAAAAAAAAAAATGTTTGTCAGTCAGAACTACTTCGTCAAATATTCATAATTTTAAGCAATAGTTAATCGTTTGCGTTGTATAACATAATTATATTTACCCCTCATGTATATGAATGTTTTGGTTGATCCAACGATACTTTGATCTTATTATTCTTAAATCGTTATGCGCTTACTTCATAATACAATTAATGTCTTACAGCTATTTCGGTATTTAATTGTCAGTCATGTATATGTGAAATATAAGAGACATTCGCTCACCAGCCCTGCAGGTAGAGCACTAGAAACGTAAAAGGCGACTAAATTTTGGATCTTATCTTTTCTCTTCTTTCCAACTGACTTTATCTTTCCTAATGCCTTCCTTGGCACCGCCTCACATTTGGACTTGAGTTGAACGTTCGCCCCTGTGAGGAAGGCTCTGGGTTCTTTCCCCAGTCGAGACACACCAAAGTCTATAAAAGTGATAGTTTCTGCTCCTGCTTAGCGCTCAGCATACAGGGAATGGGACGACTGGTTCGCCCGTTGTCAGTATAATGTGACCGGTTGGGGTGTATTGCTTGGTGTCTTCGGCGGCATGTTTCAGTGATATAGCACTATAAAAAGGGCAACAGTTCCACTATATACAAGAAGACACAACACAAACATACCGTAGTCTCCCAAAACACGCACTCGCACTTCACACACGTTACACACTGCATACGTGGGAGGCCGTCCTTATATGACCCTGGCTGTAAATAGGACGTTTAAATAATCAAACAAACAAACAAACCAAGGGTGTATTGAAGTATCGTACTGAATACCTTTGGCTACTGGAGTTGAGATTTTTTGAACTTTGAAAAATTAATTATATACGTTCTTAATAATAACTACTACAGTTTAACGCATTAACATGGCTCATACATATTCATAACTTTTCTAGGTTACCAATGAAATCATTAAAGCCGTAGAAAATTATCTCTTTATTGCTGTAATTCCTGGTCAGTTGAGCTTCAAATATAATATTATAATAGTATATATCTAATATTTGGTGTCTTTTTTTCAGGTTTCTATTTTAGTTTTGCCCATTTATCAAAGTTTCTACTATCGGTACCAATGATGAGCCTCCGATGGATGGAGTAGGTTTATGTTACCATTTTTAACAGTGATAAATGTCTTGTATTTATTTTCCACTGCCAGTTTTGGTAAATTTATGAAAGTTTTCGTCATGCCATCCAGGGAACTTAAGCTTGATAAGGAAATATTGTCATTTTGTATGTGGATGACATAAGAGCCTTGTTATAGATTTAAATATCATATTTTAAGAAATTCAAGGGAGACATAGTTCCGCAAAAGGTCCAGTAAAATTACATATTTTCAGAAATCGTTCTGTCGAATCTCAATAAAATAACATATGTAAACCACTCCCCGATAATTATAATACACTAACATTTCATATTTTCAGAAATCGTTTCTATCGAATCTTAATAATAATAAACAAAAACAAAAACTATATAGTACACCACAACCCGATGATAACGATACCCTAACAGAGTAATCGACTAAAACGACCATTCTGTATACAATGGGATTTGAATCCACTAACAATGATATAAATAGATTACACTGTTGTTTCCTTGAATTCACTACATGATTTAGGATTAATTGTTAACCAGTGTATAGTAGGAGACAGACGGACAATATTATGATGTAATATAAGACACTTTCTACCACAATAGGCGGTGTTATTCAACTCTCAGGGTATCAAATAAACGATGCAGCTGTTGATTAACAATTTGTTTATACCACACGTGGTATAAACTCTGTACGCATTCTGATTGGCTGACACGATTAACTTTGACCGAACTACGTCTTTCTCGGTGTCGTGTCTTCATTTGTCAACGTCATCAATAATCGAGTGACGTCATGCTATGCTTTGATCGCTGCTTGGCGCCAAAACTGCTGTTGGATAGCGTACTTATCCTCGTCGTATTTTTATCGGCTAAAAGCGGATAATTGTGGTAGAAACAGGTCACACGACTCGTGGTTGTTGCATATGGAATTTATTCCACACTCGTAAGTTATTTTTTAAAAGTTACAAAAGACACTCGCTAAAGCTCGTATCTTTTGTAACTTTTAAAAAATAACTCACTCATGTGGAATAAATTCCATATCCAACAACCACTCGTTGTGTAACCTCTATTTCATTTATGGATATGAAGGATAGGGATAATCTACTCGAGGATCACACAATGTAGTAAAACCCGAGTCTTGCCGAGTAGGAATTTACAACATTTTGTGATCCCGAGGGTAGAATATCTCTATCATCTAATACCTCAACGTTTTCATTACAATTTTACAGTATATTCCGTCGTGTTGAATATTCTGGAGCAATAAGTTCAAAGAAAACCCTGAATGAAAGTCAAGTCTCCGTACACAAAATTTGCATGATATTTCAATGCATACTCTGCTGTCCCCTTCCCCTTCACAGTAAAACCAGTCTAGTTCTTTTTTAAAGTCGTCCAAATTACCGAGACCCGAGCAGCGACGTCCCGAGGTTGTATTGCTTGGGTAGCCATTGAATGTAGCCTCAGACGATATGATTAAATTGCATAATATAAACCAGTACTACACCTAGGACAGTTCGATAAAACAGTATCTTCATCTTTTTAAAGTAAGAAAGTGAAATTGTGTATTTGATTTGTAGTTGATACAACATGTTATCATATTTGAATGTTTATATTTATTAAGAGTAAAAAAAACTATTTGTATCATTAAAAAATAAGAAAAAAATGAAAACATTAAATAAATAAGAAACTAAATAAAGAAAATTAAAAAAAAAATGAAATAAAATCATTTTCGTGAATTGTGTAATGAGTATCACATTGAAAGAATTGCTCAGGGAGTCTCAGCAACATACCGAGTTGTTCTAATGTCATTAAAGGTTATTGTTTGTCAGGTCGTGTAAATGCAATTTGTTTTTTGTCCAGGTCTATTATACTGCAGTTTGAATTTGTTTATGAATATACATTAGATATGTCTTTTTCAGAAATTGCATCACACGTGACCAGATAAAAAGCCTACCAAATTTATTTCCTAGAATCCTCGCTTATCTAGAAACTTTATCTATCTGACCTGTTACCGTTTTTAAAAGGCGTATGTGTAGAACCTAAACTAAAATTAGTGTTAAGACGCTACACATAACTACGTCTGTCTTATTCTTCCCAAAGTAAACAAATATTGCTGATTTATTTTCTATTGATTGCAAGTGTCATACAAAAAAGAGTCACTCCACCCATGACTTATGCATTGAATCTTTCTCGTTCACCATCTTGGTGACGCTCCTTTTCTGTAAGCAAACGACTGCTATGTCGAAATATATTTATTTCTATGAAAATGTTACCTGGGCCGTTTTCGTTTATACGTTGGATTGGTTGGACAGTTTGTAAGATTAATGTTTTATGTGTAAATTCTGACTGACCTGTGGATTTGTATACGGGCCTATGACGGCTTTGTCAAGGCTCGTCCGAAAACAATATAAAATCACCTGATCCGTTCATTAATTTAAAAAACGAATGACTTGGCCCAACCAATCAAACAGTATAAACGAACAAGGCCCTGGGAATGTAATCTGCAGGGATAGTCACTAAGATTAGTAGGAAAGATTATATGACGTAATGTCAAGAAAAGATATCTTATCTGTAATCCATTTATTGGAACTGTTGCGTGATTTTTATAACTTTTTATTAAGATTGACAGCTATCATTAAAACAATGGGTCAAAGTATATGATTCGTATTAGCTAGCGAGAAGTTTGACTAGGTAAACAGTAGTATACATTTGTTTACTTACGTATACTAATGCTATGTTTTTGCCATGTTTATCAGGAAATAAACTGTAGATAAAAAATATAAGCAATTCCCAGAATTCTGTCTCTACACAAATGCAAAACAACAGTAAAGCAACCATGCATATGATCAAACAAACAGTGTCGTCTGCCACCGACGGGGACCGAACCTCGGCCCTTTACTAACTGGTATGTCGCTCTACTCGCCCAGTTGTTTTTTTTTCAAAACTTGTCTTCTTCGAAAACACAATTAATCGAGATCTTTCTCTTACGGAGAACTAACTAAGTTTCGAATAATATGGATGAAACTTCGAAAACTTTTAATAAATCGACCAAATGCCAGTAAAATAAATATAAAAAGCCCTGTGATTCTTAACAAAGACTTACGAATACATTAGATACTTGTGTTACCATGGTTACGTGTACTGCTAGGAAAGCCAGTTACCTTATCATTGCACATTTGACGGTATATAAATGCTGCACATCTTTATACCTGGAAACGAAAATGAAGGGTTTTCAGGGTATGCTCTGATAAGCATTTCCCAGAATAAGGCCTGTGCACGACTGTATTAGGTAATTGAATGGCCTGTGTCTAAGAGACGTTAAATAGTTTGATAAATTTCATAGCTTACAAGCTATAGACCAGGCTAGTGTAGTCATTTCATAAAATTATGTTTCCTCTTATTTCAAGAAATAAGGTCAAACTAAAACAGAAAAAAGTGTCATAACGCATAGCGCTGTTGTGACTGAAAGCATGATATGAAAGTAGAAATATGAAGACTAGTTCAAACTAAATAGTGCACAAGAAATTCACAAGATTCCCATTCTAAAAGTATACACAATTGTACAGTCATAAACTTTCTTAGAGTTCACTTTGTAACTTTTTTGAAACCATGACCATTTTTTACCAAAACAAAAGAAAAGTTAAAATAAAATTCTCAATCTACATATTTAATTTCCTTTCTGACAAAATGATGAAAATTGACCAATCCGAAAAGACTTTAGTCCCTTTAAATGTCGACGACAGTTTAAATCCCACGTATGTAGACATTTGAATCACAAGGCTAATGTATCAGTATACGACCTTTTTACCATAAAGTCAGTATGAATTTGTACCATAAAGCTAGTATGTCAGTATGTATTTGTACAATAAAATCAGTATGTATTTGTACTATAAAGTCAGTATGTCAGTATGTATTTGTACCATAAAGCCAGTATGTCAGTATGTATTTGTACCATAAAATCAGTATGTATTTGTACTATAAAGTCAGTATGTCAGTATATATTTGTACCATAAAGCCAGTATGTCAGTATACATTTGTACCATAAATCCAGTATGTCAGTATACATTTGTACCATAAAGTCAGTATGTCAGTATATATTTGTACCATAAAGCCAGTATGTCAGTATACATTTGTACCATAATGTCTGTATGTCAGTATGGATTTGTACCATAAAGCCAGTATGTCAGTATACATTTGTACCATAAAGCCAGTATGTCAGTATACATTTGTACCATAAAGCCAGTGTGTCACTATACATTTGTACCATAAAGCCAATATGTCAGTATACATTTGTACCATAAAGCCAGTATGTCAGTATACATTTGTACCATAAAGCCAGTATGTCAGTATACATTTGTACCATAAAGCCAGTATGTCAGTATACATTTGTACCATAAAGCCAGTATGTCAGTATACATTTGTACCATAAAGCCAGTATGTCAGTATACATTTGTACCATAATGCCTGTATGTCAGTATACATTTGTACCATAAAGCCAGTATGTCAGTATACATTTGTACCATAAAGCCAGTATGTCAGTATACATTTGTACCATAAAGCCTGTATGTCAGTATACATTTGTACCATAAAGCCAGTATGTCAGTATACATTTGTACCATAAAGCCAGTATGTCAGTATACATTTGTACCATAAAGCCAGTATGTCAGTATACATTTGTACCATAAAGCCAGTATGTCAGTATACATTTGTACCATAAAGCCAGTATGTCAGTATACATTTGTACCATAGCGCCAGTATGTCAGTATACATTTGTACCATAAAGCCAGTATGTCAGTATACATTTGTACAATAAAGCCAGTATGTCAGTATACATTTGTACCATAATGCCAGTATGTCAGTATACATTTGTACCATAAAGCCTGTATGTCAGTATACATTTGTACCATAAAGCCAGTATGTCAGTATACATTTGTACCATAAAGCCAGTATGTCAGTATACATTTGTACCATAAAGCCAGTATGTCAGTATACATTTGTACCATAAAGCCAGTATGTCAGTATACATTTGTACCATAAAGCCAGTATGTCAGTATACATTTGTACCATAAAGCCAGTATGTCAGTATACATTTTGTACCATAAAGCCAGTATGTCAGTATACATTTGTACCATAAAGCCAGTATGTCAGTATACATTTGTACCATAATGCCAGTATGTCAGTATACATTTGTACCATAAAGCCAGTATGTCAGTATACATTTGTACCATAAAGCCAGTATGTCAGTATACATTTGTACCATAAAGCCTGTATGTCAGTATACATTTGTACCATAAAGCCAGTATGTCAGTATACATTTATACCATAAAGCCTGTATGTCAGTATACATTTGTACCATAGCGCCAGTATGTCAGTATACATTTATACCATAAAGCCAGTATGTCAGTATACATTTGTACCATAAAGCCTGTATGTCAGTATACATTTGTACCATATAGCCAGTATGTCAGTATACATTTGTACCATAAAGCCAGTATGTCAGTATACATTTGTACCATAAAGCTAGTATCCCAGCATACCATTCAACCATTTAACATTCCAACAGAACATGAAATCAATAAATAACTAAAATGGACTTATTTTATTGATTAAAGTTTTAAAAACCGTTTGTTGGTTTTTTATGTGCGTGTAATCTCGGTTGTTTTCTTTGTAATTGGTAAATTATTACCTTTGTATATCCTTTATCTATGATATTGATAGGGTTGTAATTCTATAGATTCCATTCAAATGCCATTTAAGTGATAATTAAGCTGAAATATATTTGCTATTTATAGCTTTTTCAGTCATATATCCGAAATATTACACTAAAATATGTATTGTGTCTACTGTCACTCACTGGATGATCTTTAAATGTCCCTATTTCTGTTAGTTTTTTTGCCATTCCTGCAAAAGCAAAAATAACCACCCGATGGTTTGTTGGAATTGTTTGTAAAGGAATGTTTTTAGGGTATTATGTTTTGTTGTTGTTGAAGTTTTATATAATGCAGCTGACATGACATTGCCGGAATACAGTACATTTTGTTTTGCTGTATTGTTGTAAATCATCTTTATTTTAGAATTGAAATGTAAAAAATGTGCAGATTTAACGGAACTACTTCTGAGTGAAACATGGCTTGAATGACCAATATGTTTTTATTTTTATTGTTATTTTAGATATGATATTATGCTTGTTGTACATGATCAATTTCGTGTTTAAATGTAAGCCGAAGACACTCCAGTTTTAGCCTATATATCAAGGCAGTAACCATGCTTGGTTTTGAAGGATAAGATATGCCATTTTGCTTAAATATGGACGGAATGAATGTGGTTTAGTATATAGCAAGTAATCACAACGCAGTGATAACAACAATATTATAAGATATGGTATGGAGTTTTATTTACGTCGTTTATGAAATATTGCATTGGATGCACAAAAACCAAAACACGTTGCATTGTTTTTCTATCTTGCCTATTTAGCAAATATTTATAATGCGACTAGTCGGATGTTAGCGAGCAATTGCAAATTGTAAACAACATTCCTCGAAATGCTTGGAATATAGCCATATAAGGTACTGGATTCAGGATCGGATTCCAGGTAAAACATACAATGTGATTCAAAGAATATGCTATGTTGGCTGACGAGACACGATATCTTTAAAACAAGTTATCGTGACAGTCATACATATCCATTCCAACTACAGACATCCTAAACGCCATGTTGCATTTTTATTTAAAAAAATAATTAGTCAAATGATGACGATTTGGCTAATCGATTTAGCAGCATTGAGTTCATTGCTGGTGATCGGTTTATTTTGTTAGGTTTTATAAGATTGAAGTTCTCATGAAAATCTCCCTTGGTAACCGCTTGGTTCACCACAGAAAGGTATCACGTTCAAATGATGCTATTTCTAGAAAATTACCAGACGCTGACAGGTTTAAAGGAATAGATAAGTGAATGCATGTTTCTGATTTACTAGTAGAATTCCTGCATCGTAATCTTGTGTTTTTAAATATCAACATATCTCCGTTGGTCATATATTTAATGGCTTGTTTCCATCGTGAGGATTTGTATGATATTTATATGCTGTTAACCAAGAAATTATCACCGCGAAGGCTCCATGAAATGCATAGGGATAAAGACTATGAGGATGATTTACGGTAGAATTTTACCGGGAACTATTGAATCCCTTTATGATACGAGTTCAGGCTAGCTCCGTTTGATGGTTATTACGGCTTAACGTCCTATTAACAGTTAGGATAATGTGGCGGCTTCCCATATATACAATGTGGTGCGTGCCTCTTGATGTATCTTACTGCTATCCTAATTTCATGTTATATTGTGACGTGTCCCAGGTTGACCGAGATCTGGATGGCAGATGTCATTTATTTTTGATGTAGCAGAGAACGCTCACTCTTCCGGTGTACCAGTCTCTTCTGATTGAACCATATATGTACCTTTTCAGGAATCTCAGGACAAATTTATTAAAAACAGTGCTTAGATTATAGCAGTATTCAGTTTTGGGACTTACAATTTTGCCATTAATTATGTTAAACCTAAGTCTTTTTTGATAGATATCGTTGTTCTCCTCCATGTTTACAAACCATTAACTTTCTTCACTTGTAATTTGACAAAGTTATCTTCCATTAAGCAAAGTGTGTTACAGTGTGCATAAAGTAACACCATCACAGTTCAGAGTAAATATCGTTTCCGTTGAAGTATATGTACATTTTGTATCTTCTTTTAAATGCAAGTATGCGGGTAACAACATATGAACATGAAATGTTTGTTTTTGTCTGAGCTTATATACGTGTATCATTATTGAACGTATGCATTTTGCATTACCGTGTACCAGCGCAAGGTCAACAAGGCCATTGCAAACTGCATAGTGACTGATCTACACCAAACTCCTCAATAGTAAAACAACACTATTATCATACAATATTATAGGTATGATTATGGTATAATATATGATTAATAGTTAATCAAATACAATTTATATCGTTTTGTTGAATAAACGGCCAATTCAATGTATTGAAGTATTGTTGTTTTTATTGACTATACAAGCGCATGGTCCGACTTCGAGACGTTGAAACAAGCAGCTGATCATTCATTGTGAAAATGTACCGTCACGAATCACTCTCAGACCACTGCACACTGTAACATTCAATTATGCAATGTATTCTAAAATCTAAAAACTTCAAACTACAATTTTCCACCAAAACAAGAGATAAAAAGTGACTAAAACATAGATATTTATCGTTACATGCCTTTATTTATTAATTTCATATAGTTATATCGTCTTACTGGCACTCCTGTTCCGATTACTTATTCAATCACAAATCAGATGGTTTCATAGAACAGCCAAGCTACAGGTAAATGCATGCATTGTTTTAATTATATAATCCTAAAAAGAAAACTCCAATTTGGGTCTGTTACATACATGTTTTAATATAACATTAAGCAACACTATACGATTTAATGAGTTAATGATAAAGTAAATTCGGTAATTGATAAAATATGTTCAGTTTTCTAGAGACGAAAGCTTCAACATAAACCATGTTAAAGTTTTACAGGATGATTGTATTACATTTTGATAATCTGTTGTTTAAATAGGAGCATTTTTAGAAAAGCTTCTTTTGTGAGAAACTAACATGGAAAAAGCATAGTACCACTTGTAACATACTAAGTTATACATTTACAAATGTTACAGTTGTCATTTTTTTTGGAAATGATTTAAATTATGCCCTTACCGTGCCTGGAATTACAATCTACGGTCACACATAAAATGCATCACGGGTCAAACATTTATTACTTGGTAAAAGGATTGTGTTTCCTTCCTTTTGGTAAGCACACTTCTGGGAATGCAATTATCTAGGTGGTAGGGGGTATTATTTTTTTTATTTCTAGATCTTCATTTCCATAAAATTTTCTCAAATGTAGACCCGCCGGGATTTCAATGTCCCCTCTTTCTTGGAAACTGTTACAATGTTCAAAGGCTATAAAATAAGTAAAAATGCCTTACGACAGAAATGAACAGAAAAACGACGATCATTGTGTTTTTTATTCTGAGGGACAATGTGTGTAACGTTTTTCTTAGCTACCAACTAAAGTACTAAGTATAAAAAAAACCTTTTGTTTAATGTCCCTGCATTCCTTTTGGACGATTTCTCTCGAGGTTGATTTCTTATATCCTATAGGGTGAATTTAAAATGTCATAAATCAACCCTACTCTATTTTTATCAAGCCAATGCAAATACGAAGCACGTTAAAACCATAAAACAAAGCTTTTAAAACTTCCTTCTGATGATTGTCAATTTGTCAAGAGCTTTTTTTTACGTGAACAAAAATAAGTGGACTAGGCATTTTTATTTGATAATACTAAAGCTATCATCTGTGTTTAAAGACTGTACAACCCAAACAATAATTGACCAAATTGTTTTCAACATACGTAACTCATGACCTACTTCCTAGTTAGTATCACGGTGAGCTTACAATCGCTAGGTTCAAGTTAAAGGAAGGTATTCAACGGGTGTAATGCACATAGCTCAAACATCTAACACATAAGTGTCTTGGGTAATTTATTAGTAGTACGCACTTAGAACATTTTGAATCCTTTTTGCTTAATGATTTTTTTGTTGAGTGTTAATTGCAAATGGGGATGTTTTGAAGAAGGCATTGTATGTTTTCATGTTGTGTTGTCATTTTATTTATCCCCACAAATGATAAAGTAAGAAATTTTTATGTTTGTTGTGAAAACTCTTTGTAATTGTATGAATTAACATAGAACCAATGTGTAACCGTTCAGTGTGATTCCTTATTTACCTTATCTCCCGTATCAGTTCTGTCTCTTCACCTCCTCGACTCCGACTTGCGTCACTCGTATACTGTTTATACAATATGTTACACGTCATTATTTACCTGAATGTCTATTCAGTCGTTCACCTATTGCAATTTTCATGGACAGCATCCAAATTTCTGAGAACTAACCGTCTGACAACAATATACAATACCCCGAGTCGTTTATATTAAAGAGACAATTCACTCGGGCTAATTCTTTTACATAACGAAGAAGCAAAATATGGCATAAATGTATTGTTCTACATTTCTTATGAAACATATAACATAAAATATTGACAAATTCCACGTCATTGTTTAGTATTTTAATTGATACCGTTGTAATTACAAATCGTTGATCAATACGATTAAGCGGGTACAAAATGTACGCTGTACCCGTATCCGAGCCAAAGTCACGCACGTCAAACAAATGAACTACATAACCACTGTACAGGTGACAAAATGATTTCTTAGGCAAGACAATTCAACTAATAAGGTAAACACACTACTGTCAGAGTGATTTGAGCAATTCTAGACAAATGTAGCATTACTTTACGAGCAAGGGACAGGGTTCGGCATACAAGATGTTTGACCACAAAGTGTAATGTCGACAGCGAGCGAGTTTGAACATTACACACACATTTCACCACCATGGGCTTTTCTGGCATATCACAGTAAAACCGATTTATTTAATTTCCTTTAAAACTGGGGGTTTTCAGATAAATGTACAGATTTTAATGTTCTCTTACACTGAATTGTCCCTTTAAAGTATCAAATCAATAGTGTATTCATATGGTGCTTCTGTTCTGTTGTCTTTATGTCTGCAAAACCTATACTGACAATTCAACATGAATGCTACAAAAAAAAATTCAGGACAAACAGGGGTCATTCGACTGGTTGTAAATTATACCATGCATAATCTGTTTAATCTGTACAGGTACTGTCAATCATTTGTTTGATACAAAATCGTATTTGATAAAAGAATAAAGTCCGTTCTTTCTTGGCATTAAAATACACAAGGCGATTGTATATGACCATAGAGCTGGTTTGTTTTCACGAGTCAAATATGCGGGATTCGATCAAAAAAACGAGAAAATCAAATTTTAACGGTTTTAATTTTTCGCGATCAAATTTTAAAGGTATACATAATTCAACCATTTATAAATATTTCGCGAATCAAATTTTCGCGATCATAGCAATAGTCCCCTGATATCTCAAATATATCATCCCCGCTAAAATAGCCGGATATACGGTATATCACTACAAGAATACATATAAGGTTATATTACAATTAACACTTTTCAATGTTTCCATGGCTTCTGGATATGGTAAGATGAAACATTTCATTATATTTAATATACATAATTTGTTTACACCAATCTATATATGAAGAAATATAATATTTTCAATTATTACACCGACCGTTCAATAAAACCTTGTTATATTGCACGGTTCGAAGTTATATTGCACGCTTCCATGGAAACGTTATATTGCACGGTTCGAGATGTTATATTGCACGGCTTGAGGAACACCTCGCTGTTGTTGCCTAGTTTTGTAAAAAAACTTCCGAGGAATTGCGAGTAACAGTGAGTTACGTTATTATGACGTCACAAAGGTTCACGCTCAATTTCGCGCTGGATTTATAGATCTCGAATCAAGCACGTCATGTAGACGTTTACTGTACCGAGTAAAGGACGGACACGATGAATGTATTAGATCAAAAGGCTGCAAGCAGGTCTAATAATGTGAAAACAGACAATAAGACATCCAAACCGGAGTTACAACGTGACGTACGTGGGCTATACGTCAATCTTCAATAGGATATTAAGGTTTTTTTCCGTACGGTACGGTGTTGGTGATTTTGTTAAGTGATTGTCGTATTCGTTTTATAAAAAAATATTCAACTGAAAAACTGGTGATTATGTAATAAAACAAATATTCCATGGTTACTGTGCTCTACTTCATAATATTTACCCCTCGGTGATGGTAATCAAAAAATGTTATATTGCACTCGGCCTTTGGCCTCGTGCAATATAACATTTGTTGATTACCATCACCTCGGGTTAAATATTATGAACTAGAGCACAGTAACCCATGAAATATTTGTATATTATTTACTAATTGTGGCTTTTGTGAGATTACTCATTAATGCAATTCACTTGTATGATATAGACTATAGTTACACATGTATGTCCAAATATGGGAATTTTGATACAGAATATAGTTAAGCCTCGTTCTGGTACTGTCAGGATGGCGGCCATTCATGTAAACATGTAAGATGAATAAACACGACAATACTACCAGAATCGTCATCATCTCTTATAAGGTTTTTTTTATCCACAAAAAGACATGTTCTGCATGTTCTACCCCAATAACAACTGTTAAAAAAATAAATACCGATGAGCTTGTATACTGTTTATAAAGTGATGTCTAATCAAACAAATGTTTGCAGTGCCCGCTAAAGATGTGCTACATGGGATGAAATGCGACTCGGGGAAGTTTTTCTCCTGAAACATATTTTTCGCATATTACATCGAAGCAGCTCAACAAATTATGTGTGGACTGCTATATATTTAATTAATCCCAATGAACATTAACAATTATTCAAGTTACTCCTGTCCTACTGGCCTAGAAAATGATTACAAAACATATAAATATATTGCGTTAGATTAACACAAGACCTTAACATATCTACCAAGACAAAACACAAATAAGATCATATGCACATTGACATGACATTCTACAAGGAGCTCCACGCCCTCCCTGGCTCTAGGTTCCTCTGGTTAATAATTACACGTGTATATAGACTATGTCTAACTGACACAAAAAATACATATAAATATTTTTTGTACATACGAAATCAGTGCTTCATTCCATATATGGCATAGTGCTTTGGACTTTTTTTGGAGACGCAATTCAATAGTTTTTATATTTTTATCTTGAAATAAAATAAAAAGCTTAAACTTTTCAATGGTGTTAGTGGTGTAAAGTAAGTAACTTTTGAAACTGAGGAAAAATACTTATTCATCTGCTCCATTTTTGATAGAGAAGATAAATATCATTCGTCTTTAAACCGTTCCCATCAATTGTCTAGCTTGGCTTAAATAAATGTGTGCTATCACACGATATCACTGTCAGCACAAACAATAAACTAATGTACACGAATTTGAAACTTTTCAGAAGGTGTCCTTTATTGTGTGTTTAGACACGGATTCCATTGAGCACACCGTGTATATCTAAATGTTCTTGATAATGCACTGAATTGCACTAACGGTATCACGCCTAAGGTATGAGACGACAGTTTAGTTCATCTCAGTTTTCATTTTCAGAAAATATTAATACTGAAAGTTTGATTTTAGATTGAAAAAGAAACTCTTGTAGGAGGTGCAATTAATTCATTGTTGAACACTTTGATTTTACTTTGAACAATCATGCATTAGGGAAATTTGCCCAGACACAGTTTTATTACCATCATTAGGAAATATTTTCAGAAATCACCTAAACCCAATTTTGCTGTTTCCGGAAACTTCTGGTTGTTATACAATATTACAGAATTTCTGAGAAATTGCGATGTTCTACATTGTACTTACAGTTTCGGTATCGGCAGATAAGGAGATTTTCTTCACTGTGTAGTGTCTTTAAAGGGGCGATTTAAATCACAGTCAGAGATAAACCCTACATGAAGTGTACTAAAAAATAGCTTTGTTGTAAATCGTGATCTGATCGTGTTATTTGTAATCCTATACGGAACAGGGCGGAATCAAAGTTGATTTATGATATTGACATTTACTTCCCCAAATATTGCGAATTTATAGTTTTATTATAGAAAACGTAATAAAAAATTACAGTTACATGTTTTATAACTAATAATCTATGAGAAATCATGAAAACTGTTTTATAATATAATTTAATAAAATTAAGAATATATATATTTATTTTTTAAATGTTTTAAATGAATATCTGCAGAAGTCACTTTACAATTTCTAATAACACTGTTAACATGTGAAATGAAATTATAGACCACATATAGATTCCGTGGTATGTACTTCTTTGCATTTTTAAAAACATTCACAAAAATATCTTTTGACTATAGATTTTTTTCCCGTTAAAATCACCAGACCGGTGTTTCATCCAACAAAATCGACGTTACAAACAGTAACTGCATCTTAAATAAATGTTGAAGCCAATGAAAATAATTGAATATCAGTAAAAGTCTTTAAGATTACCTTTTGGCTTTCAAATATGAAAAAAGATAAACAAATCTTTGTAAGAATTTAGAAATTATTTTTAATGCATTACCCTTGTAATCTTAAATCGTTTGAACTAAGTTACCATGGAATGCTTTTCTTGTTATCAAGACTTCAATCATTCACTACATGTCTGAAATATTGTAAGTGTAATTTCGAAGAAAACAAACATTTAGTTTGCTCATTTATAGTAAATTGAAACATTCTTCAAATATTGGTTGAAAGTTGAAGTAGCTTACGGTTCAAAACCAGTCCCCACGTTAGGGAAGGAGAGGCGAAGAAGAATGTTTGGCTATGCGATTGGGTGTCGTAGATCGTGAGTTCGAGGCCCGGATAGGGCACAGGTCAATAAATTGTCATACTTTTTAAATAGTGTTTCTTTGATGCCCAGTCCCTATAATTTGTATATTATCTGTATTCAGTAATGTTTCAGAGGTGATCGCAATCAAGTGGTTTCGATATTTAGGTCATACTTCATTTCCAGGGATTACGATCATTTACGATCTCTATATCGCAAGTAATCGCAATTAGTTTGGGTTGAATGACTAATTTTTTAGCCGCCTTTAGTATTTATCAAAACTCTATTTGCATTTGGATATCAATTCATTATTTAAAAAAATGCCATGCTAGGATCGCCATTTGCAACTTTTATGTCTTCAGAATCGAAATTTGAAAACGACTTTGACAATATTTGGATTATCATGTTTGTAGTTTTATGTAAAAATACACTGTATAGTAAGACTCTTTCAGTATATTTAGCAGACGTAAGCGCAACCGAACCGAGAACATCCTACCATTTCTTTGAAAACGAAACGAAAACGAAACTGATTTTCTATAAATCCCTTGAAATAGCTGTGTATAATATAGATTCTATAGCTTTTTAGTAGGTCAGATATGAAGTCAGCAGATGGTCGGAAGGTCAGTTGTGGTTTACAGGAAGCAAAGGGTCATTTTATAGGTGTATATATCTTATGTGTCTTTAAATTTCTTGGCAAGTAGTTACACATCCATGCTACGATAGGATAACGTATACCAAATGGACAACAGCATACTGCTTTGCCTCTCGGCTTCATAACCAGTTTACACAACTCAGAATTAGATTTGGAAAATGTTGAACAATTTGCCAAAAAATCTACATACGAAAAGCTGATGATGTTCATTGATGGGCTGCAAAAATAATCATGGGTCTTTCTACACTGAAACTGGCTAAGCTACTCTTCTAGGGCGTTGTATCGTAGAATCTTCCATTATTATATAGGAGCACAGCAAATAAAAAACTGAGTTTTTATTAAGTCATATATTACTATCTATCATGTATTATGAGATGCTGATATATAAGTGGATCTACAGGAGGGTCACTGAATTCAGTAATACCCTGCACTTGCCGGGAGTATTACAACAGTTTGTAATCCTGACGGTAAACAAGTCTTCCTAATGAAAGTCCTAGACGCTTATATTCGCAATGCCATACATTGAGGTACCCCGCACTACTTCGAAAAAATCTTTTAACCAATCCTACCGGGGCTGGGCATCAATTATCCAGTCATACAAATTGCAACCTATCGTTGTTCACGTTTTTACGAATGATGTTCACGAACGGCCTCACATGCATATTGTCTCATGCGTAAGTTAAGTGCATGTTTTGGGAGATCGTAGTATCTTTATGTTGTGTATTCTTTTAGAGTTAACCTTTTGCAATTTCATAGTGCTATATCACTGCGGCATGTCACCGAAGACACCAAACAACACACCCCACCCGGTCACATTATACTGACAACGGGCGAACCAGTCGCCCCACTCCAGGTATGCTGAGCGCTAAGCAGGAGCAAAAGTTACCACTTTTATAGACTATGGTGTGTCTCGTCCAAGGGAGACAACCCAGAGCCTCCCTCACATTGATGAGGACTCAACCAAAGGCCAAAAGTGTGGTAGTGTCAAGGGAGACGTTAGGAAGTTAGTAAGAAAGTAGAGAAACGATAAGATCCTAAATTTAGTCGCCTTTTACTATAATTCTAACGCCCTACCTGTATGTATTGTTGTACATTGTACAACGTTGTATTGTACTGTTATACATTGTATGCAATTGTTACACCCTTAGGCATGATAGAAAAAACATCACTTAATCATATAAGTATGCATCTTACGAAATACTATGATTGTTACACCCTTAGGCACGATAGAAAAAAAACATCACTTAATCACATAAGTATGCATCTTACGAAATACTATGATTGTTACACCCTTAGGCATGATAGAAAAAAAACATCACTTAATCACATAAGTATGCATCTTACGAAATACTATGATTGTTACACCCGTAGGCATGATAGAGAAAAAGACATCACTTAATCACATAAGTATGCATCTTGCGAAATACTATGATTGTTACACCCTTAGGCATGATAGAAAAAAAAACATCACTTAATCACATAAGTATGCATCTTACGAAATACTATGATTGTTACACCCTTAGGCATGATAGAGAAAAAAACGAAATAATATGAACTACATAATTCTTAAATATGTTTTTTTCTTATAATTTCACTCTTATTTCTATGTTTGAATGTACCGTGTCATATGATACGTTCTTCGATGCCAATAAAACCATTTGCTGCTACATTAAAAAATGACAAAAAGTATATATCATTTTTTCTTTCATACCTACGGGGCAATACACCCATGCCGCCTGAAGTTGTATTTTGCAAGGCTACCCATGCAATAAAGCCTCGTGACGTCACGGCGTCAACAAAATTTCTATTTCCTCGGTAAAAATTTAACATTTTTTTTCCACAAAACTAGACGGGTTTTACTATAAAAGATGCAAACAACGGAATTTTTATTGAAAATATGAAAAATTGACTTCCAGTTGGCGATTTCTTCGAATTTATTTCAAAATGGTGGGACATTATAGTTGTAAAATTGCAATAAAACGTCGAGGTATAAAAGAAAAATACTCTTTCGTAAGTGGATATGAAGGAAAGGGATATTCTACCTCAGGATCAAAATGAAATATTGTTGCAAAACCCTCGGCAAGCCTCGGGTTTTACTTCATTTTGCTACTGCTTAGCGCTCAGCAAACGGAGAGTGGGACGACTGGTTCGCCAGTTGTCAGTATAATGTGACCGGGTGGGGTGTGTTGCTTGGTGTCTTCGGCGGCATGCTTCAGTGATATAGCACTATAAAAAGGGCAATAGTTCCACTATACAAGAAGACAACATGAATTTACCGCAGTCTCCCAAAACACGCACCTCGCACAACATACACGCAACACACCGCATACATGGGAGGCCGTCCTTACATGACCATAGCTGTTAATAGGACGTAAATTAATCAAACAAACAAACAAACAAAACTTCATTTTGTGACCCTCGGGTAGAATATCCCTATCCTTCAAATCCACATATGAAAGAGTCTTATAATCTAAGCTTAAATCTGGATTCACGCGTATGTTATCTCCTCGAAGAAATATTTCATGGTTACAGTCTTTGCTCTGTAATATAAGTAATGAGCCTGATTTTAAAACCAAATCGTAAAGTGCTGTTTGAGTGATTTACAATTAATTAACTATTCTGATTTACTGTGAGTTCAATATCGACTTTTGCATGGGATAGAAAAAGGTATCATTTATAACTTACATTGCGAGTTACTCATGATCAGTGATGATATTTTACATAAAAAATACCATAGGGTTAGCTGTATATTGCATGCTATTCAGAACATCCATGTTCTGTCGGTGAATGATGCAGTCATCTTGAAAAGTAGAAAACTACAACACTTCGATTGAGATGTGGTGTTCTTTTACACCTCTGTTTTCAAGTCTATGGCATTGATAAAATGGAAAATTCAAAATATATTTTCCATGGTGGTCATGTTAGGATAAGCAGATCGACCCGAAAAATAACAACACTTAAAGCAAGGGTCATCAAAAGTTTTAGCTCAATCTAACAAGCACTTTATAACTTTGAAGTGCGTGTGTATAGTTTACGAATGACGCACGGCCAGCGGTTGGCAACAACGACGAAGCATGATGACTAGATCATCTTGACCTTTCAGAGAAGTCGATGTAGAAATACAAATGTACTGTAGTTAGCTGGCGAAAGGATTTTTGCTTAACATTATATATTTAGTAAATATTTTTATTTTGTCCGACAGGAGTTGCCTTAGAATTTTACCCTCTGTTGTTCCTAAAAACGACTAAATTTAGGATCTTATCTTTTCTGCTCTTCCTAACAGAGTTTTTTCTTTCTGACGTTTCCCTTGACACCGTCTCTGTTCTGACCGAGACACACCATAGTCTATTAAAGTGTTAGTTTTCGGTCCAGCTTAGCGCTCAGACACACCATAGTCTATTAAAGTGTTAGTTTTTTGCTCCAGCTTAGCGCTCAGCATAAGTGTGACGTCTGATATGGCCGTTGTAATTACGTGTCTACGGCGGCATACAGTGAAATAACACAAAAAAAGGACAAAACTTGCACTTACCACAGCCTCTCAAAACATACCGCATTCACACGCCGCAACACTTTGCACATATGGGATGCCGTCTTTAAATAACACTCACTGCTTGTTTGTTTGATTGATTGATTGAGTAATGGACATTATGTTTCTTGCGTTTGTTTGTTCGATTAAATTTACGTCCTATTTTCAGTCGGGGTGATGTAAGGACGGCTTCCTTTGTGTGTGGTGTGTAGCGTGTATAAAGTTGGTGATGCGTGTTTTGGGAGACTGTTGTATACTGTAAACCAACTCTCTCTCGCGGCTATTAATTTTAGTGATTTTCATTTCAAAACAAGTTCTCGGGGAAAACATTCGCGGAATAAAACATTGAATGATAATTCCTATTAATATAGATGGTGTAGATATTCATTCTCGGAGATGAACTTTCGCGAATTTACTTGGGTCGCGTATTTCGCGAAATTAAATCGCACGCGAAAGGAAATTGATTTAAAGTACTCGTGCAATGTTGACTTGAATAGTGATATGTTGCCCTTTTTATAGTGCTATATCTGAGTACATGTATATCCCTGAAGCATGTCGCCGAAGACACCAACCAACACACATCTGCTTACAGGACGAATGTAGGGCGTTAAAATTGTACCTAATGCCCCTATTGCATAATCGTAAAAGGCGACTGATTTTATCTTCTCTCTTCTTCCTAACTGATTTTATCTTTTCTAATGCCTCCCTTGGCACCGCCTCACTTTTGGCCTTGAGTTGAGCGTTCGCCCTGTGAGGAAAGCTCTTGGTTCTGTCCCCTGGCCGAGACACACCAAAGTCTATAAAAGTGGTAGTTTCTGCTCCTGCTTAGCGCTCAGCATAAAGGGAATGGGACGACTGGTTCGGCCTTTGTCAGTATAATGTGACCGGGTGGGGTGTGTTTTTGATGTCTTCAGGGGCATGCTCCAGTGATATAGCACTATAAAAAGTGCATAAGTTCCACTATACAAGTTAATATAATCAAACAAACAAACAAACTAATAAACCAAATGTTCAGTAAAAAAAAAACAAATTCGCCAGTTTAAAGAACGTGTGTTTCGCTTTGGAAAATAAAAGATAATGTAAAAGTAATGCGTTAATAGTACGCACTAATCATCAAAGAAATACCAGTATCAAAGAGTGAAAAATGATAAAGCTTTCTTCGAATGTTATGACGTATGGATTTAGACGTCCTTGTCATATTATATATATACATTAAACATTCGGTATGTACTAGTGTAATTACTTAATAGAAATATCCGTGATCAAAATGACAAAGCATTTGTTCTCTGAAAACACATGACCTCTTCAATGAAATTGGTGGGGGGGGTATAACGAGTCAAGTTTTCTTCAATTTATACACCAATATTGATATAAATTCGGGGGGTGGGGGGTGGGGGTGTATAGCGAGTCAAGTTTATTTCAATTTATACACCAAAGGCTCGCAAAAATAAAAACTTCTCAGACTCGTTTCATAAAATATATATAATAAATTGTTAATTAGATATAAAGAACGAGATCACCAAATAGAATTGATTTGACAAGGACAGTAGCCAACTCGTGTTTGTAGATGAAGCACAAGGCGATAGACAGAGGATGCCAATCCTTCTAATCTAATTGTTAAAGTTTTGTTCATAAACCGCAAATATCTGTGGCTAATACCACCTTTATTTTCGGTAGAGAAAACTTAGATTTCAACGAAGGAATGCACATGAATCTAAAATAGCTCTACACATATAGAGCCTTCCTTGATCGAATCTGGCTCAGAAATTATGTTTGACTAAAAAAATATTTTATTTTTGTTTATTTGTTTGTTGTTTTTTTTTACTTATAAATCTTGAAATAGACATTAAGAAGATGTTGCGAGGCTCAGTTATCTTTTCATGAAATATTTCATAGCATTTAATGATTTGTTTTTCATTATTGTTTTGATGTATTTTGGATCAGCACTGTTCCATAAATAAGTGATATTTTGGCCTCTATTCAAAAGTGTTACAGTTTTGTAAGGTTGCAACATAGGAAATGTATAGGATTTATTAGTGGATGAAAAATATCGACACTGGCCGACTTCTGCTCTGCTCTAACACACGACAGTAGGTCTGTGACCTTTAGTATAAAGATCACGTCTGTCACTCTGTGTTTCTTAGAAATACTAACTGCAGTATAAGGAACATCCTGTGCACAGTTTATATCACTCATTAGACTATTAAAGGCTTCCGCCGTACCACATAAACATGTTATCGAGTGTAACGTACGTTGTTTGATTGGTTTATTGGGCCTAACATCTAATTAACAGCTAAGGCCATTTCAGGACTGTCTTTCCTGTACCCGGTGTGTTTTATGTGGAAGTGCCTGTTTTTGGAGGCTGCTGTATATCATGTAGTCTACATTGTAATAGTGGAACTCGTGTCCTATATAATTATAATCCATCGATGAAAGAAACTAAATGTTAAGACATATCCGTATATTAATTACTTGAAATTGTACACGTTTATAATAATTATTTTCCGATAAAAACCGAAAAAATAAGTAAGCATAGAAGGTAAAAAGGGCCGCAATGCAAAAATATATAAGAAGTATAGAGCTAGGTATAATTGTAAAAAAAAACTCAGGAGGGTGGCATCTACTTTCCCCATGCAACAAAAAGCGAACTTTGAATTTAAAAAAAAATTTGTGTAAATTTGTGGCAAAATCGTAAAGATCCGACCCAATCTGACTGGTTGAACAAAGTCACCATTATACTCCCAACAGATAGATCCTCTCTTAAGTGAGGTAATTTTGACCAATATCAGCCCTTAAATGCAAGTAATGCATCAGAATTGCACCTGCTACCCCTAAAAGGCGACTAAATTATGTACCTTCTTCCTAACTTATTTTCTTATTCCTAACGTCTCCCTTGAAACTACCTCAGTTTTGGCCTTCTGTTGAGCGTTCGCCCTGTGAGGAAGGCTTTGGTTTCTGTCCTCTGGCCGAGACACACCATAGTCTATAAAAATGGCAGTGTCTGCATCTGATTAGCGCTCAGCAAAAAAATAATGAGACAACTGGTTTCCCGTTGTCAGTATAATGAGATCGGTGGGGTGTGACTGTTTGGCGTATTTGGCTACATGCTTCAGTGATATAGACTATGAAAAGGTCATATACCGCAGCCTCCAAAAACACGCATCACACAGTTCAAACACGAAAAACATCGCTTCCATTATACATATAGGAGGCCAATAATATAACAAAATACACCCTGTATTTAATATCTCTGAGCAACGGGTACAACAATATGTTACCACAGCAAATATGCTATTTAGCATCAATCTGAAGAAGTTGCGGCAGCTACTTGTAAAAATATTAAATTTATTATTATAAATATATGTATATCATAAATAATAAATATTAAAGTTTTTTTATATGTATTTATAGTTATAATTCATTCATGATAACATTTCATAATGTGACAATCCTTTGGTAAACCTTCATACAAGTTGGTATCTTATGGTGGCTGATATGCGCCCGAATTTCGTTATTTTATTCTTTCGCCCCGCGTAACATGCGTAAACTGAAACGAACTATCAGTTTCTAATTTGTTTTGAGTTCCATTTAATTAAGACGGAGCTCGAAACCACACCAAAATTCTATTTAAAAAGCAAACTGCGAATCAGACCGCACCCGAAATTTGCTTATGCTTGAAAATACAAAACGGAACTTTTGAGTCATCAGGAATAACTCAACAATAGAATAATGCCTGCCACAGGTATGGCAATGAAGGTTTACAGTTTACATAATCGATATGCCATCGTGAGCCACTTCAGACTCCTAGACTCGTCTCCTCAGTGTCGATTTTACAATGATCCAATGAAGTAGGCATCCAAAACCGAAATAATGGGATATACATGTACATTTTGATGTTTGTGTCGGCATTTTATGTGATTACATTTTTTATCTAAACAACTCAAATTTTATAAAAAAAAAAAAAAACCACATTTATGTTTGGCAATCGTTGATGAACGATAGTAAGAAGAAATGGGCGAGTATGTTTAATGGAAAATAACATTTTGTTTCCTTACAGTTTGTGGTAAGCAGTACCGACATTAATCCGGTGTCATTCTGTGTCTTCGTATCATGACTATCAAACTTCCGGCATCAAACTGGGCGGTGTTTTATGACACATACAAACTCAGGAGACGTTTCAAAGATCTTATGTTTCTCCTCTGGTATCATTTATATCGTCACTTTGGGTTAAAGGTTGAGTGGGGGTGGGACAGCCTTCTGAATTAAATGTAATCTTTATTTATTTTACACCGATTACCACACAAGTTATATAACCTGCACAAACCACTTTCGATGACCCGGATGCAAGTGCACGTACTGTAGGGTCTTCTAACAGTGGAAGGAAATCGGAATGTCCGGAGAAAAATCCACGTGATTGGGCAGGTGACCCCTGTTATTTTCACGTCTGTGCGAGGGATCAAACCCCGGCCGGCTAGGTGAAAGGTGAGTACATCACCAGACCACCCAGACCAGCTGTCGTGCCAACTAAATACAAATGTGGAGAAGGTATTACTAAGTTGAGATAACTTGTGCTTGACCCTTCTGTACATTTATGACAGTAAAATATATTTGAGTCGAAAATTCAAAAATCAATAAATTGATGTAATTTACTTCACTGGCTTGTCACCATTTTAAGTACGAAGTGGGTGGTTACCTGCAATGTCCCAAGCACAGAGGAACAAAAATAGCAACAAATTGTAGATAAACAAACAACAATGTCCAAGTGATTTAATGGTATTTAATGGTTAGACTGTTTAACGTCATTTAGATAATTTGTTCAGTTTTCATTACATATGTGCTGTCCTGCAGGAAAGGCGTTAGAATCGTACCTGCTGTAGCCCCTGAGTGAGTGTAAATGGCGACTAAATTTTGAATATTATAATTTTTATTGTTCCCAGTTGACCTTCTTCATTTTGACCATGAGCTGAGTTATCGGCCCTGTGAGACAAACCCCGGGTTCTGTCCTTTAGACGAGACACACAATAGTACAAGTTTAGCACTCAACACACTTCTTATTTTCCGACAAATTAAAGAGTACATAATAATGAATTACATTAAAATAGCAAAATGCAAGTACAAATTACATATCATTACCTGCTGGTAGAAACATTTATCATCAGTAAATTATAATCATGATAAAGTTAAGTCAAATTCTGAGCTTAATGTAATATAGATATACAGAACTAATATAACGTAAATCTAACCAATTCGGAAACATTTCCCCATTTATAGTGCTATCTCATTGACTAAATACTGCAATAGACACTGAACAGCATACCCCACCAGGATTGTCAGACGTAGTGATAAAGTGATTTGCTGGTTATGGTCCGACAATATGCTGTAATATTTACAGTTTGCACTGACACGGACTCAATAACCATACTTTCTAGTATTATCATTATCAGTGTATAATGTTAGCACAACACACGCGGCGATTCTATTGTTACGTGAATACTTGATGGCGTAGCAACGTGGGATCATGACCCCACTTTTGGCGGGAACATATGAATGACTCGATTCCAATCAGCTGTTCAATCGAATTCGTTGACGATGACGGGAGAGAAAATAATATGTGTATTTTAATAAAAAATATGCAACTGCCGCGGGAATTGATAATATTCATTTACTTGAAAAACTGTAAATATAAGGAATAGATGTTTATTTTGTTGAGGTTATGAGGGTATAATGATAATGGAGCCCGTGTAAATTTATGTAACCCTGCTTCGCTGGGGTTACATAATTTACACGTGCTCCATTATCATTATACCCTCATAACCTCAACAAAATAAACATCTATTCCTTAAATAAATGATCCGACAGATACGAGTGGAATCGGGCTATATGCTTTTGGTTTTCATTTTACAAGCATATGATCGCAAAACGCTAATTATAACGCAGTAACTCTGGAATAACTGAACAAAACTGAATAACATTACATCCTCTGAATAACAGCATACAGTTTTGTAAGTTCTGCTTATAATTCTATCTCAGATCGTTCTGATAATAGTAATCGGTTTGAGTTATAGCTTTTTAGCTTACTTTTGTATTCGAGGTTTAAATTTCAACAAAATTTCAGATTAACTTCAAATTTTCAATGGGAAAGCATTGCAGGAAATTCAGTAAAGTCATTTTAGTTTCTTTCCTTAAATATATTTACTGCTTTCAAATAGAGAATTTCTAGTAAAGGAAGATAGAGCCTGTGAAAAATTACATGAAAACAGGAAAACTTCGTTCAAAGGGAGATAACTTGATTACTTACTACGCTGATTCTATGGCTTGAAGTGATTAAAATAAAGACATTTAAAAAGTACACATGTACTTTCCTGCGGAAATGGCATGGGCAGACATAATTGTCGAAATGTCACGCTCTGTTGGAAATCAGATTTTTTTCTTTAGTTTATTATGACTTTTACAGGATTTAATCAGCTGTATCAACAAAACAATAAGCCAAATTGGAAGTAGTTTCCATACCAACGACCATATAGTACTGCCGGGGCGTATTGTTGTGTATTGACATAACTTTTTATATGAAAGGGAATCCATTGACGAAGACCGATATTGGATAACTGGCTAGCTCTTGATCAATATTGTCGTGGAAGTGCATATTTACTAATTGTCACTTCAGTAAACAAGCTTAATTTATTAATATTTGTTTTCACTCATTAAAGATCCCTAAAGCTAAAACGAATTTAATCTGCCAGAAAAACAAAATTGCGTATTCTGTTTTGCATGTATAGTCGCACAGCAGATCAAACGCATATCTTGACCTGGAAAGTTATATTCTCAGTTCCCTACATTCAATGGGAACAAGTAGTCAGACTTCGCCGACAGGCCACATCGATTGTTTCAAAAGATTGTATATAATCTACATCGGTTAGAAGTCATTCTTACTACCGAAACATTTTGAATAATCAAATATTTCGTCAGCTATTGAAGATGCACCGGGGGCTGATTCATTTGGTATTCTCAGCCTGGCTTTGCATTAGAACCGTGTACCCTGTAATGCTTCCGGAGACACAAAGGTTATATAAGCAGCTGTTTCAGAACTACACTGTAGAACTTCGGCCAGTGTTGAACCAGACTAAACCTGTCGAGGTCCGAGTATCTATGGGTATAATGTCCATCAACGACTTGGACGAGTTAGCGGGTACAATTACACTTACTCTCATCTTTAATTCTGTTTGGAAAGAGGAACGATTTACATGGGAACCGGATCACTGTGGTGGCCTAAAATCATTGACACTTCCTCAGGATTCCGTGTGGCTACCGGAAATGGTTTTAACGACAGCTGCAGACGACACTGTTCACATTTCTACCAAGGGTAATTTCAAGGTACGCGTGGATTACACCGGTTTGATGAATTGGTGGCGAATTGGAATAATCAAGTCTGCGTGCGTGGCGGATGTAACGTATTTCCCGTACGATTTTCAAAAATGTCATGTGGTTCTATCCCCTTTCGGTTACCAGACTGAAGAAATTAGCTTGGTTCCTATGCGGGATACCATTTCGTTTGACCATTTCTCAAATAATGGCCAGTGGAAAGTGATATCATCCTCAGTGAAGGTCAATTCCCTCCCGATGACAAAAGATAACCTGGAAGACAGTGTAGAATTCGCTAACTTTACCATAGTGATTGAGAGAAAGCCATTGTACTTTGTCGTGTCGGTAATTATCCCGATAGCACTTCTTGCCCTGCTCAATCCTTGCGTGTTCGCCCTTCCCATAGAATCTGGTGAGCGTGTGTCCTTCGCTATTACTGTACTGCTGTCATTCGCGGTGTTTGAGTCCATGGTGAGCAATTATATGCCCCAGGGTTCGGACCCTATGTCTTTGCTGTCTGTATTTCTAGTAATTACCCTTATGAACAGCACACTGATCACCATAACAACGATCTTTCTTCACTCAATGTACCACAAGGATGAGACCGAGGTTGTACCGGAAGTGCTTGTCCAAGTGCATTTTTTCATTAGACAACGCACACTTTCGCGGAGAATAAATTCGCTCTGTCATAGGCACACAGGCAAAAAAAACATGTCCGAATTACCGGAGTCGGATAGCAAAACACCATATGGAAAAACCGAAAAATCAGAATCTAAAATGGCTGCCAATATCAAAGATGTCAACGCCGAAATCAGGTCAGTGTCCGAAGAGACCCCTGTGAACTGGAAACAAATTACTGAAACATTTGATCGTGTGTTCCTCACAGTATTTCTCTTGTTCAATTTTCTGTTTTGCTTGGTGTTTTTCCTGTATATATCGTAGTAAAAATACTCAACATAGAAATATCTGACTTGGCATCAACAAGGCGTTATCATATGATTTCCACAGTTTGAACAAGTTCATCGTTTCTACGAACTCGTCAATCATCATTGACGGAATGCTTTTGTTTCGCTTACTCCACGGATAATTGTTTGTTTTCCATTTTAGAATGTTTTTCTTTTTCATGCTGAATTTGGCTCGAGTTTTATTCTCAGCACACTTTGAACTTTGAAATACGAATCACTGACGAAATATGCTTTGACTCCGTAGTGATTGTTTAAACGATACTTTGGAGAATGTATCTACAGTGTAACCACTGTTTCAGATTGAACTAACGGTTATACGTTTCCTTTAACATGTGAATACACAATTTGCTCCATGATTCTAAACTGGACTAGAAATAGAGGAAAGTGCAATTTTGGTAAACATCCCAGCAGACGACTTCCAAACATAAGATTAGTCCCCTACACTGACAGAACACAGACTATGATGGGCGAGATGTAGTCTAGCAATATGAGGATTTATGTAGTCACTACAGTTAATGGTTTCCACCGACGACATCACAAATTGTGATGATTTGTATGACACGTTGTTGTTCGTTATTAATGCATGTGTATGTAATTGTTCTTTTGAATGGAAATAAAACATGTTTATCGCAAATGCTATATGTATTATTACTTAAAATTCTTTGAAATTCGATGATATTGATATCTGATTGAGAGAAGCCACAATGCAGTAACCGTAACATCAAAGACATATTGGAATTCATGGAGGATTAATGCAGTAGCCAATTGATCGCGTCAGTTTCTATCGCACGTTTTCAGACACCCTTTCATCTAACTTGCTTCCATCTGCTCGGTGTTAGTGTATGTGACTGGATGGTGTGTGTTTATTTGGTGTGTTCAGCGGCATGTTTCAGTGGGATAGCACTGTAATAAGGACATAAGTTCCATTATTACAAGGAGACACTAAGTAATAAACGATCTATTTATGAAATACATGGTTTATTTAGATGCAGTTTTTGCAGACAATCATAATGCCCTATTTTAATTTCATCAAAAGATAGTTTAATACTTAATTTTTACATTATTTACTTATTTGGTTTGTCTGCTTTAAAGTTGATCAGGTTAGATCAAGAAAACTGTTTATCAACGATGATTTACCCATAATATTGAATAGCAATGTAGACAATTTAATCATCAGTAGCTATAGTTTGTAACTTATAATTGTTTTCCGTTACAGTACAGGAATAATCAAGTTCCTACACCAGACTCGTATTAGTAATCAAAATTGTATTTAAAGTTCGAATTTTTACCTTACAATTGTGTGAAATGTCTTGTTTTTCGTAATTTATCCAATCTATTCTTGACAGTGATTATAATTTTAGCTGATATAACACCATGAAGATTATTCCAATGTTCTAGCAGTTCCATTTGCGAAGGTTTTGTTTCTCATCGTGGTCCTCGATTGTTGTGGTAATATCATCTGTGAATTTCCTCTACCGCTTTCCATAGTTTTATAAATCACACGTTACATTAAGTTGTATATCATTAGTGACGTCACAATAGTCACGTTTTGGATGTCATCATAGACTTCTCTTTGGTCTGGTTAGTTTGTTTATTTATTAGTTGTCAATGTAAATATACCACAAATATACCGCAGCCTCCAAAAAGCATACAGACATTCACAACACATTCCACACATTTCCTAATATCACGGATAACATTAAAGGGACAATTCAGTCTAAGAGAACATTAAAATCTGTACATTTATCGGAAAACCCCCAGTTTTAAAGGAAATTAAATAAATCGGTTTTACTGTGATATGCCAGAAAAGCCCATGGTGGTGAAATGTGTGTGTAATGTTCAAACTCGCTCGCTGTCGACATTACACTTTGTGGTCGAACATCTTGTATGCCGAACCCTGTCCCTTGCTCGTAGAGTAATGCTACATTTGTCTAGAACTGCTCAAATCACTCTGACAGTAGTGTGTTTACCTTATTAGGTGAATTGTCTTGCCTAAGAAATCATTTTGTCACCTGTACAGTGGTTATGTAGTTCATTTGTTTGACGTGCGTGACTTTGGCTCGGATACGGGTACAGCGTGCATTTTGTACCCGCTTAATCGTATTGATCAACGATTTGTAATTACAACGGTATCAATTAAAATGCTAAACAATGACGTGGAATTTGTCAATATTTTATGTTATATGTTTCATAAGAAATGTAGAACAATACATTTATGCCATATTTTGCTTCTTCGTTATGTAAAAGAATTAGCTCGAGTGAATTGTCTCTTAAACTTGTGTCGAAATCGGTGATGTGAAAATTAAAAAAAAGTGAATACAAGAAAATATGCGTTTTGATTTAATTAAAATTCTTCGTTATCCGATGATTAATTTTTCCGTAATACTTAAAGATGCTCCACCGCCGACAGATCATGAATGATATTCATCATTTGAACAATAATTGGTGTTCAATCGTGTGTATGTATGTCTAATTAACACAAAAATAATATATATATTTTCATTTTGCCTTTGGTGCATGCGCAATCAGTACTTCATTTCATATAGGATATAGTGCGTCGGAATTTTTTCGGGATGCAATTAATTATTTTTCATATTTTTAACTTGACATAGAATTAAAAGCTCAAACTTTTCAATGGTGGTAATGGTGTAAAGTAAGTAATTTTTGTAACTGAAGAAAAATACTAAATCGTCTCCTCCTGTTTTTGATAGTGAAAGAATACTTTTTGTCGGCGGTGGAGCATCTTTAAAAAACCATTTCTTCACAAAAGACTTACCTCCCCTCGACCAGTGTTAAGCAATAACAAGAAAAATGTTAGAAAACTCGTACACGACTAGCATACTCCGTGTTTGGTCGTGGTTATGGAAAAATGAAAATAGCGGAACATTTATTAACCACAGGTTGATGTTGAACATGAAATTCTTAAGATATATCTCGATCGTAGTTCAGTATTCAACAGACATGTAGGAACCGTAATGCTGAAGCCATCGTATATATATCAGGCCTATGTTGATTTGTGTCAACAGTGAATATCAATCCCTAAATATCTCTTGGTGAATTTCTCATTTACGCCGATTGACAAGTAATACAAATCAAGAAAACAGACTTGCCCGACAATGGTGATCATGATCTCTAATATGAATGCTTCATAAAATGTAAAAATAAATAAATGAACAAAAAATAATATGAATGCAGAAACAATAGCTTGATAGAAAAAACAGATATACACATGTGGAATTTATAAAACAATTTTGCACCCAAATATTTGATAAGTATCTTTTTCGAACACCTCGGGTTAATTAACCTCAGAAGGTTCCCGAACTAATTGAGCGATTATTTGAAGTTAATCTTGCATACGACTAGCAATAGATTTGTTTCGGTGCTCCGTGGTCTGGAAAATCTCCAAATGGAATGGTCATTGTAAGTTAAAACCCAGGTCACATGTAAACTATTGGTTTGATGTTTTTAAATAACAACTAAATTGGTCCGGCTAACAATACGGAGGCAGAGATTGCCATCTGAGGGACGAGCTTGGCTAACTCTGGGCAATAATATTACACAGTCACTACGGCACCGTGTACACTATGTAAAGTGAACCTCCCGGTTAAATGGTCCGAGATTGTTCTGATATTTGATCCCCAATATCTAAGTCATCTTAACATCTTATACAACAACCCCCTCTTCGTCTTTATGTACTAAGTCTTTTGCGAGGGTACTGGTAGTTTTGTGCGTCATATCGGCTTCTAACGGGAACGTTTTGATTTGATGTACCATATGTCCTTTGATATACGACAATGATTTATGATTTACTATGCTAATAATTGGTTTAAGAACTAATTGACACTAGATCGTATTTTAGGTCATCTAGTTAACTTATCTGTTATGAAAACTGTGTAATTCAGTTGGAATATATAGATTTTATCAATTTTCAATTATTATTTAAAGGGACAATGCAGTTTAAGAGTACATTAAAATTTGCACATATTTCGGAAACAAACCAGTTATAATAGTAATTGGATTAGCTGGTTTTACTGTGATATGCCAGAAAAGCCCATTGTAGTGAAATGTATGTGGAATGTTCAAACTTGCTTACTGTCCGACATTACACATAGTGGTCGGATGTTTTGTATGCGGAACCCTGGCCCTTGCCAGTGTAGTTTCGATTTTTTTGTCTAGAACTACATGTACTCAAATCGCTCTTACAGTAGTGTGTTTACATTATTAGAAGCATGTTTTAGTCTAAAAACAATTTCATCAACTCCTCAGTGGTAATGTATTGCATTTATTTAACGTGCGTGACTTTGGCTCGGGTATGGGTACAGCGGACATGTTGCACCTGCTTAATCGTATTGATCAACGATTTTGAATTTCAATGGTATCAATCCAAATACTTATTAATGTCGTGAAATGTGTCAATATTTCCTGTTATATGTTTCATAAGGAATGTAGAACAATACATTTATGTCATATTTTGTTCGTGGTTATGTAACCGAATTAGCCTCACTGAATTGTCCCTTTAACTAATAAAAACCTCCCCCTGTTTCCCCATCAACATTTCCATATTTTTGCATAGTTCTACAGTGTGATGATTCAATCTATGTTTTTTTTCAGTCAATTAAAAAAAGCGAATACAAAGTGAACATTGGTAAACAATTGAAGGATTTATTTCCATATTGATACAATACAAAAATTGGATACAAATAACGCTGATTCTTTCAATTTCATGATGCCAACATTTGATATACTATCCAAAATTGAGGTCAAATGGGAACAAAACTCAACTCTATAAAACATCAATATATTTATAAACAGAGAATAACCCAGCAAATACGATCCTCCTGCTTGTGGTAAATGAATATAACACTTTCTTAATGCTGAAAACACACAATGAGCTGTAATTAAAAAAAAATTGCTTTAATAGTGCTTAATAAGTATTCAAACCTAACAGAATTTCAGTTTCTTTTTGTATTCGAAAAATAATGTTTGTATGAAGAAAATATTAGCATGTGGTAATTAAAACAGCTCTCTTAGTTTGATAAGTCATCTTATAAAAAAAAGATGAAAGTTAAAGTTTGAAAGAACAAATATTTTGTCCTTGAAAATATTACGTCAACCATTCACAAAGAAAACAATTATTGAACAAAAGTTAACAATAGAATCTACAAAGAAAATAAACGATGAGCATTAACGGTGTGATGTCAAGGACAAATACGTCCTCAATGTGTGTTACGTGTTAATAAGACAAACACTGTTCATTAGCAAAAAATTAATGAAACGAAAAGTCGACGTCAAGAGACGTGATATAAAAATGATAAAAAAAAACAAAGGGAAAATAATCGAGATAGTTGAGAAAGCCGTCTAAAGGCATGGTGTCATAGAAAATGGAGGGTGGAGTTACACATATGGTTCGATGTAATGTTCTAATGGGCGGGACAAGGGAATTCAATGACTAGAAGCTCGGTAAAGGGATAAAAATGTATATACTAGAGGCGTGCCGCAAGTGGGAAAAGAAAGAAAGTAGAAATGAGCACATTTATAATCAAAAAGGAAAATAAGAATATTTTATCTAATGTCAACGATACCTGTCTCCATGTTACTTGTTTATTACAAATTTTCTTTACTTTCCTGTTTTGACTTTCATTATTTCCCCTGGTTTTATGAGGTTCACTAGACTCTTTATTTTCGCTTTTCTCGTTCCTACATTTTCTGTTGTCTAATATCACTAGAGAAGTTTCCACCTGTTTGTTTTGTTGTCGATTTTTACAACGAGGTCGAATTATGGAAGTCCGCCATAGTTTTTCACTAGTGAACTTGTGTCCATCACTTTCAATTTGTTGTCTCCAGTGAACAGTCTTCGTGCTTAACCTCCTTGGGTCGGCGATAGTTTGTAACCCGGTTGCCCGGTTAGTAAGTAAAGAATCGTCACCTCCTTGTTGTCCTTCCGCCTTTCTAGAACCACTTACATCATTGCTAATAACAGGAGATATCTTTCTTGCACGTTTGACCCCGGAAGAGTTTGACGAGCCTGAAGAATTACTAATTTGTCTCTCTATACCAATCATATGATTCTCTACACTTCTACCCGAATCCTCCATCAAGGCCTGTGACTGGACGGATTCCTGACGATTAATGCCCGGATACATATACTTTGTCTCTGAGGAAGCATTCTCCAGAAAAGATGGACTCCTTTGGGGGTCAATTACAGAATATGTATTAGACATTCGTTCTGGATCCGAGGGCACTACTGTTATGCGGGTAATATTTGGACGTGCTTTTTTCTTTATAGACCTTTTGATAACAAACGATACAAGGATGTCCAAGAACTTCGGAATTGTTTCATTGTTTGATTTGAAATAAAGAAATATCGATAAAATGGCGGACACAGAAACAAGTACGCTGTATATCATCTGCCACATAAAAAAGTAGCCGAGATACGTGACTGTATCGGAGGCCTTGGGTAGAAATGATATGGTGTGTATAAAATAAAACGACAATGTTATATATCCTATAGACACCAGCTGTCCACGACCCTCCTCTGCCGGAAGCATAAACGAACACGTGATAAGAATAGTAATCAGAAGAACTGGAAGTAGCAGATTAATGACGAAATACACCGGTTTGCGTGCCATTGTGATCTCAAAATGAATTTTCGAACTTTGTTGTGAAAAGGTGTTGTATACTTTTGATTGGTCAATTGTCCATTCCGCGTTGGAATTAAGGTTTTTGATGTCAATGCTTTCCTCCCCGAAAGTGACAAACTTTACTTCTTTTGGCATGTATCCCAGAATTGCAAATGAAATATTGCACGTTTGAATGTCAAATGGAAAATACTGAACATTTGTCGTGCATAACGACGTAATGATTACCCTTGGCTTCCAAATCATTTCGCCGCCATCGTTAATTACAATAACGCCATTTTCGGTATTGCCAACATCATCAAATGCATTGCTGACGACAATTGGGGGTATCCAAACATCCGAAGATCGCATTCGAATGGTATCAATGTCCCTATAACTATTCGAGTAGTTTTTCCAGGCTATCAGCTTGTCTGTCCATGTTATCTCTAAATGACCAATTGTGTGGAGAACACCCAATACGCAGTCCAGTTCCGTAATGGCATAAAGTGTCAAACTTGTGTGAACTTCCACTGTATCCTCTAAGTGAAAAACAGGACGAACATGTTGATTATACTTTGAAAAAATCTCAGAATCAAAGAAACTATGCATTGTTTGACTAGTAACTTCTGTGAAATTATCGGCAGAAACATTGTAGCTTAGAGCGACACATATCAGTAAAACCGATGAGAAACACACTGAAGTCATTGGGGAACTGATGTAGCGCTCCTTACAATGTAATTACAACACTGGCACACCAAAGCAATTAAAAGAAGAGGACACCTGCAGGGTGACGTAATTTCCAATTTCGACCTCTTCGCATGATTACATGAGCAGTAAGAGTGTTCTTTGTAAATAAAAAGGTCAGAGAGAAGTTCGAAGCCATAATTAAAGTCCCCGAATGGTATCCTTTACAGGTATATGGTCCAACACCCCACTGCTCCTCACTGCTTACAAAACGTCAGGCATATTCTATTATATGACGTCACATAAACACCTTTCTCCTGCGCCACCCGAGCGGAAGATTAGACAGGCGAGGCATGCCTAAAGCTTTTAGCTCTACAGGTCGACATTGTTGATAAAAACCTAGCAGGTCCACAAAGGTCGATTAAAAGTGAAGATATGGAGTTATCATTTCATCGCCGAGAGTTTCGGGTATAATTAATGTATTTTTGATCCAAGTGGAACAATCTAGATGTAGATAAATGATACGTATATTGACGCACATTACACCGAGGTATGAACATTGACCAACAAAAAATGACTGACTTAATAAGTTCTTAAACGGGTGCAGTGAGGAAAAGGAAACTATTGGTGCTAGTTAAATTAAGAGTTCTGGAATAAAGGAAGATTTATAAATACATAAGTATAATTACTATGGTTACAATAGGAATGTATGTTTATTTTATCGAGTAACAACTGAAGTATCAAATAATTACAAAATTATTGTATAATACAAGTGCTTATTAAGACTAAAATGAAATTCAAATCTAGATAATATAACAAGTATTTAACATTATGAAAATATTAATTTAACCGTGAAAACACGTTAGATTTTATGAACTACGAAATAACTAACGTCTTTATACGACAATATCATATGCTAACTAACTTTCATGCCTATAGTTACCTTTCTCCACTTTACTCTATTGGAGTTAATTGTGTCCATTCACCCATACCTATTAGTCTGTTTTTCTACCATACAATTTGTTGTCGTTGGCATGTTTCTACCTAAATCATTTGTTTTCATTTCATCAGTATTTTTCGCCGAAACCATTTTATTTTCATGTTTGCTTCCAGATAACCCTTTTGTCCGCATATATTCACCAAAACCATCAGTTTTATCTATTTTTTATACATATGATTTCATCTGAATTATTCTTGATGGCGTATTGAATCACATCAACTGTTTTTGATTTGCATGTTTTTACCTTTAAGCTATTTTTTTTCTTTTCGTCAGTAAATTATCACTCAATCTATCATTTTTTTCATTTAAATATGTTTTCACTCAAGCTGTCATATTTTCCTTTAGATATTTTTCCACTTCTGATATCACTTTTTTCCTTTACATGTTTTTAAACAAACGACCTATTTGTGGATGGACTATCTTTTTCGCTGTGAAAAATGCCATCCGCTACAACAGTTCTTGTCGTTTTTGATATAGTTATCCAGCTTTGACAGCTCACAGTTTTTTTTTCTAAAAACAACACCATCTTCCTCGCCTTTTACTTAACTTTGAACCGTATGATCCACTTTGATTCCACCCTAAACGTCTATTTTACCATTTATTTCTTCGATATTCTGCTTTAATAAATATGTGCTTTCATCCTTACCATCTTTTATTAGTTTTCACAGTTTTTAGGTCACGGTGACATATTCTAATCGTCTTTTGACTTTTCGACTTCTTCTCCAAAACCGGCGAGCAGATTCAATGAAATTATGCACAAATTTTCTAAGGCATGAGTCCAATCAAAATTGTGAATTATATGACCCCAACCCCCAGGGGACTGTGGGAGTTGCCAAAACGGGTAAAATAGGCTAAAACTTCAAAAATATTCTTATGAAATTCTGGAACTGATAGAATCAAATGCTCTTCATAGATAAAAAGGTCTTAAGGTCGTTTACAAAATTTGTGAATTATATGACCTTGGTGTCCCCTGGGGAGGGCGTCAGGTTTACTTTACATGTAGTTAATATAGGAAAAACACATTTATGAACATTATTTGATTATTTTTCATAGAAAATGAGTCAAACTGTGTTGGAATTATTAGCCTGAGATAGCATTTCAACATCACATCGTATCAATATTAGACCTGGCTGACCCCAGGGGCTAGAGGGGCGGTGTCAAAAGGGGTCAAAATGGCTAAAATTTCAAAAATATTACTTCTGAATTCACAGATTTGATGGAACCAAATAATCTTCATATATCAAAAAGTCAAATTTACAAAATCACTGACTGACTTCAAGGACCTGGTGGGCCAATATATAGTGTTTATATGTCTCAGGTGACCATGAAGGCCCATGGGCCTCTTGTTATTCTGAATGTTTGCAAAGGAGGGCAATCAATTTGTGTTGTTTTACAGTCACCAAGCGATAGGGAAAGAAGAAGCTACACTAGGTGTGCTATTCTGATCATCAGTACTTTTCTCTGTTTATCGTAATTTCAGAGGTCAAAATTGGTGTTTGTATTGTGTAAGTTCTGATTAAATAAATATAAGATTTGTGAATTTCAGTAGGTCATAGTAAGCTTGTAAAATATTTATTTCAATCTAGCATTACATATTAATGACGTGGTTAGATGATTACATCTTAGCGTCACATGGGCTGGATAATTAGGTCATATTCCATAAATGGTGTTGTCTGTCAACTAAGCATCCTCAGGTTTTCCAATGATCAAAGTAGATTTTAACTTATTTAACTTTGTGTTATACGAGAATTTAGCGAACTTAAAACCCTACAGATATATTTAAAACAGATATACAGTACCCTATCGGTAGATTTCTTAAACCATACATATCAACCGACAAAATTCCTCGGAAAACACTTTTTATTGAAATATAAAGAACTGTGAACATGACAAATGTAAAGGTTACATGTAAACTGTTTTATTCTCAAATTGGTTCTGATATGATTCCAAGATAGGTGATTTCAAGGTTTATATGATTCCAATACTGGAAGCAATAGTCTAGTCTACGCTCGATTGGCGGCCTCACATCGCAATACTCGGTATAAGAGTATAAGTGTATTTGATAGCATTGAATCTTTCTAGCTTAAAATTCGTCATAGCGACCTTTACATTGTTCCTTCACAAAAGTCCGAGCCATCAATGATTGATAACAGATAATTAAAATACTAGTACAGCGATATTTCAAATACAATAATCTAGTAACCGATCATGATTGCATCCCACAGATAATATTAAGTGTCTTAACAAATGTAACTGTTAGTACCACGTGAAATGTGTTTTGTCTCTGTTACGTGACGATTCATTCAAGACCTGCCATTACAAGTGGATACATGAAGAAAATAGTGATACCCAACGAAAGGAAGAAAAAGAAAATGAAAGAGAATCCGTCTAAAGCCCCGCCCACCATTCTCCAGGTCATTCCTTTGATGTCTCTGTCATCCACAGGTACTTGGATACTGTCCACCTCGGCATCGCTATCGTCGTCTTCATCGTCGTCGTTGCCGATGATATCTGTCACCGCGTTCCGGCTTGTTTTCCTTTTACTGCACCACTTCTTGCATTTCCGACATGTTATGAATGCAATGATATGGCGGATGTTCGCTGGAGGCGTCGCTTCTTCATCTTGATGATAGACCCGCAATATGAGAATGGTTACTATGGTGATCAGAGAGCTAACCATTAACATGAGGGTTAGGAAGTAGCACAGAAGTGACATGGGTTCGGAGGCTTTGGGTAAGTTTTCAGCCACCATTGTTAAAAACACTGCAAATGTTAAAAAGGCGGTGATTGCATAGCCGACACGTTCTCCACAGTCAGCCGGGAGTAAGAACACCAAGCCATTGAGTAGTCCGATGATAAGGATAGGAATGATCATGTTGACGAGGAAATAACCCGGCTTCCTAGCCAGATTTAACGTGAAGATCACGTAGGAAACATCCGCTATAACGGTACTCGACACAGACGTGGATTCCAGGTTCCATTCCACATTCTCCATATACAAGGACATGTCGATTGGGTTCGAGGAATTCAGGACGACCTGGAATAAAAAATGAACGTCACTCAGGATGTACAACACTTTACATTAACATTTTTATGATCATTGTTGCAGGTATCTTTGCATATATGCTTTTTAACAGGTTCACGATATTGATATTGCTTTACAAATAAACCATTTATCGCTAAATATAATTCTTACATTTTAATGAATAAGGGATTAAATAAGAAGTTTTGCAAAAAATGTTTTAAGTGCATGCGGTATGGGATGGGAAATTATTTTGAAGTTCTCGTTTGGTCATACTGTTTGAGTTATCCGAGACATTTACTATGGCATAGAACACCTAGTTCTGATAGCCTTCCCCTTGTTACTTACTTGATCGTTGACGTAGCCCAGTGCAGCAAATGTGATATTGCACGATTGTCTGTCAAAAGGATAGAGTGTAACATCCACACCACATGCAGTTCGGGCTACTATCCCCACGTTCCAAAGCGCATTGCCCTCATAGTCAAATCGAATCTTGTATGTCGAATCCCCGAGTTCATTGAGAGAATCTACAGAATTGGTGAGAGTAACGGGAGGTTTCCAGAACGTATCCTGTGGCAACATCAGAGATTCCATGGGATTATCATCCACAAGATTCCATGTTAGCAGCTCGTTTTTCCATCGGATCACGGCGAGACCAACGATTTCCAAGTTTCCATTCAACTCGTCGAAATCAGTGACTCCCACCAACGTGAACTCGATATCGACGTCTAAGTGTTCTATTTGATTTATCTTTGGGAATATCTTACTATTGTAACTTCGCAACGGTTCATTGTCCAGAAACTCTTTGAAATTTGTACTTGTAGCGCTCAAAACACTTTCGAAATTCAAAACACTAAGCCAGCAGATGGCTAAAATTCCGTGGTGGCGAAACAGGTTCGCCATTTTGAATTCTCTATTCAAACATAATGACGTATATTATATTATAGAATACAGTTTATATAAAACAATACAATTAACGAATCATGGCGAAACAACTTAGCTATTTAACTTTAAAGAGATATCGCGGAACTGCGCATGCGCCATTTAGTTTAATCTCGTTGATGATATGTGTGATCATATGACAATAGTGTCATTAAATGTCGTTTTGTGAAGCAGCGATACGCATCTTTATGACAAAAGACGAGTGGAACGGGTTACACCCCACCAGGATTATCACGACCTCGGCCACTAAACCATAATTATGCTGACGTTATTTCGTAATATTCTGTAATCGTCTTTGTTTTTCTTTAATGCAAAGCTGTTAGAAACATACCTATGAGCTTAATTTTTATATTTTAATTGCACAAAAGGACAGTGTAGTTATATAATTATACAAGTATCCTTTCAAAATAAAAATTATTACAAAATTTAAAACATACTAGTTTATCAAATCTATCAGTGTCAGTGTAATATTATGATTTATCATAAGACCAGTTATAAGATTATAAGGTTTTATGGCGAAAATATATGCAGCATTTTTCACCCATGTGGAAATATCACTTTTGATATTTTCACTCAATGTTGACCAATCAGAACACAGCATTCCCAGTGAAAATGTCGTTTTTGAGGAATACTTTTTTGAAATATCAAACCAAAACTATAATATAAGGTGCATCTTTCCTATTTTTTTTTCATTTTTAATTATTGGAGCATAAATGTGTTGCATTAGATTATCATATGAAATATATGTACTGGTATGAGTTGGCCTATAGTCTAGACCTAGAGCTTACATAAACATGTAATAAATAGAATATTCTTTGTTTGATAACTACCAATTTATATTGCATCTCGTGAGGTGGAATCTATGATATTTCTATAAATACCAATGAACTGGTATTCATCAAGAAACAATGAATATTCTCTCTTGTCCTGTAGGTAGGACATTAGAATACGTCAGTTTCGAGATCCCAAAACTACGTGGGTAAAGTACAATTTACCGTCGATTAGTCCAACCTTCCGGTAATTGTGACGTCATATTTTGACGTGAATTTTCTGATGTCATTATCACCGGTAGGTGAGATTAATCGACAGTAAATTGTACTTTACCCACGTCGCTATGGGAAATCGAAACCCCCGTATGGCTAAATTTAGAGGATCTTATCTTTTCTCTTCTTTCTACCTAACTTTCTTCTTCCTAACGTCTCCCTTGACACCGCCTCACTTTTGGCCTTCTGTTGAGGGTTCGCCCTGCGAGGTAGGGCTTCCGGTAATTGTGACGTCATATTTTGACGTGAATTTTCTGATGTCATTATCACCGGTAGGTGAGATTAATCGACAGTAAATTGTACTTTACCCACGTCGCTATGGGAAATCGAAACCCCCGTATGGCTAAATTTAGAGGATCTTATCTTTTCTCTTCTTTCTACCTAACTTTCTTCTTCCTAACGTCTCCCTTGACACCGCCTCACTTTTGGCCTTCTGTTGAGGGTTCGCCCTGCGAGGTAGGCTCTGGCTTCTGTCTACTGGCCGGGACCCACCAAAGTCTTTAAAAGATGTAGTTTGTGCTCCTGCTTGGCGCTCAGCATACAGGGAGTAGGACTGGTTCGCCCGGTATCAGTATAATGTGGTCGGATGAGTCACATTATACTGATTATGGGCGAACCAGTCGTCCCTCCTTCTTTATGCTTTGCTTAGTGCTAAGCAGGTGCAATTCTAACGTCCTACCTCAAGGACATCGGGGCATGTTAAGTGATAAAAAGGGCCAGAGTTCAATTATACAAGAAGACACAACACGAGTATGACGCAGTCTCCATGATCTCGCACCTCGCATTTCACACACGCAAGACACCAACTAGACGGAAGGCTATCTCTTAATGACCCTGGCTGTTAATAGGACGTAAATGTAATAAACCAATCATGATAAGTGATGACACACTGCTAACCTTTGGATGAAACACACGTAAATATGTAAGGAAATTAAGTATGGTGACACAATCTTCCACATACAGAGTGTTACAATAGGAATTGTTTTAACGTTTTTGGTCAATTTTACAAAAAGGATGATTCCTTAGAACAGATAGTGCATTGAACCAGTGTCGCTCACTTAAATATTTAAGTTTTATCTATATATTTTTAATCAGAGTTTAACCTAGATTGCAAGAAGCTTTAAAAAATATTTGCTTTCAAAACCAATGAAACATAATCAGGAACGAGACATCTTAACCATTTGGCTGACCACCGCGGTCATGCCCTTTATTATTACATAATATTTTCCTTTTGTCGAAATTAAAAAAAAAGGGTAACATTATGCACATAACACAAAAACGACATTTGAGAGAAGTTCAGCATTTTATTGATTCGACACTATTTGACATAAAAAAATGTACCTCCTTTGTAACTTTAATCACGATTGCCTTTGAGCGCAAACTGATCCATTGCTCAGAAGTTGTTGTTTATATCATTGTCTTTTAAAATTTTAAAAAGCAAAATGACAAAATGCAGGCAATTTCAAAAACGTTTTCCTCTTCCATTAAATTAACGTATATTGGTATTAATTATATTTTAGTTTATCTAATTCGTTATAGTTCTGTCACGAGTCTAATCACTCGTCTATTTCCGTAAAGATCTTATTTGTCAATTTTCCGTCGAGATCTAATCACTCGTCTGTTTCCGTGAAGATGTAATTTGTCAATTTTCCGTCGAGGTATAATCACTCGTCTGTTTCCGTGAAGATGTAATTTGTCAATTTTCCGTCGAGGTATAATCACTCGTCTTTTCCCGTGGTCCACTCTTGCTCTGATTTACTCTTCGGCCGATTCCGAGGAGGTGGCCGCTAGTGCCAGAGGGATGAGAAAGACACACGAAATGACAGCAGTACCAAACACAAACAAAGAGAAGAAGAACCCGTCCAATGTGCCTCCCACCACCCGCCACGATATGCCTTTAATGTCAGCATTGTTCGGCTTGGCTTTCTTCACCTCTGTCTTCCGTTTACCTTCTTCATCCGAATCTTCTTCCTCCGAGTCCTCCTCTGCTGACGAATCTTCCTCCTCTTCTTCCTCCTGCCCGGGTTTAGGTTGTTCGATAGCCTCTAGTTTTTGACCACACCATTTCTTGCATTTTCTGCATGTAATGAAAGCCACTACATGTTTGAGCCACATGGGAACTGGACTATCATCATCTTGATGGTACACTCGGAGTGTCATAATCGTGATCACGGTCGATAAAGCGCTCATAATCAACATCAAGGTCAGAAAGAAGCATAGCAGAGACATTGGTTCTGATGATTTTGGAAGATTGTCTGATACCATCGTCAAAAATACAGCAAAGGTAAGAAAAGCGGTAATGGCATATCCAACACGTTCACCGGAGTCAGCCGGAAGTAGAAACACGAGACCGTTAAGCATGCCGAGAATAAGGATGGGGATGATCATGTTGACCAGGAAATAGCCCGGTTTCCTGGCTAGATTGATGGTATAGTCCAGATAGGAGGCTGATGCGGAGGATAGGGCTTCGACTGTTGTACCGGACAAGGTCCACTCAACATTTGGCATAAAGAGGTCCGTGTTCATACCTGAACTGGTTGTATTCAGACGGACCTATAACAGAATGGAAAGCGAAAATACAAAAAGGCATAGAATACTAACACATTGTGACAGAATTTGACTAAATTCTATGTCATGGACATTGCTTATGCATAGATATAGATACAAGGAGCGGATGTGGGATGTGAAAAAAAAAGTGAGGATATTGGAAATCGTATGCTAACATTGAGCTTCGAATCATGACGTAGACACAAATAATGCTACAAACCGGAAGTTGAAAGAAAGGAGGATGGAGTCACGAACAAGTGAAATACTGCAGACCGGAAATGGATATTTGTATTTGTTTTTAGAGTGTAAACAAATAAAAGAGTGACTTTACCTGTGTGTCGGTATATCCCCACGGGGTAAAGGAAATCTTGCACGACTGTTGGTCAAAGGGGTAGTACGAGACATCTACAGAGCACGCAGACTTGGAGACGACACCAACCTGCCATTCACAAACGCCATCTTTGTTGATCCGGATGTTGTAGGATTTATCCCCCATCTCTGTCAGTGACTCGACGGAATTGGCGAGGACGAGGGGAGGTCTCCAGAAGTTGTTTTGGCCCATTATTACCTCTGGCATCAAGTTGGTGGAATCGTTCCACATTAAAAGTTCGTTTGTCCATGTTAGTACCGTATACCCAACCAAATCAAGGTATCCGCTCAGCTCGTTTAATTGTGTTATGGCTACCAGGTAAAACTGAACATCAACTTCAACTTTGTCTGTTTGTGAATTCCTCGGGAAGATCTTCAAGTTGTATGTACTGAATGGCGGGTTGTCTATCCACGCGCGGTGGTGTGCGGCGGTCTGGCCTTGGGATACTGGGATAATCCAGAGGAAAGTTACAACGAAAAATGTACACGGCAACAAACATAGTGAACCCATGTTAAAAATTTCAAATGTCCATGTTGGTAATAATATGGCGAATATGATATGGTATTCGGTAACTGTTTGGCCAGGTAGTAGCGACTCTTTACCCCAGGAACGCAGTGGTGCGTGTAGCGCCAACCTTTAATTCAACATGCGCACTGTAGACTTCATTGTCTTAATTGTAGATAGTTAAATCACATACAAGTACGACATATTCAATACGTGATGTTTATTAAATCGTATGTACCCTGATGCTTGTTGTGTAAATTTAATCTCGTTATTAGTACTAGCATCAAGTAACATGATATATATATATGTGGGGTACATTTGTTTTATGTCCAGAGTGAGTATTTGAAACGTCTTATCCACACATCCCGGTAATGTACCAAATTTTTTGTTTATGTAAAACTGATGACATTTTTGTTTTGTTTCCCAACTCTCGTTTTACTTCGCGATTGTCGCGACGATGTTTTGGAAGAGTTCGGAATGATTCGGCATCTTTCGAGCCTATTTTTCTCATGTACACGATAAAAAGAGTTTTTACTTTTATAATTAAGAATATTTCCAGTGCTGCAACTTTATAAAAAGCGCTAAAATTAGAAAGTTTAAACCTCAGACGACGGAGAAAATGTGTATAACACTTAAACAGTTTTCACTATGACAAGAAGAGCGAAAGCTGTAGACCACACAACTTGAATAATATTTCCGTTTTATTTCTAGAAACATGTAATACAATTTTATTTATTTGAACGATTATGCTCAAGATCTCGTTATTTTTTCGCAAATACATATACTGTTAAATCTGTACATGATAGTTCTTGGAGATACATGTATACAGTAACCATATAAACCCCATATATTCTTTCTGTCCTGCCATGTATGTCATCAGATTAATCCGAGACTTGCTGCACCTTGATATAAAATCCCAATGAAACACATATATAGATGAACCAATATGCTATGAAAAATGTCTTGTCCAACGTTTTTCCGATCATTTTCCTATTTACAGTCTGAGTAGGGTCATGGTGATCCCCTAATATTCCCGGCCGGTACCCATTGGTACCACAGGAGACTACTTTATCATCACATCTCCGGTCCATCACGGCGCTTTCCATGACGAGTTTAGGGAGACTGTTGCTCTCGGACCTATTGCAACATGGCCTACCAACTATTGTTTGTAAGAACTTAGGAACTGGAAGATTTGTTTTGACGAAATGAAATCTTAAGTTAAAAACAGTCACAAAGGTGATTGTAGAGCTGAGTAGTAACATGATGAGCATGTAGTAGGAGAGTAATGGCATCGGGAACGACGACTGTGGTAAACTGGCACTCAACAGGCTGAGGAAAACAGCAAACGTGAGGAAGGCAGCAATGGCGTAACCGACACGCTCTCCTGTCTCTGCGGGTAATAAAAATACCAGTGTGTTCAAAATTGCCAAGAGAAAGATTGGTAACGCCATGTTTATCATGAAAAATGTCGGTTTGCGTGCAAGAGTGATTTCACATGAGAGAAAAGCTTGTCTGTTGACCACCTTGGTGCTGACTTCCGTTCCAGTGAGGTTCCATTCTTCGTTACCAGTAAATTCATTTAATTTTATACCCGACCTCTCAACATTGAAATATATTTCAGTATCTATGTAACCTCTTGGAGTGAAGATCAATGTACATTTCTGAACATCAAAAGGATATTTTGTAGCGTCTACGGAGCATCCGGTCTTACTGACGAGTCCAAAGGTCCATTCTACGTCACCGGAAGTCATATCGATTCGAACATTGTGCGCAGAATCGCCCAATGTAGACACAGAATTGTCCACTGAATTGAAAATTGAAATGGTTGGAGTCCAGACAAAATCCGTCGGGAGACAAAGTTCTTTGAATGTGTGATAAGATTTGTTAAGTGTATCCATAACAAGTTCGTCATTCCAATTCATTTTTAACTGGCCAACCATATTCAAATGACCTGTAATCTCGTCAAATCTCGTAATGGCGGCTATACTAAAGGACAGATCGACCTCTACAGGACGAGATTGGTCGTGACGTGGGAATACATTGCTGCTGTACGGACACGAGGAACAAAATGTTTGATTTACAAAGTCCAGCACAATGTCTGTCGTCTGGCCGAGACTAGGACGAGAACACAGGATTACGACTAAACACACAAACATAATTCTGTCACCATTGATTGATACTGGTAGCATTTTTAACTTCTTATGATCAAAATCTGAATAGTTGTGAAATGCCCTATGGTTTACTTTACTTTCCAATGCGATTTTTTTCCTTTTCACACACTAATGCGCAACATATTTTCACCGTCCGATATTGTCCGTTAAAGTTTCTCTTTACAGTTAGTCATTTATCCTTACATAGAGAGAGCGTGCCTCGAAATAAAAATAAAGATTTCAGATTAATTTGTCTTGTGGCAAGTCAGCTGGAATAACTCGGCAGTGAATGAACAAAGACGTAATCGTTTATTAATGTAATTTGACAGTCGTTCGTTCAGTGCAACGGCTTTCTTATCTAATACGAGAAATTTTATATGTTTACGCTAAATTATAAAACAAGGGCAATACATATCACGTGTTACTACAAACGGAAATCAACATCAAGATCTGTCCTGTTAAATGGTATACGCCTCATTACGCCGGGGCGCTTTCTGATTGGGTGGCATTTTACCAATAGAGACTTCGTGACATACACTTTATAAATATTTTATGAATGTGTTTTAACGGTAACCCGTTTAAAATCACTAAGCCATCGAAAGGCCGATAAGTTGATCGATTAGTCAACCAAACAATTAATTCCTTTAACGATATTTACTATCAATGTTTACCGACGGGTAATACATAATCAGTTTATCAATCAATATAGAATAGCGACCAAGAAGTTAAACTATCAATCGATTTGTCCATCAGTTATAAAACAAATTGTCAATAAATCAACTAATAAGTCTGTGTGTTTCCTCTCAGCCGCACTGGCGTCAATTTCGATAAACACTCAGTCGTTACTTCTCATTATATAATTCGTGATGCAGTGAGAACTGCTGCACTCTATATCAAATATTAAGTTAAGCTATATTTATAAATAAAGCCTGAATTGTTAATTAACTGCAATTTAAACCTGTTAATGGTTTCTTACAGGCGAACAAGTGATTTGTAATTCAATAGTAACACATTCCTTATGTATCTAATGGATTCCAATTCAACTCATTATAAACACAATCCTAACGTATTTAATATATTCCTAGTCTTAACAACCGACACAAGTGATCTAACTAAATCTCTGTCAGATACTCTATATCTTAACTGTTCTTTTTGTGACCTTTGAACCTCTTATTTATACTCTGTGTGATCTTTAAGTATCTTATCTATTCTCTGTGTGATCTTTGAGTATCTTACCTGTTCACGTAATCTTGAGACCTTTGAGTATCTTATCTATTATCTGCGACCTTTGAGTATCTTATCTATTCTCTGTACGACCTTTGAGTATGTTATCTATTCTCTGTGACCATTGAGTATCTTACCTATTCTCTGTGTGACCTTTGAGTATCTCATCTATTCTCTGTGACCTTTGAGCATCTTACCTATTCTCTGTGTGACCTTTGAGTATCCTATCTATTCTTTGTGTGACATTTGAGTATCCTATCTATTCTCTGTGACCTTTGAGTATAATATCTTACATTTTATCCGATCTATGTGTTCATAACCATTAAATATTGATACTGACCATGTGACACGTGACCATTGAATATTGAATATCTTACTTTTCATTCACTTGACCTTTACCTATTCGATTCTTCTTGTATCTTTGGTTATCGTATCTATTCCCCTTTTTACCTTGAGTATCTTACCTATTCTGCACGTGACCTTTGAGTATCATATCTATTCTTCGTGTGGCCTTTGAGTATCCTACCAAAGTATAACTTTTGAACATATTTTTCTCGGTGTTATGTAATATCTTACATTTTATCTGATCTATGTGTTCATAACCATTAAGTATTTATACTCTCACCATATCAATTCCACCATTTGAGTTACTTTGAGTATCACGCCTTTCCCTGTGTAATGATTTTTATCTTTTTTTTTAATCTACAGGTGACTTTGAGTATGTAATTATTTTTTTTTGCATGTGCTATTTCTATTCGAAAATGCGACATATGGTTATTGTTGATATTCAATAAAGGGTCTTTCCTAATTCTCCACAATATCTCATCGTTCATCGCATTTGTTGTTTTTCCTAACAATTATTCCATGTTGCAACTAAACAATATAAAATTATCTAAAACATATTTAAAATGAGTTGTTTATTGCATAGTTAATAACACAAGTCATATATAGTTTAACGTAAAATGTTGCGGTATGGCGCATTATTGTATTCGTTTGTGAATCAACTATATCGACTATATTTAAATGTTATTTATTTCATTCTCACCTGTATAAACTCTTTCATTTATCAAAGCTGTGAATCAGACATTTCTGTTTTTGTGCGTTCAACTTAGAATCTGGATATTCATATTCAAAACCATGTTTGATAGTTGGTCCAATAATGTGACCTCCTTCAGTCTAAATAGCACCCGATTGTCCGTGCATCATATGATAACAAACATTTGATTCTATAAACAGATTTATGTTCGCGGTTACATGAGAAATATCCCTTATGCTAGATAAACGATGTCCTCAAGCCCTAGTGAAAAGTGGCACCAGGAAAACGCTGGAGAGTGATACACTGCCAATAGTAAATGCCACAAAGAAGAATTTGTCAAAAGTCTGTGCGACAATTTTCCACGTAACACCGTATCTAATTTCCGGTTGCTGGTCTTCTTCTTCATCGTCGCTGTCATCATCGACGACGACCGCTTGCGTTGGCTGAGATGGGGGCTTCTTTATTTCGTCGATAGGGTCCGGCCCACCAGCCATCCCTAGGCGACTGGGCGCGGCACTCGGTGTGGCGCTCGGCGCGATACTCGAAGGCGGCCGACTTTTGTCTTCTGGTCCTGGTGTGGGAGCGACCGGCTTTGGTTTTGGTGGTGGGGCTTTAGGTTCAGGCTTTTCTGGGTTTTTGTACTTTGCCCTACATATACGAAAAGTCATTGTAGCCACTAATGCAGCAACGTAGAATGGGACAGTGGATTCCTCGTCCTTGTCGTGTATACGGAGTGTGAAGATGGTGACGAGGGTCGACATACTGCTCATGGCTAACATAGAAGATAGGTAATAACTCAACGTGGCCAGTGGCGCCGACGTCTTTGGTAAGTTCTCGGCCAGAATGGTTAAAAACACGGCAAAGGTAAGAAATACATTCACCGCGAAGCCTATTCGTTCTCCAGCATCAGCAGGTAACACGAAAACGAGACTGTTGAGTAGACCTACCAGTACCAGAGGACTTATCATATTCACGATGAAAAACACTGGCCTCCTTTTCAAATTCAACACATACTTCCTGAACGGTTTGTTGGACGAGTTGTATGTCGTTACAGTGGACCCTTGGAGATCCCATTCTTCGTTTTCGTCATAGTATTCAGTGTCCAGTTCTGTGGCCGAATCGTCAAACATAACTTCATCGGCCGTGTAGTCCCACATGGTCAGCACGAGCTCACAAGCCTGGCTATCGAATGGGTAATAAGTAGCATCTACAGAACAGCCTGTCGCAGTGGTCACACCGGCCCGCCAGTAGTTTTTAGCTGCTGCCAAGATGGTTTTCACGTGATAGTTCTTGTCGAAGATAGGTTTCAGTCCTTTTACAGAATTAAAGATGGTAACGGTGGGCACCCATACATCTGTCTGTAAAGAGTCCATCTCGTAAGGTTTGTGATGGCCAGGAATGTACCGAGAAGTGAGGTATTCATCCTTCCAAATCACTGTAAGCTTGGCCATCAAGTTCATTACACCGGATACTTCATCCAGATCGGTAATCTTATACAACTGGAAAGTCACATCCACGAATACGGTTTCATTCTGCATCAATCTCGGGAAAACTCGGCTGTCGTACAGAGTGGAATCAAATAGGTCGGTTAACATAACGGCAAAGTCGGAGGCCGTTGGCACCGGGATAGTCTGACACAGAGTACAGTTAGACTCGATAAGGAAGGATCCCCCGGAAGCTCCGGAGATAGTCACTCCAACCAGCAGCAGGACCCGTAAACACGCGACATTCATGATGTCACTGAGACGAGAGACCGGCCCCTGTCCGTGTACACTTACATATGTTCTGTGACTTAGGTTTAATGTTGTACCTGAAGTTATTGAGGTGGAACAAGATTTATTTGATATGAATGCGCCTTTTGTTCATGTAAACCTTATACGAAGTCAAATTAAACCTTTAGATATTCAAACCTTTAAGGGTATACGTGATATTTTGAAATAGTCTATTGTCTATATTTGATATACATGTATTGTATGCCTTATCCTTCTCTGTCAGATCAGTCGTGACACCCAGTCCATGCCAGTAATTCAAACTTTACAAAGTACAGTGTATAGAGAAACATATTTACAACATTCAATACGAGGACAAATTATGTAACTTTTAAAACTAAACTTTGATAAATACATAAATTTCTTAATGTTTTGATATTTGTAGAATTCATAAGCTGTGAATATCTAAAAATATTTGGTATCGTATAATAGTACTTATTGATGTATAATTTATTTCGATATTTTTTTTTAAAATGAGCAGTTTTCAAATTTACTCTTTGTTGTGCATTCTATAACAGAATGGCATCAATGAGTAAAACGCCATTATTCTATTTTTTTGTTAAAATTGATCACACAATATCTAATTAGCTTGAACTTTTACCTCATTTTGGATTCAAATTATTATGGAGCAGGTAACCTTAAATTCATTGTGAAAACTGGTATATTGAATAATATGAATTATCAAAATAGAATTTGTCCTTAATAAGCAAACAGGGATTACGTGTATCAGTCTATATTTCTAATTGGTGAGGGGATTTTCCCTACGGAGTGATTTCTAGTAAATAAGTGCTCCAATTAATATTATCCCAATTGGATGTGTTTTCTACGACTGTATGAAGTGCGGGAGTACTCGACTGCGGTATATTCGTGTTGTGTCTTCTTGTATAATGGAACTGTTTTATAGTGCTATATCACTGTCGAGGATACCAAGTAACACATACCACCCGACCACATTGTAATGACAACGGGTGTACCAGTCGTCCCTCTGCCGGAATGCTAATCAGAGGCAAAAACTACCACTTTTATAGACTTTGGTGAGTCTCGGCCAGGGGACAGAATCCAGACCATTCCTCACATGGGCTAGCGCTCAACCGAAGGCCAAAAGTGAGACGGTGGCAACGGAGACGTTAGGAAAAAGAAGTCAGTTATAGTGGAGCGGCTAAGCATGAAAATCGTTCAAAATTTGGAGAAAGCTTGAAACTTTGCATATGACTTCTTTAGGACATGAGGTTTCAGGAAAAAAATGGACCCCAAAAAATCAGAGCCCCTAGCGGCCGCCATATTGGTTTTCAAAATGGCCGCCAAAAACCACCTTCTGTGACCCATAACTCACGTTCTTTACCAGCTAAACCCAAATTTTAAACGTCTACACCCATATTATTGATATAAGGAACATTTTGGTAGTGTTAAACTTCATGTAAAAGGACGGGCCATTTTGTATTCCAAGATGGCCGCCAATTTTGCGAGCTTTATCTTTTTATATATTGCATTTAAATCGATAAGCTGACTTCAAACAAATATAGTGAGAGTACTTATATTTGTGTAGAGTTTGATACATAAATAATAAAGTTGTTTCCGAATTTCACTCTGTAAATTATCGAGCAAAATATCAAATTAACATTTCTAAACGTCTACATCCATATTATTGGTACTTATCATTATTGATACTTAGGATCATTCTGGTAGTGTTCAACTTCATGTAGAGAGACTGCCATTGTGCATCCCAAGATGACCGCCAACTTTACTACATGTGCCTATATCTATATATAAAAATAATATAATGATTGGCTAAGCTGGCTTTAAGCAAATAAAAAAACCTGCAAATACAGTGTGTATTTATATTTTGTAGCTTTTGATACAAAATAATTCGATTCTTATTTAGTTTTCAAAATGGCCGCCAATCTGAAGTTCAAGATGACCGGCAGCATTAAATTAAGGTACATAAGTTAACCGAAACGGCTTAATTTATGAAACATTACTTTAAAACTTGGGTCCCAAATGTTATTAAATTCTGTAAATATTACACTTAGCATTATTCTCTAAACCAATATGAATAGATGAATTGAATGCAAACGTTATTTTTCATAAAGCGGGTCGTTTATGATCCCCGACGTCGTCCTTATCATTTCATCCTTTCGGACAGCTACCGGACCTTTAACTATTTCAGTGTACAGCAGCTTTAAAAACATTAATTTCACATAAATTTTCATGCCTGAAAGATAATAGCTCTAGAATCAAATTTTACACGATAGCAATATATGCCATTCTGGAAAGAACAGTCATACAAGAACTCAGTGCTTTAACTCAAAAAGAGGCTTGGGCAGAGACTTTTTAACACAAAATGTATTTGGAAATAACCTTTCCTGAAGGAGATCTTTACTACATCATCACAATAACCTATTGGTATACTTTACACTGTCTACTAATGCAAGATGTGCCAAAACCTTATAGAAGATACTGTAGAGACTCATTAATGTCATTCGGCAGAAAGATGTGCTATCTGATAAACTGTAGAGAGCAGAGCAGGTGTTTCCTCAAAACCAATTGAGGATCATCTCTTTTTTGAAAGTGGAATGTAAGATATTATTTGCCAAAAGAATGGAAATATTCATGGCGGTTAACGAATATATTTTCGCTAAAGAAAGAAGGAATTCAAGGCTTCAAATGGTTTATTATGACTGCAACTACATGTATTTAATGCATATGGGTGATATCACACCTCTATTCCTGACCACAGCAAGGGAGTTATCAGAAAATATTTAACCGAAATCCCTTTGGCAGTCATCCGAGAGATACTTTTTGTGATGGAGAAATATCTGACCTGCAGGCAGAAGTACTAAATGCAAGGATATAATTTTGGATTCGTCTTCCAAAGGAGGCTTCATGGATGAGATGGTCGCACTTATATTACATAACCATGCCCGGCCGTCAACCGCATCTCAGGCAATTTGATGTGGATTCAGGGGAAGACATTCCCTCTATCGTTAATAATCAGAAAAAAATGTCAGGGAAATTGGTTCGATGTAATCCCGAACGACTCCAACATCAGGAGACTCTACTTAAGGAAGGACTCCGAGTAAGTTCATAGCAAGGTTTTGCCGCCAAATCTTGGATGTCTACCTCGTCTGACATAACCTCTTGTGGTACGTCTGTCAGTTTGACACTAGTGGCACTGGAATAAACCACAAACAAGTCCTTCCGAAGATAGTCAGAAGTACCTTTAAGTCAAAACTTTACAAATGTTAGCTTAACCTCCGAGCTAGAACACCCAATCTCATCACTGGAGATGAAGGTGGCGAATGCAAGACAGATATTGGTGTTGAATTAAAAACAGATATGAAGCGCTTTGCTAGCAGTGCAGTATATGCAAACTAAATACACATAAAACGCATAGCCACTGTCAGTAAAACATGCATACGGCACCAAGTACTGGGTGAAAACATATTGCAGCAATGTAGAACAGAAGAACAATAAACCTTCAAACTAAGTGCAAACAATGGAGATGATAGCGAGTATAAACAATATTAGGACCACATAGACAGCAAACTACTCAGATATTGGACATCTGGACAGCAAACTCAGATATTGGTCATCTGGAACCTTGCCGAATTTAGTTCTGGTTGACGTCGATATATGACAAAAAGTGGGACCGATAGTGCCGGCTGCTGATTGTGCCACCAAGAACTCTTTGGCGTTCTACAACCCCAGTTCCTTAAAATAGGTATAGCGGTTGCCATGAGAAGGCGCTAAGTAAATTGACAGACATCATAAAAGAGAAAAAAAAACCAAAGAAGCCCTAGCCACTAAACGAAACTTTGCTAAAGGCAGATATAGATGACAGACGTCTGTATGTCCTAAAGATGGAATTTATACATACTCATGATAAATAAGGTGGATTGTGTTCTCAGATACCATAATGTGAAATGTGTGTCTAGATGTTCTCAAGTTGTTACGGATGTCATGACAGTTCCATAGGAGTTACGCTATGAGGAAGGATTTAAAAGACGGAAGACGAAGTATTAAGGTTTGGTAGAAGATACTAATACCCTAGAATGTAGGAATGGATGTTCCTGTTTCCTGTACGTTCCACTTAAAAGCTATTGCCAACATTGAAAGTAATGGGTAGTGACTAGAAATCAACTGGATTTACTGTCAAAAACAGAAGAGAAGGCGCCCTATTGCTCGCAGTAGAAGTGGCAAAGGTGTGAGTTAGGTGTTATCTGCAAATGGGCAATGATTTGGTCAATCGCTGTTGACTTGCGACTTTCAGGATGTTCCAGTTGAGAATTCGATAAAGCCCATAAAAGATGAGACTCAGATGACGCCTGCAGAGTTGCAATTTAATGCATTTTATATATATCAACATTTTCAGAGTGGTAACTTGATTTTTTGCTCAATCACTTACAGAGTGAAATACGGAAACAACTTTAATTTAAACGGCCATCTTTGATTTCAAAATGGCGGTCATGTCGAAATTAAAATAAGAATCAAATTATTTATGTATCAAACTCTACACAAATATAAGTACTCTCACTATATTTGCTTTAAGTCAGCTTATCCATTTAAATGCATTATATATAAAGATATATCTCGCAGAGTTGGCGACCATCTTGAAATACAAAATGGCCGTCCTTCTACATGAAGTGTAACACTACCAGAATGTTCCTAAGTATCAATAATATGGGTGAAGACGTTTAAAGTTTAGGTTTAGCTGGTATAGAACGTGAGTTATGGGTCACAGAAGGCGGTTTTTGGCGGCCATTTTGAAAACCAAAATGGCGGCCGCTAGGGGATCTGATTTTTTGGGGTTCATTTTTTTCCTGAAAACCTTATGTCCCAAAGAAGCCATATGCAAAGTTTCATACTTTATTCAAACTTTGAACGATTTTGCCGAAAAATCGACTTTAGCCGCTCCACTATTAGCAAGTAGAGAACAGATGCTATCCTCAATTTAGTTGCATCTAAAGATCATCTGCCCTGCAGGTAGGGCGTAAGAATTGTACCTGCTCCCCCTATTGCAAGATCGAAAAGGGCGACTAAATTTGGAATCTTATCTTTTCTCTTCTTCCTAAATGACTTTATCTTTCCTAATGCCTTGGCACTGCCTCACTTTTGACCTTGAGTTGAGCGTTCGCTCCTGTGAAGAGAGCTCTGGGTTCTGTCCCCTGACCAAAACCCACCAAAGTCTATAAAAGTGGTAGTTTCTGCTCCTGCTTAGCGCTCAGCTTTCAGGGAGTGGAACGACTGGTTTGCCCGTTGTCAGTATAATGTGACCGGGTGGATGTGTTGCTTGGTGTCTTCGGCGGCATGCTTCAGTGTTATAGCACTATAATTTTGATTAATTAACGTCCTATTAACAGCTATGGTCATATAGCACTATAAAAAGGGCAACAGTTCCACAATACAAGACACAACACGAACATACCGCAGTCTCCCAAAATACGCATATCGCACTTCACACACGCTACACACAATAAGAGTAGTAAGTACAATTCCAACGCCCTATCTACAGGGCCAAAGGTGGTTTAATTTAGGGTATTAGTCTATATTGTCCCCTAGGAAAGGCAGGTCTGGTTTAGGGTATTAGTGTATATTGTCCCCTGGGGAAGGGAAGTCTTATTTAAGTTAATAGTCTATATTGTCCCCTGGGGAAAGGAGTTCTTATTATCATCCCCCGCCCAACGAAGTTGGCGGGGGATATACAAATGGGTTCCGTCCGTCCGTCCGTCCGTCCGTCCGTGCGAATGGTTTCCAGAGCATAACTATAAAACCAGTAGAGATATTTCCACGAAACTTCATACACACATTGGTCTTATGGTCTAGTAGTGCCTTTTGCTATTTTTAGGTTTTCATTTTTTGCATTTTTTTCCGTAACCATGGAAACATTGCTGAAAATATCATATTTTTGTACCAGGTTCGTTTCCGGAGCATAACTCTAAAACCAGAAGAGATATTTCCACGAAACTTCATAGACACATTGGTCTTATGGTCTAGTAGTGCCTTTTGCTATTTTAAGGTTTTCACTTTTTGCATTTTTTTCCGTAACCATGGAAACATTGCTGAAAATATCATATTTTTGTACCAGGTTCGTTTCCGGAGCATAACTCTAAAACCAGAAGAGATATTTCCACGAAACTTCATAGACACATTGGTCTTATGGTCTAGTAGTGCCTTTTGCTATTTTAAGGTTTTCACTTTTTGCACTTTTTTCTGTAACCATGGAAACATTGCTGAAAATGGCAGATTTTTGTGTAAGAATCGTCCGGAGCACAACTCTAAAACCAGCAAAGATATTTCTATGAAACTTCATACACACATTGTTCTTATGGTCTAGTAGTGCCTTTTGCTATTTTTAGGTTTTCATCTTTTGCACTTTTTCCGTAACCATGGAAACATTGCTGAAAATATCATATTTTTGTACCAGGTTCGTTTCTGCAGCATAACTGGAAAACCGGTTGAGATATATGCACGGAACTCCATAGGCACATTAGTCTTATGGTCTAGTAGTGCCTTTTGCTATTTTAAGGTTTTCACTTTTTGTACTTTTTTCTGTATCCATGAAAACATTGCTGAAAATGGCAGATTTTTGTGTAAGAATCGTTTCCGGAGCACAACTCTAAAACCATCAGAGATATTTCCATGAAACTTTATAGACACATTGTTCATATGGTCTAGTAGTGCCTTTTGCTATTTTTAGGTTTTCACTTTTTGTGATTTTTTCTGTAACCATAGAAACATTGCTGAAAATATCATATTTTTGTACCAGGTTCATTTCCGGAGCATAACTCTAAAACCAGCAGAGATATTTCCACGAAACTTCATAGACACATTCTTTTTATGGTATAGTAGTACCTTTTGCTATTTTAAGGTTTTCATTTTTTGCACTTTTTCCGTTACCATGGAAACATTGCTGAAAATATCATGGTAAATGGTAAATGTTACTTTGCAAAACTCCATCCATCTTTGTGTATATAGTCTAATATAAATGTCAAGGCTGTATACCTGATTCAACAATTGCAGCCCCACTCTACTTGAATTATACTCCATCTTTCTTTAGCTCAACTTCCTTTTTCCTGTTTTTTTTTCATATACATAAGTCTCCACAATCAAACTTACTTCAGCTTTGATATCTCCATTGGCGGGGGATCTGAATGACTATGTCCTTGTTTAGCTTATTTAAGGAAGTAGTCGATATTGTCCCCTGGGGAAGGGAGTTCGTGTTTGTTTGATTATTTCATTGTCCTATTAACAGCTATGGTCATGTAAGGACGGCCTCCCATGTATGCAGGGTAGCATGCGCGAAGTGCGATGTGCGTGTTTTGGGAGACTGCGATATGTTCGTGTTGTGTCTTCTTTATAGTGGAACTGGAAGGGAGTTCTAATTTAGCTTAATTAGGGTATTAGTCTATATTTTCCCTGGGGAAAAGAGGTCTATTGTTTGTTTGTTTGATTAAATTCTTGTCATTTTATAGTGCTTCATCACTGAAGCATGCCGCCGAGGACACCAAGCGACACATCCCAACCGGTTACATTATTCTGACAATGGGCGAACCAGTCGTCCTTCTCCAGGTGAGCGCTAAACAGGAGCAGACACTAACACTTCTATAGACTTTAGTGTGTCTCGGCCAGAGGACAGAATCCAGAGCCTTCCTACCAGGGGCGAGCGCTAAACAGAAGGCCCAAAGTGAGCAGTTTTATTGACATTCTGGGTATGAGTGGTGGATGGGTCATATCTTAATTTACTTGGGTGGTTATTACTCGGGTAGGTTCTTAGGCCTTTTGCTGTAAACGTTACTTTCTAAAATCAAATGCCTGATTCACCTAATAAGAACACCACTTGAGTGTTATAGAGTACTGCAAGATTCAAAAGAGAAAAGGCTAAAATGAATCAAACTATATTTATTTACAATTATGAAACAAGTAATAATAACAAAAAAGTATAAATATAACATCCACAGTAGGTTTAGTCTGACTTTAAAATTATTGATTATTTACATTAATCAGCTGATCAACTGTTATTTTCTCACCAAAACACATAGCATAGTGTCAAAGTTCACACGTCCTTGTTTGGCCTTCACCATGTTGTCGTTGACATTACAATTTGGTTGCTAAATGTACATGGAGAATTTTGTCACTTACTTTATATTGTGACATCTAAGTGTACGAGAACGAATATTGAATTAACTTTACACTGTGATATGATGCAGGTATACTTGTCCTGGACCTTGTGGTTGCCGTTATCTTACATGGAAGCCGCTAACGGCACCAGGAAAAAGAAAGTGATGAGGGCATTTCCGGCGATAAACACCAGAAAAAAGAAAAAGTCCAATGTAGCTGAGACAAGTTTCCAATCTACTCCGTATTTACCTTTAACGATTTCCTTCTCTTCATTTTCTTCATCGCCCTCCTCGGCTTCATCGTCGTCCGGTAAGGGCGCCTTTTCGTTATCAGGACCAGCACCTGGGTCCAACATATCTAACGGCGCATTTTTAGAATCTAAAGGCTCTGGTGTTTTAATCGCAAATATCTCCATTTCATCGTCGTCCTCGTCGTCTTCGCTCTTGCACACTTTACAGTTCAAGACGGCAACAATGGTGGCGAGCTTGTCTGGCACTCTCTCCTCCTCTTCCGTGTGAAACACTCTCAGTGTGGTGATGGTGAACAGAGCGGTCCCTGCACTGATGCAGGTCATTATCATAAGGTATACACACAGGATCGAGAGAGGTTCCGAAGTCCTCGGCAAGTTTTCGGATGTCAAGGTCAGATACACAGCGAACGACATAAATGCCGTAATTGAGTATGATATTCGCTCTCCAGTCGCCGGCGGAAGTAGAAAGACAATAGCGTTGAGGAGGCTGAGGATCAGGATGGGGAACACCAGATTGGCGAGAAAGAACAAGGAACGTCTGGCTAGCGTAATGGTGTAGGTGGCGTAATTAATGCTGTTGACATCTTCCGTTGAAAGAATCGTATCTTCAATACTCCATTCCTCATTGTCTCGGTAGTTGTCGAGATTTATACTTGTTGTGGTTATGGAAAACTTAACTTCACTGTTCCTGTAGCCCCAGTTTGTAAATGTTACCTTACACTCCTGCTTATCAAACGGAAAGTTGGAAGCGTCCACATTACATCCAGTCTTCAGCACGATCCCGGGCCACCATTCCATAGCACCAGTGTTGGGATTACAACGAACCTTGTTGCTGTTGTCTCCCACCACTTTAATTGAGGACACCGAGTTGAATATTGTGACAGTGGGCTGCCAAATGTGTGAGGAGGAGATGAGAATCTCGCTAATGCTGCCATGTAGATTGGAATTGTAACTATCACCAATCAGCTGGTCAGTCCAAGTTATCTTTAGAATCCCGATCAATTCAAGCGTCCCAGCAACCTCGTCGAATTCCTTTATGGATGAAAGATAGAAGACCATGTCGACATCAATAATATCGGTCTGGGTATCTCGAGGAAACACTTTACTGCTGTAAGCACCGTCAGTGATGGTGGTTTGGTAATAGCTCAACAGTTGTGTGTAATTGGCTCCAAATGTCTCTTGTAGGATCAAAAACAGAACACAGGAAAGAAATATCTTGGTTTCGGCTGCCATATTGTCACTTCAGGTAAACATATACCCGTCGGTAAATAATACTCAATTTGACCAATATGAGACCTAACCAAACCGAGGCCAATTCGAAGCGAGGCTTTGGTATATCTCTGCGGCACGTGTATTGGTGGTTCAATTTAAACACTAAAACAAAGGCTAACCATTTACAGAATTGAGGTAGGGTTTTTAATTTGATAGGTATATCGTGCTGATTACAGCATTGATAGTCTTGTGTTTGTGTATAAACTTTAAGATCACAATACAATGATATATCTATATGCATGATTTGAGAAACCCTATGGGAGAGATTAATTAACAAAGCGTCGAAATAATGCGGTTGTCTCTGTAAACTTGTAGCTCAATAAAGGACCAATGTAATATTTGTAAAAGTTTATGTTTATATATATCTGGGTTAGTCATTAAACTGGCGATATTTCAAGATGCTTCATCGCTGACAAATGTTTTTTTTATTCACTATCAAAAACAGGAGCAGACGATTTAGTATTTTTCTTCAGTTACAAAAGTTACTTACTTTACACCATTACCACCATTGAAAAGTTTGAGCTTTTAATTTTACTTCAAGTTAAAAATATGTTTTTTTTTAAATTGCATTCTATATTGAATGAATTACTGATTGCGCATGCACCAAAGGCAAAATAAATTATTTCATTTTTTTGTTTGTTTTTTGTTTTTTTTTTTTTTTTGTTAATTAGGCATATTTATACACGGTTACACGTCAATAATTGTTCAAAAGACGAATATCGTTTATGCTCTGTCGGCGGTGGAGCATCTTTAAGTCCGTCAACAATTTTACGTTTTAGTCTTACTCTGAGATTTTTCGGATTTCCCCGTTTTCTGTTTTACTTTTATCACGCAGCCTTGAGAGTGAAAGTGATATCATCCAGTAGATCATAACGAATAATTTACACGTTTTTTTAAAGATCACAATGTAAGGTTTATGTAATAACGGTTACTCATGAAACATTCACAGGTTGTGCAACACATATCATTGCATAATTGCAAATCGATTTTATTAAAGCAATCAGGCACATCACATAGAGATTGTGTTTGATAGATTAAAGTATCGAACACAAGTTGCCGTGTTAATTAGGACACATGTGAATATTAGTGTGCCATGTATGTAACCTTTTGGAATTATAAGCATGCAGCATACTTATTCCTCCAAAACGTTACAAACGTGTGACAAATATGCAGTAAGAATTGTGCCGATATCCGCATTATATAACAAAATTTGGGATCATAATTTACCTTTTTTCTTCCTAATCTAAGTACTGCAGGTAGGGCGTTAGAATTTTAACGTTATGTAAAAGGCGACTAAATTCAGGATCTTACCGTCCCATTAACAGCCAGAGTCCTTTAAGGATGGCGTCTCATGCAGGCAATGTGTTGTGGTGTGTCAACGTCTGTATGTTTAAGGAGGCTGTGGTATATTCGTCTTGTGTCGCTTTGTAATAGTGGAATTTCTCCGTTTTATATTTATATTTCACAGGAGCACATCCCAACCGGTCATATTATTCTGACAAAGGGCAAACCAGTTGTCCCACTCCCTTTATGCTGAGCGCTATGCAGGAGTAGAAACCACTTTTATAGTCGATGATGTTTCGGCTAGGGGAAAGTACACAGCCGTTCTCACAGGGACGAGGCGAGCGCTCAAACAATTGAAGGCTAAATGTGAGACGGTGTCTAGGGAGACGCTAGTTAGAAAAACGTTGGTTAAAAAGAAGAGAAAGAAAAATAATATCCTGAATTCAATCGCCTTTGCATGCAAAGGTGCAGCAGATACAATTCTAATGCTTTACCTGCAGGGCCATTTTTCCATACTTATTCTGTTCTTCCCAACTTTAGCTCCTCACTTTTGGCTTGCATTTTATGCTCGCCCTTGTGAGGAAAGGCTCTGGGTTCTGTCACCTTGTCGAGACACACAAAGGTTTTTAAAAGTGATAGTTTCTATTACTGCTTAGCGCTCAAAATGAAATTGGGACAATTGTTGTTTTTAAAGGAGTGAGGCGACTAGAAGTCCCGAAAGTAAAGCGTTAGAGTTGTACCTGCTGTCCCTAATGCATCGTCGTAAAAGGCAACTAAATTTAGGATCTTCCATTTTCTCTTTTTCCTAACGGACTTTCTTCTTTCTGTCTTTCTTGACACTCCCTCATTTCAGTTGAGCGCTCAGTTAGTGGGGCGCCTGATTACCCATTGTCAGTATAATGAGACAGGGTGGAATAGCATTGTAAAAAGGCAATTGTTCCTTAAGTACATGAATATACCGCAGTCTCCCAAAACATGAACCAAGTACGTCACACACGCATCACACCCTGCAGGTAGGACGTCATGATCGTAAAAGGCGATTAAATTAAGGATCTTATATTTTCTCTTCTTCCTAAGTGACTTTATCTTTCCTAATGTCTCCGTTGGCATCGCCTCACTTTTGGTCTTGAGTTGAGCGTTTATCCCTATGAGGAAGGCTTTGGGTTCTGTCCCCTGGTCGAGACACACCAAAGTCTATAAGGTAGCTTCTGGTCCTGCTTACCACTCTGCTTACAGGTAGTGGGACAACTCGTTCTTCCGTTGTCAGTATAATGTGACCGGGTGGGGTGTGTTGCTTGGTGTCTTCGGCGGAATGCTTCAGTGATATAGCACTATATAAAGGGCATCAGTTCCACTATACAAGAAGACACAACACGAACATACCGCAGTCTCCCAATACACGCACCTCGCACTTTACACAGGCTACACACTGCATACATGGGAGACCGTCCTTACATGACCCTAGCTGTTAATAGGACGTTAAGATAATCAAACAAATTATTTTATATCATAGGAATATAATCTTTTATATTAGAGATATATGATATTTTATGTTACAGGTATGTGATCTTTTTGTGATAAAAGTGTTTGATAAATTTCTTTACTAATTCTAAGTTTTAAATCACGACCTGTATTGTCTTCCTATAACGTAGGTGGAGTTCAATTATGTAGTCGAATGCATGATTTAAAATGGTCAAGCTGAGTATTCTGGAGCTATTTGTGTGTGATTATCAAAGACTTGTGCACCGAAAATGCTACTCTTAATATACATCAATGAATCATTGCTTACTGTTTGGGGATAAACTTTATTCAAAAGAACTCATATTACAATCAAACGATAATGTGCATCATTTAAGCGAAAAACTGACAGATTGCAACTTGACGACTTAATGATTTTTGGTAAATTATAAACATTGATGGCATCAAATATTTTTATTCACATTTTAATTATACTTTCAATTTACATTCTTTATCATTTTTGTCCAACCTCAGGTGAGTTTACTAAATGTGTTTCTAGGATCATTGTCAGTACCGCTGTATTTGCCGATAAAGAGGTTTCAAGTGTCACACGAAGTCACATGTTTGTATGCTTCAGTAATATTGGACAATCAGCGGGACAATGAAAATGGCCAGCAAAGCAACCTGACCACCGAGAAAAACAACGAAAAAGAAATGGTCAAGTGTCCGTGCGACTGTGACCCAGCTAACTTTAGGTACATAACACAGCTCGCTAAAATCCATGTCAACCTCCTCTTCTTCCTCAATTGTTTTCCACTTTTGGTTCGGAGCTCCAAATTTGATACCCTGTGGAAGCTGATCCAATGCTTTCATTTCGAACGTGTTGCCATGGATATTTATCCACGTATGGGGGTCCTTTTGCTTCAGAGTCTGTTTGGCGGGATGTACCTTCAAGTTCTTGTTGGGATTCTGACATACTTTGCAACACAAACATGCGACAAACGTCATCACTATGTGCGGTACTGGGATTTCATCGTCTTTGATATGCCAGCGGACGGTGAAGATGGTCACCATTGTTGTGAGACCTCCAAAGGCGACCTCACAGACAACGTACCATGATAGAAGCGACATGGGATCGGATGACTTCGGAATATTGTCTCCAATTAGAATCAAAAACACAGAGAATGTGAGAAAAGCCGTCATAGCGTATCCTACGCGTCCTTCTGGAATCGGGATGTAAAACGAGAAGACGGTCAGTAATCCGAGAAGTAGCACGGGGATAATCATTACGATGATGTACCACATGGGGCGTCGCAGAAGGTTCACTTTAAAACTGATCATAGCTTTGCTATCAATGCTGGACGATTCGATGCTCGTGGATTCGAGATTCCACACGAGGTTCTCCTCGTATAGAGTGGTATCGATATCTTCCCTGGTTGTAATCAGGTCGATCTCGGTCTGATGATAATCCCATGGTATAATGTCTATAGAACAGTTCTGAGAATCAAAAGGATAATTTAACACATTCACAGAACATCCGCCTTTCAAAATGACAGGTGGAGACCATGTCGTCCGCCCGTTATATAGAACAGTTACCTTGTTGTATTTATGGCCTAAGACTTTCAGATTGTCAACCGCATTGTACAGAGTGATGGGTGGATGCCAAACATCTTCCAGGTTCATGATGAAGCGGTTCACGCCATCATAATTGTTAGGGTCCCACGTAAGCTGACTCATCCAAGTAATGTCCAGAATACCTACGGTGGCTAGAGTTCCTGCCAGCTCATCAAACTCCGTAATTGCTCTGACAGAATAATCTATAGTAACAGTAAGAACATTGTTGGTGTCATCCGTAGGAATCACGTCCTTCTCGTACGACGCTAAAACGGACGAGTACCAAGACCTGACCTGAGTAGACGACACATTTAATGTCCCGGCGCCGTATGTGGTACCGACGAGGCTGATCGAAAACAACAATCGAAAAAGTCCTTTCAACATCGCACCGCCAGTCATGGTTTGTTTGTTGGTTAAGTTTCTGTTTTAAAACAAATTGCTTCCATGTTAAGACCACGTCTACGTGTACGGTGATAGTCAATGGTTTATGCGGCCTCTGGGAAGTATTGTAACCGTTCCATTGAGCGGGTTGCTTTGTGACGTACGTCCTGATCGTTTGATATCATACATTAAAATGCTCGTCGTGTGTACATCGATATGTGGCATTAGTGGACAGTAATCTATTTATTCCAAATATTTTGTTTAATATAATACACTGATAGGGCGAATATGTTCCAAATAATTGTCACATGTCTTTATCATAATAATTAGGAAAACCACGGTTTATCCCGAAGGTTTAATATCGAAGTTTCTTAAATTGAAGCAATACAAGGTATTTTAAAAAATACAAGAAAACATATCACAGCTGTAGTTTAGGCAAGTAATGTCTGCTAAATTGGGAGAGGGCGGAAATTGTGGACAAACAATTCAGAACCTTTTGTGCATAATGATTTCGTCTAACATTTTCTTATAATGATATATTTTTCATTTCAAATTGAAATTCAATTCTCTAGAACACAACGCGACAAGGAAAAAGCTTGCAATAATTTGCAAATCAATGTCCATGCCCTCAATACACAATAAACCTTTTAAGCATTCTCATAGCTGATAAACCATTCTATTTTCATTCGAAGATTAAAAGTTAAAGTCTATTTTCATTTGCCTAGTTTTATTGAAAAAATACTGCTTATAAGAGTTATCCTTTTATCCATTCTCGATATTCCAGGGGTTACTATCATTAAAGTAGTATTCACACCCGGAATATGTCATAGTAAAATTACTGAAGACTGTGTGCGACAATAGATGAACAGGTGAACAGGTATTTTGGTCAAAAGTATTGAATAAAAGTACACTCTGTGGCTTTGAAATTGGGCGTCTCTGTCTCTATAAATCGTCAAAGGAAAGCGCAAACCTATAATTGGTATTTTTTCTACTGAACGGCCTTCAATGTTGCTATGACATACTCCATGGGTGGGTCTATCGACAGAGATAGTAACCCGTAGAATATCGAGGATATTTTCATCTTAACGTATCCTATAGTTCATGGTTAAAGATAGGTAACTCTAGGTTTGCTTCTAATTTGTGATTCGTGAAAAAATCCTGTAACCATCCTGTAGATACCCAAGTACAACTTACACAGGTTGAATATAGGGATAAACTACTGACGCGGCGCTCTGTTCCTGCTATAGTCCGCATACATGACCATACCATGTGAACAAAACTAAATATTTTATTTTGTTATAGAAGCATTTACATAAATGTCCTCCTACATATAAACATTTACAAAATATTTATATATGATTATATCTGCAATGAAACAGTTTCGACCTTTTTTAGCCGTCCAGAGATATATAAATATTATGCAAACTTCTGAGTGTTCTCGAAGTATAACCGCGAAGCGGTTTATGATGAGAGTACACTCAGATGTTTGTGTTATATCTCCATAACATACAAATTATTCAAATTAATCCTACTATTCAATTTAACACATATGATTTTTTTAAAATACCATTCATTGAGGTCCACTGATTTTCCATCAAAAATCATTATGACTTCGCATCAGCCAATCAGAAGCGGCGTTACAAACGGCAACACCATTTTTGTTAATCACCCTTTACATACAATTAACAAAAAATATGTTGCTATGTAACTTGAGTAGTGAATGGAAATTTGTCTTTGTTTGTCTGTTCGAAGCTGTATAATTTGATTCATGTTATTAAAGGAAGTGTTTGCTCTCAGTCTGTCACTGTCATTGTACCATTATTACGGACTGGTTGGAGATCCCCATCAAAGCATCTTTCTCGCGTGCTGACATGATTGTCCTCTGATGAAAAAGATTATTATATGGGCGTAGAACTTTTCATAGCATAATCAAAATTTTAATCATATTAAATTCTAACTACAATATTGATTTTATGCTTATGTTTTAAAATGAAAAGAACTCCTACATGTAAAATAGTAGCTTGTAGAGTACGATTCCAGGGCTCGATGATGGAAAATGTTTGCATTTTAAAAATGATTTATATCACAATTTTTAGGTCACCTGACCACACCTGGCTCATAGTGACCTATTGTGAAAGTCTTTTGTCCGTCTTCGTGCGTCGATCGTTAACTTTTCCTTATGAACATGAGAACTTGAGTAAATATGAACTGAGCTTGGTGGAACTTTGTATGTAGGCTAACATTGGAAAGATCTCAAACAAGTTCAAAAACTCGAATAACTTACGACGTTATTGTTCTTTGCAAGAATAATTATTGCTGGACCTTGTGAACACTATAACTTGGGTAAAAATACACTCAGTTCAATGAAACTTTGCATATAGACTAACATTAGAAGATCTCGGACGAGCTTAAAAATCAGCTTGATTCTACTGTAACTTACAGAATTATTGCCATTTGCACTAATAATCTTCGTTGTGAACATGATAACTTGGATAAATATTCACCAAAACTAGCGAAACAATATGTATGCAGACTAACATTAAAAAACAAGTAAAAATGTTCTTTCTCCATCGTAACTGATGGAGTTATTTCCCCTTACAATAATAATTAGGGCTTTTCACCATGTGGTGAAAAGACCTATTGTTTTTGTTCTGTTTTTTATTATTATTCTTCTACACTTTTTTTGTGTCCAAAAGATCTTCAAAATGGTAAGAGGTGTGCCAATGGCCTTATTGTTATATTGTATGGCATGAGTTGAAGGGGTGACCGCAACATTTTTAAGTAGGTCAAAAATCCAAGATGGCCGCCATGACGTCATACCTAAAAAGTTTAAAACAGCCATAACTCAAAAACCGTTTAAGATACAGCAAATATTTTTGATGTTTTATGTAGATCGTATAAAAGACTAACTTTTATTCAATTACAGCAATTAGGTCAGAGGTCAAACAAAAAAGTTCGCTATGGGGTCAAAGTTCGCGAATTTTTATTTTTTTTTGATTATCCGAAATTTCTTTTTACATATCGATGCAGAATGTCATTCTGATGAATTTGGTGTCTTTTATTTGTCGGTAGCACTTCCGGTTAATGCTGTATGCCATTTTGAAAAACAATCCTTTGATCTTTGCTAAATTCCCGCCAAAATGTTTAACATTATATATTGTCGAACTGAATGACTAATATAGTCTGTAATTGCTATAGAAAAGACCCCTCTAATGTTCTCTAACGTTTGATATGATTTTTATCTTCATCAAAAAAAACGATATGACATAAAGACAATGACTACTGCTAGGTTTATTATCGGGATTCATTAGTAGTAAGTAAGACTCATGATGGATTTAGACTTTGCTTGATATTGAATATGAACTTGGATAGCACAAAAACTTTCTATGTATGAATGAAATCAAAATTGCAAATGGAATGCTGTATGACTTTAATGATTATAAAGTTCCTTAAAAATGAAGATTGGAACCAAGGTCATTTAAGGTCGTGCCAGGTTTAGGAGGTAGAGTCAGTAACTTCACTTAGGTTTTAAAACCTTGAGGTGGAGGGCTAAAACCTCTGAGGTGGAGGGCTAAAACCTCTGAGATGGAGGGCTGTGGTAATACGGTATGTCTTAACCACTTGGCAATTGCCATCCTCTTATAGAAGCCAAAGCATTCCATAAATCTTCATATAAATCATTGAATGGAGAAAGCTAAGATACCCGTATAATCTGTGTTAAATGTATACCACATATATAAACCCTGACATCTCTCACCTAGCCTCCATCACATTTGTCAACCTTTAATTTGTATATCCCTATCTTAGTGTGAGAGCCCGCTGCCGATCTAGATCCCCCCCGCTTCCTACGCCCCTGTATTTGTCAATAACATCATTAAAAATTTGAAGAAATTTTTCATATATGTCATTAACATCATTTGAATGGCCAATTAGAGTATAGAGTATCTCAGTCTATTGATTGTAATTCGTTATTAATGAAATCCCAGTTGGCACTTTCAAATTGATAAAAAGTTTTTTTGTAAGATTTTTCACGCAGTGTTTTGAAAACAAGATTTAAAAGAATAGTACAATGGTCACTACAAGTTGGAGGTAGTACCTCAGTGTTACTAACAATGTTAGGATTGTTTGTAAAAAAGACATCAATACTTTTAGCAGATGTGTCAGTTATGCATGTTGGTGTTTGGATTAGGCTGTCTAGTTGGTATTTTGTTAAAATAGTGTGTACATGTGAAGTGTTGGGGAGTCTCATCATGTCCTGATTGATGTCACCAGTAATGATTACATTAGTGTTCAAGTTAATCAAGTTTTCTATAAGATCATCAAAATGTTGCCAATAGTTAACTCTGGAGTTAGGTGGACGATAGATGCAACACAAAAGATTTTTTTATTAGAGGTTTGCACTTCTATAACTAAATTTTCAATATTGGGGTTTTCCAGATCAGTTCGTCTGGTAGATATTAAGTTTTCTTTGGTAAAAATCAGTATACCACCTCCATTATCTTTTTCTCTATCTCGTCTGAACATAACTGGGTGTGAATTTAGTGCCAAGCTATCATCAGTTATAGTGTTGTTTAAGTGTGTTTCAGTTAAGCAGACTATATCATATTCCGAAAATTCAGTTTCAATAATATCTGATTTGTTTCTAAATGATCTCACATTAGAAGGAATAACTGACAAGTTAGATAGGTAATGTCTCTCAGGGGGTTGACCAGGATTGGGATGAACATCACCACTTAGAAGTATTAATAAAGTTGACAAATAGAAAATTAAAAGAAAAAGTATTTTATAATGTATACATATGACATTTATGAAACCGTTTGGGCTTAGTAGAAAAGTGTAGTCTATTGGCCCTGGATTAGGATGGATGTCACCAGATAGCTCCAATAAGAAAATACTCTGATGGGCAAACAAAACATTTTTGATTTGCATAGCAATAATTTGAATTATTAACATGTATAGGGTAAACAACAAATAAGCACTTCCACACACACATTCATACCAAAAGTAGAGATTAATATACATTTTAATAGAATATTACTGCTAACTTTAGTAGGTAGCAGTTCAATTAATATAAGAATTACTCTGAAAGAAGAGTATTTATGTAACATAGACAAGTTGTTATTTAGTTGCGACTTCACAAAGGTAATTAATTAAGTAATATTTGGTCTAAATATAGATCTGTGGTTACATATAAGATAATATATATACAAACAGCAGTTTGGATACAGTCAAAGGGGGACAATAAAATAAATAAAATAGAGTAGCTAGAATAGTATGTACATTGTAGCTTGTTAACAGCAACAACGGATTTGAATACAATCAAAGGGAGACAACCAGTAAATATAGTATAGCTTGTAATTGGCAATACATTGTAATTGGTTTGGATACAGTCAGAGGGAGACAACCAATAAATAAAATAGAGTAGCTAGAGTAGTTTGTAGCCTACATTGTAATTAGCAACAACACATTTGTCCTGTTAATTATCTAGTGATAAGTATTTAGGTAAAAATTATGAGCAGAAAACACTAAAATACAATATGTAAAAGCCAAGTCTTGCTATTTTTTTTAAATACTCAAATTATTTGATCTATTGATATAATATAGGCATTATTGCTAATTTATTAGTGGCTATTTATATCACTATACAGCCATAAAAAGGAGAGATATTATAACATAGTACAAGAATAGCTAATACAAGGTCAACTCATAAACTCTGAACGAGATAGTTTTAACTAGTCCGCTAAACCTGCCTATATATTATTAGGTTTTTTAATTTTTTTTTTGCCTAATATATAGTCAGCTCGCGGTACCTCTTAAAAATGTGAAATCGTAGGCCAGATTTGGCTACGCTACGCTACGTCAGCGGCATATTTCTAATATATATATATTTGCAAAAAAAAAAAAAAAATTAAAACGCCTAATAATATAGGCAGGTTTAGCGGATCATGTACACGTCTGTTCTGTAGCTAAAACCGGCAAGGTATACATTATAATTGGAAATGGTGTAACAATAAATTAACTGATGTGAGCGAATATAATCAGTATAATGCATAAGATCAAAATTAAATTCAGGGATAACTCGTAGAATTACAAATAACGTTTCGTATTTCTTCACGGCTATGTGTAATATGTATTTTAATGCGTTCATGTATCGATATAGATATTATGCTCATCATAAGCGACCGTGCTTAGTCACATGACTTCAAAGACTCGATCTGACCGTTGGTCGGAATATTCCCGCTTAATCCATTGTTCATGAGAAGTCCAGCGAACTGACAACACAATTTTGAGCTTCCGAATTGCAGCACTTTATAAAGGCAAAAGGCAAGTCCGTTCTGAACATTTCATTTATATGATATATAATATGATATACAATACAGTATTGTTTAGATTTAAAGACTTATTAACAAAGTCTTACATTCCCGTATGTGAAGTAATACTGGCATAAATCACAGGGACCTGGCAAGAATTTTATAACCAACGGCAACGGTATTTATCTCTCCTCTCAAAAAACCTAAAACCACATGTACGTTTTTTGTATTGTTTTTCTCTTTGTTTGATATAATATGTGAGCCACCGAACATTGAACATACTCATGAACATATCTCAGTTTCTACATGCAATTTCTACATGTGCACACATCACAATCATTTGAGTTATCGCACAAAATTACAATTACATGTATTTTTTATGAAAACCATGAACTTCTCAATATTTTAAGGTTTAAGACCCTGTTTAAACTAGTGATGTTTTTGTATGCCTATACATTGTATATCACTGTATTCACTTCTTAGGTGTATCTGCATAACATACATATACATGTACCTTAGTTACTAAACATCCTCGATATTCCAGGGGTTCCGATCACTTACGATCTCTATACGAGTAGAGATAGTAAGTGATCGGAACCCCTGGAGTATCGAGGATGGTTACTAAAAAGTGTCAATGCATCCGTACTAACTTTACTAGATATAATACTGTTGACTCTGTATAGGCTGATGTGTTGTTTGGCAAATTATGGCAAATTATGTAAAAAAATGTAATTTTTCAGTTTTGCATGTCCACAGGGTTCAGTACATATTTCTGTCACCAAACAACCATGTCATTATGTTTACTAGTGTTTATAGCATGTAGTAGGAACGCTGGTTTGACCGGATTCGACTTTATAAAGGCATACACATATACATTGTTTGGAAAATTTGACATTATTTAGGTTTTCTTCAACTACAGCTTAGACATGATATATTAAACAGGGTCTTAAACCTTAATTGCCCATTCAAGATCTCATTTTACACTCTTCTATTTCAGGTTATACACGGTTATTTCAGTAATACAAACTTTATTCTAGTCCTACATATTTTACTATTAATTTGTATGGATATACATGTAAAACCTGGTCAAGGCACAAACACTGATATATTGACTATATTCCACATAAATATTCGCAGCTTAAGAAATAAAATAACTCACCTCCAAAACATTGCAGGTGAATTCCACGAATAGTATGCATCACCGAATCTCATTTAGACAGCACTATTTCTGATGACGATATACAGACCGTGTACATTCCTATGGTGGAGGTGTTGTCGTCTATATATTTTATTATATTTATGCCAAACGTTGTCTTGACTTAGAATTTCCATCAGGTGAAGTCGTATGGGTAGAATATTCTTTAATAATTCCTCATACCTCCTTTAAACAGTTACAGACCCAATGATAGTATAAATCCTCTTTGGGAACAATTTGAAAACTCCACTGAAACCGCACTTGATGAAAATCGGCATGTAATAATAGTTGAAGACTTGAACATTTGACTCTCAGAAACCCGTCACATATACTTAGTGATAGTATACGTCCATATTCCTTTTCCAATGTCATACACTAACCTGCACGTGTAGGTCAAACGCGCGCTTTGTCACTAGATCCCGTACGCGTGCTGGTCAGCTATGCGTGCGAAATAGAGCTTGCCGGTGTTATCGATGTATGTAGATCACGATATATTTCTGATCATGATATCGATGCCACTATGATTGAAATGTACCAAGGATTTATAAGTGAGATATACGTCCTTGAATGTACTAATAATTGTTTACGTTCGATCTGGTGACCATGGTATAAAAATGCTAATTACCGATCTTATACAAAATATGCCAGGTCCCTATGGTTGTTATTTAGAGGCGCTCAATCATGTAATGATATGAGGAAATTTTTTTCTGAAAAAAAAAATACTCAGACTATGCCCATGTTTGTATTCCCACTAAAAATATTATTATAAGACCTAATGATAAGCCGTGTTTACCTATGAATTACGACATGAAATAAGAGTGAGAAATAGGTTACATAAAAAACTTACACGTAGCTATCCATTGCTAAATTTAGATAAATTTGAAAAAGCAATAATTTTAAAACGCAGAACCAGGGAATTATTTTTCGCTAATGTAAATGGACTATTAGACAATTTTGCCAAAAACAACCAAAAAGATTTCTGGAAACTTCTGCGTAATTTAATAAAGGGTTGTGATAGAGTTTCTAATATCCCCATTAAGATATCATGTTAATAATACTATTATGGTAGATAATGAACGAAAAGCTAATGTTTTAAACGATTACTTTATATCTATATCAACCTTATGTGATACTGGTGTTCCCTTACTATATATTAATACCAGAACACAAAGTCGTTTGGGCGATGTTTTTTTTTACGCATACTGATATTATCGATATTCTAAGTTCCTAGACATAGGCAAAGCTGTAGGTTTTGATAAAATATTACTGTAATAAATATATATATATGTATACTGTTGGTTAAAACATTTCGTGCCAGGTCCCTGTGGACATGGTAAATAGACTTATCCGATTAAAATACTTATAACCACTCCGTTCAAAAGAGGATCTGACAACATCCCATAAGAGGTCATGTTCGCATGACCTTTATACCACCTGTACATCAAATCAAAAGCATTTTCTACTCCTAGCTACATCAATTGAAAACGCCATTTCGTCCCAGTATAAATATACACTTAGCTTTGTTGTGCTCTTTGGGCGAGATGACTATGTACATTAAATAATTCTGACTGTTTTTTTTTTAAACTGTTTCGTCCCAAAACAATTCTGGCAGCAGCAATATTTTTCAAAAGGTCACCAGAACGTGACCCCTAATGGGATGTTGTCAGATCCTCTGATCAAACGTGCATAGTGATAATAAGGATCTGTATCTTAATCAGATTGGGACTAGTCTGGAGTAGCTGGGGCTAAAAAGGCTAACTTTGGTCATATTTACTGAGCAATCGGAACTCCTCGGGCATTCTCTAAAGAATACAAATAAAAAAAAATATTTTCTCGTTTACGGAAAGTGATGAAGGTTCCCGATTGATTTACTGAGTTAAAGGCCCTCTGGGCCTCTTGTACTTATTATATTTGGTGATTTAATATCCTGGTTGAGGATTATTTTCAGAAATTACCAGAGATTATATAGTACATGTAGTTTGTGTAATACATAAAGGGAGACAATCTGTTCCCACTCTATAACATTAGTCTAGGGGAAACAATCCATTCCTTTATAACATTACTTCCCTTTAATAGATAATGCTTTAATTTCTTTTTTCCTTTTCCCAATTATCATTTCATCTTTACAATATATATAAACATATAATTACATATACTCCTATACATACACTTTTACTCACTTTCACACCCCCATTCAAATTTCTGATTTATATTGGTCAATCAATCTATATCCATCTTTCCATACTTTTGTTAGCCTTCTTTTTTCTTATAAATAATCATAATCTTTATTGTATATATTCAGAATATATTCCACACTCATTTGCTTTCATTCTCTTACTCATTCATCATGGTTTAAGATAAAAACATAAGAAACATTTCGTTATGATTTTTAGTTATAATTCTTTAGTATATTGTCACTGTAACTTTTTGTAATATAATTTTTGTGAATTTAGAATTAAGTGTTTTTATACCCCGCCCAACGAAGTTGGCGGGGTATATACAAATGGGTTCCGTCCGTCCGTACGAATGGTTTCCGGAGCATAACTCTAAAACCAGTAGAGATATTTCCACGAAACTTCATACACTCATTGGTCTTATGGTCTAGTAGTGCCTTCTGCTATTTTTAGGTTTTCATTTTTTGCATTTTTTCCGTAACCATGGAAGCATTGCTGAAAATATCATATTTTTGTACCAGGTTCGTTCCGGAGCATAACTTTAAAACCAGAAGAGATATTTCCACGAAACTTCATACACACATTGGTCTTAATGTAAAGTAGTGCCCTTTGCTATTTTAAGGTTTTCACTTTTTGCACTTTTTGCTGTAACCATGGAAACATTGCTGAAAATGGCAGATTTTTGTGTAAGAATCGTTTCCGGAGCACAACTCTAAAACCAGCAGAGATATTTCCATGAAACTTCATAGACACATTGTTCTTATGGTCTAGTAGTGCCTTTTGCTATTTTTAGGTTTTCATTTTTTGCACTTTTTCCGTAACCATGGAAACATTGCTGAAAATATCATATTTTTGTACCAGGTTCGTTTCCGCAGCATAACTGGAAAACCGGTTGAGATATATGCACGGAACTCCATAGGCACATTAGTCTTATGGTCTAGTAGTGCCTTTTGCTATTTTAAGGTTGTCACTTTTTGTACTTTTTCCTGTAACCATGGAAACATTGCTGAAAATGGCAGATTTTTGTGAAAGAATCGTTTCCGGAGCACAACTCTAAAACCAGCAGAGATTTTTTCATGAAACGTCATAGACACACTTTATGTAGGACTTCTTAATTTTGTATTATGCTTTACTTTTAATTTAATATACATGCAGTAAAACTCAGATATATCAAACTCAATTACTATGAACATTCACTTAATTCCTATGTAACTCGTCGCTGTTTAAAACAAATCAAAAATCGCACTGTTAGCTGCTGAACTTTGTTAAAGCTAAGATCAATTCTGGTATATTTCAAAGAAGCAAATATTTTTAAAGTCGGTTTCACTTTGTTAAAAAAAATATAAATATGTTTGTATATATTCTTCAATTGCAGTTGGGTTTTAAAATACTTTCCCTATACTCTGACTAGCATATAAAATTAATGCATTAATTGACTTAGCTCTCCGTTGGCGGGGGATCTGAATGACTATGTCCTTGTTTATGATGGCATCTAGTTTATCTTTATACAAATATCTTGCTATCTATACAGGTGGTCCTGAGATGTAATGTCTCCCCTTCATTGGTCAGCCAATCAAAAACGTTTTGCAAACTGATCGTCGCCGAGCTGTGCAGGAGATCAAAGGGATCCGAACTATTTACCGTTAAAAGTTTTGCTAAATAATAAGCGGTATCGCTGTAATTGAAATTTATTGATCATTTTACACTTGAACAGCAAGCTGAAAACAGCTAACCGGGTGTCTCTCAATCCATTTGATATTTATTATAATTTAATTATATTAATTAACTATATGTTTCAGTTTTCCCAGATCCATTTGACGACAGGAAAGGCAACATGGTAAGCATCCTTGTATGAAGACGGATGGTTCACCTCCATGAATGGTATACTTGAGTCGTGAAAAACTACCAAGTGCATTTAGGTAAGTATACTCTCACTGTGACAACACCCGGTATATCTGCCAGGTTAATGCATTTTCATCAATTTGTGCGCAAATGTGCCATGCGACATTGCGATAATGTGCCATGCGACAGTGTGTTTGCCACATGGCTCATTGTTGTATTGTCGTCATGTCGCCCATGCGACAGTGCGACAAAGCCTAAATCAATCACCATAGAAATCAGAAATATCTAGTTTTCGACTTATCAAATGGAAGGGAAAGTCGACCATATTGATTGACGTTTCGAAATAAGCAATTGATATATATATTGCCATTACAATAATTATGTATTTTCTTCTCTCGCAATGGTAACCACGATGTTTCAGTTTTCCGAGGCCCTACGACGACAGTAAGGGCAACATGGTAAGCATCTTGGATGACGACGGAGGGTTCACCTCCATGAATGGTATACCCGAGACCCGAGTGACGACAGGAAGGGCAACATGGTAAGCATCATTGGATGACGACGGAGGGTTCACCTCCATTAATGGTATACCCGAAACCCGAGTAACGACAGGAAGGGCAACATGGTAAGCATCATTGGATGACGACGGAGGGTTCACCTCCATGAATGGTATACCCGTGACCCTAGTGACGACAGGAAGGGCAACATGGTAATCATTAGATGACGACGGAGGGTTCACCTCCATGAATGGTATACTGGAGTCGTGAAAAACTACCAAGTGTTTTTAGGTAAGTATACTCTTACTGTGACAACACCCGGTATAAAATGTGCCATGCGACAGTGCGATAATGTGCCATGCGACATTATGTTTGTCGCATGGCTCATTGTTCCAATGTCGCATTGTCACACATGCGACATTGCGACAAAGCCTAAATCAATCACCATAGAAATCAGAAATATCTAACTTTCTACTTATCAAATAGAAGGGGTAAGTCGGCCATGTTGATTGACGTGTTAAAATAAGCACTTCATACATATATTGCTATTACAGTAATGATAGCTTTTCTTCTCTCGCAAATGGTAACCACGAAACGTGGCCGTTGTTGGAGACTATATGTTTCAGTTTTCCGAGACCCGAGTGACGACAGGAAAGGGCAACATGGTAAACATCCTTGGATGACGATGGATTGTTCAATTCCATGAATGGTATACTGGAGACCCGAGTGACGACAGGAAGGGCAACATGGTAAGCATCCTTGGATGACGACGGATGGTTCACCTCCATGAATGGTATGCTGAGAGTCTTGAAAAACTACCAAGTGCATTTAGGTAAGTATACTCTCACTGTGACAACACCCGGTATATCTGCCAGGTTAATGTATGTTCTTCAATTTGTACGCAAATGTGCCATGCGACATTCCGATAATGTGCCATGCGACAGTGTGTTTGTCGCATGGCTCATTGTTTCAATGTCGCATTGCGACAAAGCCTAAATCAATCACCAAAGAAATCAGAAATATCTGATTTTCGACTTATCAACTGCAAGGGAAAGTCAGCCATATTGAATGACGTTTCGAAATAAGCACTTCAAATATATATTGCCATTACAGTACTGATATATTTTTTTCTTTCGCAAATGGTAACCACGAAACGTGGCCCTTGTTGGAGACTATATCTTTCAGTTTTCCGAGATCCGAGTGGCGACAGGAAGGGCAACATGGTAAAAATCCTTGGATGACGACGGATGGTTCAACTCCATGAATGGTATACTGAGAGTCTTGAAAAACTACCAAGTGCATTTAGGTAAGTATACTCTCACTGTGACAATACCCGGTATAATATATTTTCATCAATTTGTACGCAAAGGTGCCATGCGACAGTGCGATAATGTGCCATGCGACAGTGTGTTTGTCGCATGGCTCATTGTTACAATGTCGCATTGTCACCCATGCGACAGTGCGACAAAGCAAAAATCAATCGCCATAGATTTCAGAAATATCTAAGTTTCGACTTATCAAATGAAAGGAAAGTCGGCCATGTTGATTGACGTGTTAAGATAAACACTTCATATTTATATTACCATTACAATAATTCTATATTTTCGTCTCTCGCAAATGGTAACCACGAAACGTGGCTGTTGTTAGAGACTATGTCTTTCAGTTTTCCGACAACCGATGACGACGGTAAGGGCAACATGGTAAGCATCCTTGGATAACGACGGATGGGTCACCTCCATGAATGGTATACTGGATATCCGAATGACGACAGGAAGGGCAACATGGTAAGCATCCTTGAGTGACGACGGATAGTTCATCGCCATGAATGGTATATCCGAGACCCGAGTGACGACAGGAAGGGCAACATGGTAAGCATCCTTGGATGACGACGGATGGTTCACCTCCATGAATGGTATACTGAGAGTCTTGAAAAACTGCCAAATGCATTTAGGTAAGTATACTCTTACTGTGACAATACCCGATGTATCTATCAGGTTAATGCATTTTCATCAATTTGTGCGCAAATGTGACATGCTACAGTGCGACAAAGCCTAAATCAATCACCATAGAAATCAGAAATATCTAAAGTTCTTCTTATCAAATAGAAGGGAAAGTCGGCCATGTTGATTGACGTATTAAAATAAGCACTTCATATATATATTGCCATTACAATAATCATAATTTTCTTCTCATGCAAATGGTAACCACGAAACGTGGCCGTTGTTGGAGACTATATGTTTCGGTTTTCCGAGACCCTAGTGACGACAGGAAGGGCAACACGGTAAGCATCCTTGGATGACGACGGATGCTTCACCTCCATAAATGGTATACTGAGAGTCTTGAATAACTACCAAGTGCATTTAGTTCAGAATACTCTCACTGTGACAACACCCGGTATAACTGCCAGGTTACTGTTTTTTCGTCAATTTGTACGCAAATGTGCCATGCGACAGTGCGATAATGTGCCATGCGACAGTGCGATAATGTGCCATGCGACAGTGTGTTTGTCGCAACATTCATTTTTCTAATGTCGCATTATCGCCCATGCGACAGTGCGACAAAGCGTAAATCAATCACCTTAGAAATCAGAAATATCTAATTTTCGACTTATCAACTGCAAGGGAAAGTCAGCCATATTGAATGACGTTTCGAAATAAGCACTTGAAATATATATTGCCATTACAGTACTGATATATTTTCTTCTCTCGCAAATGGTAACCACGAAACGTGGCCCTTGTTGGAGACTATATCTTTCAGTTTTCCGAGAACCGAGTGACGACAGGAAGGGCAACATGGTAAAAATCCTTGGATGACGACGGATTGTTCAATTCCATGAATGGTATACTGGAGACCCGAGTGACGACAGGAAGGGCAACATGGTAAGCATCCTTGGATGACGACGGATGGTTCACCTCCATAAATGGTATACTGAGAGTCTTGAAAAACTACCAAGTGCATTTAGGTAAGTATAATCTCACTGTGACAATACTCGTTATATATGCCAGGTTAATGTAATTTTATCAATTTGTACGCAAATGTGCCATGCGACAGTGTGATAATGTGCCATGCGACAGTGCGACGACAAAGCCTTAATCAATCTCCATAGAAATTAGAAATATCTAAAGTTCTTCTTATCAAATAGAAGGGAAGGTCGCCCATGTTGATTGACGTGTTAAAATAAGCACTTCATATATATATTGCCTTTACAATAATTATATATTTTCTTCTCACGCAAATGGTAACCACGAAACATGGCCCTTGTTGGACACTATATGTTTCGGTTTTCCGAGACCCTAGTGACGACAGGAAGGGCAACACGGTAAGCATCCTTGGATGACGACGGATGCTTCACCTCCATAAATGGTATACTGAGAGTCTTGAATAACTACCAAGTGCATTTAGTTCAGAATACTCTCACTGTGACAACACCCGGTATAACTGCCAGGTTACTGTTTTTTCGTCAATTTGTACGCAAATGTGCCATGCGACAGTGCGATAATGTGCCATGCGACAGTGTGTTTGTCGCAACATTCATTTTTCTAATGTCGCATTATCGCCCATGCGACAGTGCGACAAAGCGTAAATCAATCACCTTAGAAATCAGAAATATCTAATTTTCGACTTATCAACTGCAAGGGAAAGTCAGCCATATTGAATGACGTTTCGAAATAAGCACTTGAAATATATATTGCCATTACAGTACTGATATATTTTCTTCTCTCGCAAATGGTAACCACGAAACGTGGCCCTTGTTGGAGACTATATCTTCCAGTTTTCCGAGACCCGAGTGACGACAGGAAGGGCAACATGGTAAGCATCCTTGGATGACGACGGATGGTTCTCCTTCACGAATGGGAAAAAAAGAGTCGTGAAAAACTACCAACTGCATATAGGTAAGTATACTTTAACTTACAAAATTGTAAAGAAATTATTCTAAATAATAAATGTTTATCATTTTTTGCAACTATACGTCATTCGAGAACTCGACATGCGCCATGCGACAGTGTGTTTGTTGCATAGCGCATTGTCGTACTTGTCAAATGACATATTGTCGCACTATCGCATGGCATATTGGCGCACTGTTGCATGAACCATTGTCGTATTCATTGACGTTTCGAAATAAGCACGTGATATATACTGCTATCACGCTAATTATATACTTCTTTCTCTCGCAAATGGTAACAACGAGTCGTGGCCGTTGTTGGAGACTATGTTTCAGTTTTCCGAGCCCCGAGTGACGACAGGAAGGGCAACATGGTAAACATCCTTTAGTGATGACGGATGGTTCGCCTCCATGAATGGTAAAAAAGAGTCGTGAAAAACTACCAACTGCATATAGGTAAGTATACTTTAACTTACGTTTTTGTAAAGAAACTATTCTAAATAATGAATTTTTATCAATTTGGCATGCGACAACTCGACAATGCGCCATGTGACAATGTGTTTGTCGCATAGCGCATTGTCGGACTGTTGCATGGCATAATGTCGCACTGTCGCATGGCGCATTGTAGTATTGATTGATGTCTCGAAATAAGCACATCATACATACTGCTATCACACTAATCATATACTGCTTTCTCTCGAAAATGGTAACCACGGGATGTGGCCGTACCATATGTTTTAGTTTTCCGAGACCCGAGTGACGACATGAAAGGCAACATGTTATGCATCCTTGGATGAATACAGATGGTTCACCTCCATGAATGGTAAAATGAAATCGTCACGAACTACAAACTGCATTTAGTTAAGTATAAAAACGTGACAAACATATATCCAGAATATCTGCTCATATTAATTGTAAAGACACTGTTATAAATATTGAATTTGTCTCACTGTCGCATGACATATTGGCGCACTGTCGTATGACTCATTGTCGTATTCATTGACGTTTCGAAATAAGCACGTCATATACACTGCTATCACACTAATAATATACTTTTTTCTCTCGCAAATGGTAATCACGTACGGTGGCCGTTTTTAGAGACTATATGTTTCAGTTTTCTGAGACCCGAGTGACGACAGAGAGGGCAACATGGTAAGCATCCTTAGATGTCGACTCATTGTTAACCTCCATGAATGGTAAACTGGAGTCATGAAAAACTACCAACCGCATTTAGGTAGGTATACTTTGATTTACGTATTTGTTAAGAAAGTATTCTAAATAATGAATTTTTATCAATTTTATCGACTTTTCGCCATGCGATAACTCGACAATGCGCCATGTGACAATGTTTTTGTCGCATAGTGCATAGTCGGACTGTTGCATGGCATACTGTTGCAATGTCGCATGGCGCATTGTCGTATTGATTGATGTCTCGAAATAAGCACATCATTCATACTGCTATCACACTAATTATATACTGCTTTCTCTTGCGAATGGTAACCACAAGAGGTGACCGTACCATATGTTTTAGTTTTTTGAGACCCGAGTGACGACAGGAAAGGCAACATGGTAAGCATCCTTGGATGACGACAGATGGTTCACCTCCATGAATGGTAAACTGAAATCGTCACGAACTACAAACTGCATTTAGGTAAGTATAAAAACGTGACAAACATATATCCAGAATATCTGCTCATATTAATTGTAAAGACACTGTTATAAATATTGAATTTGTCTCACTGTCGCATGACATATTTTCGCACTATCGCATGACTCATTGTCGTATTCATTGATGTTTCGAAATAAGCAAGTCATATATACTGTTATTACAATAATTATATACTTCTTTCTCTACAAATGATAACCACGTGGGGTGGCCATTTTTGAAGACTATATGTTTCAGTTTTCCGAGACCCGAGTGACGACAGAAAGGGGAACATGGTAAGCATCCTTAGATGTCGACTCATGGTTAACCTCCATGAATGGTAAACTGGAGTCATGAAAAACTACCAACTGCATTTAGGTAAGTATACTTTAACTTACGTAATTGTAAAGAAATTATTCTAAATAATGAATGTTTATCAATTTGTGCACCTATACGCCATGCGACAACTTGACAATGCGCCATGCGACAGTTTGTTGCATAACGCATTGTCGTATTTTCGCATAGCATATTGTCGCACTATTGCATGACCCATTGTCGCACTGTCGCATGACACATTGTCGTATTCATTGACGTTTCGAAATAAGCACGTCATATACACTGCTATCACACTAATTATATACTTCTTTCTCTCGCAAATGGTAACCACGTACGGTGGCCATTTTTGAAGACTATATGTTTCAGTTTTCCGAGACCCGAGTGACGACAGAAAGGGGAACATGGTAAGCATCCTTAGATGTCGACTCATGGTTAACCTCCATGAATGGTAAACTGGAGTCATGAAAAACTACCAACCGCATTTAGGTAGGTATACTTTGATTTACGTATTTGTTAAGAAACTATTCTAAATAATGATGTTTATCAATTTTATCGACTTTACGCCATGCGATAACTCGACAATGCGCCATGTGACAATGTTTTTGTCGCATAGCGCATTGTCGGACTGTTGCATGGCATAATGTTGCACTGTCGCATGGCGCATTGTCGTATTGATTGATATCTCGAGATAAGCACATCATATATACTGCTATTACATTAATTATACACTTCTTTCTTTCACAAATGGTAACCACGTGAGGTGGCCGTTTTTGGAGACCATATGTTTCAGTTTTCCGAGACCCGAGTGACGACAGGAATGGCAACATGGTAAGCATTCTTGGAGACGACGGATGGTTCACCTCCATGAATCGTCACAAACTACAAACTGCATTTAGGTAAGTATAAAAACGTGAACAACGTATATCCAGAATACCTGCTCAGTTTAATTGTAAAGACACTGTTCTAAATAATGAATTTGTATCAATTTGTGCGACTATACGTCATGCGACAACTCGACAATGCGCCATGCGACAGTGTGTTTGTTGCTTAGCGCATTGACGTATTGTCGCACGACATTTTGTTGCACTATCGCATGGCATATTGACGCACTGTCGCATGACCCATTGTCGTATTCATTGACCATATCAATATAAACTACTATCACACTAATAATATACTTCTTTCTCTCCAAATAGTTACCACGTACGGTTGCCGTTTTAGAGACTATATGTTTCAGTTTTCTGAGACCCGAGTGACGACAGGAAGGGCAACATGGTAAGAATACTTGGATGTGGACTAATGGTTAACCTCCATGAATGGTAAACTGGAGTCGTGAAAAAACTACCAACTGCATTTAGGTAGGTATACTTTGATTTACGTATTTGTTAAGAAAGTTTGTTAAGAAAGTATTCTAAATAAAGAAAGTTTATCAATTTTATCGACTTTACGCCATGCGATAACTCGACAATGCGCCATGTGACAATGTTTTTGTCGCATAGCGCATTGTCGAACTGTTGCATGGCATAATGTTGCCACTGTCGCATGGCGCATTGTCGTATTGATTGATGTCTCGAAATAAGAACATCATATATACTCCTTTCACATTAATTATACACTTCTTTCTTTCACAAATGGTAACCACGTGAGGTGGCCGTTTTTGGAAACCATGTTTCAGTTTTCCGAGACCCGAGTGACGACAGGAATGTAACATGGTAAGCATCCTTGGATGACGACGGATGGTTCTCCTTCACGAATGGTAAAAAAGAGTCGTGAAAAACTACCAACTGCATATAGGTAAGTATACTTTAACTTACATAATTGTAAAGAAATTATTCTAAATAATGAATGTTTATCATTTTGTGCAACTATACGTCATTCGACATCTCGACATGCGCCATGCGACAGTGTTTGTTGCATAGCGCATTGTCGTACTTGTCAAATGACATATTGTCGCACTATCGCATGGCATATTGGCGCACTGTTGCATGAACCATTGTCGTATTCATTGACGTTTCGAAATAAGCACGTGATATATACTGCTATCACGCTAATTATATACTTCTTTCTCTCGCAAATGGTAACAACGAGTCGTGGCCGTTGTTGGAGACTATGTTTCAGTTTTCCGAGCCCCGAGTGACGACAGGAAGGGCAACATGGTAAACATCCTTTAATGACGACGGATGGTTCGCCTCCATGAATGGTAAAAAAGAGTCGTGAAAAACTACCAACTGCATATAGGTAAGTATACTTTAACTTACGTTTTTGTAAACAAACTATTCTAAATGATGAATTTTTATCAATTTGGCATGCGACAACTCGACAATGCGCCATGTGACAATGTGTTTGTCGCATAGCGCATTGTCGGACTGTTGCATGGCATAATGTCGCACTGTCGCATGGCGCATTGTAGTATTGATTGATGTCTCGAAATAAGCACATCATACATACTGCTATCACACTAATTATATACTGCTTTCTCTCAAAATGGTAACCACGGGAGGTGGCCGTACCATATGTTTTAGTTTTCCGAGACCCGAGTGACGACAGGAAAGGCAACATGGTAAGCATCCTTAGATGACGACGGATGGTTCACCTCCATGAATGGTAAACTGAAATCGTCACGTACTACAAACTGCATTTAGGTAAGTATAAAAACGTGACAAACATATATCCAGAATATCTGCTCATATTAATTGTAAAGACACTGTTATAAATATTGAATTTGTCTCACTGTCACATGACATATTGGCGCACTGTCGTATGACTCATTGTCGTATTCATTGACGTTTCGAAATAAGCACATCATATACACTGCTATCACACTAATTATATACTTCTTTCTCTCGCAAATGGTAACCACGTACGGTGGCCGTTTTAGAGGCTATATGTTTCAGTTTCTGAGACCCGAGTGACGACAGGAAGGGCAACATGGTAAGCACACTTGGATGTGGACTCATGGTTAACCTCCATGAATGGTAAACTGGAGTCGTGAAAAACTACCAACTGCATTTAAGGATTGAATCTTGCTTTGGTCAATTTCATGGGGTGATGAATTGAGTTGCTCTTGAAACAAATTGAATGACCTACTGCGAAGTATATAGATAAAAATGGTTATGGACCAGTGGAGGACTGACAACCATCGCGAAGTTATGATTGGATACGTAATAAACACATGGAATATAACATATGAAGAGTACAATAAATAAAAATGGTTATGGACCAGTGGAGGGCTGACATAACCATCGCGAAGTTATGATTGGATACGTAATAAACACTTGGAATATAACATATGAGGAGTACATAAATAAAAATGGTTATGGACCAGTGGAGGGCTGACATAACCATCGCGAAGTTATGATTGGATACGTAATAAACACTTGGAATATAACATATGAGGAGTACATAAATAAAAATGGTTATGGACCAGCGGAGGGCTGACATAACCATCGCGAAGTTATGATTGGATACGTAATAAACACTTGGAATATAACATATGATGAGTATCATAAATAAAAAATTTATGGACCAGTGGAGGGCTGACATAACCATCGCGAAGTTATGATTGGATACGTAATAAACACTTGGAATATAACATATGAGGAGTACAAAATAAAAAATGGTTATGGACCAGTGGAGGGCTGACATAACCATCGCGAAGTTATGATTGGATACGTAATAAACACTTGGAATATAACATATGATGAGTATATAAATAAAAATGGTTATGGACCAGTGGAGGGCTGACATATAACCATCGCGAAGTTATGATTGGATACGTAATAAACACTTGGAATATAACATATGAGGAGTACATAAATAAAAATGGTTATGGACCAGTGGAGGGCTGACATAACCATCGCGAAGTTATGATTGGATACGTAATAAACACATGGAATATAACATATGATGAGTATATAAATAAAAATGGTTATGGACCAGTGGAGGGCTGACATAACCATCGCGAAGTTATGATTGGATACGTAATAAACACTTGGAATATAAAATATGAGGAGTACATAAATAAAAATGGTTATGGACCAATGGAGGGCTGACATAACCATACATTGTTTATTGAATCTTGATATGCGCTTAATTGCTGATGTCATTTTGCAATATGGCCAATATATACAGGCATACTCTACTACAAAATTCATGTACATGTATATCATTTACGAGATAGACTGATGTCTAACAGTTTCTGCACGCATACAATAGACAGTACACTACATTTGTAACACACCAAAATAACAGGTTGAATATGTGTCAGTTTAACGTAATATGTTCATTTTTCATCTTTTCAATTGAATATTGTTTTCATTTCCATTAAAATTGTCGTCTCTTAATAAATATTGCTATTGTTGGATTGAAAAAAATCAACAGACTGAACTCAATAGCAGTGACACGTTTTTGTTCATTTTTTTAAATGATGGAGACAGTTTTCCCCAACTCCTACTAACAGCTGCAACATTGCACCAATACTCTTCTCACTTTTACATACCTAAATATAAGTACATGCAGCTACCACACAAACGCTTTAACATATTGTGTCTTTGTAACTACGAGGGGGGGGGGGCATTTTCTGTAAGCCTGTAACAATAACATTGCAAGATAATGGATTCAAATTATTCGATTTTTCTATTTATTTTTTGCCATTCAATATATAAGGAATTATCTGTTAAGAACTGTCCTTTATTTCCTACTTACTAACAGACATAACAATACCATATGTCCTGTTAATGACCAAATGACATGATGACATGCTAAATTAGATTTGATGTTCGTACCCAATCCTTGTCCCTGACTGCCGAGGCCATTTCATGAGTGCCTCCCCTGCTGTGTAGATATTAATTGCTTATCTCCGATATAATATTTGTGTTTTGATGGAAAAGATCTTAATTGAGGTTTGCTGGCTTCTGTCAGTCAAGTACCTTTATATCACCCTACACGACACTCATTAGTGTATCTTTTGACTTAAATACTACTATACCGTTTTATATTCTGGCACATTTTAACCTGTACAATCATGCAACAAACACACATAAACATAGGGTGCAATTGGAGGGCCTCCACGTGGCGCACCTGGAAACACTGGACATTTAGACCGATACAGATTGTCTGTAGCGCGTTTTTTGTCAAGTGGCTAATCTCCATAAAATAGTCTTCTTCAATTTTCCATAAAATGTATTTTTTTGACTCGGACCTGTACATTATAGATCGTTTCCCTTCATTTCATCTGTGACATTCCTTTACTTTAATTTTTCTTGAAACTGGGATATGATTTCCTAACATAATGAAAAAGCTCCAAGAGTTATCTCCCTTTCGCAAGTCTCTTCATTTAATCTGCGACACTCCTTCAGGTGTCGCCCCACTAGTATGAAATGAGAGACGTAAGGTGCGATAACAGAGTTATCATGTTAACACGACAACGTTTACCTACCAACACGCTTATAACCGCAAGTTAATTAATAAGGAAACTGACAGATTCTTTGTAACGATATTTTAAAGTTAAGTAAATCCTGGCGTGATCTATCGACTGAGATAGATGTTGACTCTGCGAAAATTCATTTGAGGGAGAAATTTTGGGTCAAACAGGCAAAAGTCGACATTTTCATCGCTAGTTTCTGTTTAATTAGTTCTAGCAAACAAACACTCATAGTTGAAAATTGAGATTTTACACATTAAAAGTAATTCTGAACAAAACGGTATTTGAAAATGTTATAAAGAACAGACGGTCTTGGAAATGAGTGGTATTTCACAGGTTCCCAGTAAATTTCCACGGCAGACGTGATATTTTGGGACTTGGGCCGCGCCTTCCTTCAAAGCTATTCTGACCGATTGGACCGACGAGTGTGCCATTCACAAATTGGTCGTATTTATAAAAAAATATCTGTTTATTCTATGATATAATTACTTGAATTTATAAAACATTTTATAAGTCTTGCAATGATATCCAAAAATTACAGGAAATTATCTGGACCTACATCTTGTGAGGAGACCTTCTCATAGCTCTCAATTAACTGTTTGGCAAAGATATGGCTACCTCCACAAGGACGGTATGGTTATCTGATGGCGGAGAAGACAAGCATCTGCATGTAGCCTGTAACAATGGAGAAGACATGAAGACTCGAGGGAAGAAAAAATAACAAACACGAAGCCTTTGATACCATAATGAGGTAAGCCAGATCTGCTACAACGATGAGGAATGGGTTAGGAAATATGGAAATTACGATAATGAAGGAATGTCAGAGAAACAAGGTACTGATGAAAATGGAGGGAACATGAAACTTGTGGAAATGAACATGTTTGATGAAAAGTTTAAGTCCAATTATCAGACACATTCTTCAGTTACAAAATGATTCAATACACGAAAAAGTCATAGATGATGTAACAGAAGTCATTGATGTTGGAATCATTGTAATGAATACCTTTCAGTTGGCATTCATAGCCAATCAGACGACCATCAGGATAATGACAACCATCAAGATAGTGACGACCATCAGATGGCAGACATTCCTGGATAGTGACTAAAATTAAAATTGGTACTTTCCCAGGTATAATATGTTTTTGAGAATGAACGTTTTGTGTTATTTCTGTAATACTCCAATATTTAGTAACAGTGCATAGCACTTGTTGTTCGACTTGTTCAAGCTGTGTTTAAACAAAAATACACAGTGTATTACTTGCAGAAATGTTTCATTTCACAAAAAGTGTTATAAGTAACCAATTTATGTACTTTTTATTTGGCAAAAGTATCTGGCCATGATTTATAAGTCAAAAAACGGCAAATCAAAGTGATACACATGTAAGCAGCCATGTTGGTTTTCTAAAAAGGAAATGGTAATACTTCTAATGTTATTTTTTTCGAAAATATTCTCAAATTAAGTAAACATTAAGATATGGATATATTTACTTTTTTATTTAATTTTTTCTTTGAAGAGACATTGGTAATTTTAGTAATTAATATATGAATATAGAAATGATTAATTTGATTAAGAAACGGCACTTTGATTTATACTGGATTTATTAGTGTTGAAATTGTTATTTCAGAAATAAGAAATTTGAAATAAATTTACTTCAGTTATTTCAGGAAAATACGTTATTCAACTTATTGATCTTGAATCAACTTTAAATATCAAAATACCACGACCGTTGTCTCTGCGCCGGTTTCTGTTACTTCTGTCCCGGCTCCCTTTGACACGATTCCTCAAGGGCCATACCAGATATACTTTGGGTCTGCCCCTTCGATGACTGTTCCTCTTCTGTTACAGATGCCTAGTCCAGGTCAGCAGTTTGTTCCGATACCAATACAGCCATCCCGCCTCAACAAAGTCCTGTCCAGGTGGTTCCTCAAAATGCCATTCCGACTCAGCAGTTCGTCCCTATACAGATACTGCCATCCCCTCCTCTACCAAGTCCTGTCCAAGTGGTTCCTCAAAGCACCACTCCATCTCAGCAGTTTGTCTCGATTGTACCACAGGAATCCACGATGTCGCGTCTACCATCACCACTTCGTCCGTCACCATCCAGCCCTGGCCAATCGCGAAGCAGCAACTCGTACTACAAACGTCAAAACGAAGAGGTCGAGAAAGGCAGGGTTGTGAGGACTGCAATATTATCATTTGAAGAATGGACAGAGACGATGAAGGCTAGAAGCTACACCACCAGAGAAATCCCAAGATTTAGGGATCCCTGATCTCCGTTTACATATACCAAGTGCTGAACAACAAGGCACGAGGGGGGATATAAATATTTTAATGCTGCCTAGCAACATTGCTAGAAGGTCCCAAGCCCTTGAAAAAGCAGAGGGGAAATATTTGTATTCACTGAAAAAACCCCAACAAACACTGTGATAAATCGTGTAGTGTCGATAGCAATTCCTATGGTGAAGTGGCTATCACAATTGTCACTAAGTGGCAGGAGACCCGGGTTCGATTCCTGGTGGGAATTTCAGCACAATTGGTTTGTTACAGCTTTTTTGGTCATATTTTGATATCTCGAGTCATAATTATATGAAGGATCATTCAAAGATAAAATTCTTGGTTCATGTTGCGAATTAAATTGTGTAATTGTATATGATATTTTCATTTTGGGGTCATTTTGCAAATTAAATTGCGTAATTTTATGTGAAATTTGCATCATTTTTTCTTTTCATTTAAAAAAAACGAACAAACACTGTGAAAGACCATGTAGTGTTGAAAGCAATTCCTATGGTGAAGTGGTTATCACAATTGTCACTATGTGGCAGGAGACCCGGGTTCGATTCCCGGTGGGAATTTCAGCACAATTGGTTTGTTACAGCTTTTTTGGTCATATTTTGATATCTCGAATCATAATTAGGGCTTTTCACCACAGGGCTTTTCACCATGTGGTGAAAAGACCTATTGTTTTTGTTCTGTTTTTTAGCTCACCTGGTCCGAAGGACCAAGGTGAGCTTATGCCATACCGTGGCGTCCGGCGTCCGGCGTCCTTCGTCCGTCCGTCCGTCCGTCAACAATCGACTTCTTCTCTATAACCGCTGGTCGGATTTCAACAAAATTTGACTGGTAGCATCCTTTTGGGCTACTTACTGAAAATTGTACAAATGATGGGGCGGGGCCAAAAGGGGTCAATTTGGCTATTTCCATTTAAACGACTTCTTCTCTGAAACTAAGCATGGGATAGCACCCAAAATGCAATGGTAGCATCCTTATAGGGTGGGGATTCAAAATTGTACAAATGATAGGGCTGACCCCCCGGGGGCCTGAGGGGTTGGGTCAAAAGGGGTCAATTTGGCTATTTCCATATAAACAACTTTTTCTCTGTACCTAAACATGGCATTACAGTCATAATGCAATGGTAGCATCCTTATAGGGTGAGGATTCAAAATTGTACAAAGTATAGGACTTACCGCCCCCCCCCCCCCCCGGGGGGGGGGCGGGGTCGAAAGGGAGCAATATTTGCTATTATCATATAAACGACTTCTTCTCTGCAACTAAATGGAAGAGCACTCTGCAATAGTAGCATCCTTATAGGATGGGGATTTAAAATTGTACAAAGTATAGGGCTGACTCCCTGGGGCCTTAGACGCGGGGCCAAAAAGGTCAATTAGGCTACTATTTTCATATAAATTACTTCCTCTCTGAACCTTTGTATTGGATAGCATATTTGTATGGTATCTATAGCATCATTATATGGTTGTGTTTCAAAATTAAACAAATTTTGGAGTCAATTGTACTAATTTTTCTCATTGTAAGAGTCTTTGTGATAATTACAAAAAAAAAAAAAAAAAAAAAAAAAAAAGCAGGTGAGCGATACAGGCCCTTTGGGCCTCTTGTTAGTTATTATTATTATTCTTCTACACTTTTTTTTTGTGTCCAAAAGATCTTCAAAATGGTAAGAGGTATGCCAATGGCCTTATTGTTATATTGTATGGCATGAGTTGAAGGGGTGACCGCAACATTTTTAAGTAGGTCAAAAATCCAAGATGGCCGCCATGACGTCATACCTAAAAAGTTTAAAACAGCCATACCTCAAAAACCGTTTAAGATACAGCAAATATTTTTGATGTTTTATGTAGATCGTATAAAAGACTAACTTTTATTCAATTACAGCAATTAGGTCAGAGGTCAAACAAAAAAGTTCGCTATAGGGTCAACGTTCGCGAATTTTTATTTTTTTTTGATTTTGCGAAATTTCTTTTAACATATCGATGCAGAATGTCATTCTGATGAATTGGTGTCTTTTATTTTTCGGTAGCACTTCCGGTTAATGCTGTATGCCATTTTGAACATTCCTTTGATCTTTGCTAAATTCCCGCCAAAATGTTTAACATTATATATTGTCGAACTGAATGACTAATATAGTCTGCAATTGCTATAGAAAAGACCCCTCTAATGTTCTCTAACGTTTGATATGATTTTCATCTTCATCAAAAAAACAAAATGGCCGCTATGACGTCATATCTTAAAATTTAAAAATGCTTATAACTCACTAACAGTTCTTTTCACAGATTTCATCCAATAATATTTTTTGTAGATAATCTTAAGCGTAAACTTTTTTCTCTACATGTTATTACAAAAAATGGCAACTTCCGGTTTTTCGGTAAGGGTCAAATGTTAAAGTTCCTGTTTTTAACAATAAACTTGAAAACTTTTCTCCTGAAGTTCTGTAAGGTCTAGGATCTTCATATTTCATATATAAGATGTCCAGGGGATGGGCTATGAAGTCAGATACTAGGAATGACCTTGACCCATATTCAAGGTCACATGAGTCATATATGTTCAAATCTTTAAATGACTCAACAATAACCAAAATAACAAGAGTCTTCATACGTTCAAGGTCACAGGGGTCCAGAGTTTAAATATACATACCGGGGTATATATACTTAACAACACCGCAAGTCAGATGGACGTTAAGGTGCATTCGATCTCGTTATCTTTTGCTCGAACGAATTTGGAAATATTAATTGGATTAGATGAGAGTTCTCTTCGGCTGATCAAACTTAATCTGCGCAAAGAAAGAAAACTCCCCCTAAAACCTATGTAACAGTATATTCAGGCTTAAAGTAAGGATTACCTTGTTCATTAAGTCTATTGCTGTTAAGCAAGTATTGCAAATGAACTCAACAAGTAACCAAAATGACAAGAGTCTTCATACGTTCAAGGTTACAGTGGGTCCCATAGTTTAAATATACAAACCGGGGTAAATATACTTAACAACACCGCAAGTCAGAATGACGTTTAAGGCGCATTCGATCACGTTATCATTTGCTCAAACTAATTTGGAAATACTAATTGGATTAAGATGAGAGTTTCTCTTCGGCTGATCAAACTTCATGTAGATCTTCACTAAAACATTTTTTAATCGGGGCTGGAAAGTCAAGGTCATTTATTGGTTACAACTTCAAAACCCATGCATTACCTAGTTCTTAACTTACCTGGCAATGACGGTATTGTAAACTAAATATAGTGAAAAGCCCGCCAAATTGTCTATGACAATTTCTAGTTTTAATTATTATTATTATTATTAAGTAAATTATTCTACACTTTTTTTGTGTCCAAAAGATCTTCAAAATGGTAAGAGGTATGCCAATGGCCTTATTGTTATATTGTTATGGCATGAGTTGAAGGGGTGACCGCAACATTTTTAAGTAGGTCAAAAATCCAAGATGGCCGCCATGACGTCATACCTAAAAAGTTTAAAACAGCCATAACTCAAAAACCGTTTAAGATACAGCAAATATTTTTGATGTTTTATGTAGATCGTATAAAAGACTAACTTTTATTCAATTACAGCAATTAGGTCAAAGGTCAAACAAAAAAGTTCGCTATGAGGTCAAAGTTCACGAATTTTTATTTTTTTGATTTTGCGAAATTTCTTTTTACATATCGATGCAGAATGTCATTCTGATGAATTTGGTGTCTTTTATTTTTCGGTAGCACTTCCGGTTAATGCTGTATGCCATTTTGAACAATCCTTTGATCTTTGCTAATTTCCCGCCAAAATGTTTAACATTATATATTGTCGAACTGAATGAATAATATAGTCTGCAATTGCTATAGAAAAGACCCCTCTAATGTTTTCTAACGTTTAATATGATTTTCATCTTCATCAAAAAAACAAAATGGCAGCTATGACGTCATAACTTAAAATTTAAAAATGCTTATAACTCACTAACAGTTCTTTTCACAGATTTCATCCAATAATATTTTTTGCAGATAATCTTAAGCGTAAACTTTTTCTCTCTACATGTTATTACAAAAAATGGCAACTTCCGGTTTTCGGTAAGGGTCAAATGTTAAAGGTCCTGTTTTTAACAATAAACTTGAAAACTTTTCTCCTGAAGTTCTGTAAGGTCTAGGATCTTCATATTTCATATATAAGATGTCCAGGGGATGGACTATAAAGTCAGATACTAGGAATGACCTTGACCCATATTCAAGGTCACATGATCATATATGTTCAAATCTTTAAATGACTCAACAATAACCAAAATGACAAGAGTCTTCATACGTTCAAGGTCACAGGGGTCCAGAGTTTAAATATACATACCGGGAATATATACTTAACAACACCGCAAGTCAGATGACGTTAAGGCGCATTCGATATCGTTATCATTTGTGCTCGAACGAATTTGGAAATATTAATTGGATTAAGATGAGAGTTCTCTTCGGCTGATCAAACTTAATCTGCGCAAAGAAAGATAACTCCCCCTAAAAACCTATGTAACAGTATATTTCTTTATAAGTGATTACCCTTGTTCATATGTGGTAAGCAAGTAGAAATGACTCAACAATAACCAAAATGACAAGAGTCTTCATACGTTCAAGGTTACAGGGTCCAGAGTTTAAATATACATACCGGGTATATATACTTAACAACACCGCAAGTCAGATGACGTTAAGGCGCATTCGATCACGTTATCATTTGCTCAAACGAATTTGGAAATATCGAATTGGATTAAGATGAGAGTTCTCTTCGGCTGATCAAACTTCATGTAGATCTTCACTAAAACATTTTTATTCGGGGCTGAAAGTCAAGGTCATTTATTGGTTACAACTTCAAAACCCATGCATTACCTAGTTCTTAACTTACCTGGCAATGACGGTATTGTAAACTAAATATAGTGAAAAGCCCGCCAAATTGTCTATGACAATTTCTAGTTATTATTATTATTCTTCTACACTTTTTTTGTGTCCAAAAGATCTTCAAAATGGTAAGAGGTATGCCAATGGCCTTATTGTTATATTTTATGGCATGAGTTGAAGGGGTGACCGCAACATTTTTAAGTAGGTCAAAAATCCAAGATGGCCGCCATGACGTCATACCTAAAAAGTTTAAAACAGCCATAACTCAAAAAAACCGTTTAAGATACAGCAAATATTTTTGATGTTTTATGTAGATCGTATAAAAGACTAACTTTTATTCAATTACAGCAATTAGGTCAAAGGTCAAACAAAAAAGTTCGCTATGGGGTCAAAGTTCACGAATTTTTATTTTTTTGTTTATTTTGCGAAATTTCTTTTTACATATCGATGCAGAATGTCATTCTGATGAATTTGGTGTCTTTTATTTTTCGGTAGCACTTCCGGTTAATGCTGTATGCCATTTTGAACAATCCTTTGATCTTTGCTAAATTCCCGCCAAAATGTTTAACATTATATATTGTCGAACTGAATGACTAATATAGTCTGCAATTGCTATAGAAAAGACCCCTCTAATGTTCTCTAAACGTTTGATATGATTTTCATCTTCATCAAAAAAACAAAATGGCCGCTATGACGTCATATCTTAAAATTTAAAAATGCTTATAACTCACTAACAGTTCTTTTCACAGATTTCATCCAATAATATTTTTTGCATATAATCTTAAGCGTAAACTTTTTTCTCTCTACATGTTATTACAAAAATGGCAACTTCCGGTTTTCGGTAAGGGTCAAATGTTAAAGGTCCTGTTTTTAACAATAAACTTGAAAACTTTTCTCCTGAAGTTCTGTAAGGTCTAGGATCTTCATATTTCATATATAAGATGTCCAGGGGATGGGCTATGAAGTCAGGTATTAGGAATGACCTTGACCCATATTCAAGGTCACATGAGTCATATATGTTCAAATCTTTAAATGACTCAACAATAACCAAAATGACAAGAGTCTTCATACATTCAAGGTCACAGGGGTCCAGAGTTTAAATATACATACCGGGGTATATATACTTAACAACACCGCAAGTCAGATGACGTTAAGGCGCATTCGATCTCGTTATCTTTTGCTCGAACGAATTTGGAAATATTAATTGGATTAAGATGAGAGTTCTCTTCGGCTGATCAAACTTAATCTGCGCAAAGAAAGATAACTCCCCCTAAAAACCTATGTAACAGTATATTTCTTTATAAGTGATTACCTTGTTCATATGTTGGTAAGCAAGTCGAAATGACTCAACAATAACCAAAATGACAAGAGTCTTCATACGTTCAAGGTCACAGGGGTCCAGAGTTTAAATATACATACCGGGGTATATATACTTAACAACACCGCAAGTCAGATGACGTTAAGGCGCATTCGATCACGTTATCATTTGCTTGAACGAATTTGGAAATATGAATTGGATTAAGATGAGAGTTCTCTTCGGCTGATCAAACTTCATGCAGATCTTCACTAAAACATTTTTATTCGGGGCTGAAAGTCAAGGTCATTTATTGGTTACAACTTCAAAACCCATGCATTACCTAGTTCTTAACTTACCTGGCAATGACGGTATTGTAAACTAAATATATTGAAAAGCCCGCCAAATTGTCTATGACAATTTCTAGTTATTTATTATTATTCTTCTACACTTTTTTTGTGTCCAAAAGATCTTCAAAATGGTAAGAGGTATGCCAATGGCCTTATTGTTATATTGTATGGCATGAGTTGAAGGGGTGACCGCAACATTTTTAAGTAGGTCAAAAATCCAAGATGGCCGCCATGACGTCATACCTAAAAAGTTTAAAACAGCCATAACTCAAAAACCGTTTAAGATACAGCAAATATTTTTGATGTTTTATGTAGATCGTATAAAAGACTAACTTTTATTCAATTACAGCAATTAGGTCAAAGGTCAAACAAAAAAGTTCGCTATGAGGTCAAAGTTCACGAATTTTTATTTTTTTGATTTTGCGAAATTTCTTTTTACATATCGATGCAGAATGTCATTCTGATGAATTTGGTGTCTTTTATTTTTCGGTAGCACTTCCGGTTAATGCTGTATGCCATTTTGAACAATCCTTTGATCTTTGCTAATTTCCCGCCAAAATGTTTAACATTATATATTGTCGAACTGAATGACTAATATAGTCTGCAATTGCTATAGAAAAGACCCCTCTAATGTTCTCTAACGTTTGATATGATTTTCATCTTCATCAAAAAAACAAAATGGCCGCTATGACGTCATATCTTAAAATTTAAAAATGCTTATAACTCACTAACAGTTCTTTTCACAGATTTCATCCAATAATATTTTTTTGCAGATAATCTTAAGCGTAAACTTTTTCTCTCTACATGTTATTACAAAAAATGGCAACTTCCGGTTTTCGGTAAGGGTCAAATGTTAAAGGTCCTGTTTTTAACAATAAACTTGAAAACTTTTCTCCTGAAGTTCTGTAAGGTCTAGGATCTTCATATTTCATATATAAGATGTCCAGGGGATGGGCTATAAAGTCAGATACTAGGAATGACCTTGACCCATATTCAAGGTCACATGAGTCATATATGTTCAAATCTTTAAATGACTCAACAATAACCAAAATGACAAGAGTCTTCATACGTTCAAGGTCACAGGGGTCCAGAGTTTAAATATACATACCGGGGTATATATACTTAACAACACCGCAAGTCAGATGACGTTAAGGCTAACATTCGATCTCGTTATCATTTGCTCGAACGAATTTGGAAATATGAATTGGATTAAGATGAGAGAGTTCTCTTCGGCTGATCAAACTTCATGCAGATCTTCACTAAAACATTTTTATTCGGGGCTGAAAGTCAAGGTCATTTATTGGTTACAACTTCAAAACCCATGCATTACCTAGTTCTTAACTTACCTGGCAATGACGGTATTGTAAACTAAATATAGTGAAAAGCCCGCCAAATTGTCTATGACAATTTCTAGTTATTATTATTATTCTTCTACACTTTTTTGTGTGTCCAAAAGATCTTCAAAATGGTAAGAGGTATGCCAATGGCCTTATTGTTATATTGTATGGCATGAGTTGAAGGGGTGACCGCAACATTTTTAAGTAGGTCAAAAATCCAAGATGGCCGCCATGACGTCATACCTAAAAAGTTTAAAACAGCCATAACTCAAAAACCGTTTAAGATACAGCAAATATTTTTGATGTTTTATGTAGATCGTATAAAAGACTAACTTTTATTCAATTACAGCAATTAGGTCAAAGGTCAAACAAAAAAGTTCGCTATGGGGTCAAAGTTCACGAATTTTTATTTTTTTGATTTTGCGAAATTTCTTTTTACATATCGATGCAGAATGTCATTCTGATGAATTTGGTGTCTTTTATTTTTCGGTAGCACTTCCGGTTAATGCTGTATGCCATTTTGAACAATCCTTTGATCTTTGCTAAATTCCCGCCAAAATGTTTAACATTATATATTGTCGAACTGAATGACTAATATAGTCTGCAATTGCTATAGAAAAGACCCCTCTAATGTTCTCTAACGTTTGATATGATTTTCATCTTCATCAAAAAAACAAAATGGCCGCTATGACGTCATATCTTAAAATTTAAAAATGCTTATAACTCACTAACAGTTCTTTTCACAGATTTCATCCAATAATATTTTTTGCAGATAATCTTAAGCGTAAACTTTTTCTCTCTACATGTTATTACAAAAAATGGCAACTTCCGGTTTTCGGTAAGGGTCAAATGTTAAAGGTCCTGTTTTTAACAATAAACTTGAAAACTTTTCTCCTGAAGTTCTGTAAGGTCTAGGATCTTCATATTTCATATATAAGATGTCCAGGGGATGGGCTATAAAGTCAGATACTAGGAATGACCTTGACCCATATTCAAGTTCACATGAGTCATATATGTTCAAATCTTTAAATGACTCAACAATAACCAAAATGACAAGAGTCTTCATACGTTCAAGGTCACAGGGGTCCAGAGTTTAAATATACATACCGGGGTATATATACTTAACAACACCGCAAGTCAGGATGACGTTAAGGCGCATTCGATCTCGTTATCATTTGCTCCAACGAATTTGGAAATATGAATTGGATTAAGATGAGAGTTCTCTTCGGCTGATCAAACTTCATGCAGATCTTCACTAAAACACTTTTATTCAGGGCTGAAAGTCAAGGTCATTTATTGGTTACAACTTCAAAACCCATGCATTACCTAGTTCTTAACTTACCTGGCAATGACGGTATTGTAAACTAAATATAGTGAAAAGCCCGCCAAATTGTTTTGATCGCGATCAAATCTAGTTATTATTATTATTCTTCTACACTTTTTTTTTGTGTCCAAAAGATCTTCAAAATGGTAAGAGGTATGCCAATGGCCTTATTGTTATATTGTATGGCATGAGTTGAAGGGGTGACCGCAACATTTTTAAGTAGGTCAAAAATCCAAGATGGCCGCCATGACGTCATACCTAAAAAGTTTAAAACAGCCATAACTCAAAAACCGTTTAAGATACAGCAAATATTTTTGATGTTTTATGTAGATCGTATAAAAGACTAACTTTTATTCAATTACAGCAATTAGGTCAAAGGTCAAACAAAAAAGTTCGCTATGGGGTCAAAGTTCACGAATTTTTATTTTTTTTTTTTTGATTTTGCGAAATTTCTTTTTACATATCGATGCAGAATGTCATTCTGATGAATTTGGTGTCTTTTATTTTTCGGTAGCACTTCCGGTTAATGCTGTATGCCATTTTGAAAAACAATCCTTTGATCTTTGCTAAATTCCCGCCAAAATGTTTAACATTATATATTGTCGAACTGAATGACTAATATAGTCTGCAATTGCTATAGAAAAGACCCCTCTAATGTTCTCTAACGTTTGATATGATTTTCATCTTCATCAAAAAAAACAAAATGGCCGCTATGACGTCATATCTTAAAATTTAAAAATGCTTATAACTCACTAACAGTTCTTTTCACAGATTTCATCCAATAATATTTTTTGGAGATAATCTTAAGCGTAAACTTTTTCTCTCTACATGTTATTACAAAAAAATGGCAACTTCCGGTTTTCGGTAAGGGTCAAATGTTAAAGGTCCTGTTTTTAACAATAAACTTGAAAACTTTTCTCCTGAAGTTCTGTAAGGTCTAGGATCTTCATATTTCATATATAAGATGTCCAGGGGATGGGCTATAAAGTCAGATACTAGGAATGACCTTGACCCATATTCAAGTTCACAGGGGTCAAATATGTTCAAATCTTTAAATGACTCAACAATAACCAAAATGACAAGAGTCTTCATACGTTCAAGGTCACAGGGGTCCAGAGTTTAAATATACATACCGGGGTATATATACTTAACAACACCGCAAGTCAGATGACGTTAAGGCGCATTCGATCTCGTTATCATTTACTCGAACGAATTTGGAAATATGAATGGGATTAAGATGAGAGTACTCTTCGGCTGATCAAACTTCATGCAGATCTTCACTAAAACACTTTTATTCAGGGCTGAAAGTCAAGGTCATTTATTGGTTACAACTTCAAAACCCATGCATTACCTAGTTCTTAACTTACCTGGCAATGACGGTATTGTAAACTAAATATAGTGAAAAGCCCGCCAAATTGTCTATGACAATTTCTAGTTATTATTATTATTCTTCTACACTTTTTTTTGTGTCCAAAAGATCTTCAAAATGGTAAGAGGTATGCCAATGGCCTTATTGTTATATTGTATGGCATGAGTTGAAGGGGTGACCGCAACATTTTTAAGTAGGTCAAAAATCCAAGATGGCCGCCATGACGTCATACCTAAAAAGTTTAAAACAGCCATAACTCAAAAACCGTTTAAGATACAGCAAATATTTTTGATGTTTTATGTAGATCGTATAAAAGACTAACTTTTATTCAATTACAGCAATTAGGTCAAAGGTCAAACAAAAAAGTTCGCTATGGGGTCAAAGTTCACGAATTTTTATTTTTTTGATTTTGCGAAATTTCTTTTTACATATCGATGCAGAATGTCATTCTGATGAATTTGGTGTCTTTTATTTTTCGGTAGCACTTCCGGTTAATGCTGTATGCCATTTTGAACATTCCTTTGATCTTTGCGAAATTCCCGCCAAAATGTTTAACATTATATATTGTCGAACTGAATGACTAATATAGTCTACAATTGCTATAGAAAAGACCCCTCTAATGTTCTCTAACGTTTGATATGATTTTCATCTTCATCAAAAAAACAAAATGGCCGCTATGACGTCATATCTTAAAATTTAAAAATGCTTATAACTCACTAACAGTTCTTTTCACAGATTTCATCCAATAATATTTTTTGCAGATAATCTTAAGCGTAAACTTTTTCTCTCTACATGTTATTACAAAAAATGGCAACTTCCGGTTTTCGGTAAGGGTCAAATGTTAAAGTTCCTGTTTTTAACAATAAACTTGAAAACTTTTCTCCTGAAGTTCTGTAAGGTCTAGGATCTTCATATTTCATATATAAGATGTCCAGGGGATGGGCTATGAAGTCAGATATTAGAATGACCTTGACCCATATTCAAGGTCACATGAGTCATATATGTTCAAATCTTTAAATGACTCAACAATAACCAAAATGACAAGAGTCTTCAATACGTTCAAGGTCACAGGGGTCCAGAGTTTAAATATACATACCGGGGTATATATACTAACAACACCGCAAGTCAGATGACGTTAAGGCGCATTCGATCTCGTTATCATTTGCTCGAACGAATTTGGAAATATTAATTGGATTAAGATGAGAGTTCTCTTCGGCTGATCAAACTTAATCTGCGCAAAGAAAGATAACTCCCCCTAAAAACCTATGTAACAGTATATTTCTTTATAAGTGATTACGCTTGTTCATATGTTGGTAAGCAAGTCGAAATGACTCAACAATAACCAAAATGACAAGAGTCTTCATACGTTCAAGGTCACAGGGGTCCAGAGTTTAAATATACATACCGGGGTATATATACTTAACAACACCGCAAGTCAGATGACGTTAAGGCACATTCGATCACGTTATCATTTGCTTGAACGAATTTGGGAAATATGAATTGGATTAAGATGAGAGTTCTCTTCGGCTGATCAAACTTCATGCAGATCTTCACTAAAACATTTTTATTCGGGGCTAAAAGTCAAGGTCATTTATTGGTTACAACTTCAAAACCCATGCATTACCTAGTTCTTAAATTACCTGGCAATGACGGTATTGTAAACTAAATATAGTGAAAAGCCCGCCAAATTGTCTATGACAATTTCTAGTTATTATTATTATTCTTCTACACTTTTTTGTGTCCAAAAGATCTTCAAAATGGTAAGAGGTATGCCAATGGCCTTATTGTTATATTGTATGGCATGAGTTGAAGGGGTGACCGCAACATTTTTAAGTAGGTCAAAAATCCAAGATGGCCGCCATGACGTCATACCTAAAAAGTTTAAAACAGCCATAACTCAAAAACCGTTTAAGATACAGCAAATATTTTTGATGTTTTATGTAGATCGTATAAAAGACTAACTTTTATTCAATTACAGCAATTAGGTCAAAGGTCAAACAAAAAAGTTCGCTATGGGGTCAAAGTTCACGAATTTTTATTTTTTTTTGATTTTGCGAAATTTCTTTTTACATATCGATGCAGAATGTCATTCTGATGAATTTGGTGTCTTTTATTTTTCGGTAGCACTTCCGGTTAATGCTGTATGCCATTTTGAACATTCCTTTGATCTTTGCTAAATTCCCGCCAAAATGTTTAACATTATATATTGTCGAACTGAATGACTAATATAGTCTGCAATTGCTATAGAAAAGACCCCTCTAATGTTCTCTAACGTTTGATATGATTTTCATCTTCATCAAAAAAAACAAAATGGCCGCTATGACGTCATATCTTAAAATTTAAAAATGCTTATAACTCACTAACAGTTCTTTTCACAGATTTCATCCAATAATATTTTTTGCAGATAATCTTAAGCGTAAACTTTTTCTCTCTACATGTTATTACAAAAAATGGCAACTTCCGGTTTTCGGTAAGGGTCAAATGTTAAAGGTCCAGTTTTTAACAATAAACTTGAAAACTTTTCTCCTCAAGTTCTGTAAGGTCTAGGATCTTCATATTTCATATATAAGATGTCCAGGGGATGGGCTATAAAGTCAGATACTAGGAATGACCTTGACCCATATTCAAGTTCACAGGGGTCAAATAACACATATCATAAATAAATTGTTTAAATGGTCATAACTACTTATCGTATATGGGTTTTACAGCTTTCATGCAATATAATGTTATTTTATGAAGATTTCGATTTTTTTTGGAAGGACGGATATGTTCAAACTGAATTATAGTGAATGGTAAGCCGCCAAATTGTCTTATGACAAACTTCACTGGCAGATTATTAGGGCTTTTCAACGATTGGATATTGGTGAAAAAGACCTAATTGTATTTATGGTTACTAACTTTTTTTTATTAGGGCTTTTCACCATGTGGGTAGAAAAGACTAAATTTTTGTTCTGTTTTTATTATTATATGACAATTTCTAGTTTATTATTATTCTTCTACACTTTTTTTGTGTCCAAAAGATCTTCAAAATGGTAAGAGGTATGCCAATGGCCTTATTGTTATATTGTATGGCATGAGTTGAAGGGGTGACCGCAACATTTTTAAGTAGGTCAAAAATCCAAGATGGCCGCCATGACGTCATACCTAAAAAGTTTAAAACAGCCATAACTCAAAAACCGTTTAAGATACAGCAAATATTTTTGATGTTTTATGTAGATCGTATAAAAGACTAACTTTTATTCAATTACAGCAATTAGGTCAAAGGTCAAACAAAAAAGTTCGCTATGGGGTCAAAGTTCACGAATTTTTTTTTTTTTTTATTTTGCGAAATTTCTTTTTACATATCGATGCAGAATGTCATTCTGATGAATTTGGTGTCTTTTATTTTTCGGTAGCACTTCCGGTTAATGCTGTATGCCATTTTGAACAATCCTTTGATCTTTGCTAAATTCCCGCCAAAATGTTTAACATTATATATTGTCGAACTGAATGACTAATATAGTCTGCAATTGCTATAGAAAAGACCCCTCTAATGTTCTCTAACGTTTGATATGATTTTCATCTTCATCAAAAAAAACAAAATGGCCGCTATGACGTCATATCTTAAAATTTAAAAATGCTTATAACTCACTAACAGTTCTTTTCACAGATTTCATCCAATAATATTTTTTGCAGATAATCTTTAAGCGTAAACTTTTTCTCTCTACATGTTATTACAAAAATGGCAACTTCCGGTTTTCGGTAAGGGTCAAATGTTAAAGGTCCTGTTTTTAACAATAAACTTGAAAACTTTTCTCCTGAAGTTCTGTAAGGTCTAGGATCTTCATATTTCATATATAAGATGTCCAGGGGATGGGCTATAAAGTCAGATACTAGGAATGACCTTGACCCATATTCAAGGTCACATGAGTCATATACGTTCAAATCTTTAAATGACTCAACAATAACCAAAATGATAAGAGTCTTCATACGTTCAAGGTCACAGGGGTCCAGAGTTTAAATAATACATACCGGGCAATGTATATATACTTAACTACACCGCAGTCAGATGACGTTAAGGCGCATTCGATCTCGAATATCATTTGCTCGAACGAATTTGGAAATATTGGATTAAGATGAGAGTTCTCTTCGGCTGATCAAACTTCATGCAGATCTTCACTAAAACACTTTTATTCAGGGCTGAAAGTCAAGGTCATTTATTGGTTACAACTTCAAAACCCCATGCATTACTAGTTCTTAACTTACCTGGCAATGACGGTATTGTAAACTAAATATAGTGAAAAGCCCGCCAAATTGTCTATGACAATTTCTAGTTATTATTATTATTCTTCTACACTTTTTTGTGTCCAAAAGATCTTCAAAATGGTAAGAGGTATGCCAATGGCCTTATTGTTATATTGTATGGCATGAGTTGAAGGGGTGACCGCAACATTTTTAAGTAGGTCAAAAATCCAAGATGGCCGCCATGACGTCATACCTAAAAAGTTTAAAACAGCCATAACTCAAAAACCGTTTAAGATACAGCAAATATTTTTGATGTTTTATGTAGATCGTATAAAAGACTAACTTTTATTCAATTACAGCAATTAGGTCAAAGGTCAAACAAAAAAGTTCGCTATGGGGTCAAAGTTCACGAATTTTTATTTTTTTGATTTTGCGAAATTTCTTTTTACATATCGATGCAGAATGTCATTCTGATGAATTTGGTGTCTTTTATTTTTCGGTAGCACTTCCGGTTAATGCTGTATGCCATTTTGAACAATCCTTTGATCTTTGCTAAATTCCCGCCAAAATGTTTAACATTATATATTGTCGAACTGAATGACTAATATAGTCTGCAATTGCTATAGAAAAGACCCCTCTAATGTTCTCTAACGTTTGATATGATTTTCATCTTCATCAAAAAAACAAAATGGCCGCTATGACGTCATATCTTAAAATTTAAAAATGCTTATAACTCACTAACAGTTCTTTTCACAGATTTCATCCAATAATATTTTTTGCAGATAATCTTAAGCGTAAACTTTTTCTCTCTACATGTTATTACAAAAAATGGCAACTTCCGGTTTTCGGTAAGGGTCAAATGTTAAAGGTCCTGTTTTTAACAATAAACTTGAAAACTTTTCTCCTGAAGTTCTGTAAGGTCTAGGATCTTCATATTTCATATATAAGATGTCCAGGGGATGGGCTATAAGTCAGATATTAGGAATGACCTTGACCCATATTCAAGGTCACATGAGTCATATATGTTCAAATCTTTAAATGACTCAACAATAACCAAAATGACAAGAGTCTTCATACGTTCAAGGTCACAGGGGTCCAGAGTTTAAATATACATACCGGGATTATATACGTAACAACACCGCAAGTCAGATGACGTTAAGGTGCATTCGATCTCGTTATCATTTGCTCGAACGAATTTGGGAAATATTAATTGGATTAAGATGAGAGTTCTCTTCGGCTGATCAAACTTAAATCTGCGCAAAGAAAGATAACTCCCCCTAAAAACCTATGTAACAGTATATTTTCTTTATAAGTGATTACCCTTGTTCATATGTTGGTAAGCAAGTCGAAATGACTCAACAATAACCAAAATGACAAGAGTCTTCATACGTTCAAGGTAGAGTTTAAATATACATACCGGGGTATATATACTTAACAACACCGCAAGTCAGATGACGTTAAGGCGCATTCGATCACGTTTATCATTTGCTCGAACAAATTTGGAAATATGAATTGGATTAAGATGAGAGTTCTCTTCGGCTGATCAAACTTCATGCAGATCTTCACTAAAACATTTTTATTCGGGGCTGAAAGTCAAGGTCATTTATTGGTTACAACTTCAAAACCATGCATTACCTAGACTTACCTGGCATTTTGTAGTGAAATTTAGTGAAAAGCCCGCCAAATTGTCTATGACAATTTTAGTTATTAGGGCTTTTCACCATGTGGTGAAAAGACCTATTGTTTTTGTTCTGTTTTTTATTATTATTATTATTATTATTCTTCTACACTTTTTTTTGTGTGTGTCCAAAAGATCTTTAAAATGGTAAGAGGTATGCCAATGGCCTTATTGTTATATTGTATGGCATGAGTTGAAGGGGTGACCGCAACATTTTTAAGTAGGTCAAAAATCCAAGATGGCCGCCATGACGTCATACCTAAAAAGTTTAAAACAGCCATAACTCAAAAACCGTTTAAGATACAGCAAATATTTTTGATGTTTTATGTAGATCGTATAAAAGACTAACTTTTATTCAATTACAGCAATTAGGTCAAAGGTCAAACAAAAAAGTTCGCTATGAGGTCAAAGTTCACGAATTTTTATTTTTTTTGATTTTGCGAAATTTCTTTTTACATATCGATGCAGAATGTCATTCTGATGAATTTGGTGTCTTTTATTTTTCGGTAGCACTTCCGGTTAATGCTGTATGCCATTTTGAACAATCCTTTGATCTTTGCTAAATTCCCGCCAAAATGTTTAACATTATATATTGTCGAACTGAATGACTAATATAGTCTGCAATTGCTATAGAAAAGACCCCTCTAATGTTCTCTAACGTTTGATATGATTTTCATCTTCATCAAAAAAACAAAATGGCCGCTATGACGTCATATCTTAAAATTTAAAAAATGCTTATAACTCACTAACAGTTCTTTTCACAGATTTCATCCAATAATATTTTTTGCAGATAATCTTAAGCGTAAACTTTTTCTCTCTACATGTTATTACAAAAAATGGCAACTTCCGGTTTTCGGTAAGGGTCAAATGTTAAAGGTCCTGTTTTTAACAATAAACTTGAAAACTTTTCTCCTGAAGTTCTGTAAGGTCTAGGATCTTCATATTTCATATATAAGATGTCCAGGGGATGGGCTATGAAGTCAGATACTAGGAATGACCTTGACCCATATTCAAGGTCACATGAGTCATATATGTTCAAATCTTTAAATGACTCAACAATAACCTAAATGATAAGAGTCTTAATACGTTAAAGGTCACAGAGGTCCAGAGTTTAAATATACATACCGGGGTATATATACTTAACAACACCGCAAGTCAGATGACGTTAAGGCGCATTCGATCTCGTTATCATTTGCTGGAACGAATTTGGAAATATTGGATTAAGATGAGAGTTCTCTTCGGCTGATCAAACTTCATGCAGATCTTCACTAAAACACTTTTATTCAGGGCTGAAAGTCAAGGTCATTTATTGGTTACAACTTCAAAACCCATGCATTACCTACTTCTTAACTTACCTGGCAATGATGGTATTGTAAACTAAATATAGTGAAAAGCCCGCCAAATTGTCTATGACAATTTCTAGTTATTATTATTATTCTTCTACACTTTTTTTGTGTCCAAAAGATCTTTAAAATGGTAAGAGGTATGCCAATGGCCTTATTGTTATATTGTATGGCATGAGTTGAAGGGGTGACCGCAACATTTTTAAGTAGGTCAAAAATCCAAGATGGCCGCCATGACGTCATACCTAAAAAGTTTAAAACAGCCATAACTCAAAAACCGTTCAAGATACAGCAAATATTTTTGATGTTTTATGTAGATCGTATAAAAGACTAACTTTTATTCAATTACAGCAATTAGGTCAAAGGTCAAACAAAAAAGTTCGCTATGGGGTCAAAGTTCACGAATTTTTATTTTTTTGATTTTGCGAAATTTCTTTTTACATATCGATGCAGAATGTCATTCTGATGAATTTGGTGTCTTTTATTTTTCGGTAGCACTTCCGGTTAATGCTGTATGCCATTTTGAACAATCCTTTGATCTTTGCTAAATTCCCGCCAAAATGTTTAACATTATATATTGTCGAACTGAATGACTAATATAGTCTGCAATTGCTATAGAAAAGACCCCTCTAATGTTCTCTAACGTTTGATATGATTTTCATCTTCATCAAAAAAACAAAAAATGGCCGCTATGACGTCATATCTTAAAATTTAAAAATGCTTATAACTCACTAACAGTTCTTTTCACAGATTTCATCCAATAATATTTTTTGCAGATAATCTTAAGCGTAAACTTTTTCTCTCTACATGTTATTACAAAAAAATGGCAACTTCCGGTTTTCGGTAAGGGTCAAATGTTAAAGGTCCTGTTTTTAACAATAAACTTGAAAACTTTTCTCCTGAAGTTCTGTAAGGTCTAGGATCTTCATATTTCATATATAAGATGTCCAGGGGATGGGCTATAAAGTCAGATACTAGGAATGACCTTGACCCATATTCAAGGTCACATGAGTCAAATATGTTCAAATCTTTAAATGACTCAACAATAACCAAAATGACAAGAGTCGTCATACGTTCAAGGTCACAGGGGTCCAGAGTTTAAATATACATACCGGGGTATATATACTTAACAACACCGCAAGTCAGATGACGTTAAGGCACATTCGATCTCGTTATCATTTGCTCGAACGATTTTGGAAATATGAATTGGATTAAGATGAGAGTTCTCTTCGGCTGATCAAACTTCATGCAGATCTTCACTATAACACTTTTATTCAGGGCTGAAAGTCAAGGTCATTTATTGGTTACAACTTCAAAACCCATGCATTACCTAGTTCTTAACTTACCTGGAAATGACGGTATTGTAAACTAAATATAGTGAAAAGCCCGCCAAATTGTCTATGACAATTTCTAGTTATTAGGGCTTTTCACCATTTTGGTGAAAAGACCTATTGTTTTTGTTCTGTTTTTTATTATTATTCTTCTACACTTTTTTTGTGTCCAAAAGATCTTCAAAATGGTAAGAGGTATGCCAATGGCCTTATTGTTATATTGTATGGCATGAGTTGAAGGGGTGACCGCAACATTTTTAAGTAGGTCAAAAATCCAAGATGGCCGCCATGACGTCATACCTAAAAAGTTTAAAACAGCTATAACTCAAAAACCGTTTAAGATACAGCAAATAGTTTTGATGTTTTATGTAGATCGCATAAAAGACTAACTTTTATTCAATTACAGCAATTAGGTCAGAGGTCAAACAAAAAAGTTCGCTATGGGGTCAAAGTTCGCGAATTTTTATTTTTTTTTGATTATGCGAAATTTCTTTTAACATATCGATGCAGAATGTCATTCTGATGAATTGGTGTCTTTTATTTTTCGGTAGCACTTCCGGTTAATGCTGTATGCCATTTTGAAAAACAATCCTTTGATCTTTGCTAAATTCCCGCCAAATTGTCGAACTGAATGACTAATATAGTCTGTAATTGCTATAGAAAAGACCCCTCTAATGTTCTCTAACGTTTGATATGATTTTTATCTTCATCAAACAAAACAAAATGGCCGCTATTTACGTCATAATTTAAAATTTAAAAATGCTTATAACTCACTAAACAGTTCTTTTCACAGATTTCATCCATATAATATTTTTTTGCAGAGAGTTCTCTCATCTTCGTCTGATCAAACCATCTTCATGCAGATCTTCACTAAAACACTTTTATTCAGGGCTGAAAGTCAAGGTCATTTATTGGTTACAACTTTCAAAACCCATGCATTACCTAGGATTCTTAACTTACCTGGCCAATGACGGTATTGTAAACTAAAATATAGTTGAAAAAGCCGGCGTTCTTATTATATTTTTTACAATTTTAAAATTACCATTTTACTTTGCGTCGTTTCTGTATATCTGTATCTAGGAGCAAGTTGGTTGCGAGCTGGCAAGGATAGGAGATATCAAACAGTGACATCTTACACAATACACTTACTTTTGCTGTGAGTCAGAGATAATCTCCAAGTTCTGAGCTAAGAAGCTTAAGGGTCTGCTAACATAGTGTGAGAGTCTGGTGGATATCACAAGTGATGAGTTTATGTCACTATTAGCAAACGCAAAAACATCCAACAATGCCACTCTACCTTGGTCGTTGTCCTATTGGTAAGGGAAACCAAAATCATTAATTCTAGTGGCGTAGGAAGCATGAAAACGTAATGTGGGGGGCGGGGGGGGGGGGGGGGGGGGCAAAGGTCCTCAATTTTTCGTATAACAGCCCCCCCCCCCCACCCTCGGGAGCCCCGCACCCACAGGAGGTATATGACATTATACTTTTTTCAAATATCATATTACACATATTCATTGTACATTTCTATAATAAACAGTGATGTCCGCTAACAGGAAATTTATGAGATTCGAAAATAAAGGGTATTCCCTGGGAATATATTATGATAAAGATACGATTGAGTGATTTTTACGTAGAGAATTTGAGGATTTTGCGGAGCGCCGAAGGCGTGTGGATTTCGGGTGTTTGGGGGGTTCGGGGGTCTCCCCCGGGAGAAAAAATACAATTTTTAGAACGGCAGAGATGAGTTTTACGACGTATTTTTGTTGTAATTTTGAGGGCAGAAGGCGCGGGATTTTTTGTTTGGGGGGTTAAGAGGGGGTAGATCTCCCCCGCGGGAAAAATTATTCATTTAAATGGCTGAGGTGAGTTTTATGATGTATTTGATGAATTTGTGAGTACTGTAAAGGCCTTTTTCCCCAGATTTTGTTGTTTTAATTAATAATTGTTCTTAACAAAAATTAAGATTTAGAATAGCTGAGAGGAGTTTTATGATGTATTTTGATGAATCTGCGAGGTCAGGAGGCGCGACACATTTTTGTTTGTTTGGGGGGCCCGGTGGTCTTCCCCCCCCAAAAAAATATTACGATTTGGAATGGCTGAGATGAGTTTTACAATGTATTTGTGATTTGATGGATTTAAAGCGTTCTTAACACGGTAATTTTTCGATTTAAATTACCTTTTTGAAATGATAAAAACATAAAGTGAGTTCGTTTTTACATATCATTATGCAACCCCTGCTCGATCTGAATAATTACCGCGGATCACTCCATCGGCACTTTGTTGTGTAATCAAGTAATAATGAACATATATAAACAAATTAATCTTTTAAGAAGCATTTGCTTAAAAAATAGTTTAATCCCATTGATGGACATTTTTAGTCTAGTTCGTGTGGTGTTGATTTTTCATTATTTAACATTACGTGCTTCGATTCGTTCCACGGGGATTTAGGGAAACGCGCGCGAGCGGAATATTTTCTACAAATTAGTACTTTAATATGGTGCATAAGGATCCCTTTTTTCTTTCAAATGTGCATTTTTAGACAACACTTTCACTCGGCGAAAATGGGAGGTGGGGGGGGGGCAAAGACTCGTTTGCCCCACCGTCCTGGGGAACGGGGCTATTGCCCCCTGCTGCACCACTCATCCCCCCCACGCCTTCACGTACGCCACCTGTATTTGTCCAATTAACTTCATTTAAGTATCTGATGATAGAATTTTTCTCATATATGTCATTATATACTTCATTTTTGTACATGCGCCCCTTAGAGATAGAGTATTCACCCACGTTTATTGGTTTGTAATTCACGTTTATTAATGATAATCCCAGTCGGAAATTTTCAATTTGTTTTAATATGTTTTTGTCTACACAATAATAGATTTTTTTTTCACGTGCAGTGTTTTTGTAAGTTTGAAAACTAAGAAATTTTTTTATAAAGATTAGTACAAGGTTCACTACTAGTTGGAGGGTCAGTACCCATCAGTGTTACCTAACAATGTTAGGATTGCTTGTAAAAAAGATATTCATTACTTTTTAGACAGATGGTGTCAGGTTATGCATGTTAGGTGTTTGAATTTAGGCCTGTCTAGTTGGTATTTTGTTTAATTCTTTTTATTATATATGTGTGATAGTTGTTACTTATGTGTTGAGGAGAAGTATCTATCCTTGTACTGATTTGAATCGTCACCTCAGCCAAGGTTTAACATTAGGTGTTTCAAAGTTAATCAGAAGTTTTCTTTTAAGATCTTCAAAAATGTCCAAAATGTCCCCGTATGTCATAGCATATCAATAGTTAACCCCCTTTCTGGTGTTAGGTCGTGTTGGTTAGAAGTTGCAACAACTTTATTTTTTTTATTTGGTAGTTTTGCATTTTCTTGAACTCAAATTCTTTTTAATTATTTGGGGTCATAAAGCTCAAGTTCGTTATTTTCTGGGGTAGTTTTTAACGTAGTTTTCTTGGTAATAATATAAATCAGTATAACACCTAACAATTATCTTTTTCTATATACATGTTCCTGGAACATAACTGGGTTGTGAAGTTTCGTGCAAAAGCTATTCATCAGTTTTAGTTGTTGTTTGTGTCGTTTCACAAGTTATGCAGGTCTTTATTCATATTCCGAACAATTCAGTTTCCAATAATATCTGTATATTGTTTCTATATGATCTTACTCACTATTAGCAAGGGAATCTAACTGGACCCCACTCCAAAGATAGATTAGGTAATATATATCTGGGGGTTGGACCAGGTTGGGGTACCGGATGAAAAGCACCACTTTGAGGATAGTATTTAAGTTTATATTTATTAGTTGGTATACCTATTGTAGATTTTTATATAATGAAATTAACAGTATTCAATAATGTATATATTTAAAATTTTATGGAACGTTGTCTGTTTTTTTAGGGCTTAGTAGGGGGAAGAAGGGGAAAAGTGGTAGTACTATTGGCCATGTTGGATATATCTCGAAGTTTATTAATTAGGATTGAGCCCTGCCTGGTATTAGGGATGATTGTCACAGGATCTGCTCCAAATATAGAGGATAGGGGAAAATTCTCTGATGGGCAAAACAAAACCATGTTTTTGAATGTTGTTTTGCCAATTTAGCAATTATTTGAAATTAACTTGTTATAGGGTAATGGATTGTGTATTTTGTGTTTTTTCTCGTCCCTTGTTTTGTATGTAGGTCTTAACCAACAAATACGCACCTGACTCACCCCCACCTCACCTTTCATACTCCATAACACGGAGAGTATTATTCTTCTTTTTCTAACTCTAGAATATTACTGCTAAACTTACAGGAATGTTGCAGCTGACAATTGATGATGAGGTTTTTACTCTGGAAATGTAGAGTAGTTAGTAAGTGTAGAGTACTAATTGATGTTACTTAGACCCAATGTTGTTATTTAGTTGCTTGCGGACTTCAACCAAAGGTTTAATTAATTAAGTGTTTTTTTGTTCTCTTCATATTTATAGATCTGTGGTGACATATAAGATTATATGGACAAACACAGCAGTTTGGATACACTGGGGGGACAACATATATATATTAAAATAGTAACGAGTTGATTGATTATGTATGTTAGCTTGGTTAACCAGCAAACCATCTTATTGGATATACAATCATAGGGAGGACATACCCATTAAATATTATAGTATTGCTTGTAATTGGCCAAATAAATTCGGTTTGGGTTACAGTCAGAGTGATGACAACCAATAACATATATTAGGAGTTAGCTTAGAGTAGTTTGTAGCCTAAGTTCTTGATATGTAATTAAGCAAACTAAAAGATTTGTCCTGTATTATTTATTTAGTGATAAGTATTTAGGTAAATAATTTTGCGCAAGAAAACAACACTCCTCTAAATACAATATGGTATAATGCCAAAAGTCTTCCTATAATTTTTTTAATCTCATCAAATTATTAGATCTACGCTTGATATAACTACTAGCGCTTTTTTGCTAATTTATTAGTGAGTAGTCTATCCATCACCTACCTAAAACTGCAACCATAAAAAGGATGAGATTATATTATATCTTAAGTACCAAGAATTGCCTAATTACAAGATAATACCTCATAATAGGTTAGGGTCTCTGAACGAGATAGTTTTTAACTTAGTCCTCCGCTTATCTGTGCCCGCTGATACACATTATTAGGGAACGTTAGGTTTCTTGTTATCTTTCTCTTAATCTTGCTTTTTCTGTGACTCTAACTAATCATTTATAGTCAGTCGCCTCCGCGGCCCGGTAGATCCTCCTTACAAAATTGTGAAATGAGTCTAGGCCCAGAGTTTGGCCTACGCTACCGCTTACGCGTCAGCAGCTAGTATTGCCTAATATATATATCGCTGGCAAAAAACAATAAAATTTATAAAACGCTAATAATATAGGCTGGAACGGTTTAGCGGATCATGTACACGTCTGTTCTGTAGCTAAAAAACCGGCAAGGTATACATTATAATTGGAAATGGTGTAACAATAGATTAACTGATGTGGGCGAATATAATCAGTATAATGCATAAGATCAAAATTAAATTCAGGGATAACTCGTAGAATTACAAATAACGTTTCGTATTTCTTCACGGCTATGTGTAATATGTATTTTAAATTGCGTTCACGTATCGATATAGATATTATGCTCATCATAAGCGACCGTGCTTAGTCACATGACTTCAAAGACTCGATCTGACCGTTGGTCGGAATATTCCCGCCTAATCCATTGTTCATGAGAAGTCCGGCGAACTGACAACACAATTTTGAGCTTCCGAATTGCAACACTTTATAAAGGCAAAAGGCAAGTCCGTTCTGAACATTTCATTTATATGATATATAATATGATATACAATACAGTATTGTTTAGATTTAAAGACTTATTAACAAAGTCTTACATTCCCGTATGTGAAGTAATACTGGCATAAATCACAGGGACCTGGCAAGAATTTTATAACCAACGGCAACGGTATTTATCTCTCCTCTCAAAAAACCTAAAACCACATGTACGTTTTTTGTATTGTTTTTCTCTTGTTTTGATATAATATGTGAGCCACCTAACATTGGACATACTCATGAACATATCTCAGTTTCTACATGCAATTTCTACATGTGCACACATCACAATCATTTGAGTTATCGCACAAAATTACAATTACATGTATTTTTTTATGAAAACCATGAACTTCTCAATATTTTAAGGTTTAAGACCCTGTTTAAACTAGTGATGTTTTTGTATGCCTATACATTGTATATCACTGTATTCACTTCTTAGGTGTATTTGCATAACATACGTATACATGTACATGTACCTTAGTTACTAAACATCCTCGATATTCCAGGGGTTCCGGTCACTTACGATCTCTACACGAGTAGAGATAGTAAGTGATCGGAACCCCTGGAGTATCGAGGATGGTTACTAAAAAGTGTCAATGCATCCGTACTAACTTTACTAGATATAATACTGTTGACTCTGTATAGGCTGATGTGTTGTTTGTAAATTTTGGCAAATTATGCAAAATATGTAATTTTCAGTTTTGCATGTCCACAGGGTTCAGTACATATTTCTGTCACCAAACAACCATGTCATTATGTTTACTAGTGTTTATAGCATGTAGTAGGAACGCTGGTTTGACCGGATTCGACTTTATAAAGGCATACACATATAAATTGTTTGGAAAATTTGACATTATTTAGGTTTTCTTCAACTACAGCTTAGACATGATATATTAAACAGGGTCTTAAACCTTAATTGTCCATTCAAGATCTCATTTTACACTCTTCTATTTCAGGTTATACACGGTTATTTCAGTAATACAAACTTTATTCTAGTCCTACATATTTTACTATTAATTTGTATGGATATACATGTAAACCCTGGTCAAGGCACAAACACTGATATATTGACTATATTCCACATAAATATTCGCAGCTTAAGAAATAAAATAACTCACCTCCAAAACATTGCAGGTGAATTCCACGTAGTATGCATCACCGAATCTCATTTAGACAGCACTATTTCTGATGACGATATACAGACCGTGTACATTCCTATGGTGGAGGTGTTGTCGTCTATATATCTTATTATATTTATGCCAAACGTTGTCTTGACTTAGAATTTCCATCAGGTGAAGTCGTTATGGGTAGAATATTCTTTAATATTCTTTAATAATTCCTCATGACACCATCCTTAAATCTCTTTCGGGATCACAGTTAACAGACCCAACTAGATTAGTACATAAATCCTTTTGGGAACAATTGTGGAATGACGTCCAAACCTCCACTGATAACCGCACTTGATGGGATGAATCCTGTAATATTGTTGGACTTGAACATTTTGACTTCATCGTGGAAAACCCGTCACATCTGGAGATACTTAGTGATAACAATGTAATCATGGATCGTCATTATTCCTTTTTCGAGTTACGATGAAAGAATCTAACCTGTCACACGTGTAGTAAATAATATTGCGCGCTTTGTCAAGACCCAATGATAGTATAAAATCCTCCCAATTTTATTGACGCGTCCACTGAAACCGCACTATGATGAAAATCGTTGCGAAATAGAAGCTTGAAACATTTGACTCTCAGAAACCCTGTCACATATACTTTAGTGATAGTATACGTCCATATTCCTTTTCCAATGTCATACACTTGTACCTGCACGTGTAGGTCAACACGCGCGCTTCGTCACTAGATCCCGTGCTGCTGTCAGCGATGCGTGCGAAATAGAGCTTGCCGGTGTTATCGATGTATGTAGATCACGATATATTTCTGACATGATATCGATGCCACTATGGTTGAAATGTAACTAATAATTGTTTACGTTCGATCTGGTGACCATGCTATAAAAATGCTAATTATACTTTACGATCTTATACAAAAAATGTATGCCAGGTCCCAAATGGTTGTTATTTAGAGGCGCTCAATCATGTAAATAATAAGCAGTATAAAATTTTCTGAAAAAAAAATACTCAGACTATGCCCGTGTTTGTATTCCCACTAAAAATATTATTATAAGACCTAATGATAAGCCGTGTTTGGTACCTATGAATTACGACATGTAATAAGAGTGAGTAATAGGTTAAATAAAAAACTTAAACCGTAGCCTATCACATTGCTAACTTTATATAAATTTGATAAAGCAAAGAGAATCATGTCTATAATTTAAAACGCAGAAGAACCAGGGAATTATTTTTCGCTAATGTAGAATTGGGACTATTAGACAATTAGTTGCCAAATAAAACAACCAAAATGATTTCTGGAAACTTCATGCGTGCAATTCAATAAAGGGTTGTGATACAGTTTCTAATATCCCATTAAGATATCCTGTTAATAATACTATTATGGTAGATAATGAACGAAAAGCTAAATGGTTTTTTAAACGATTTACTTTATGTGATACTGGTGTTCCTTACCATATGTTAATACCAGAACACTATACCAAATATAGCATTTTGGTGAGGTCGATACATGGTTATATTCGACCAAGAACAAAATATTGACCGACAGGGAGACGTATAGTCCGAGGTCGATATTTAATCTGTGGTCGACTATAACCATGGTATTGACCGAAATCAAAATGCTATATTGTTTTATTATTTTGTTCTGTAAATTGTTACATTTTGAATATGAGTGTGGAAACTAAATGAGCATCGAGCAATATTTAAATTCTGCTTCGTGATGACATTTACAATCCATATGACTTTGTAAAACAAGTATAATGTAAAAAACAACAGTATTAAAACAGTATCAATAGATGCGCACATTCAAGCTTTTATTACATGAACCACCGGGGCATGGCGTGTTTGTAAAATTGCATTAATTGTACATGTACTCAGCATTATACACTGTCGCTCCATTGTCTTAAGGGACAGTCAAATGTTTAGTTTGTTCTCCGTTGAAATAATAAACACTTCGACGTCAAATATATATTAACAGATTCAGAATTGACATTAAGATACATTATCTTATGCCGTTAGTACTCCATTCCGTTAAAACTGGAAACGTTTTTATACAAAACAGTAGGAATTAGCCTAGGCCTAATGTTGGCGATCTTCGCTGATTTTAGATTAGACGGTTAGACCTATTGAATTGGTCAATTCGTATTATATCATTTATTTACAAAACGTGAAAATGGCAGCTTTACAACTCACTCATTTCAGTTCATTATTTGTAGTAAAACAGTGCATATGTGCAAGTCAAATGATAAGCATGCAATATTAATAATATTTTGGAGTCTAAATATTTTCAAATAAATCAATTTCTCCAAAGAAATGGCAAGCAAACTATCACCATATTTGGAAGTAAACACAAAATCACGTGATCACTAGTTACCCATAATACAATTGTATATTACGGCCAATGGCATGAATGAGGTATAAGCACGTGACTTTTTTTTACTACGTTTGACTACAAAGAACGCATGTTTTTACTACGAAAAATAGATGCAGATGTATCGCGAGTTGGGAGTTTAAAACCGCGTCCCGCGGGAAGATTTTTAGCCCAAAGTTTGAATCTGACCATTAAGACCGTAACAAAAATTCGTTGTGCCTTTATATAATTGTATCGAGGCAGAGATCTACATTTAAATCTCTGATCGAGGGATGTAAATATTTATGTAGGCCAAGCTAACAAGTAAAGCTGGTTTCCCAACGTGTATTGTGTACCTGTACTGTGACCTTTATGGCTTTAAAATTACGTAACTGGTTTTTTTCGGGATTCACAAGAAAATACAACATAAAAAATCTTTTTTTTTTATTTTATTTTTTATTTCTATTTTCATTCATTCTTTTAATATAGTATAGTACGGTATGTACTACATGGACTTGGTACGAATGCCAATCAACAAAACACACACACAGCTTTGAAACGAATTTTCAACCCACGGTTATATATATTAATAATTCGTTGTACACTTCCTTAGCTCGGGCTAGTACAGCTACGTACACGCAGGCTACAGTTTCATGGCCGGGATGTGCAGGATCACATTTTTTTAAAATCAAATGAATAAAAACTTGAATTAACAAAATCAACGTCGATCTCTGCTGTATGGCTTTTGCTGCATATACACAGTGCTCTATGAAAGGGTGGCCTTTGATTTCCACTTTCAAGACCAGATGTCGACATCTTTTAGTTTAGATGTCGACATCAATAACTGACAAGTCGGTGTCACACCCGAGCATAAACACATTAATCGCCGAGTTACCGACTGTCTACATAAATATCTTGGATTCATTATGTGGGCATGTACATGTGGTAAGTCGACATATTCTTCTGTTTATGTCGACATATTCCGATATGATTTCGACAACTAATGCCTTAACGATGTCGACATTATTAAGTCGTAAGTCGGCAAATCGATGGCAGAAATATGCCACCATACTAATGTATTTTTTTTATTTCGACAACAATCTCCTTACGCTTGTAACACACCGATGAGCTGATGATTTTTTTTATCATTTACATAAATATTATTGTTAAAATGTTTAGATAATTAAAATGAAAAAAAGGAAAACAGTTTTATCCCATAACTATGCAAGTTTTACAATTGAAAAAGCACGTGATAAATACTATAGCAGTTAGTTAACGTTTATGTTTACACACCCCTATGTTGATACCTACAGTGCCTGTTGATTCCAATTGGTTTTCAACTTCAGACTTCATTTAATTTGCGCACTTTCTTTTAAATACCAGTGCATTTACTGTATAACAGGTAATTGCTTCTTCAAGGTATTAAACAACATGATATTGGCTCTCTATTTTAGGCACTTTATTTTATGGCGGAAAGATATCATAAGACATTGTATGGTTGTTTATCATGTTTATCTAAACTCTCGTTAGTTAATTTTCAAATTTTCAAACGACACTCACTAAAGCTCGCGTCTCTTCAAAATTTTAAAATCAACTACATGTAACTAGAGTTTGATAAACATGATAAACAGCAATCAATTGGTTGGAGACCTCTATTTCCTTACACTACCCTACAAGCTATGACAATTGACAGATATCGTAAAATCAAAATATACTATTTGTTTCTTTTACTGGTTAATCGATGTTTAAGTTTAAAAAATAGAAGAAAAATGATAATACATTGATAAATAGCAGCAAGATTGAAGCGATTTTTATATAATAACGAAATTTGATGTTCAAACTAATGTTAAAAAGCCCATAGATACTGCCCAGAACCCAATTTTCTTTCATGCTTGTATATTGAAAGTACTGCTAGTTATCCCTCTCAAAAAAACCCTACTTTTTTTCTTTTAGTGAATTTAAAAAGTCCCAAAGGCCCTGATATCTTCATTTTTATTTATATTAAAACTGTCTGCACTAATATGCCAAAATAGGTCATCTTTTGTGAAGTATTTGATATTTTATTTATTCAATAATCATTTGATTAGATCGTATACATTATATCTTATCAATTTCCTTCAGATTTTAAATGAAAAATAGTACTTTTTCATTTTTTCACCATATAAAAGAGAGTGTTCACAATTTTACCAGACATTACAAATATCCTCAAGACATTTCCTGCCTATTCGAAAAATAAGTTTCACTAGAAATTGTCATAGACAATTTGGCGGGCTTTTCACTATATTAAGTTTACAATACCGTCATTGCCAGGGAAGTTAAGAAGTAGGTAATGCATGGGTTTTGAAGTTGTAACCAATAAATGACCTTGACTTTCAGCCCTGAATAAAAGTGTTTTAGTGAAGATCTGCATGAGGTTTGATCAGCCGAAGAGAACTCTCATCTTAATCCAATATTTCCAAATTCGTTCGAGCAAATGATAACGAGATCGAATGCGCCTTAACGTCATCTGACTTGCGGTGTTGTTAAGTATATATACCCCGGTATGTATATTTAAACTCTGGACCCCTGTGACCTTTAACGTATGAAGACTCTTATCATTTAGGTTATTGTTGAGTCATTTAAAGATTTGAACATATATGACTCATGTGACGTTGAATATGGGTCAAGGTCATTCCTAGTATCTGACTTTATAGCCCATCCCCTGGACATCTTATATATGAAATATGAAGATCCTAGACCTTATAGAACTTCAGGAGAAAAGTTTTCAAGTTTATTGTTAAAAACAAAACCTTTAACATTTGACCCTTACCGAAAACCGGAAGTTGCCATTTTTCATTTTTTGTAATAACATGTAGAGAAAAAAAGTTTACGCTTAAAATTATCTGCAAAAATATTATTGGATGAAATCTGTGAAAAGAACTGTTAGTGAGTTATAAGCATTTTTAAATTTTAAGATATGACGTCATAGCGGCCATTTTGTTTTTTTTTATGAAGATGAAAATCATATCTAACGTTAGAGAACATTAGAGGGGTCTTTTCTATAGCAATTGCAGACTATATTAGTCATTCAGTTCGACAATATATAATGTTAAACATTTTGGCGGGAATTTAGCAAAGATCAAAGGATTGTTCAAAATGGCATACAGCATTAACCGGAAGTGCTATCGAAAAATAAAAGACACCAAATTCATCAGAATGACATTCTATATCGATATGTAAAGAGAAATTTTGCAAAATCAAAAAAATAATAATTCGTGAACTTTGACCTCATAGCGAACTTTTTTGTTTGACCTTTGACCTAATTGCTGTTATTGAATTAAAGTTAGTCTTTTATACGATCTACATTAAACATCAAAAATATTTGCTGTATCTTCAACGGTTTTTGAGTTATGGCTGTTTTAAACTTTTTAGGTATGACGTCATGGCGGCCATCTTGGTTTTTTGACCTACTTAAAAATGTTGCGGTCATCCCTTCAACTCATGCTATACAATATGACAATAAGGCCATTGGCATACCTCTTACCATTTTGAAGATCTTTTGGACACAAAAAAGTGTAGAATAATAATAATAACTAGAAATTGTCATAGACAATTTGGCGGGCTTTTCACTATATTTAGTTTACAATACCGTCATTGCCAGGTAAGTTAAGAACTAGGTAATGCATGGGTTTTGAAGTTGTAACCAATAAATGACCTTGACTTTCAGCCCTGAATAAAAGTGTTTTAGTGAAGATCTGCATGAAGTTTGATCAGCCGAAGAGAACTCTCTGCAAAAAATATTATTGGATGAAATCTGTGAAAAGAACTGTTAGTGATTTATAAGCATTTTTAAATTTGGCGGGAATTTAGCAAAGATCAAAGGATTGTTTTTTAAAATGGCATACAGCATTAACCGGAAGTGCTACCGAAAAATAAAAGACACCAAATTCATCAGAATGACATTCTGCATCGATATGTAAAAAGAAATTTCGCAAAATCAAAAAAAATAATAATTCGCGAACGTTGACCCCATAGCGAACTTTTTTGTTTGACCTCTGACCTAATTGCTGTAATTGAATATAAGTTAGTCTTTTATACGATCTACATAAAACATCAAAAACATTTGCTGTATCTGAAACGGTTTTTGAGTTATGGCTGTTTTAAACTTTTTAGGTATGACGTCATGGCGGCCATCTCGGATTTTTGACCTTCTTAAAAATGTTGCGGTCACCCCTTCAACTCATGCCATACAATATAACAATAAGGCCATTGACATACCTCTTACCATTTTGAAGATCTTTTGGACACAAAAAAAGTGTAGAAGAATAATAATAACAAGAGGCCCAAAGGGCCTGTATCGCTCACCTGTTTTTTTTTTTTTTTTTTTTTTTTTTTTTTTTTTTGTAATTATCACAAAGACTCTTACAATGAGAAAAATTAGTACAATTGACTCCAAAATTTGTTTAATTTTGAAACACAACCATATAATGATGCTATAGATACCATACAAATATGCTATCCAATACAAAGGTTCAGAGAGGAAGTAATTTATATGAAAATAGTAGCCTAATTGACCTTTTTGGCCCCGCGTCTAAGGCCCCAGGGAGTCAGCCCTATACTTTGTACAATTTTAAATCCCCATCCTATAAGGATGCTACTATTGCAGAGTGCTCTTCCATGCTGAGTTGCAGAGAAGAAGTCGTTTATATGATAATAGCAAATATTGCTCCCTTTCGACCCCGCCCCTCAGCCCCCCCCGGGGGGTGGGGGGCGGGGCGGTAAGTCCTATCCTTTGTACAATTTTGAATCCTCACCCTATAAGGATGCTACCATTGCATTATGACTGTAATGCCATGTTTAGGTACAGAGAAAAAGTTGTTTATATGGAAATAGCCAAATTGACCCCTTTTGACCCCACCCCTCAGGCCCCCGGGGGGTCAGCCCTATCATTTGTGCAATTTTGAATCCCCACCCTATAAGGATGCTACCATTGCATTTTGGGTGCTATCCCATGCTTAGTTTCAGAGAAGAAGTCGTTTAAATGGAAATAGCCAAATTGACCCCTTTTGGCCCCGCCCCATCATTTGTACAATTTTCAGTAAGTAGCCCAAAAGGATGCTACCAGTCAAATTTTGTTGAAATCCGACCAGCGGTTATAGAGAAGAAGTCGATTGTTGACGGACGGACGGACGGACGCCGGACGCCGGACGCCACGGTATGGCATAAGCTCACCTTGGTCCTTCGGACCAGGTGAGCTAAAAAACAGAACAAAAACAATAGGTCTTTTCACCACATGGTGAAAAGCCCTGTGGTGAAAAGCCCTAATTATGACTCGAGATATCAAAATATGACCAAAAAAGCTGTAACAAACCAATTGTGCTGAAATTCCCACCGGGAATCGAACCCGGGTCTCCTGCCACATAGTGACAATTGTGATAACCACTTCACCATAGGAATTGCTTTCAACACTACATGGTCTTTCACAGTGTTTGTTCGTTTTTTTTAAATGAAAAGAAAAAATGATGCAAATTTCACATAAAATTACGCAATTTAATTTGCAAAATGACCCCAAAATGAAAATATCATATACAATTACACAATTTAATTCGCAACATGAACCAAGAATTTTATCTTTGAATGATCCTTCATATAATTATGACTCGAGATATCAAAATATGACCAAAAAAGCTGTAACAAACCAATTGTGCTGAAATTCCCACCAGGAATCGAACCCGGGTCTCCTGCCACTTAGTGACAATTGTGATAGCCACTTCACCATAGGAATTGCTATCGACACTACACGATTTATCACAGTGTTTGTTGGGGTTTTTTCAGTGAATACAAATATTTCCCCTCTGCTTTTTCAAGGGCTTGGGACCTTCTAGCAATGTTGCTAGGCAGCATTAAAATATTTATATCCCCCCTCGTGCCTTGTTGTCCAGCACTTGGTATATGTAAACGGAGATCAGGGATCCCTAAATCTTGGGATTTCTCTGGTGGTGTAGCTTCTAGCCTTCATCGTCTCTGTCCATTCTTCAAATGATAATATTGCAGTCCTCACAACCCTGCCTTTCTCGACCTCTTCGTTTTGACGTTTGTAGTACGAGTTGCTGCTTCGCGATGGGCCAGGGCTGGATGGTGACGGACGAAGTGGTGATGGTAGACGCGACATCGTGGATTCCTGTGGTACAATCGAGACAAACTGCTGAGATGGAGTGGTGCTTTGAGGAACCACTTGGACAGGACTTGGTAGAGGAGGGGATGGCAGTATCTGTATAGGGACGAACTGCTGAGTCGGAATGGCATTTTGAGGAACCACCTGGACAGGACTTTGTTGAGGCGGGATGGCTGTATTGGTATCGGAACAAACTGCTGACCTGGACTAGGCATCTGTAACAGAAGAGGAACAGTCATCGAAGGGGCAGACCCAAAGTATATCTGGTATGGCCCTTGAGGAATCGTGGCAAAGGGAGCCGGAACAGAACAGAACAGAACAGAACAGAAGTAACAGAAACCGGCGCAGAGACAACGGTCGTGGTATTTTGATATTTAAAGTTGATTCAAGATCAATAAGTTGAATAACGTATTTTCCTGAAATAACTGAAGTAAATTTATTTATTTCTGAAATAACAATTTCAACACTAATAAATCCAGTATAAATCAAAGTGCCGTTTCTTAATCAAATTAATCATTTCTATATTCATATATTAATTACTAAAATTACCAATGTCTCTTCAAAGAAAAAATTAAAATAAAAAAGTAAATATATCCATATCTTAATGTTTACTTAATTTGAGAATATTTTCGAAAAAAATAACATTAGAAGTATTACCATTTCCTTTTTAGAAAACCAACATGGCTGCTTACATGTGTATCACTTTGATTTGCCGTTTTTTGACTTATAAATCATGGCCAGATACTTTTGCCAAATAAAAAGTACATAAATTGGTTACTTATAACACTTTTTGTGAAATGAAACATTTCTGCAAGTAATACACTGTGTATTTTTGTTTAAACACAGCTTGAACAAGTCGAACAACAAGTGCTATGCACTGTTACTAAATATTGGAGTATTACAGAAATAACACAAAACGTTCATTCTCAAAAACATATTATACCTGGGAAAGTACCAATTTTAATTTTAGTCACTATCCAGGAATGTCTGCCATCTGATGGTCGTCGCTATCCCGATGGTTGTCATTATCCTGATGGTCGTCTGATTGGCTATGAATGCCAACTGAAAGGTATTCATTACAATGATTCCAACATCAATGACTTCTGTTACATCATCTATGACTTTTTCATGTATTGAATCATTTTGTAACTGAAGAATGTGTCTGATAATTGGACTTAAACTTTTCATCAAACATGATCATTTCCACAAGTTTCATGTTCCCTCCATTTTCATCAGTACCTTGTTTCTCTGACATTCCTTCATTATCGTAATTTCCATATTTCCTAACCCATTCCTCATCGTTGTAGCAGATCTGGCTTACCTCATTATGGTATCAAAGGCTTCGTGTTTGTTATTTTTTCTTCCCTCGAGTCTTCATGTCTTCTCCATTGTTACAGGCTACATGCAGATGCTTGTCTTCTCCGCCATCAGATAACCATACCGTCCTTGTGGAGGTAGCCATATCTTTGCCAAACAGTTAATTGAGAGCTATGAGAAGGTCTCCTCACAAGATGTAGGTCCAGATAATTTCCTGTAATTTTTGGATATCATTGCAAGACTTATAAAATGTTTTATAAATTCAAGTAATTATATCATAGAATAAACAGATATTTTTTTTATAAATACGACCAATTTGTGAATGGCACACTCGTCGGTCCAATCGGTCAGAATAGCTTTGAAGGAAGGCGCGGCCCAAGTCCCAAAATATCACGTCTGCCGTGGAAATTTACTGGGAACCTGTGAAATACCACTCATTTCCAAGACCGTCTGTTCTTTATAACATTTTCAAATACCGTTTTGTTCAGAATTACTTTTAATGTGTAAAATCTCAATTTGTCAACTATGAGTGTTTGTTTGCTAGAACTAATTAAACAGAAACTAGCGATGAAAATGTCGACTTTTGCCTGTTTGACCCAAAATTTGACCCAGAGTCAACATCTATCTCAGTCGATAGATCACGCCAGGATTTACTTAACTTTAAAATATCGTTACAAAGAATCTGTCAGTTTCCTTATTAATTAACTTGCGGTTATAAGCGTGTTGGTAGGTAAACGTTGTCGTGTTAACATGATAACTCTGTTATCGCACCTTACGTCTCTCATTTCATACTAGTGGGGCGACACCTGAAGGAGTGTCGCAGATTAAATGAAGAGACTTGCGAAAGGGAGATAACTCTTGGAGCTTTTTCATTATGTTAGGAAATCATATCCCAGTTTCAAGAAAAATTAAAGTAAAGGAATGTCACAGATGAAATGAAGGGAAACGAGCTATAATGTACAGGTCCGAGTCAAAAAAAATACATTTTATGGAAAATTGAAGAAGACTATTTTATGGAGATTAGCCACTTGACAAAAAACGCGCGCTACAGACAATCTGTATCGGTCTAAATGTCCAGTGTTTCCAGGTGCGCCACGTGGAGGCCCTCCAATTGCACCCTATGTTTATGTGTGTTTGTTGCATGATTGTACAGGTTAAAATGTGCCAGAATATAAAACGGTATAGTAGTATTTAAGTCAAAAGATACACTAATGAGTGTCGTGTAGGGTGATATAAAGGTACTTGACTGACAGAAGCCAGCAAACCTCAATTAAGATCTTTTCCATCAAAACACAAATATTATATCGGAGATAAGCAATTAATATCTACACAGCAGGGGAGGCACTCATGAAATGGCCTCGGCAGTCAGGGACAAGGATTGGGTACGAACATCAAATCTAATTTAGCATGTCATCATGTCATTTGGTCATTAACAGGACATATGGTATTGTTATGTCTGTTAGTAAGTAGGAAATAAAGGACAGTTCTTAACAGATAATTCCTTATATATTGAATGGCAAAAAATAAATAGAAAAATCGAATAATTTGAATCCATTATCTTGCAATGTTATTGTTACAGGCTTACAGAAAATGGGCTCCCCCCCCTCGTAGTTACAAAGACAAAATATGTAAAAGCGTTTGTGTGGTAGCTGCATGTACTTATATTTAGGTATGTAAAAGTGAGAAGAGTATTGGTGCAATGTTGCAGCTGTTAGTAGGAGTTGGGGAAATCTGTCTCCATCATTTAAAAAAATGAAAAACGTGTCACTGCTATTGAGTTCAGTCTGTTGATTTTTTTCAATCCAACAATAGCAATATTTATTAAGAGACGACAATTTTAATGGAAATGAAAACAATATTCAATTGAAAAGATGAAAAATGAACATATTACGTTAAACTGACACATATTCAACCTGTTATTTTTGGTGTGTTACAAATGTAGTGTACTGTCTATTGTATGCGTGCAGAAACTGTTAGACATCAGTCTATCTCGTAAATGATATACATGTACATGTACATGAATTTTGTAGTAGAGTATGCCTGTATATATTGGCCATATTGCAAAATGACATCAGCAATTAAGCGCATATCAAGATTCAATAAACAATGTATGGTTATGTCAGCCCTCCACTGGTCCATAACCATTTTTATTTATGTACTCCTCATATTTTATATTCCAAGTGTTTATTACGTATCCAATCATAACTTCGCGATGGTTATGTCAGCCTTCCACTGGTCCATAACCATTTTTATTTATATACTCATCATATTTTATATTCCAAGTGTTTATTACGTATCCAATCATAACTTCGCGATGGTTATGTCAGCCCTCCACTGGTCCATAACCATTTTTATTTATATAATCATCATATGTTATATTCCAAGTGTTTATTACGTATCCAATCATAACTTCGCGATGGTTATGTCAGCCCTCCACTGGTCCATAACCATTTTTATTTATATAATCATCATATGTTATATTCCAAGTGTTTATTACGTATCCAATCATAACTTCGCGATGGTTATGTCAGCCCTCCACTGGTCCATAACCATTTTTATTTATGTACTCATCATATGTTATATTCCAAGTGTTTATTACGTATCCAATCATAACTTCGCGATGGTTATGTCAGCCCTCCACTGGTCCATAACCATTTTTATTTATGTACTCCTCATATGTTATATTCCAAGTGTTTATTACGTATCCAATCATAACTTCGCGATGGTTATGTCAGCCCTCCACTGGTCCATAACCATTTTTATTTATGTACTCATCATATGTTATATTCCAAGTGTTTATTACGTATCCAATCATAACTTCGCGATGGTTATGTCAGCCCTCCACTGGTCCATAACCATTTTTATTACTATTTATTTATGTTATCTATCATATGTTATATCATTTTGTGTTTATTACGTATCCAATCATAACTTCGCGATGGTTATGTCAGCCCTCCACTGGTCCATAACCATTTTTATTTATATAATCATCATATGTTATATTCCAAGTGTTTATTACGTATCCAATCATAACTTCGCGATGGTTATGTCAGCCCTCCACTGGTCCATAACCATTTTTATTTATGTAATCATCATATGTTATATTCCAAGTGTTTATTTACGTATCCAATCATAAACTTCGCGATGGTTATGTCAGCCAGCCCTCCACTGGTCCATAACCATTTTTATTTATATGTACTCCTCATATGTTATATTCCAAGTGTTTATTACGTATCCAATCATAACTTCGCGATGGTTATGTCAGCCCTCCACTGGTCCATAACCATTTTTATTTATGTACTCCTCATATGTTATATTCCATGTGTTTATTACGTATCCAATCATAACTTCGCGATGGTTGTCAGTCCTCCACTGGTCCATAACCATTTTTATCTATATACTTCGCAGTAGGTCCATTCAATTTGTAGGTTTCAATGTTTCAAGAGCAACTCAATTCATCACCCCATGAAATCGACCAAAGCAAGATTCAATCCTTAAATGCAGTTGGTAGTTTTTCACGACTCCAGTTTACCATTCATGGAGGTTAACCATGAGTCCACATCCAAGTGTGCTTACCATGTTGCCTTCCTGTCGTCACTCGGGTCTCAGAAACTGAAACATATAGTCTCAAAAACGGCCACCGTACGTGGTTACCATTTGCGAGAGAAAGAAGTATATAATTAGTGTGATAGCAGTGTATATGATGTGCTTATTTCGAAACGTCAATGAATACGACAATGAGTCATACGACAGTGCGCCAATATGTCATGTGACAGTGAGACAAATTCAATATTTATAACAGTGTCTTTACAATTAACATGAGCAGATATTCTGGATATATGTTTTTCACGTTTTTATACTTACCTAAATGTAGTTTGTAGTACGTGACGATTTCAGTTTACCATTCATGGAGGTGAACCATCCGTCGTCATCTAAGGATGCTTACCATGTTGCCTTTCCTGTCGTCACTCGGGTCTCGGAAAACTAAAACATATGGTACGGCCACCTCCCGTGGTTACCATTTTGAGAGAAAGCAGTATATAATTAGTGTGATAGCAGTATGTATGATGTGCTTATTTCGAGACATCAATCAATACTACAATGCGCCATGCGACAGTGCGACATTATGCCATGCAACAGTCCGACAATGCGCTATGCGACAAACACATTGTCACATGGCGCATTGTCGAGTTGTCGCATGCCAAATTGATAAAAATTCATCATTTAGAATAGTTTGTTTACAAAAACGTAAGTTAAAGTATACTTACCTATATGCAGTTGGTAGTTTTTCACGACTCTTTTTTACCATTCATGGAGGCGAACCATCCGTCGTCATTAAAGGATGTTTACCATGTTGCCCTTCCTGTCGTCACTCGGGGCTCGGAAAACTGAAACATAGTCTCCAACAACGGCCACGACTCGTTGTTACCATTTGCGAGAGAAAGAAGTATATAATTAGCGTGATAGCAGTATATATCACGTGCTTATTTCGAAACGTCAATGAATACGACAATGGTTCATGCAACAGTGCGCCAATATGCCATGCGATAGTGCGACAATATGTCATTTGACAAGTACGACAATGCGCTATGCAACAAACACACTGTCGCATGGCGCATGTCGAGTTGTCGAATGACGTATAGTTGCACAAAATGATAAACATTCATTATTTAGAATAATTTCTTTACAATTATGTAAGTTAAAGTATACTTACCTATATGCAGTTGGTAGTTTTTCACGACTCTTTTTTACCATTCGTGAAGGAGAACCATCCGTCGTCATCCAAGGATGCTTACCATGTTACATTCCTGTCGTCACTCGGGTCTCGGAAAACTGAAACATGGTTTCCAAAAACGGCCACCTCACGTGGTTACCATTTGTGAAAGAAAGAAGTGTATAATTAATGTGAAAGGAGTATATATGATGTTCTTATTTCGAGACATCAATCAATACGACAATGCGCCATGCGACAGTGCAACATTATGCCATGCAACAGTCCGACAATGCGCTATGCGACAAAAACATTGTCACATGGCGCATTGTCGAGTTATCGCATGGCGTAAAGTCGATAAAATTGATAAACTTTCATTATTTAGAATAGTTTCTTTAACAAATACGTAAATCAAAGTATACCTACCTAAATGCAGTTGGTAGTTTTTCACGACTCCAATTTACTATTCATGGAGGTTAACCATAAGTCCACATCCAAGTATGCTTACCATGTTGCCCTTCCTGTCGTCACTCGGGTCTCAGAAAACTGAAACATATAGTCTCTAAAACGGCAACCGTACGTGGTAACTATTTGCGAGAGAAAGAAGTATATTATTAGTGTGATAGTAGTTTATATTGATATGGTCAATGAATACGACAATGGGTCATGCACAGTGCGTCAATATGCCATGCGATAGTGCAACAAAAATGTCGTGCGACAATACGTCAATGCGCTAAGCAACAAACACACTGTCGCATGGCGCATTGTCGAGTTGTCGCATGACGTATAGTCGCACAAATTGATACAAATTCATTATTTAGAACAGTGTCTTTACAATTAAACTGAGCATGTATTCTGGATATACGTTGTTAACGTTTTTATACTTACCTAAATGCAGTTTGTAGTTTGTGACGATTCATGGAGGTGAACCATCCGTCGTCTCCAAGAATGCTTACCATGTTGCCATTCCTGTCGTCACTCGGGTCTCGGAAAACTGAAACATATGGTCTCCAAAAACGGCCACCTCACGTGGTTACCATTTGTGAAAGAAAGAAGTGTATAATTAATGTAATAGCAGTTATATATGATGTGCTTATCTCGAGATATCAATCAATACGACAATGCGCCATGCGACAGTGCAACATTATGCCATGCAACAGTCCGACAATGCGCTATGCGACAAAAACATTGTCACATGGCGCATTGTCGAGTTATCGCATGGCGTAAAAGTCGATAAAATTGATAAAACATATCATTATTTAGAATAGTTTCTTAACAAATACGTAAATCAAAAGTATACCTACCTAAATGCGGTTGGTAGTTTTTCATGACTCCAGTTTACCATTCATGGAGGTTAACCATGAGTCGACATCTAAGGATGCTTACCATGTTGCCCTCTCTGTCGTCACTCGGGTCTGAGAAAACTGAAACATATAGTTTCTAAAAACGGGCACCGTACGTGGTTACCATTTGCGAGAGAAAGAAGTATATTAATTAGTGTGATAGCAGTGTATATGACGTGCTTATTTCGAAACGTCAATGAATACGACAATGTGTCATGCGACAGTGCGACAATGGGTCATGCAATAGTGCGACAATATGCTATGCGAAAATACGACAATGCGTTATGCAACAAACTGTCGCATGGCGCATTGTCAAGTTGTCGCATGGCGTATAGGTGCACAAATTGATAAACATTCATTATTTAGAATAATTTCTTTACAAATTACGTAAGTTAAAGTATACTTACCTAAATGCAGTTGGTAGTTTTTCATGACTCCAGTTTACCATTCATGGAGGTTAACCATGAGTCGACATCTAAGGATGCTTACCATGTTCCCCTTTCTGTCGTCACTCGGGTCTCGGAAAACTGAAACATATAGTCTTCAAAAATGGCCACCCCACGTGGTTACCATTTGTAGAGAAAGAAGTATATAATTATTGTAATAACAGTATATATGACTTGCTTATTTCGAAACATCAATGAATACGACAATGAGTCATGCGATAGTGCGAAAATATGTCATGCGACAGTGAGACAAATTCAATATTTATAACAGTGTCTTTACAATTAATATGAGCAGATATTCTGGATATATGTTTGTCACGTTTTTATACTTACCTAAATGCAGTTTGTAGTTTCGTGACGATTTCAGTTTACCATTCATGGAGGTGAACCATCTGTCGTCATCCTAAGGATGCTTACCATGTTGCCTTCATGTCGTCACTCGGGTCTCAAAAAACTAAAACATATGGTAAAAAACATACGGTCACCTCTTGTGGTTACCATTCGCAAGAGAAAGCAGTACTATAATTAGTGTGATAGCAGTAATGAATGATGTGCTTATTTCGAGACATCAATCAATACGACAATGCGCCATGCGACATGTGTAACAGTATGCCATGCAACAGTCCGACTATGCACTATGCACGGACAAAAAATGCACATTGTCATCATGGCGCATTGTCGAGTTATCGCATGGCGGAAAAGTCGATTAAAAATTGATAAACATATTCAGATTATTTAGAATACTTTTCTTAATACAAATACGTAAATCAAAGTATACACTAACCTAAATGCAGTTGGTAGGTTTTAATGACTCCAAATTTAACATTCATGGTGGGTAACATTGAAGTCGTAGATGCTAAGGATGTTCCGAAATTACTTTGCCCATCCCCTGTCGATCACTATTTTCTTGGAAATTTCTACAATATTATAGGTATCTAACATAACGTCAGACCGTACGTGTTACGCATTGTGCGAGAGGAATTAAAAGTATACTAATATGAGTAGTTAAATAGCAGTATTATCGAAATTTGTTTCTGAACGTCAATGTTTAAGACCTATTTTATGATTACGAAAAGGGCCACCATCGGTGTAATTACATGCGTAAAATGAGGACAAATTGCCTCATATAAGACCTTTAAACGGCAAAATTTTTACCGGTCCACATTATTCTGAAATTTTCATAGTTATTTGTTTGTGTCAGGTTTTTGAGCGCAACTTTTTAGATGCTCAGTTTGTTGGTTCACTTGACGATTTAAAGTGGGTGAATCTACATTGTTATTTAGGTGAACATAGCCGTATTCAACACCAAAATTGCATCGATATTTTTCTGTCTTTGAAATGAAGTCAAAAAATTTATTTGTACTTATTGCTTTCATATTTGTGATCAGCCATATGTACAGATGGTTATATCTTCAGAAAATAATTACAGTTTTATGACTTAATACTTTTTTTATACCTATTGGGATCAAAAGGGACCCGGTCAGAGCACCTCTACTGGGCAACATTATTTGGCATGCACAGGCCCCTGGGGACCTTTCAATTTTTTTATCGTATTTCCCAGGGTTTGCATTTACCGTCCACTTTATTACAATTTAATTTCAATAAAATGGTTCGTGGGCAATTTCCTTGTTTGTGAAACAGGACTTACATTTACCCTGGAATATATATCGAGTATGTCAGTGAGATTAACTTACCTAATGCACTTGTATCATTTTTTCAAGACTCTCAGTATACCATTTTGAGTGGAGGTGAAACACATCGTCGCATCTCAATGTATGCTTGACCAATAATTCCCTTCCTAGTCGTTCATCGGGTCATCAGTATACTCCATTCATGGGAATTGAAAAACAATTCATCGTCTTCCAAGGATTTTTTTCACATGGTGCCCTTGCCGGTGTCGGTCACTCGGGGCTAGGGAAAACTTAAACATATAGTCTCAACAAGGGCCACTTTTCGTGTTACCATTCTGCGAGATGACCAGAAGAATATTTCATGTACTGTAAAGGCAATTTATATTTCAAGTGTTATTTCGAAACGTCATTCAATATGGCTGACCTTCCCCTTGCAGTTTGATAAGTCGAAAATTGATATTCTGATTCTAGGTGAGTGATTTAGCGCTTTGTCGCACTGTCGCATGGTGATAATTCGACATTAGAAAAATGAGCGTTGCGACATAACACACTGTCGCGTGGCAATTATCTCACTGTGCATGGCACATTGCGTCAAATTGACGAAAATACATTAAACTGGCAGTATACAGGGTGTTGTCCAGTGAGAGTTTTCTAAACTAAATGCACTTGGTAATTATTCAAGACTCTCAGTATACCATTTATGGAGGTGAAGCAGCCGTCGTCACCCAAGATGCTTACTCGTGTTGCCCTTCTGTCGTCTCTATGGTCACATTCATGGAATCGTGGTTGAACAATTCATCGTCATCCAATATTTTTACCATGTTGCCCTTGCTGTCGTCACTTCGGGTCTCGGAAAAACTGAAACATATAGTCTCCAACAAGGGCCACGTTTCGTGGTTACCATTTGCGAGACAAAAAAATATACATTACTGTAATGCGCAATATATATTTGAAGTGCTTACAATTTCGAAACGTCATTCAATATGGCTGACTTTCCCTTGCAGTTGATAAGTCGAAAAATTATATATTTTTGATTTATTTTAAGGTGACTCTTTGATTTACCTTAATGTCGCACTGTTCGCAAAATGGCGATACAAACCGTGTTGATGCGACATTTGAAACAATGATTCATCCTTGATGACAAGTGCTTAACATTCACTGTCGCTATTTGATAAGAAAACTAATGATATTATCTTCGCACTGTCGCATGATTTACATTTTTGCGTAGTCGTAAATTGACGAAAATACATTAACCTGGCAGTTATACCGGGTGTTGTCACAGTGAGAAGTATACTTACCTAAATGCACTTACCAGTTTGTCGTCAAGGTCTCGGAGTATACCATTCATGGAGGTGAACCATCCGTCGTCATGCAAGGATGCTTACCATGTTGCCCTTCCTGTCGTCACATGGTATCCATTAAGCGACAAAAACTATCGGATGTCAAAACATGGCCATCCCTTCGTCATATAGCAGGTTTGTTCCAACAACGGCCATGTTTCGTCGTTACCATTTGCATGAGAAAAAATTATGATTATTGTAATGGCAATTTAATAAAATTTATTTTAATGCAACTTATTACGACACTTCAATGACAACATTATCGACTTTCCCTTCATTTGAAATGAGAAAACTTTAGACATTTCCTGACATTTTTATCGTGATTATTTGAAGCTTTTCGCACGCCATATGGCAATATGTCATCCTGACCTTTCATGTTACCATTTGTCATCGGTTGTCGGAAACATTTGATAAGACATATCTTTATATTGAAGGCCACGTTTTGTCGCACTGTACCATTTGCGATATCAATGAAAACGAAAATATGAATTCATTGTAATGGTAATATAATATATGAATGTTTATATATTAACGTACAATCAAACATGTTCTAGACTTTATAAAATTGACTTTCCATTGCATTTGATAATGTCGAAACTTAGATATTTCTGAAATCAGGCTATGGTTTGATTGAATTTTGCTTTGTCGTGTCGCATGGGTGACAATGCGACATTACCTAACAATGAGCCATTGGTACACAATGTCGCATGACTCAGTTTATCACACTGTCGCATGGAACATTTGCGTACAAATCCAATGAAAATGCATTACCATGTTGGCAGTCGTCACTCGGGGTGTTCACAGTGAGAGTATATTACCTAAATGCACTTGGTAGTTTTTCAAGACTCTCAGTATACCATTCATGGAGGTGAACCATTCGTCGTCATCCAAGGATGCTTACCATGTTGTCTTTCCTGTCGTCACTCGGGTCTCGGAAAACTGAAAGATATAGTCTCCAACAAGGGCCACGTTTCGTGGTTACCATTTGCGAGAAAAGAAAATATATAATTAGTGTAATGGCAATATATATTTGAAGTGCTTATTTTAAAACGTCAATCAATATGGCTGACTTTCCCTTGCATTTGATAATGTTGCACTAAGTTGATAATCGAAAATTTTAGATATTTCTGATTTCTTTGGTGATTGATTTAGGCTTTGTCGCACTGTCGCATTGGCGACACTGGTTACCATTGCGACATTTGAAACAATGAGAAAATGTGTGACAAACACAATGTCGCATGGCACACATTCATCACATTGTCGCATGGCACATTTGTGTACAAATTGAAGAAAATGCATTAAACCTGGCAGATATTCCGGGTGTTGTCACAGTGAGAGTATACTTACCTATGTTGCACTTGGTAGTTTTTCAAGACTCTCAGATATATACCAGATATACCATTCATGGAGGTGAAACCATCCGTCGTCATCCAAGGATGCTTACCATGTTGCCCTTCCTGTTCACTCGGGTCTCGTCATATACTCGGGTCCAGTATACCATTCATGGAATTGAACAATCCGTCGTCATCCAAGGATGCTTACCATGTTGCCCTTCCTGTCGTCACTCGGGTCTCGGGAAAACTGAAAGATATAGTCTAAACAACAGGCCACGTTTCGTGGTTACCATTTGCGAGAGAAAGAAAATATATATTTTGTATTGTAATGGCAATATATATTTGAAGTGCTTATTTCGTCAACACGTCAATCAACATGGCCGACTTTTTCCCTTTATTTGATAAGTCGAAATTTAGATATTTTTCTGATTTCATGGTGATTGATTTTGGCTTTGTCGCACTGTCGCATGGGCGACAATGCGACATTAAACAATGAGCCAATGCGACAAACACACTGTCGCATGGCACATTATCGCACTGTCGCATGGCACATTTGCGTACAAATTGATGAAAATACATTAACCTGGCAGATATACCGGGTGTTGTCACAGTGAGAGTATACTTACCTAAATGCACTTGGTAGTTTTCACGTCAACAGACTCTCAGTATACCATTTATGGAGGTGAACATCCGTCGTCATCCAAGGATGCTTATGTTGCCCTTCCTGTCGTCACTCGGGTCTCGGAAAACTGAAACATATAGTCTCCAACAACGGCCACGTTTCGTGGTTACCATGAGAAAAAAAATACCTGTCGTGGCAATATATATATGAAGTGCTTATTTCGAATAGTCAATCAACATGGCTGACTTTCGTGGTCTACCATTTGATAAGTCGAAAATAGATATTATCTGATTTCTATGGTGATTGATGAAGGCTTTTTCGCACTGTCGCATCGGCTGACACACGACAATTCATACGTCGAAACAACCGACTTTTGAGCCATAAGCGACAAAACACATATGATGCATCGCATGGCACATTATCGGCAATGTCGCATGGCACATTTGCGTACAAATTGATAACAAAATACATTAACCTGGGCAGATATACCGGGTGTTGTCACAGTGAGAGTATACTTACCTAAATGCACTTGGTAGTTTTTCAAGACTCTCAGTATACCATTCATGGAGGTAAACCATCCGTCGTCATCCAAGGATGCTTACCATGTTGCCCTTCCTGTCGTCACTCGGGTTTCTCAGTATACCATTCATGGAATGGAATAGTGAACAATCCGTCGTCATCCAAGGATGCTTACCATGTTGCCCTTCCTGTCGTCACTCGGGTCTCGGAAAACTGAAAACATATAGTCTCCAACAACGGCCACGTTTCGTGGTTACCATTTGCGAGAGAAGAAAATCTATATTACTGTAATGGCAATATATATATGAAGTGCTTATTTTAACACGTCAATCAACATGGCTGACTTTCCCTTTCATTTGATAAGAGAAAAAGAAAATTAGATTATTTCTGATTTCTATGGTGATTGATTTAGGCTTTGTCGCACTGTCGCCGACAATCCCGACATTTGAAATAATGAGCCATGCGAAAACATAATGTCGCATGGCACAGTGCTTTGTCGCACTGTGTCGCATGGCACATTATGCGCACAACAAGATAAAATGCATGTTTTTTCACGACTCCAGTATACAACCTGTCAAATGATATGTTTGCACACTGGTCGCATGTTGTCACAAAGAGTCACTAAATGCACTTGGGTTCGACTCTCAGTATACCATTCATGGAGGTGAACCCTCCGTCGTCATCCAATGATGCTTACCATGTTGCCCTTCCTGTCGTTCACTCGGGTCTCGGGTATACCATTCATGGAGGTGAACCATCCGTCGTCACCCAAGGATGCTTACCATGTTGCCCTTCCTGTCGTCACTCGGGTCTCCAGTATACCATTCATGGAGGTGAACCATCCGTCGTCATCCAAGGATGCTTACCATGTTGCCCTTCCTGTCGTCACTCGGGTCTCGGAAAACTGAAAGATATAGTCTCCAACAAGGGCCACGTTTCGTGGTTACCATTTGCGAAAGAAGAAAATATATAATTATTGTAATGGCAATATATATTTGAAGTGCTTATTTCGAAACGTCAATCAATATGGCTGACTTTCCCTTGCAGTTGATAAGTCGAAAATTAGATATTTCTGATTTCTATGGTGATTGATTTAGGCTTTGTCGCACTGTCGCATGGGCGACAATGCGACATTACAACAATGAGCCATGCGACAAACACACTGTCGCATGGCACATTATCGCAATGTCGCATGGCACATTTGCGTACAAATTGATGAAAATGCATTAACCTGGCAGATATACCGGGTGTTGTCACAGTGAGAGTATACTTACCTAAATGCACTTGGTAGTTTTTCAAGACTCTCAGTATACCATTCATGGAGGTGAACCATCCGTCGTCATCCAAGGATGCTTACCATGTTGCCCTTCCTGTCGTCACTCGGGTCTCGGAAAACTGAAACATATAGTCTCCAACAACGGCCATTTCGTGGTCATCCAACCATTTGCATGTTGCCCTTGAAGATTATGTTGTAATGGCAATATATATTTCATGAAGTGCTTATTTCAAGTGTAAAATGATCAATCAATCATACCGATACCGCTTCGTTATTTGCAAAAGAAAACGGTAATATTTTGATTTCTATGGCAATTGATCTTGCAAGCTGCTTTATTTCGACGCATCAGTTTGCAAAACGTTTTTGATTGGCTGACAATGAAAGTTGACAATACATCTCAGGACCACCTGTATAGATAGCAAGATATTTGTATAAAGATAAACTAGATGCATCATAAACAGGACATACGGTGTCATTCAGAACAATGGAGAGCTAAATGCAATTTGCATTATTTTTTATGCTAGTCAGTTTACAAAGTATACGGGAAAGTATTTTGGGAAAAAAACCCAACCGTCAATTGAAGAATCACAACATCGCACTGTCGCATGGTTTTTATTTTTTGTCGTAACAACTCCGACTTTAAAAAATTTGCTTCTTTGAAAAAACCACATTGATCTTAGTCGTTGTCAACAAGGAGCAGCTAACATGTTGCCCTTCCTGTTAAACACTCGACGAGATCTCGGTATTGAACCATTCATCATAGTAATTGAGTTTGATATATCCATCGTTCCTGCAAGGATGCATTACCATGTTGCATAATATCCTGTCGTCATGGAATAAGTGTGTCGGAAAATGAAAACCATTCTTTGCTGGTTTTAGTAGTCTCCGGAAAAAAACAAAAGCCACGGGCCATTTTCGTGTTTCCATGGTTACAGAAAAAAGAAAAATGATAACCTTAAAATAGCAAAAGGCCTATAGACCATAAGACTAATGTGCTACCAGTTTTTATCTCAACCAAGTCCAAAATGCGGAAACGAATCTGGTACAAAAATAAGATATTTTCAGCAATTTTTCCATGGTTACGGAAAAAGTTTTGAAAACTAAAAATAGCAAAAGGCACTACTAGACCATAAGAACAATTTGCCTATTGAAGTTTCATGGAAATATCTCTGCTGGATTTTGTACAGATTGTGCATCCGGAAACGATTCTTACACAAAAATCTGCCATTGTCAGCAATGTTTCCATGGTTACAGAAAAAAGTCAAAAAGTGAAAACCTCAAAATAGCAAATTGCACTACTTGACATTAAGACCAATGTGTGTACAAGTTTCGTGGTAATATCTCTTTGGTTTTGGCAGTTATGCTCCGGAACGAACCTGTCAAAAATATGATATTTTCAGCTAAATGCTTCCATGTAGTTACTGAAAAAATCAAAAAATGAAAACCTCTCATATACCAGAAGGCATGGAGGTATAAACCATTCGTCATCCAATGAGTTATGTTGAAGTTTCGTGTGTCCTTCTGGTTTTAGAGTTATGCTTCGGAAACCATTCGTACGGACGGACGGACGGAACCCATCGTTGTCCAAATACCCCCGCCAACTTCGTTGGTACCGGGGTAAAAAATGTCAACTTAATTCGGAAAATTCACAAAAATTATATTACAAAAAGTTACAGTGACAATAATACTAAAGAATTATAACTAAGTGCTTCATAACGAAATGTTTCTTATATATCTTAAACCATGATGAATGAGTAAGAGAATAAAGCAAATGAAGTGTGGAATATATTCGAAAATATACAATAAAATTATGGCCTTTGATATTTATAAGAAAAAAGAATTTGCTAACAAAAGTATGGAAAGATGGATATAGATTGATTGTGACCAATATAAATCAGCAAATTTGCATGGGGGTGTGAAAGTGAGTAAAAGTGTATGTATAGGAGTATATGTAATTATATGTTTATATATATTGTAAAGATGAAATGATAATTGGGAAAAGGAAAAAAGAAATTAAAGCATTATCTATTAAAGGGAGGTAATGTTATAAAGGAATGGATTGTCTCCCCTAGACTAATGTTATAGAGTGGGAACAGATTGTCTCCCTTTATGTATTACACAAACTACATGTACTATATAATCTCTGGTAATTTCTGAAAATAATCCTCAACCAGGATATTAAATCACCAAATATAATAAGTACAAGTCAGGCCCAGAGGGCCTTTAACTCAGGTAAATCAATCGGGAACCTTCATCAGTAAACGAGAAAATATTCTTTTTTTATTTGTATTCTTTAGAGAACCGAGGAGTTCGTGCTCAGTAAACTTATGACCAAAGTTAGCCTTTTTAAGCTACTCCAGTAGTCCCAATCTGATGGAGTGAACATCCGATCCATTATTATCACTATGCATGTTTGCCAGAGGATCTGTCGTCACATTCGGGGTCACGTTTGGTGACCTTTTGAAAAATATTTTGCATGCCAAGAAATTGTTTTGGGACGAAACAGTTTAAAAAAATGACAGTCAGAATTATTTAATGTAATACATAATCATCTCGCCCAAAGAGCACAACAAAGCTAATTATATTTTATATGGGACGAAATGGCGTTTTCAATTGATGTAGCTAGGAGTAGAAAATGCTTTTGATTTGATGTAAACAGGTGGTATAAAGGTCATGCGAACATGACCTGTTATGGGATGTTGTCAACTCTTTTTGAACGGAGTGGTTATAAGATTTTAATCAGATAAGTCTATTTACCATGTCCACATTATGGCACGAACTGTTTTAACCAACAGCGTACATATATATATTTATTACATGTAATATTTTTATCAAAACCTACAGCTTTGCCATGTCTAAACTTAGAATATCGATACGTCAGTCATGCGTAAAAAAAAAACATCGCCCACTTACCGACATTTGTGTTTGGTATTAACATTTGCGAAAGGGATCACCAGTATCACATAATGGTTGATATAGATATAAAGTAATCGTTTAAAACATTAGCTTTTCGTTCATTATGGTACCATAATAGTATTATTAACATGATATCTTAATGGGGATATTAGAAACTTATCACAACGGGTTATATTAAATTACGCAGAAGTTTCCTGAAATCTTTTTGGTTGTTTTTGGCAAAATTGTCTAATAGTCCATTTACATTAGCGAAAAATAATTCCCTGGTTCTGCGTTTTTTAAAATTGAGCATTGCTTTTTCAAATTTATCATAAATTTGCAATGGATAGCTACGTTTAAGTTTTTTTATGTAACCTATTTCTCACTCTTATTTTTCATAAATCGTAATTCATAGGTAAAACGGCTTATCATTAGGTATTATAATAATATATTTTTAGTGGGAATACAAACATGTCACATAGTTGAGTATTTTTTTTTTCAGAAAAAAAATTTGCATATCATTACATGATTGAGCGCCTCTAAACACAACCATAGGGACCTGGCATATTTTGTATAAGTCCATCGGTAATTAGCATTTTTACATATCATGGTCACCAGATCGTCTCGAACGTAAACATATTATACCATTACATGGCAATTGACGTATTTCGTTATCGTACCAATAAAATTCATTGGTATTTTTCAATCACTAGTCGTCATCGATATCATTATCAAAATATCGTGAACATACATCGATAACAGGATGCTTACCATTGTTGCTCTATTTCGCATGCATCGCTGACCAGCACATTACGTACGGGATCTAGTGACAAAGCGCGCGTTTGACCTACACGTGCAGGTTAGTGTATGACATTGGAAAGGAATATGGACGTATATTATCACTAAGTATATATGTATTTTGAGAGTCAAATGTTCAAGTCTTCAACATTATTACATGGCCGATTTTTCCATCAAGTGCGGTTTCAGTGGAGTAATCAAATTGTCATTCAAAAATGCTTGCATTTATTTTTCATTGGGTCTGTAACTGTGTAAAGGAGGTATGAGGAATTATTAAAGAATATTTCTACCCATACGACTTCACATGATGGAAATTTAAGTCATGTCAAGACAACGTTTGGCATAAATATAATAAAAATATATCCAGACGACAACACCTGTTCCACCATAGGAATGTACTTACGGTCTGTATAATCGTCATCAGAAATAGTGCTGTCTAAATGAGATTCGGTGATGCATACTATACGTTGAATTCACCTGCAATGTTTTGGAGGTGAGTATATTTCTATAAGCTGCGAATATTTATGTGGTATATCAATATATCAGTGTTTGTGCCTTGACCAGGTTTACATGTATATCCATACAAATTAATAGTAACATATGTAGGACTAGAATAAAGTTTTGTTATACTGAAATAACCGAAAACCTGAAATAGAAGAGTGTAAAATGATGAGATCTTGAATGGGCAATTAAGGTTTAAGACCCTGGTTTAATATATCATGTCTAAGCTGTAGTTGAAGAAAACCTAAATAATGTCAAATTTTCCAAACAATGTATATGTGTATGCCTTTATAAAGTCGAATCCGGTCAAACCAGCGTTCTACTACATGCTATTAAAACACTAGTAAACATAATGACATGGTTGTTTGGTGACAGAAATATGTACTGAACCCTGTGGACATGCAAAACTGAAAAAACTTACATTTTTTTGCATAATTTGCCAAAATTTACAAACAACACATCAGCCTATACAGAGTCAACAGTGTTTATATCTAGTAAAGTTAGTACGGATGCATTTGACACTTTTTAGTAACCATCCTCGATACTCCAGGGGTTCCGATCACTTACTATCTCTACTCGTATAGAGATCGTAAGTGATCGGAACCCCTGTGAATATCGAGGATGTTTGTAACTAAAGGTACATGTATATGTATGTTATGCAAATACACCTAAGAAGTGAATACAGTGATATACAATGTATAGGCATACAAAAACATCACTAGTTTAAACAGGGTCTTAAACCTTAAAATATTGAGAAGTTCATGGTTTTCATAAAAAAAAATACATGTAATTGTAATTTTGTGCGATAAGGCCATTTCAAATTTGTCAAATGATTGTGATGTGTGCACATGTAGAAATTGCATGTAGAAACTGAGATATTCATGAGTATGTTCCAATGTTCGGTGGCTCCATATTATGTCGTCAACAAAGAGAAAAAACCTTACAAAAAACTGTACATTGGTTTTAGGTTTTTTGAGAGGAAGATTCTCAGCCATACCGTTGCCGTTGGTTAACCATTCTTGTCATTCCAGGTCCCTGTGATTTATGCCAGTTATTACTTCACATACGGGAATGTAAGACTGTTGTAATAAGTCTTTAAATCTAAACAATACTGTATTGCATATATTTATTTATATATATCATATAAATGAAATGTTCAGAACGGACTTGCCTTTTGCCTTTATAAAGTGTTGCAATTCGGAAGCTCAAAATTGTGTTGGTCAGTTCGCCGGATTTCATGAACAATGGATTAGGCGGGAATATTCCGACAACGCCAACGGTCAGATGTCTTTGAAGTCATGTGACTTAAGCACGGTCGCTTATGATGAGCATAATATCTATATCGATACATTGAACACATTAAAATACATATTACACATAGCCGCAAGAAATACGAAACGTTTTTTTGTACATTTACGAGTTATCACTGAATTTAATTTTGATCTTATGCATTAAGTGATTATATTCGCTCACATCAGTTAATTTATTGTTACAATAAACCATTTCCAATGATAATTACCTTGACGGTTTTAAGCATTACAAAACACAATGAGAGTGAACATGTCCGCTAAATGGCCATGATTTTAGGCCTTTGTGTCGTCATTCGGGTTTTGTATACCATTTATATTAGAAATATGCCATGACGTATTGTCGCGTAGCGTAGCCAAATCTGGCCTACGATTTCACATTTTTTAGAGGTATACCGCGAGCTGACTATATATTGCAAAAAAAAATAAAACTAATAATATACTGGGCAGGCATTTTAGCGGACTAGTTAAAAATATCTCGTTCAGAGTTTATAAAGTTGACCTTGAATTTTAAAATGTAAATATTCTTGTACTGTGTTATGCATAATATTCCTTTTTGATATGTGACTTTAATATCTTAACGATACAATGAAATCAATATTAGCAATAATGCCTATATTATATCACTAGAGATAATTTGATTTTAAATTAAAAAAAATATGGTCGCAAGATTTCTTGGCTTTTCATATTTATTTTTAGTGCTTTTGTCGCCAATTGATCATAATTTGAATAAATACTTAATCATACCATGCGATAACAGGACAAATGTGTTGTTGCATAATTTGCGGAATAGGTAAAAAAACTATAGCTACTCTATTTTATTTATTGGAAATTTCTGACATGTTATCAATATACAATTATTTTAATTACAAGCTTTGAGTACTATATTTATCAGTCTTTATTCCTTTGATTGTCATTCAAATCGTTGTTGTTGTAACAAGTTAAAAATCTACATACTATTCTAGCTACTCCTTTTATTTTTTTTATTTTAATTTCCCCTGAAATCCCCAAATGAATCGGTGTTTGTTAATATATCTTATACAATGTAACCACAGATCTATGTTTAGAGAAAATAAATTATAATTATTACGGTAATTAATTACCATTTTGGAAGTCGCAACTAAATAACAACTTGTAACAAATGTTACAAATGACTCTTCTTTCAGAGTAATTCTTATATTAATTGAACTTGCTACCTACTAAAGTTAGCAGTAATATTCTAAAAATTACCATTCTACTTTTGGATTGAATGAACCATGTGTCATCCAAGAAGTGCTTATTTGTTGCATGTGGTTTCCATTGTATACATGTTAAAGGTAACAAATTATCATGGAATTGAACAATCAAAAAAATTTTGTTTGCACATTTCATCCAGGATTTTCTTATTGGATGTTATCTTTGACCCATCCTAATCCAGGGCCAAAACTAATACACTTTTCTACTAAGTCCCAAAACGGTTCCATAAATGGTTTATGTATACATTATAAATACTTTTTCTTTTAATTTTTCTATGCATTTCAACTTTATTAATACTTCTTAGTGGTGACAATGTTCATCCCAATCCTGGTCAACCCCCTGAGAGACATTACCTATCACTTGTCAGTGATTCCTTCTAATGTTGAGATCATTTAGAAAAAATCATGGATTTTATTGAAACTGAATTTTCGGAATTGATATCCGCAGTGTGCTTAACTGAAACACATTAAACAACACTTATAAGTGATGATAGCTTGGCACTAAATTCACACCAGTTATGTTCAGACGAGATAGAGAAAAAGATAATGGAGGTGGTATATATGATTTTTACAAAAAAAACTTGTCTACCAGACGAACTGATCTGGAAAACCCAATATTCATTTAGAGGTATAGAAGTCGCAAAAAAACTCTAAAAAAAAAAATTCTTTTGTGTTGCATCTATCTTCCACCTAACTCCAGAGTTAATATTGGCAACATTTTGATGATCTTATAGAAAACTTGATTAACTTGAACATCTAATGTAACCATTCATTAACCCTGGTGACATCAATCAGGCTTACATGTTGCCCTTCCTGTCGTCACTCGGGTCTCGGGTATACCAAAATTCATGGACAGCCTAACCCTCCGTCACACCAACATGCATCTTGACAGATCTGCTACCAGTGTTGCCCTATTTACTGTACAAACAATCCTAAAATTGTTAAACACTGAAACTTCTAACCTCCATTGAGATGGCTTAAAATACATTAATTGGTCATTATTGTAATGGAATAAATTCAATAAATATATAATATCATCAATTGAATAAATATCAAATGGATTGAGAGACTACCCGGTTAGCTGTTTTCAGCTTGCTGTTCAAGTGTAAAATGATCAATAAATTTCAATTACAGCGATACCGCTTATTATTTAGCAAAACTTTTAACGGTAAATAGTTCGGATCCCTTTGATCTCCTGCACAGCTCGGCGACGATCAGTTTGCAAAACGTTTTTGATTGGCTGACCAATGAAGGGGAGACAATACATCTCAGGACCACCTGTATAGATAGCAAGATATTTGTATCAAGATAAACTAGATGCCATCATAAACAAGGACATAGTCATTCAGATCCCCCGCCAATGGAGAGCTAAATCAATTAATGCATTAATTTTATATGCTAGTCAGAGTATAGGGAAAGTATTTTAAAACCCAACTGCAATTGAAGAATATATACAAACATATTTATATTTTTTTAACAAAGTGAAACCGACTTTAAAAATATTTGCTTCTTTGAAAAATACCAGAATTGATCTTAGCTTTAACAAAGTTCAGCAGCTAACAGTGCGATTTTTGATTTGTTTTAAACAGCGACGAGTTACATAGGAATTAAGTGAATGTTCATAGTTTGTTGAGTTTGATATATCTGAGTTTTACTGCATGTAAATTAAATTAAAAGTAAAGCATAATACAAAATTAGAAGTCCTACATAAAGTGTGTCTATGACGTTTCATGAAAAAATCTCTGCTGGTTTTAGAGTTGTGCTCCGGAAACGATTCTTTCACAAAAATCTGCCATTTTCAGCAAAGTTTCCATGGTTACAGGAAAAAGTACAAAAAGTGACAACCTTAAAATAGCAAAAGGCACTACTAGACCATAAGACTAATGTGCCTATGGAGTTCCGTGCATATATCTCAACCGGTTTTCCAGTTATGCTGCGGAAACGAACCTGGTACAAAAATGATATTTTCAGCAATGTTTCCATGGTTACGGAAAAAGTGCAAAAAATGAAAACCTAAAAATAGCAAAAGGCACTACTAGACCATAAGAACAATGTGTCTATGAAGTTTCATGGAAATACCTCTGCTGGTTTTAGAGTTGTGCTCCGGAAACGATTCTTACACAAAAATCTGCCATTTTCAGCAATGTTTCCATGGTTACAGAAAAAAGTACAAAAAGTGAAAACCTTAAAATAGCAAAAGGCACTACTAGACCATAAGACCAATGTGTGTATGAAGTTTCGTGGAAATATCTCTTCTGGTTTTAAAGTTATGCTCCGGAACGAACCTGGTACAAAAATATGATATTTTCAGCAATGCTTCCATGGTTACGGAAAAAATGCAAAAAATGAAAACCTAAAAATAGCAGAAGGCACTACTAGACCATAAGACCAATGAGTGTATGAAGTTTCGTGGAAATATCTCTACTGGTTTTAGAGTTATGCTCCGGAAACCATTCGTACGGACGGACGGACGGAACCCATTTGTATATACCCCGCCAACTTCGTTGGGCGGGGTATAAAACACTTAATTCTAAATTCACAAAAATTATATTACAAAAAGTTACAGTGACAATATACTAAAGAATTATAACTAAAAATCATAACGAAATGTTTCTTATGTTTTTATCTTAAACCATGATGAATGAGTAAGAGAATGAAAGCAAATGAGTGTGGAATATATTCTGAAAATATACAATAAAGATTATGATTATTTATAAGAAAAAAGAAAGCTAACAAAAGTATGGAAAGATGGATATAGATTGATTGACCAATATAAATCAGAAATTTGAATGGGAGTGTGAAAGTGAGTAAAAGTGTATGTATAGGAGTATATGTAATTATATGTTTATATATATTGTAAAGATGAAATGATAATTGGGAAAAGGAAAAAAGAAATTAAAGCATTATCTATTAAAGGGAGGTAATGTTATAAAGGAATGGATTGTCTCCCCTAGACTAATGTTATAGAGTGGGAACAGATTGTCTCCCTTTATGTATTACACAAACTACATGTACTATATAATCTCTGGTAATTTCTGAAAATAATCCTCAACCAGGATATTAAATCACCAAATATAATAAGTACAAGAGGCCCAGAGGGCCTTTAACTCAGTAAATCAATCGGGAACCTTCATCACTTTCCGTAAACGAGAAAATATTCTTTTTTTATTTGTATTCTTTAGAGAATGCCCGAGGAGTTCCGATTGCTCAGTAAATATGACCAAAGTTAGCCTTTTTAGCCCCAGCTACTCCAGACTAGTCCCAATCTGATTAAGATACAGATCCTTATTATCATTATGCACGTTTGATCAGAGGATCTGACAACATCCCATTAGGGGTCACGTTCTGGTGACCTTTTGAAAAATATTGCTGCTGCCAGAATTGTTTTGGGACGAAACAGTTTTAAAAAAACCAGTCAGAATTATTTAATGTACATAGTCATCTCGCCAAAGAGCACAACAAAGCTAAGTGTGTATTTATACTGGGACGAAATGGCGTTTTCAATTGATATAGCTAGGAGTAGAAAATGCTTTTTATTTGATGTACAGGTGGTATAAAGGTCATGCGAACATGACCTCTTATGGGATGTTGTCAGATCCTCTTTTGAACGGAGTGGTTATAAGTATTTTAATCAGATAAGTCTATTTACCATGTCCACAGGGACCTGGCACGAAATGTTTTAACCAACAGTATACATATATATATTTATTACAGTAATATTTTATCAAAACCTACAGCTTTGCCTATGTCTAGGAACTTAGAATATCGATAATATCAGTATGCGTAAAAAAAACATCGCCCAAACGACTTTGTGTTCTGGTATTAACATATAGTAAGGGAACACCAGTATCACATAAGGTTGATATAGATATAAAGTAATCGTTTAAAACATTAGCTTTTCGTTCATTATCTACCATAATAGTATTATTAACATGATATCTTAATGGGGATATTAGAAACTCTATCACAACCCTTTATTAAATTACGCAGAAGTTTCCAGAAATCTTTTTGGTTGTTTTTGGCAAAATTGTCTAATAGTCCATTTACATTAGCGAAAAATAATTCCCTGGTTCTGCGTTTTAAAATTATTGCTTTTTTCAAATTTATCTAAATTTAGCAATGGATAGCTACGTTTAAGTTTTTTATGTAACCTATTTCTCACTCTTATTTCATGTCGTAATTCATAGGTAAACACGGCTTATCATTAGGTCTTATAATAATATTTTTAGTGGGAATACAAACATGGGCATAGTCAGAGTATTTTTTTTTCAGAAAAAAAATTACTCATATCATTACATGGTTGAGCGCCTCTAAATAACAACCATGGGGACCTGGCATATTTTGTATAAGATCGATAATTAGCATTTTTATACCATGGTCACCAGGTCGAACGTAAACAATTATTAGTACATTCAAGGACGTATATCTCACTTATAAATCCTTGGTACATTTCAATCATAGTGGCATCGATATCATGATCAGAAATATATCGTGATCTACATACATCGATAACACCGGCAAGCTCTATTTCGCACGCATCGCTGACCAGCACGCGTACGGGATCTAGTGACAAAGCGCGCGTTTGACCTACACGTGCAGGTTAGTGTATGACATTGGAAAAGGAATATGGACGTATACTATCACTAAGTATATGTGACGGGTTTCTGAGAGTCAAATGTTCAAGTCTTCAACTATTATTACATGCCGATTTTCATCAAGTGCGGTTTCAGTGGAGTTTTCAAATTGTTCCCAAAGAGGATTTATACTATCATTGGGTCTGTAACTGTGTAAATTCTACCCATACGACTTCACCTGATGGAAATTCTAAGTCAAGACAACGTTTGGCATAAATATAATAAAATATATAGACGACAACACCTCCACCATAGGAATGTACACGGTCTGTATATCGTCATCAGAAATAGTGCTGCCTAAATGAGATTCGGTGATGCATACTATACGTGGAATTCACCTGCAATGTTTTGGAGGTGAGTTATTTTATTTCTTAAGCTGCGAATATTTATGTGGAATATAGTCAATATATCAGTGTTTGTGCCTTGACCAGGTTTTACATGTATATCCATACAAATTAATAGTAAAATATGTAGGACTAGAATAAAGTTTGTATTACTGAAATAACCGTGTATAACCTGAAATAGAAGAGTGTAAAATGAGATCTTGAATGGGCAATTAAGGTTTAAGACCCTGTTTAATATATCATGTCTAAGCTGTAGTTGAAGAAAACCTAAATAAGTCAAATTTTCCAAACAATGTATATGTGTATGCCTTTATAAAGTCGAATCCGGTCAAACCAGCGTTCCTACTACATGCTTTACTAGTAAACATAATGACATGGTTGTTTGGTGACAGAAATATGTACTGAACCCTGTGGACATGCAAAACTGAAAAATTACATTTTTTGCATAATTTGCCAAAATTTACAAACAACACATCAGCCTATACAGAGTCAACAGTATTATATCTAGTAAAGTTAGTACGGATGCATTGACACTTTTTAGTAACCATCCTCGATACTCCAGGGGTTCCGATCACTTACTATCTCTACTCGTATAGAGATCGTAAGTGATCGGAACCCCTGGAATATCGAGGATGTTTAGTAACTAAGGTACATGTATATGTATGTTATGCAAATACACCTAAGAAGTGAATACAGTGATATACAATGTATAGGCATACAAAAACATCACTAGTTTAAACAGGGTCTTAAACCTTAAAATATTGAGAAGTTCATGGTTTTCATAAAAAAATACATGTAATTGTAATTTTGTGCGATAACTCAAATGATTGTGATGTGTGCACATGTAGAAATTGCATGTAGAAACTGAGATATGTTCATGAGTATGTTCAATGTTCGGTGGCTCATATATTATATCAAACAAAGAGAAAAACAATACAAAAAACGTACATGTGGTTTTAGGTTTTTTGAGAGGAGAGATAAATACCGTTGCCGTTGGTTATAAAATTCTTGCCAGGTCCCTGTGATTTATGCCAGTATTACTTCACATACGGGAATGTAAGACTTTGTTAATAAGTCTTTAAATCTAAACAATACTGTATTGTATATCATATTATATATCATATAAATGAAATGTTCAGAACGGACTTGCCTTTTGCCTTTATAAAGTGTTGCAATTCGGAAGCTCAAAATTGTGTTTGTCAGTTCGCCGGACTTCTCATGAACAATGGATTTAGCGGGAATATTCCGACCAACGGTCAGATCGAGTCTTTGAAGTCATGTGACTAAGCACGGTCGCTTATGATGAGCATAATATCTATATCGATACGTGAACGCATTAAAATACATATTACACATAGCCGTGAAGAAATACGAAACGTTATTTGTAATTCTACGAGTTATCCCTGAATTTAATTTTGATCTTATGCATTATACTGATTATATTCGCTCACATCAGTTAATTTATTGTTACACCATTTCCAATTATAATGTATACCTTGCCGGTTTTAGCTACAGAACAGACGTGTACATGATCCGCTAAACCTGCCTATATTATTAGGCGTTTTAATTTTTTTTTTTTTTTTTTTGCAAATATATATATATTAGAAATATGCCGCTGACGTAGCGTAGCGTAGCCAAATCTGGCCTACGATTTCACATTTTAAGAGGTACCGCGAGCTGACTATATATTAGGCAAAAAAAATTAAAAAAAAACCTAATAATATAGGCAGGTTTAGCGGACTAGTTAAAACTATCTCGTTCAGAGTTTATGAGTTGACCTTGTATTAGCTATTCTTGTACTATGTTATAATATCTCTCCTTTTTATGGCTGTATAGTGATATAAATAGCCACTAATAAGTTAGCAATAATGCCTATATTATATCAATAGATCAAATAATTTGAGTATTTAAAAAAAAATAGCAAGACTTGGCTTTTACATATTGTATTTTAGTGTTTTCTGCTCATAATTTTTACCTAAATACTTATCACTAGATAATTAACAGGACAAATGTGTTGTTGCTAATTACAATGTAGGCTACAAACTACTCTAGCTACTCTATTTTATTTATTGGTTGTCTCCCTCTGACTGTATCCAAACCAATTATTGCCAATTACAAGCTATACTATATTTACTGGTTGTCTCCCTTTGATTGTATTCAAATCCGTTGTTGCTGTTAACAAGCTACAATGTACGTACTATTCTAGCTACTCTATTTTATTTATTTTATTGTCCCCCTTTGACTGTATCCAAACTGCTGTTTGTATATATATTATCTTATATGTAACCATAGATCTATATTTTGACCAAATATTACTTAATGAATTACCTTTGTGAAGTCGCAACTAAATAACAACTTGTCTATGTTACATAAATACTCTTCTTTCAGAGTAATTCTTATATTAATTGAACTGCTACCTACTAAAGTTAGCAGTAATATTCTATTAAAATGTATATTAATCTCTACTTTTGGTATGAATGTGTGTGTGGAAGTGCTTATTTGTTGTTTACCCTATACATGTTAATAATTCAAATTATTGCTATGCAAATCAAAAATGTTTTGTTTGCCCATCAGAGTATTTTCTTATTGGAGCTATCTGGTGACATCCATCCTAATCCAGGGCCAATAGACTACACTTTTCTACTAAGCCCAAACGGTTTCATAAATGTCATATGTATACATTATAAAATACTTTTTCTTTTAATTTTCTATTTGTCAACTTTATTAATACTTCTAAGTGGTGATGTTCATCCCAATCCTGGTCAACCCCCTGAGAGACATTACCTATCTAACTTGTCAGTTATTCCTTCTAATGTGAGATCATTTAGAAACAAATCAGATATTATTGAAACTGAATTTTCGGAATATGATATAGTCTGCTTAACTGAAACACACTTAAACAACACTATAACTGATGATAGCTTGGCACTAAATTCACACCCAGTTATGTTCAGACGAGATAGAGAAAAAGATAATGGAGGTGGTATACTGATTTTTACCAAAGAAAACTTAATATCTACCAGACGAACTGATCTGGAAAACCCCAATATTGAAAATTTAGTTATAGAAGTGCAAACCTCTAATAAAAAAAATCTTTTGTGTTGCATCTATCGTCCACCTAACTCCAGAGTTAACTATTGGCAACATTTTGATGATCTTATAGAAAACTTGATTGACTTGAACACTAATGTAATCATTACTGGTGACATCAATCAGGACATGATGAGACTCCCCAACACTTCACATGTACACACTATTTAAAAAAAATACCAACTAGACAGCCTAATCCAAACACCAACATGCATAACTGACACATCTGCTAAAAGTATTGATGTCTTTTTTACAAACAATCCTAACATTGTTAGTAACACTGAGGTACTACCTCCAACTTGTAGTGACCATTGTACTATTCTTTTAAATCTTGTTTTCAAAACACTGCGTGAAAAATCTTACAAAAAAACTTTTTATCAATTTGAAAGTGCCAACTGGGATTTCATTAATAACGAATTACAATCAATAGACTGAGATACTCTATACTCTAATTGGCCATTCAAATGATGTTAATGACATATATGAAAAATTTCTTCAAATTCTTAATGATGTTATTGACAAATACAGGGGCGTAGGAAGCGGGGGGGGGGGGGGGATCTAGATCGGCAGCGGGCTCTCACACTAAGATAGGGATATACAAATTAAAGGTTGACAAATGTGATGGAGGCTAGGTGAGAGATGTCAGGGTTTATATATGTGGTATACATTTAACACAGATTATACGGGTATCTTAGCTTTCTCCATTCAATGATTTATATGAAGATTTATGGAATGCTTTGGCTTCTATAAGAGGATGGCAATTGCCAAGTGGTTAAGACATACCGTATTACCACAGCCCTCCATCTCAGAGGTTTTAGCCCTCCACCTCAGAGGTTTTAGCCCTCCACCTCAAGGTTTAAAACCTAAGTGAAGTTACTGACTCTACCTCCTAAACCTGGCACGACCTTAAATGACCTTGGTTCCAATCTTCATTTTTAAGGAACTTTATAATCATTAAAGTCATACAGCATTCCATTTGCAATTTTGATTTCATTCATACATAGAAAGTTTTTGTGCTATCCAAGTTCATATTCAATATCAAGCAAAGTCTGAATCCATCATGAGTCTTACTTACTACTAATGAATCCCGATAATAAACCTAGCAGTAGTCATTGTCTTTATGTCATATCGTTTTTTTGATGAAGATAAAAATCATATCGAACGTTAGAGAACATTAGAGGGGTCTTTTCTATAGCAATTACAGACTATATTAGTCATTCAGTTCGACAATTTGGCGGGAATTTAGCAAAGATCAAAGGATTGTTTTTCAAAATGGCATACAGCATTAACCGGAAGTGCTACCGACAAATAAAAGACACCAAATTCATCAGAATGACATTCTGCATCGATATGTAAAAAGAAATTTCGGATAATAAAAAAAAATAAAAATTCGCGAACTTTGACCCCATAGCGAACTTTTTTGTTTGACCTCTGACCTAATTGCTGTAATTGAATAAAAGTTAGTCTTTTATACGATCTACATAAAACATCAAAAATATTTGCTGTATCTTAAACGGTTTTTGAGTTATGGCTGTTTTAAACTTTTTAGGTATGACGTCATGGCGGCCATCTTGGATTTTTGACCTACTTAAAAATGTTGCGGTCACCCCTTCAACTCATGCCATACAATATAACAATAAGGCCATTGGCATACCTCTTACCATTTTGAAGATCTTTTGGACACAAAAAAAGTGTAGAAGAATAATAATAAAAAACAGAACAAAAACAATAGGTCTTTTCACCACATGGTGAAAAGCCCTAATAAACTAGAAATTGTCATAGACAATTTGGCGGGCTTTTCACTATAAATTAGTTTACAATACCGTCATTGCCAGGTAAGTTAAGAAGTAGGTAATGCATGGGTTTTGAAGTTGTAACCAATAATTGACCTTGACTTTCAGCCCTGAATAAAAGTGTTTTAGTGAAGATCTGCATGAAGTTTGATCAGCCGAAGAGAACTCTCATCTTAATCCAATATTTCCAAATTCGTTCGAGCAAATGATAACGAGATCGAATGCGCCTTAACGTCATCTGACTTGCGGTGTTGTTAAGTATATATACCCCGGTATGTATATTTAAACTCTGGACCCCTGTGACCTTTAACGTATGAAGACTCTTATCATTTAGGTTATTGTTGAGTCATTTAAAGATTTGAACATATATGACTCATGTGACCTTGAATATGGGTCAAGGTCATTCCTAGTATCTGACTTTATAGCCCATCCCCTGGACATCTTATATGTGAAATATGAAGATCCTAGACCTTATAGAACTTCAGGAGAAAAGTTTTCAAGTTTATTGTTAAAAACAGGACCTTTAACATTTGACCCTTACCGAAAACCGGAAGTTGCCATTTTTGTAATAACATGTAGAGAGAAAAAGTTTACGCTTAAGATTATCTGCAAAAAATATTATTGGATGAAATCTGTGAAAAGAACTGTTAGTGAGTTATAAGCATTTTTAAATTTTAAGATATGACGTCATAGCGGCCATTTTGTTTTTTTGATGAAGATGAAAATCATATCTAACGTTAGAGAACATTAGAGGGGTCTTTTCTATAGCAATTGCAGACTATATTAGTCATTCAGTTCGACAATATATAATGTTAAACATTTTGGCGGGAATTTAGCAAAGATCAAAGGATTGTTCAAAATGGCATACAGCATTAACCGGAAGTGCTACCGAAAAATAAAAGACACCAAATTCATCAGAATGACATTCTGCATCGATATATAAAAAGAAATTTCGCAAAATCAAAATATAAAAATTCGTGAACTTTGACCTCATAGCGAACTTTTTTGTTTGACCTTTGACCTAATTGCTGTAATTGAATAAAAGTTAGTCTTTTATACGATCTACATAAAACATCAAAAATATTTGCTGTATCTTAAACGGTTTTTGAGTTATGGCTGTTTTAAACTTTTTAGGTATGACGTCATGGCGGCCATCTTGGTTTTTTGACCTACTTAAAAATGTTGCGGTCACCCCTTCATCTCATGCCAGACAATATAACAATAAGGCCATTGGCATACCTCTTACCATTTTAAAGATCTTTTGGACACAAAAAAAGTGTAGAATAATTAACTTACATTATATATAATAATAATAATAAAAATACTGTAAGAGGTATCTTCATAATTCCAATTGTTCTGAAATCAGAACGATTTTTTAAGTGTTCAAGCAAAATTAATATACTTTTGGAGAAAATCGTCTTTTTGTGTCCCTATTTCCCTGATGCAAATTTTCACTGGAAGGTCTTTATCACTACGGTGTTTATTCACGTTGAAAACAAGCGTTCTGACGCCCTTCGCGGGTTAAGTTAATTTTACGAATTTAAAGTCAACAAAAGAAGCGGAATTATATCAAGAAACAATGCATTTTCAGCTCTAATATCGACATTAGTTGGGCACAAAACCCAATATCGGATAATAAGAATTTCCTGTAATAGTTGCAATAGGAAAATATTACGATGTCAGTAAATAAATGTTTAATTTCTTTCGTTTGATTCAATTTCTAAAATTGTTGACTTGATCCCGAACATTCCAGTGACGTCACTTTTAGTAGGAATGAATGAAACGGCAGTCAATCCCGCCAAACAGTGACGTCACAATCACCGGAATGAACATTCTGTGTAAATAACAGGCAATTTGCTTTCGTTTTGATTACCATCTTCTGTATGTATAATGAAAAAGTTGCAGGATAAACAGAATACCCGGTCGCTATCTTACAATACAAGTTTTATTTTGGTGTCGACAGGGAAAACAGAGATGACTCTGCAAAACCTCCTCATCTCATCTCATCTCATCTCATCTCATCGCACAAACGATAGCAGCAGCGATATTAATTATAGCAAAATAAAAATGTCCAGCGTTGGAAATATTGCAAGTACAATGTACATTCATTATTTACATAAACCAGTAATTAGAATAATCATTTATTTCATCTAGACTAAATAATTTGCGAGTCCCGTACACCGCCTGCAAGGAGACGACCTTGGCATATCGCTACCCACGATGCTCTCGATCGTGGTCTTATATTATGTAACTTTTCCTGGGATATTAATTCTAGATATATCTGTTTTCGACAGTTAAATTTCTTTGAACATGTGTAAAACAAGCAGTCTCAACTGCTATTCCGAGACCGTAAAATTCAATCTTGATCACCTCAGCCAAAACACAGGGACACGCAAATTATGACAGAAACGTTTACAAGTAATTTGATACGTATGTCATATGCACGTGTATATCATGATGTTTCAAGTGGATGCCCGTATTATTTTTTGTGAAAAATGAATTATATATATTACATATATGTTATAAAATTCGGTTAGCTTTTTTATTGTCATTATTGTTATATACACTGTATGTGATATTTAAACGAAAACACATATTTTACCTAAGAAGCCAATCATATATATAATGTAAGTATCGGTTAGCTTGTAATAATAATAATAATAATAATAAACAGAACAAAAACAATAGGTCTTTTCACCACATGGTGAAAAGCCCTAAAAACAGAACAAAAACAATAGGTCTTTTCACCGAAATGGTGAAAAGCCCTAATAATAAAAAACAGAACAAAATCAATAGGTCTTTTCACCGAAAAGGTGAAAAGCCCTAATTATTTCAAATTTTAAGTTACACATGTTCAGTCAAAAATAGCAGGAATGTACATACTTTTGAGAACATGCTATCGGTTTTCGAAATTGAACATTAATTTGATGTAGTTTTGGAACCAAAAGCCGGGGAACCTCGGGATGGCAACATTAAATCATCCTTAGTACAGCCCACTGGGGCCTTTTGAATCTTTTAAAGGTACATGTATCTTTATCCAGTCTAACTATAACACGTGATATATTTCCGGAGATTGACGGAAATTAATGTCGCGATTGTGGATCGCGGTCACGCCGGAAATTGACGAATTTTTTGCAATAACAATATGCGAAGTATGTAATAAAATAAACTTATTGTCTTTTATATAATTTATTTTAAATAATTAAAAATTGTCTTAATATAGTTGTAAAGAATTATACCATAAGTATTAATTATATGATTAGAGGTTATTTGGCCAAAACGTCATCGTCGTCCAATCAAATTGCTGCATTTCTAGCACGTGGTCAAACGAAGCAGCGTAAATCGGCCATTCTCCAAAGCCAGCCCGCCGACAAAGAACAAGACAGAACGATCAGACAGAATAACAACATGGCAGAAGAAGGCGGCGAGTACAACTTTGAGACCAATGGCGAGGGTTTCGAACAGGGACAAAACTTTGAAAATTTCAGTGGTGAAGTTGAAGCCGCAGAACCAATGGACGACTCAGAAAAAGCTGGCGGCGACACCGGCGAAGGAGGCGACGACGATGAAGACGAGCGGTAAATTCCAACAATTTCTAGTTGCTATTTAGATTAACAATAGAATATCGTGCATGCAACTGTGTGTTTTCTGCTTCCTTAATCGATACTTTGTGTGTAAATTCAAATAAAATAAGTGATTGTTTGTGCTCTGTTGCAATATAGATTGGTAATTGTTGCTAATTTGAGGCAAACGCCATTCAATATGGCGCCCGTTATCAGTCACGTGATCAACCGCGTGGGTTATGCTACCATGCCATTTGTACCAAAATTAATAAACTGCATTTGATAGCATAGTCTTTACCACGATTTTGAACAATCTGTTTTTAATAAAAACCTCTATTTATTAGTGTACGTTCCCTACTAATCGGGTTCCAGTCAAAAATGTTCTTTGTTATCAATGGATGTTCACTTTGTTTCAACGGATGGGTAAAACGCGACATTTTCCACTGTTTTTGTACAGATGATTAAGTATTTACTGGGTCGCGACCAGTGACCGTGATTCTTTTCGTGTTTTTTTAAAGGATTTTGCCAAAACTAACGTACAGTGATTTCAAAATCTTAAGAAATTAATTAGGTTTCAAAATTCTATTTGCTCTAAAACTTTATTTGTGTTTCAATAAAGTAGCAAATCTATTTTACAGATTTTTTTTTAGTGGAAAAATATATCGTTATTCATGGTTATTTCTACTGTCAAACTTTCAAGCTGTTCTAAAATTAGTTGACTGGAGTATCACTAAAAATCTTTTTTTCGAAAAGAATTTAACATCAGGTGAATGCTATCTTCACTATTGTGATCTTGTCCATCCATGCCTGATCAGTAAGTTGATACCCCTTACATTAGTAACAGGAAAGGTGAAAATGTAGTGGCCAGACCGGGATTTGAACACTGGATCCTCCGAACACTAGCCTAGTGCAGACCTGTGTATGTGTACGATTTTGGCGTATTTAGTACGCATATGTGGTCCTAAATACACAATACACATTGCGTTGGCTTTCTACGATGTATTGATGCGAATTAAAACTTTAAAAAAGACATCGTGTTCACACCTTTCTCCGTAATGAGCGCTATATCGGAACACAAAGATGACAATTGTGAGGACTCTTGCACACCTAAAAAGGTACAGACGAAGGAATTGATGGCAAAGTATAGTGAGGAGTGGCCCTTTCTCTAGATGTCACAAAAGGGCACACATTACATATTTTCCTCCTAATGTGCCAGGTACTTTTCCTGCGTCCGTGCTTGGAGTTATGACTGCCAAAGACACGTGGGTCATGATAGTTACTTGCCGTTTTAGTTTATATTATATTACTTGTTGTCTTACCCACTTAACCATTCTGTGCTGTGTGTATTGGAACTATAAACAATATATTTTAAATGTATAAATTGTTTTATTGTAATTGATATTAAGATATCCGTTAAACTAAAAATCAAATAATGTATATCCAGGGCATCCATTAACCCGAGACCTCGCGTCATTGACGCAGCAAAATTTATTTTGACGCACGATCTTTGCATGCCGTGCGTCAATCTGACGCTTCACATTTTTACTACCACTGCCCATCAAGCTTGTGTATGTGTGTATTATGTGATGCTCAGCCCCCCATAAAGTGTATATTAGCAAGGGTCAGTGACACTAATTGGTAGAATACCCCAAGCCAATTAAAAGATTCACTCAACTGTGACATAGTCCGACCGTAATTTGCTAATTGGAGCACAGGTAAAGAAGTCACACGTGTACTGAGTACCTACCCGCCTCCAATCCGCTAAAACTGCACATTCTTATCAGCAATCACATTTTAATCAAAGCTATATTAGATTCCAATTGCAATACATTAATGTTATATAACTTGTAAGCAGGTATACAACAGAGATGAGATCGTAGATATGCCTAGTTTGATGCATGCTGCAGTAGCCATTTTGTTGTTAACCTGAATAACCCTACATGTACATTACCCACAAACCATTGGTGTTGGAGTATGAGAAGCGTAAATCGTTCCTGTTACAGTTTCTAATTTGTTTTTGGCGGCAAATATGAAAAGTGGTTTGACGTGGAAACGCAACACAAAATAAATAAAATCAATTTCTTTGTTGTTAAAAGATCGTTTTAGAAATACAGTTGAATTAATAACATTTGATTTCAAACAAAAAATAGCAGTCGTAACTATGATTTATAAAACAGACTTTTTTTTTTGTAAAAAATCTTTTTTTTTTATAAAATGATTTTGTTGATTAAATAATATATTTATGATCAGAAGCTCAAAAATGTCCTTTAAATATTCCAGAATTTAGATAATCAAATATAATTAAAAATTTAAAATATTTACATGAATACTGAAGTTAATCAATATTTTATATAATACCGGTAATTATTATCATTTTTTTTTTACTTATTCTATAGAAACATAATAAGTCATATTAACTTTTTTAACCATTATCAATGTTATTGGTTATGAAATTTAATATTTAAATATAACTGAATTTTAATGCGATTAATAATTGACCCTTAAGTTTAATATTTTGACCCTCGGGAATTTGATTTGACCCTCAGGATTTTACAGCCAAGGGTCACTGACTCTTGAGATTTTGATCCTACTGGATGCCCTGTATATCATAATAAAGTACTTTTCTGTGCTGGTAACGGTTCATTGACCGATAATTTAAAATACACATTGGTTGTGCAAAATACACATTGGGGCAATGGGAAATCCACATTTGCTTCAGTATATATACCCAGGTCTGCTAGTGCTCTACCAACTGATCAACCCAGTCCAATCCCGCTACAGTACACTTTCAAGTTGTGCATACTTTAGCTTACTTTGGTGCAGACAATTTTTGCAGTCTGTGACATTAATTTTTTCCACTGCTAGTCATTTGGACTAATTAACCCAAATGAGTCCAACTATTAAATATATGGGCGTTTTGCTTCAGCACTTCAGTCGTGATCAGTTTTTACCCAAATTACAGTTTTGATGCATTAGTGGACAGAAATATTTGCATACAGAATGCACTGAAAATGTAATAAATGATGATTTCATGAAATTTTAGGATAATTATGCAAGCCAGTCGTTATTTGAAGCTATCCACATTTAGGGGTTATTATCTTTTAGGAGATGCTGTAGTAAAAAACTGCTGGGCTTTTTTCAGCATGATTTTGGGATGAAAATCGGTTCCATAACCCTCAATTTCCACAATTCAACCCTGAAATTTCCCATAATCAAAGTTTCTTGAAAACTATCCAAAAATATTGCATGAACTTAGTTGGTTAAGGCTTTAAATATTTGTGAATTGGCTTCAAAAAAGTATATAACTACACTTGAAATAAAAAATCTTAATTGTTATGTTTTATTTCATAATTGTCCCAAAGCAGTGAGAAATAGCCCCAAGTTAATTACTACAGTATTATATATGTTTTGATGTTGAAGAAATGTCAAGCAACGCATGACGGAGTGAGGTCTTACGAATGATCTGGTTTTGTATGTAATGTGCTTTTCAATTGATGCATTACAATGCATTATTTATTTAATTGGAAAGCTAGCGCGAGTCAGTATTGGGTGTAATTTCCTAGACATTTCATAGAGTATAACAACACTTCTCCATTATCGTCTATACTTATTCAATCGAGTCACATAACTTCAACAGTTATTTCACAAACACATTTTTTGGCGCCATCTTGAATTTTGATAGTTGAAGTTTGTTACCACTATTACTCAGCAAGTACTGCAAGGATCCGTCTCAAATTTCAAATGTAGGTTCCCCTTAGGCCGTAGTTGAACATAGTGCATTTTGATTGGTCAACAAGATTGCCGCCATCTTTTATTTCGATAGTTGAAGTTTAAAAATTTGAGAAAATATACATATGAAAATAGTCATTAAATAATTAATCTTTGGATTAACGTAAACACAGTAAGGTGGATTTAAGTAGCTCTTGACAAAGATTTTGCATACATTTCACTACAGTGGGCTTTTCTGGTATATCACTGTAAAACCAACTTATCGAATTTCCAGTAGAACTGGTTTGTTTCCAATATATGCAATTCCAATGTACTCTTTGACTGAATTGTCCCTTTAAATTATGTAGTTGAACATTGAAATAAATGCAGGGTTCGAAATTAACACTCGCACACTCGCCAAATGCGAGTTAGTTTTTGAAATGGCGAGTGGAAAGATATTGTACTTGCATTTTTTGGCGAGCGGGTGCATCGTTCGTCATTTCAAATACATATGTATAGTTACTAAATTTTCCAATCAATACACCTGTCCTAAATTGTGTGCCAAACTATAGCCTAAATGAATCGTGAATCGGAAGCACAACATTCCAAATGCAGCGTCTTGTCGACACTTTGAAATACTGCATACTTTCAAGCGTCTCAAAAACAGCGACATTGATTTGGTATTGAAAAGTTTAGAGGTGTTCCGTGAAAAATCTTTCTTCCTAATGTTTTAAGTAGTTTGCTAAAAGCATGCACAAGATGAAAAAGGACAAGTATAAATCCTGCTGTTATTTGCAGTTAAGTTTAGACAAAAACACTTTAATCATATATAAGGTTTTTTTATATATTTTTTTTATTTGTACAAAATGCTAAATAATTGTCATTCTGAAAATAAAAAGTTGTCAAACTACACTTATATAGCGACACTAAAACGTAAAACATTTATTGTTATATACAATAAATCAATAAAATAGTTATCAATGAATTGGTTGATTTTAATACAAATTTCAAAGTGGCAAGCAAGTTTCTGATTTGGCGAGTTGAAATTTTACCAACTTGCCAAAAATGGATAATGGCTTAAAAAGTTAAATTCTACCCCTGAAATGTCTTAATAAAAATTTTATTTTCTTCTAGCAAACTGTTTGTTGGAAACCTGAGTTGGGAAACTGCACAGAGTGAGTATGACTTTCTTTACAAATAAATCCTGAATTTCAGAGACGAGATGTAAAATTGACAAACAATAAACAGGTTAACTGAATGAATATGATTGATTATAACCCTGGTGAATACTAGTCACAATATACCGCTCGGCTAGAGAGCCTCTTTTTTAGCTTGATCAGTCTAGTGTCAGACTAGTAACCCAGATGTCCCGAGTTCGAATCCTGGCAGAGGCAGTGATTATGTTTGTATCAAATCATGTACTCTGTTACATTATCTTATATTTTTTTCTTCGAGACCTATGTTATTTAGTGATTTTAATATTTCTTTATTCACAGAGGACTTAAAAGATTACTTCACAACATTTGGAGAAGTCACAAGTTGTACATTAAAAACAGATCCAGAATCAAGAAGGTCAAGGGGATTTGGATTTGTCGTGTTTAAAGACCCAGAATCTGTAGAAAAGGTATTTCAAATGTTTCAAAAACTTTGTCAAAGTTTTCACAACTAAGTCACTTGTTTGCTGATTTAAGAAATTTAATCATAGGTAATTGTCAGTTTGGTCTTTGGATGCAAAGTTTTATTTTAAAAACATTGATGTTAACTTTTTATAACCCCTTTCTCTTACAAAATATGAAGTAAATGGGATATGACAAGATGACACTATTGATGCTTTTATTTTTTACTTGTTCTACATAATCCTCTATTTGATGTATCTGAAGCATCAGTTTGTAAATTGCATGAAGTATATATAATTAAAAAAATAAAAGATGATTTAACCTTCTTTTCTAGGTTTTAAGCCAAAAAGAACACAAACTTCAAGGACGTGTAATAGATCCTAAGAAAGCAAATCCCAGGAGGGAAGTCATTAAGAAAATATTTTGTGGTAAAGTGGATCCTAATATAGCAGAAAGTGACATTAAGGAATATTTTGAAACTTTTGGAAAGGTATGTAGTAGGTTAGACTGTTGAATTTTAAGCAAAGAAAGAATAAGCGAAGTTGTTTGGGAGCAGTTAATTACTTAATTTTAAGCCAGGTTGTTGAGTTATCAGAGTTGGTACTGACCAAGATGCACAGTAGACCTATTCAGTATTTAAAAACTATAGTATTTCACATTTTAATTTACTTCCCTGTAACTTGGTTATTGCTCTTAATCATCAAGATATATTCTTTCTATATCCAAATAATTCAATTTGTTTCTTCAAAAAGCTAAGCACAAGTCTTGCGGTAAAATTTTTGGTTACAATTAAGTTGCTTAATATCTCAAAGATGAAACTAATTACAACTGTTCAGTGTTGAGTTGTATATCAGAATTTTGGTTATTATTTTAATGGGTTGCTTTAATTCATTTCTTTCCAGATTGAGAAATTGGACCTACCTTATGACAAAAACAAAGATCAAAGAAGGGCATTCTGTTTCATTGAATTTGAAAAGGAAGAAAGCGTGAAAAGAATCATAGATGAATGTCCACATAAACTAAATGGCCAAGAAGTAAGTTTACTATGTTCCGCTTTTCATGAAAGCTTTTTCATTAATGGAAATTATAGCTAAAATATATATTCATGTACTCTTTTTTTCTCATTACAGGAAAGAATAAATTAAAGTGTTTCACTTTAAAAAGATTTAATGATGCTTTTTAATAGTTTGCACGGGAATGTAAAAAGCAGTCAAAACCTGCTTCTGAAATCAACATCTCTCAAAGAATTTTCTGTTGGGATAAGTTAAGCGGTAAGATTAAGATCATGCTGGTAAAGGATGAATGATATTGTGAAGGTTAACATGTACCATGTGACTGACACTATCCTCCTTTTATTCCACTTTCCAGCAAGATGCCGGTAATGAGTGGATGCAAAGGAGCCGAAACAGTTGATTGAGGTCTTGGGCTAGAGGTACCAAATGAACTAAAATGAAAGTTCTAAACCACAGCATCTTATTTTCTTTAACAAAGGTTGAATTTTAAGCTGAAGAAAATAGGGTTGCGATTTCTTAAAGTTTTTTTAATTCATTCTCTTATGTAATTAATGTCTTTTTGTTTTGAAACTCTTCCAGCATAAAGGATCCTGGTTCCTCTCATCCAACAGGTGCTTTATATTGATAACTGCCCTGGCTAACTGGACCTCCTTTTAAGGCGTTTCTAGTTGTCCAATTTGCTCACAGCCCTGTAAAGCATCATGATAGCCTTTAAATGTAAAGTTTTTAAAAGTTGCAAATGTTTTTATTTTGTTGTTTGTTATCTGAATATTTGTTCCTTATAGATTGATGTGAAGAAAGCAACACCTAACAACCAAAACAAGCGAGGTGGCCGCGGAATGAGCTGGGGTTCCGGATGGAATGGCGGTGGTCGTGGCGGACGAGGAGCCAGAGGTGAGCAATAATTCCGGTATACTGTCATTTCATTTGGCTTCTATGGCAGAAATATTTTGTATTTGACTTGCTAACAAAACAGATTTGTCTGTTATCATGACTGGTATGGTCCAAGTGTATAAAAATGAAATCCTTTTGAAATTATAGTACTTTCATATTGTAATTCCACAGCATGTTGCTATGTATTTTCATTGCCTGAATTAAACAACTTTATTTCACTAGGTGGCTGGGGAGGCCAAGGCTATAACAACAGCTATTACGGCAACTACAACCAAGGATACGGAGGCTATGGTGGATATGGCGGATATGGAGGTTACGACAACAGCTACTACCAAGGATACGGTGGTGGATGGGGAGGATATGACCAGAGCTACTACGGAAACTATGGTAAGTCTCAACACTCATCTCGGTCTATAATTTCTTTTCTTATGACAGAAAAAAAATCCTTTTCTTTCTCTTAAGGAGAAAAAGTAGTCTTCTGTATGCCTTTTGTTGTTCATCTTTAAGTTTTGAAGTTGCATGTTTTTACAGGACTGCTGAAATGTTGAACATTAAACTGTTCGTTGTTTAATCTGCATGGACTTGTGTTATCATTTTATAAATTTTTATAACATTGTATAAACTGGTAAAATTGCTGAAATTTACCATAGATCGACAAATATATTTCTTGGTATTGCATATCAAAACATCCACTTTCTATCTCAAGAAAAGTATATTGAATGATAAGCTTTCCGTTTAGAAGAAATATTGTAATACTGTTCACTTCAATATATTTTTGTCTTAAAATAACGCCTCAAAAATACACTTTTAACTTCATTAAAAGAATGATTGGGGATGTAAGGTAAAACCCAAAGATCCACATATTTTGGCATTATTTGGAGTTTGAAGTTCAAAATCATTTTCAATTATGATTAACTAAGAAGCGATACCTTTATTTATAAAAAAAACCATGCCAAACTCTTGAAAAATTGTTAATAGTATGTAACAATATGCAGGGGCTCATAAAATCAATCTTAGTAAAAATGGATAAATTGGGTAGCCATTTAAACACGACTACCTTGATCTTTTATAGGCGGTGATTATAATGGAGGATGGGGCTATGACCAAGGTGAGTTGCAATAAATGGTGTTGGCTCACTATGGAAATACTGTTATGCTACTGAATTTAATTGTTTATAGCCTTCAAAGATTTTATATGTATTGCTAGTTGAGACTTTTACTTACGAATTTTCTTTTAAACTCAATTTGCAGATTTTCTTTAAACCAATAAATGTAATATTCAAAAAGAGCTAACATCCAATCAATATTCCCTTCAGACAGTACTCAATGGGTGATTTGCATTAAGTATAACAAATTAAATTGATGAAACATTTTGGACATACTTTTTGTTACGTTTATGGAATTTGTGCGTGTTGCACGTTTACCACAAAAATACAAATAGGTCAGTAATATGATTTGCATGAAGCATTCAATTCCTTTGATGATGCATTTGTAGCATCAAGGACTTCACGCTCAGTCAGGTAACCGCTGTTACAGTTTTGCTTGCAGTTTTGTTTCCTGTTCAAATACTTGAACCATTGTATAAAAACACCAGCTTTCTTGTGCTTTTTTGCACTGATAACATTGATATTTACAAAAAATAAAAGAAAGCCGGTCATGTAGAATTATATAATGGTTCAAGGATGCCGTATTGAGTAACATTTCATTTTTGGTCACTTTATTTAGTTAAGAAGCTTGCTTATTTGGAATGATGCATTTTTATTGGCAGAAAAATACCGGAGAACAGTCTTGTCTAAATCTGTTCATTAAAATATTCTTGTGTGTGACCAGAAATGAAATGTTGTCATTTTATGACATTTTTATAGTTCCTTCTAATGTGCACTGCAAGTTTGCAAGAATTGACCTCTTGGATAATTGAACTATTTTGGATGTCAAATGTAAAATATTTTGAAAAATTATTGTATCGTAACATTTCATCAAAATACGATTTTTTACTTGATATTTCTCACCATGTAACAATGTTTTTGAATAACTGTATAACCTTGCAGAGTGCATTTGATCATAAAATCACCTTTCCACAGGTACAGATCTTTCTGGTCACTAGTAAACTCAAGGTCTGTGAAGGTAACTCTGCAAGGTTTCTGAATAGGTTGGGGTGTTAGTGGATCCTAATGACAAGAGGTCAGTTGTGCTAACCTTTGTAGTGTGTAGTAGTTCTCCATGTAAATAGCAATAAACCAGCAGATGGATAAAATCTATCAATTTCTATCCGTATTCACAGGCAATCAGCAACAGAGCACCTATGGCAAATCACAAAAAGGAGGCCGAGGGGCTGGTGGTGGTTACCACCCATACAGCCGATAAACAGGTAGGCGTGATTTATGGATTGTCATATCCATCATGGTATATATACTTGCAGAGTGGGGTTAGTGTTACGATATATAGACCTTGTTATTGTGATTAGGAAGTTTACCTGTGGTGAGGTGATGTGTTCATGTTTGCTAATGGTTTACCGTGAACAGCTTGAGGAGTCGAGCTTTCATTTTACGATCTGCAACCAGCTGGAGCAAGAACTACATAAAAATTGGTTGCATTGATTTAATATCTGAATAGTTGCGTTTAAAAAGTACTAGTTATTCAGCATTCAACAGGTCGAAGTTTTATTTTATTGATAAGAAAATTTCCCTTGCAGGTGCTTTAATCTGCATTTTATTTGGCTTGCTTCTCCCTTCCTTTTTAACCATTAAGTTAATCCTTTAGCTATATGATTTAATGAACTTGTGACTAAGATATTTTTCTTCATTTTTCCTAACCAGAGTGAAGAAATCGTCGGTTGCCAACAAACATTGAATCATGTTTTCATGCGTCATTATCATCACATGCTGGACACTGTGTTACACCATTCCAAATAGGATACAACAGTGACATAGAAATTGACTTTACTACCAGATTCATTATTTCTCATCATTGATTTTATTGTCTGATCGTTGTCTTGTAAACAATAAAACTGATTTTTTATCTGTTTGTTTGAAATTTTACCTTACATACGTTTTTCTTGTAATTTCAAAATTAGCCAAAGGCTATTCTTGTAACAGTTGTCAGCTGATGGGATTCCGAAAAGATTTTGTCACATAAAAGAGGAATTGTTCACACCATCATTACTAAGATTAACCTGGTATACTGAACCATGAATTGTTTGTTGTGTAGAAACTAATGTTATTTTGTGAGATCACAAATATAAAAAGAGTAAATTTTGTTTTTATATAACTGCAACTTTGCTTAACATGAATATTTTTATCCACAAAAACAATATCAAAATAGTACACAAATTCTTTGAGTTATACACCAGTTTTTTGTGTCGTACAATACCCAGATAGTTTCTTTAATACTTGGAAAAATTGAATCCACTCATTTGGTAGACTGTTGATAAAAAACACAAACGTGGTGTTGGAATGCATTTGGTGTGAAGCTGATAAATATTTGAACAACGCTCTACTTTGGACGATATTTGACTACATGTTCATAAAAAAATTTGGGACAAATTGCTTCAGTACTTTCTGAGAAATAGTGGTAACAAATTTAAAATCCCAAGATGGTGATCTGTGGCATCTTGGGTCAGTGATCTGTCCCAAAATGCACAACTAGGGCCCTAGGGGAACCTGCACACAAAACTTTACAGATCCCTTCAATACTTCCTGAGAAATAACGGTAACAAACTTCATTATATCAAAATCCAAGATAGCTGTCTGGTGGCCATCTTGTTTTACCTATCGGTCTCAAAATCAGCATGACTCTACTACAGACCAAGGAAACCAAGCATTTAAAATTTGAGTACTTCTCAAGAAAAAGCTGTAACAAGCATTGTTTATGGACACACGACGGACCACAGATGAAATGTCTAAGAGTTTTTAGCCCACCATCTCATGATGGTGGGCTAAAAAAACCAGAGAAAGGATGGTCAATCTTTGATAAGTTATGCGTGTAGTCTTTATTCCTCCCCTGGGAGTTTATGATAACCAAAATGCAACTGATCAAAAGATGATTTTGACCCTTGTTAACTCTATTTCTTAAAAAGTACTATCCTTTCTGGAATTTAATCTGTTTTCACAACAGTTGATCAACCTAGTTATGTGTACTGACCTGGACAAAAAGATTTGACTTAATTCAATGGTAGACCCATAGTCATCTCTTGTTCGTTAAAGCTGCACTTTCATATCTAAACACAAAAATTCATTTTAGTCACCAAATAACTATGCCATTATGTTTACGACCTATAGTCCAGTAAAGATAGGTTGTTACCCCAAAATAATTGCAACAGAATTTTTTCTTTGTTTTTCATACAGATCTGACTTTGTTATATACAAGAAAAAAAGTCGCCACAAATAAAAAAATTGGGAAAGTGTTTTTCTTGACCTCCAAAAAATCAGATAAATATGGATATTTGCTTATTTTGCCAACTTTGAAGCCAAATATAAACTAACATGGTTATCGTCAGGTACTAGAAAATTACTGTATGGTAAGAACGTTATAAGGACAGCACAGATTGCCAAAAACATCAGTTGAAATCAACACAGGGAAATAGTATGACAACATGAAAATTGCATAATTATGTCCTTGTAACAGCCAAATATGCTTTTGTTGGGTTGTTAAGATAAAAAATTGTTATCGTCAACAATACCATTGATTCTCATTTTTGTGGAATCTTTTTAAATAAAACTTGTTGATGAAAGGCTTTAAAAGTAAAACATTTTACTTTTACTACTTGAGATAACATGGTTGTTCAAAGTTGGTCTTTTGGCCTTTTCCAGGGATATTTTTAAGTCCAAATTGAATGTCTTTTATTCAAGAATTATTCAGTAGGTACTGTCTCAAGTGTTTAGATAGTTATTAATTCAGATTCTATGTAGGTTATACTCACCTAAATGAGACGGCTATATCAAGATATCCCCATATATAAAAGAAGTGGGGTTGATCAAATCCTCATTTAGTGCCAACTCGAGTAAACTTCTCTAATTGGTCAAGTCCTTAAGTTGAAACATCAAAAATGTGAATATCTATTTTGTGACAAATCAGATTGCAAAATCCTTTGGCAGATATTACCACCATAAAGGAGCGTTCTTTATAAAGTGAGATTTAAGTTCCTTTTTGATCAAATATTTGAATAGGTCAGTTTTTAATTTTTAGGTCATCTGACCGAAGGTCAGGATGACCTATTGTCATCATGTTTTGTCCGTCGTCGTGCCCCGTGCGTCGTACGCAAGACTATTTATACAAAAGCCTACTCCTCCTTACCCCTTAAGTGGATTACATCCATACTTGGTGTGAAACATCATTGGGGAAGGACAATCATATTTTATATAAATGAGCCTGGTCCGGCCCCTAGGGGGTGGGGCCCCAAAAGGGCAAATTTTCTTAATTTAAGCTTTAAAATCCTACTCCTCTTCCATCCTTGGATTGATTTCATCCATATTTGGTATGAAACATCATTGGGGAAGGACAATCATATTTTATATAAATGAGATAGGTCCAACCCCTAGGGGCAGAGGGGCGGCTTAATTTAAGCTTTAAAATCTTGCTCCTCCATTATCCTTGGATGGATTTCATCCATATTTGGCATGAAACATCTTTGGGGAAGGACAATCATATTTTTTATGAACGAGTTAGGTCTGACCCCTGGGGACAGATGGATGGGGCTCAGAAGGGGGAACTTCAACTTCCTCTTTTCAGGTTTCGGTCTCTGATCTCAACGAAAATTGATCTATAGGGGTTTCAAGGGATGGCAAACAACATGCAAACATGGGGATGGAGCCGCGGGGGTCTAAAATGGGAGCTTTGCTGAAATTTGACTTTGAAATCTTACTCCTCCTTAATCCTGGAATGGGTTACAACTATATATGGATGAAGGGCTACCAAGTTTGTTCAACAAATGACCTTTACCTATTTCAGAAACTTACATATTCAACAAAGGAGTTCCTTGTATTGCTTATATTAATTATTAACCACTACTTTATACTGTGACTTTGTTGTTTTGTGCCATGAGTCAGATGACCGTTAAGGCCCATGGGCCTCTTGTTCCATAATGGAACCGGATGGCAATTACATAACTTTCAATGAGATAAAGGAATAAAATATAAGTTCAATGTCAATTTTATAGCTGAAAATCAAACACAGTTCTGATTTATTTACTGGCGAAAGTTTATGACAAACGAATGAAGCATATTCGAAAAATTAAGATTTTTGTATTTTAGATTTATGGACTTTGACATATTTTGGTATTCAGCCAAATGAACGTCATAGGACGATTTTACTATTAGAAAATATGTGCATATTTATACCGTTTTACAACAAATGATCAAAATATTAAGTACAAAATAAACAAAAAAGGATATAACATATTTGGAAGCATTTGCTTTTTCATTTTCCGAAATATTAACTACCTACATGGGCTTTTCGTCACAAGTATAAAACACTTCAAATTGGCACGATCAGTCAACTTGACAGGTTAATATTTCGTTTTTTTCTAGCTTATGTATTATCGATCATGCATTAATATCAAAGAAAAAGTAATTCTTTAAGACATAAAACATAAACTGACATTGTTCAGGGTAAGATTTTATAAATGTTTGCATCTAAAAATAACAAAAACGGTAATGCTTGCTAAGTTCAAAAGGTTTAAAGCCGTTTTCATCCTTCTTTATTTCTTGGATTGACAGAAATTATTGTATCATTTCAACTTATTTGTACTAACCTAAAGTTTGTCTTACTATATACCCGATTTCATATTTCAAGTATTGCAAAAATAGCAGATATTGTACTTTAAAAGTGGTCAAAAGTGTGATTTCTTTATATTTTCTTATTTTTCTGGTGTTGAAAAAACAGCTTTCTAAACATATAATTTTTGGCGACTTTTTTCATGGTAAAATACTAAGATCCTCCTACCCAAAAAGCAGAAAACAAATTCTGTTGCAATTATTTTGAGGTTGGGTCTCTATTTTTCGTATTTTTACTGGACTACTAGTGTCTAATGCAAGTACAAGGAGCATTTGTTAGCCTGGATTTTACTTTTCAAACATGCAAATAGCAATTGTAAATTATATTAAACAAATATGGAGACTAATACCTATTTTGAGCATAGCAAGAATGTTGTTTTTAGAAGAAACATAAATAAATATGAATTTTAAGTAAATTTTCACAAATCTGTTTTTGTCCTAAATACAGCAGTTAAACATTTTTTCTCGAAAGTGTTATATAAATTTTATGGATGAAAGGCTTTCCAATATGCCATATTCGTAAACGGATTTACAACCGGCATTTACATGAAAAGATCTAAAAGCAAATTTAATAGCAGGCAAAGAAAATAAAACATTTGGCTTATCAGGTTCTTTCAAAGGTGGACACCAAAGATTGCCCTGAACTCTCTTTATAATAAAATATGTTTATATTACTAAGTGTGTAAAAGAAATCTTAGTGGATTGTACTATTCCAATGGGAAACCGATTCCTAACGTATTTGCATACCAGGTACATCACAAAAGGATTTACTTGTATTTTATTTTCTGCTAAAATTTAAAAAATATAGATGAATCAGATTATTGTAGATAAATTTTGTCCAGTTTTCCCCAATTTAAGCAAATTACAAGCAGAACTAGTACCTTGTATACACTGGACAATATACAAAGTTGCTTTATATGGCTTTTAGGAAAATTGAACATATGATGGAACACTACTTTGGTTATAAGTTTTAGAAACAAAAAGGCCTAAGGCCTATATGGATGGGACTTGGTCACTATGTGCAATACATTTGTACCTTCATTCCCATTTTAGGGTGAGCTTTACGCATGTTGCAATCCTCACGGTTCACACTTCTGTTTCTATACTGATTTTTAAAGATGCTCCTCAACAGAGAACATAACGATACCCATCATTTGAACATAACTGATGTTAGAACGAATAATCATACCCTGCCTCCATTCCGTTCCATCTGTCAGAAATCTTCCGTCCGTTGTTCAGAGCTACGTCATCGCAGCTAAACTGATGTGTTATCATATTTATATGTGTCTAATTTGCTGCTTTTCTTTGGGAAAAAAACATTTAGTGGCCACTGCAATTTATTCACGATATAAAGTTGGGCTACATAAAATGTCAATAACTAATGACAAGTTACAAACTAGAGATCCCAGAGGTATCTTGGCACCCACCAAAGAATGATCTACGTCTGGCAATGGAAAGAGGAATCTTTTCCTAGCTTTTCAAACTTTTACTAAATATGAATTTTGAGAAAGATCCTTTCAGTAATTTCTGAGATATATAACAGACTTAAATTATTTGTAAATCCAAGATGGCTACCTGTCAGCCATTTTATTTACCGATTGGTCCCAAAATGCAATATGCACAACTAGGGCCAAAGGGGAACCTACATATGTAATTTGAGAATGATCCCTTTACATGTTGTATTTTCTGAGAAATGGTGATAACAAACTTCAACTATCAAAATCCAAGATGGCTGCCTGGTGGCTATCTTGTTGACCAATAGAATTCAAAAGATGGCGGACTCACAATTACATCCGGGTCCCAAGGTACAAACAATGGCGACATAAAAACAATACAATACGACTCCCGAACAATACGAACAAAAATACACTTCAACTTGCATTCTATGTTTTTGAGGTACGACTAATTTACAAGTTATTGTGGAACGGCCGGCCGTCACACGTACCCGCTTTGTTCCACTAGAATCCAGTTGTGAAAAGTTAGAATATGGTCCCAAAATGCAATATGCATAACTGTCAGGGCCTTAGGGGAACCTACATATGAAATTTGAGAATGATCCCTGCAGTACTTTCTGAGAAACAGTGATAACAAACTAACTATCAAAATCTAAGATGGCTGCCTAGCGGCCATCTTGTTGACCGATTGGTACCAGGTATGCACAACTAGGGCCCAAGCACAGGGACCTGGCACGAAAAAAATTAACCAATAATATACATATATATATATTATAGTATCAAGGGTAACTCGGCGGTCGAGAAAAACGGACCGATTTTTTTAAAACCGTGATTATTTTAATAAATGGGTTCTATACAACATTGACGGATATCTTACCTTAAAGAGAAATAATTTTTCTTTCCATTGAGTCCTTGATGAACAAAATTGGCCATGTATTGACGAAGTTATGGCTTGATGAATCGGGAAATTTGCTAAAAATATGCTAGGTAGACATTTCCCTGTCCGGTCGAAATGTCGTCTCGGCTCGAATGGGCACCTCAAAAACCAAGCCAAAATCACAAAATCTACGCTTGTGGTGGTAAAGAGTACCCATAACTGTGTTCATCCACAATCTACTTTGGAGGTGTCATGACCCGTACTTTGTAGAAACTCCATTTAAACATCGTGTAGCTCACTTACTTTACCCACAGGGCCTCGTTACTATTGATGATATATATAAGATAGGTCACGTCTATTTACATACATTACACAAGGGAAGAAGCTCCGCCATTGGGCTGGCTAGGGGCGCCAATTTCAAACGAATATTAACAACACTTACTTTTGTTATTTCTGCGTCGAAACTGTTGCTATTGTTTCATTATATGTTCTAGTTTTTGTATCCACAGTAGTTTCGCGTTCGTTCTAAGATCTTAACCGCATTTTAAAGCAATTTTGACGAGAGGTTACAAATATCCCGCCCTGTCACTTCATCAAGCACTCAATGGAAAGAAAAAATATTTCTCTTTAAGGTAAGATATCCGTCAATGTTGTATAGAATCCATTTATTAAAATAATCACGGTTTTGAAAAAATAGGTCCGTTTGTCTCGACCGCCGAGTTCATACCCTTGATACTATAAATATATGTATACTGTTGGTTAAAAATTTTCGTGCCAGGTCCCTGTGGGCCCAAGGGGAACCTACATATGTAATTTGGGAAAGATCCCTTCAGCACTTTCTGAGAAATACTGATAACTAGAATTGTTAACTGACAGACAACGGACCACAGACAAAATGCGATTTGAGATTATGATATTTCTAAAAAGTATTACAAGGCTACTATTATATTGTAAAGTTTATTCAAGTGATTTTAACAGGAACCAGTATTATTATTACAAAGGGCAATAACTCGTTGAGAATTTTGAATAATTGATTGCACTATTCTTGAAATGATAATAATGCCACCAGTTTCATCAAACATACCATATGTTATAACTTATAATTAGGCACAAAGTCAAATAAGATTATCATTACAAGTTTTATTTTAAGACATCTATTGAAAATAATAAAATTTGGTGAATTGAGCTGTAAAAATCATCCAAATGTACAATGTATGATGCCTTATAAACATGAATTAGTGCTTTGTGCGTATAAAGATGAAAACAAATACCAGGTAACCTATAACACCAAAAATGTGAAATCTGCCTATACATGTAGATAGTAAGCTCGATAAACTAGAATGTCGACAGAGTTGTAAATTAGTACCACCCACTCAGGCTAATTAGACCTATATACTTCACTAAACTCCCTATTATGTCAGGGATCCGTGAACCAAATTCTATCAAAATATGCCAAGTAGTTTAGGAGGAGTTTGCCAGATAAAGTTGTGTCTACAAACAGATAGATTCCAGTCATCCCCCCTACCCTTCGTTGCAGGAGGTATAATTATACACAAATAATATTGTGTTCACACAAAAATAACATAAGTCGGTTATCATAGAAACAGATTTTTTAAACTTGTTCTGAGATTTTCCCTGATTTTACTGTGTTTGTCGCAAATATTGCAAGGGGCAATAACTCTATATGTGACAGTCAAATAAATCTGATTTTCAAAATTCGTCCCAGTTACATTTCATTACTCAGTAAATTACTGAAGTTATCTTAGGAAAAATTATATAAACAGAATAGGTCACCATATGAAAAAGGCAGCATACTGTAGGTACATGAAGACAGCACGTGTTTATTTACATTTAACTTTGTTTGTCAAAATTTCTGCTTCAACCGATACCCAGGGGTAGAGAAAGGGACACTGTGACTTATGCCCTAGACAGAGTAATTTTATTTTGCATATTGAAAACATGACTTTCCATATTTTTTTATTTTAGCATTTCATCTTTATTAAGCATTCCTAATGAAAAAAAAAAGGATTTCACGAGAACGGTTGAACTTAGTATGACAATGACTGCACTATTTGTGTAGATCTTAAATAAAAGCTAAACTTTACCTTGCACTTATTAGTAAATACTTCAATGTAAAACTATTAAACAATAACAGTACTATCGATAACAAAACAACAAGATAACTCTTGCATGATTCAAAAGTATAACACATAGTATTCTAAACAAATTCACAGTTTGAAATACAAATGTAGTCTGTCTTCATGGAATCACAATATATTGAAGTAACATCTACTGAATCTGATGACAAATACAGACCAGCTGTCAATACTTCAATTAACGCAGTTTACTGCTGAATTACTAGTACGTTGATATGGTAAGCAAAGCGTATCTCTGATGATATACAAATTATCACAAAGTACAAAACTGGTGAAGATGGCCATGGATATGTTGTGTGTAACGGTTTCTACATCCAAGGTTCCCACCCTGCGTACACCCGACCAAGGATGTTAGAATCCGTGGCCTGGTCTATAAGAGACGCAACCTGTTCCTCTACACTCAGGCCGTGCTGACTTAGTTGTGCCCGTAGGTCACCTCTCTCTCCCATCACAACTGTCTCCAAGCTACGCAAGGCATCATTCTTTGAATGACCAAGTCGCAGTTCATCCCTGAAAGAACAAATAACAAAAGAAAGATATCTGAGGCAGCAGTTTTTGAAGTTGGTCGACCAACAGATTTTCATTCACTGGCAACTGCCTGGAAGCTAATATCTTAAAGATGCTCCACCAAAGACATAGCATAAACGATACTCATTAATTGAACAATAATTGTTTTTAATAGTGTTTAAATATGTCTAATAAACAGAAAAAATAATATGAAATAATTTATTTTGCTTTTGGTGCATTTGCAATCAAGAATTCATTCCATATAGGACATAGTGCCACAGAATTTTTTCGGGATGCAATTAATTATTTTTGAAATATTTGTCTTAGAGTAAAACTAGTAAAACTGTTTTATTGGGTAATGATCTTCAACTTGAACAGAATTTGGCAAACTGGTTAATGATGATTAATTAACTCATAGAAAACCAGAGATAACCTGCTTTCAATCCTATTATTACAGCACAAATTTACTTTCATATAAAATCAATTAATTCATTACCTAGTTATAAATCTGGGATTTTCGCCCTTAAGTTTCCTTTTTACATAACGAACTTTCTCCTTGGGATACCAGTTGTTTTCCTCTTCAAGAGAATCTGCAAATCAAAATGATTTATATACACATGTATCATTAATCACATTTTGTGGCTGATAACCAGTGACTTTGTCTATGTAATATTTCTGCATACGTCACCAGTGTAGTAAAACCTGGAGGCACGCATGTTGTAGAAATATACATAAATGCATACAGTAAAATGCAGCTTAACTGTTCTCTAGGGACCATGCCAAGAATTTGTTACATTGTTATACCCAGTATAAACAACATTAGTAGGAATATTGACAGGGCATGAAAAAACACTACATTATAACTATGAATTTGTTGTAAATGCATTCATTATAACCATATTTTACAGAAATCATGTAAAGTCAAGTTTGGACTTTAGAGTCTCATTTACAAGCCATAAAAGCTAAAATGACATGCTCTATATAAGATTCTGGTTAGGAATGAAACAAAGCTTTGCAATTTTACAAGGCCAGTCACAAAAGAAATGTACTATAGGTGTTCAGTGCTTCCACCTACTTATGACATCAGACATGACGGGGCAACTAGGAGAGACATAGGAAACACTAGATGCCCCTAAATCATCGCAGGGGCCATTGAAATACCATTTGTTTGACTACAATTTTTCTTATTTGACAATCTGGTCTAAATATATAGGCACATTACCTTCTAAATTCAAACTTTGCATCTGTTTTTCAGCATTAACCTGCAAACCAAACATGGATCACAATTTGAGATTAAGCTAAAATATCTACAAATCAAATTTATTTTAAAGTAATAATAACAAGATATTAAATGAAAGTTAAGAAATTGGCAAACTGATGTCTTTAAATTGATACATGTATAAGAAACTAGTTGCATGATTTCCAAGCTAATCAAAAGAGATAATATGCTTACTGTCGACGCGGGATTACTTCGAAAGGCACGGCTGCATTACTTCCTCGATATGTGGATGAACTAGTTACCTGTGTATCTATACACACGAGTGTGGTTAATTTATTCTGGGAATGCAGCGCTTGTTTTCATTGGTCGAATCATTTCTATAAACACGCCTATTTCCTCAAAAAATAAGCTTCAGAAAAAACGTGCGCTGAGTTGAAATCGGTATTTAAAAATAGGTTTCAGTACCGATACATATCTGACATAAGCGACGTAAAGCAGAAAATTTCTAGGAAAAGCACACATTTTGCTGATTTACCTGAAAGATGAATTCTCCATTAACGTGAGCATTTATTTGTACATTTAATTAGAAATTTAACATGTACTGTAGGCCTAATGTTAATTGTGTAACAGAAGCCATGCGTGTAGTCAAAGCCCCAAAACAGCACCGTTGATCGAGGCCTAAGAATCTACAATGACGTCCGTAATCATTTACTGGCAGTAAACCACAGAAAATCTAGTTAAGTATTAGTCCTTTGTTATATTTCGTAACTAAACATGTTTTTTAATTATAAATAGAGTCGGTTGCTTTTACGAAACTGCTGCCGAAAATGTTTACATTCTGTTCGTAAAATTAGGTCACAATCGAACTGTCAGATTGTCTACCCCCCGATCGCAGATTGTCTACGTCTAAATTAGATACAGATTATGTTGATATATTTAAACTGATGAAAAGTATGCACATTTACGTTTACATTGTTAAAATATTACCAACAAGTAGATTGTTTTGGCCGGAGCTGAATACCCAGCGTGCTCGCTGACATGAAACCGCGTAACTGGCTTGCCCAAACCAGCGTATGGCACATGTTTACATGTAATAAGACCGAATAATGAATTTTAATGTCGATTTTAAGTGATATCTTTATCTAGATTGGGCCTAAGGAACATTGGCGATTTCTTCCACGTACATAAAGTACAAATATGTACATTGTTGGGGGTGCTGTTTTGTGCACAATATTTCAGCGCAAATAATTTTATTTATTACTTAAAATGTTCATTTTAATTCATTATCTCTTGTAAAAGTCATTGTAATGATCATTCATTCAGTCTTTAATTAAAAAATCTTTGTGGCAATATTCAAAATACCGTCATATATGGGGATCCCATTGTGCCGATTTGCCGACAAAAATCTTACCTTTACTTTGATCATTTGACGTGTTCGAACTGTCATTAGTTAAAGAATTATTTTTTTCCCTAAAAAATGCGTGTTTGAACTCTCCGTTGGTTCAAATTAACCAGGACATTACCATACAGTATATATGTAAAGTTAATATTAAAATATCGAGTTGTTTGTTCAACACCGAAACTGAGAGGCCATGTAACTACGCTGTCACATCTCGGTGATTACTGAATTGAAGAGTTTTACGTGCTGTCATTGTTGTTTATGGGGCGGGGCTTATGAAGTCAGACTCGACCAATCGCCACACGCATGTTATCCCATTCAATGTGTGCCTGTAGTGATCAAAGGAACTTCCTCCGTCTGTCTGGTTAGTACTTCACCTGTGCCTTTCGAAGTAATCCCGCATCGACAGTAATAGCCAATCAAAAAAGTAATAACAGATGCCTCCACTCACCAGCCAATCAACAGAGGGTTCTTTTACAAATATGTCCATGGTTGCCAGGAGTAAATCATAATCTTCTCGGAGCGCACGAAGAGCATGCACCATAGTACTTTCCATCAGGCCCTTCACCTGAAGGGGCAGCATCAGATTACGTAACTGTCGAGTCAGGCGGAACGGCATCAGCTCGGGGATCGGCAAAAACTAAGGTATAGATCATATGGATATTAGCAAAAAAACTAAGTAGAGGTATGCAATGCATATATTTACAATCAATTGTTTTACTTATTAATTTGTCAAGAAATGAAATGTACCTTATCTATATACGAAATTTCATTTAAAACATTACAGGTACCATGATCCAACCAGAAGTCGTGAAGGAACAGTAGTCGTTTGCAATTGTTTGCATATTCTACTGTGCGTTCCGATTTCCGAATATCTGGAGCTGGGGACAAATACTTCATGATGGTGTTGTTTTGTTTATGTAGAAATAATGTCTTTCATGAGATGTAAACAATGAAAAATTTTCCCAAATCACGACTACTGTTCCTTCACGACTACTGGTAGGGTCCCAGTAGGGTCCCATAGCCATTTTACACACCATTTTGTCATCCGATCTTTGCAATATGCTCCATCTGGGTCCGAGAGAAACCGATATAAACAATAAAGACAACTGTGGGACCATATTTATCAGATTTACATTGGATAAAGACAAGATTACCTGAGTTGCAGATCCAAATGCATGTCCAAAATCGATTCCAATCATTTGACCAGTTTTAAGGTTAATCATGAAGTTGGAGAGATGTCGGTCACCTATGCCTAAAATGTACTGGCAAATGGACACTAACGCATGAGATACCGCCAGGGTACAGCGCAGCACATGGAAAGCCTCAGGACTGGTACTGATGTCATGGAATGCTCGTCTGTTCATGAATCAATTATTATAGTTTATTTTATACCAGGAACATCTAAATAATATCTCATTAATGAGTATATAGACCCAATTTTTCTAGGAGAATGTGATGCAATGTCAATGTTTTCTTACCTGAAGAGATCCCAGGGAATCTTACTTTCCTTCAGACGGAGTTCACGTGTGGCTTCTGTTTTGTTATACTTCTGGTACATGAGGCCGTACATTTTAGCCATAGGCATATCCTTCCCAACCTTCTGGAGCCAGGCATTATGCTGAGCACCAGGACCATTCCTGTTTACAAACAAATATTGAAACAAAATTTTATTCATCAGCAGTGGTTCATCTTTAATGTGGTACGTTGATATCTAAAAGCAAAAACATTCTTTATGTGTGACATCATAATACTTTTCTTTCGATTCTTTCAAACTATGTGAAATAACCTCAAAGTTATGAAAATGGGTGTCAAAAATGAAATTAAAAGTCATACTTGTTAACTTTGACTGTATATTATAATTACAATGTACTTAATGTGTTACCTGAAAAGTTTGAGTAAACAATATTAATACAGATGAAATTTTCATCAGAAATAAACAAACTAAACAACTATCAATTCAAATGCTTTTCTGTATATATATGAAATAAGGCAAGTGAAAAGGAAATAAGGCAAGACTAATTTCTAAAACTATGACCTAAAAGAACACAACTGTGAAATATAAATACGTTTTGTGGTGTACAAAGTTGTATTCCTGTTCAGTGAGACTGGAATTGAGGAAATCCTTCATGGGGGTGGTGTTGCTAACCCATTCAATAAGTCCAACTCTGAAAAAGACAAAGCAAATAAACTTTTATTTATAAATTTCAAATATGGTTATGGATTTCATAATTGTGAAACTTTTTTTGACTTAGTAACCATTCAATATTTCCCCCCAAAAATTGCTAGAAAATAAGGCAGTATGCACATCTCCATATCGGACCAAACATTCATATATCATTTCAATATAATTTTATGTTAAAGAAATGTTGTCATGTAGTATAACCATACAACCCATTATTTTTGTGTATTTTCGCAGGTCATTACTTAGATCACGAAAATTTGATTCATGAAATATTAAGAATAGGTTAAATTATGTATACACTTCAAGCCAAATGACAAAATTTTGATTTGGATCCAAATCTCAAAACATTTATAACGAATATAACCAGCTATACAGTAGGTATTTAGATGTTAGAGAATATTCCCCCCTCCTACATCACAGTATAGCTGATGAAACTGGTTACCTGGGAGTCATGGGGATGACTTGATAAGTTTTAAGATTAAGTTTGCGCTGTCGACAGGCAGGATCACGATCAAACACTTGGTTCATCAGGAAGAAGAGCTGTTCTATACGCTGGTCCTGACGTAAGTCCTCACCACCCTTCACAAGATAGGGGTACTCCTTCTCATCATTACCACGGATAACGACTCGCTTTGGTTTCCGAATGGAAGACATCACCAGAACCTGTAAATACATACGGATTTTTTTCATGGTTTGATAAAAGAAGGCATGGTTTGGTAAGAATTTATGTTAAAAGGACAAGCTAGGTTGAAGTAGTGGAGGGAAGCTGATATCAAGAGAAAAACCACAAATTTACTAACTATAGTTAGAGTAAGAAGAATTTAGAATTCCCGACTGTAATTATACATTAAGTGAATTATTGTAATTATAGCCAGTAATTCTCACCTTTACAAGCTGAATTAACTACTTAATGTATAAAAGCAAGTTCTTTGAAGATCAAATGCCCATGTAATAGGTTAAGAGATATCCAGTAATATCTTTAATCCATAACATTGTCCTAAGTACTTACTCTTTGGTCAAATCCAGCAATCTTGACATGGTATTCTGGTAGAGGCTTTGTCAGGCCTGTATACTGACCTACATTGATTTGTAAAACATCATCAGTCAATAAATACCTTATGATTCAAACAAGAGGCCCAGAGGGCCTGTATCGCTCACCTGGTTTGTAATGCCAAGTTTTGTTCTGAGTACAGGTTCATTGTTTCTTTTCTAAAGGAATTTAAATATTTACCACTATTTCCCCTATCAGGACCCGCCCCTCCTGACCCCAGGGGGTCAGAGCCAAAGTTTATACAAACTCCGTTCCCCTTCCCCCCAAGGATGTTTCTGGCCAAATTTGGTAACTATCCATACATATCTCAAGGACAAGTAGCGATTTAAAGGATTTACCTCTATTTACCCTATTGGGCCCCTCCCCTCCTGCCCCCAGGGGGTCAGAGCCAAAATTTATACTAACTCTATTCCCCTTCTCCCAAGGATGTTTCTTGTCAAATTTGGTTATGACAAGTAGAAATTTAAAGATTAACCTCTATTTCCCCTATTGGGCCCCGCCGCTCATGCCCCTGGTGGTTCAGAGCCAAAATTTATACAAACTCTATTCCTTTTCCCCCAAGGATGTTTTTGGCCAAATTTGGTCAGAATCCATGAAGAACTCTATGACAAGTAGCAATTTAAAGGAAATGTTGACGGACGACGGATGCCGCGCCATGACATAAGCTCACCGGCCCTTCAGAGCTCAATATAGTTTAAAAGGGAATAACAAATGATTTACATGAAGTATGTATAATTAGTAGCCCACCATCATCAGATGGTGGGCTATTCAAATCCCCATTCATCTGTGGTCCGTTGTCCATCTGTCCGTCCGTCTTTCCTTTTGTTAACAATTCTTGTTATCGCTATTTCTCAGAAAAAACTAAAGGGATCTGTCTCAAATCTGATATGTAGGTTCCCCTAGGGCCTTAGTTGTACCTATTGTATTCTGGGACCGTTCAGTCAACAAGATGGCCGACAGGACGTCATCTTGGATTTTGATAGTTGATGTTTGTAACCACTATTTCTAAGAAAGTACTGAAGGGATGTCTCAAATTTCATAAGTATGTTCTGACTTTGATTTTTCAAAACAAAAGTGCAGACTTAAGTCAAAACTGAAGTTTTTCTCTTTCTTTAATTTACATGAAAAATAATGACTTAAGTCAGATGAACAAGATGGCTGACAGTCTGCCAGCTTAGATTTTGATAGTTTAAGTTTGAAAATCAGACATAGATCATTGTTTGGTGGGCACCAAGACCCCTCTGGGATCTCTTGTTGTAGCTCTACAGCAGTAGCCTGACTTAATAGGAACTAAACATGTTTTTCATGATGGCAGCAACATTTTTGGCATTCAACTTGGATGTGAAAATTGTAGCTGTAAGTATTTCATCTAGGGGTAAAGCTTTGTTTATATCTTTCAGTGTTGGAGAAGCAGCGTTGAGATTTTCAATGGTATTTTACCTGGAATTTCTAAATTGTTCCCCTCCCTGTATTTTATCTGGAATAAGAGTTGAGATTTTCAATGGTATTTTACCTGAGATTTCTAAGTTGTTCCCTTCTGTGTTGGGATATTTAATGGTATTTACCTGGAATTTCTAAGTTGTTCCCTTCCGTGTTGGGGTATTTAATGGTATTTACCTGGGATTTCTAAATTGTTGCCTTCTGTGTTGGGGTTGAAGTCCACCATCCATTTACAGTATTCCTTCAGAGATCCAGGAGGGATGAGCTTGGAAGTTTTCGGTCCCCCGCGGACCTCCTGTTCCATATCCTCACAAAGCCTACGGAATATCCCAAAGAATTCCTTAAAAAAATAAACAATTTTCATTACTATTAAATCGGCAGGAAAAGTTTAATAAAAACTCCAAAGAACTCAGGAACATATAGTATTTTAATAATTTTTTACTAACAGGATGCTAATGATCACCACAAAAAAAAACTTTATCTCAATTATACTTGTGAAATCTATTTAAACCCATCATACACAGACTGACTAACTAAACTTGTCAGAAAGTATGCAAACTTTATTTTTTTTTATTAATCGTCAGCTTTCAATACAGTATAAGTACCTTCATCTTCATTCCCACAAGCTTCCTACCACCATCACCAAAACACTTGTCAATTTCTTTTTTGAATCTCTGTAAAATCAAGAAAACGAAATGGAATATCATAATAGCAATCATGAAGCAAATTAATTTGACAATAGCCGGATAATTCATTAATTGATCTAAATTGAATCTGTGTATTACAAATTGCTGTAAGTCGAAAGAATAAATACTTTATATAAGTTAATATCACTTTTGGTCATGTCTATCTATTTCTGCAGCTCAGGATAGAACTCCTTAATGATAACATACAGTAAGCTGCAATATAAAAACTCAAATTCATTGTTAGAGAGCATGGTGGCTAGGAGTTCAGTCCACTACGATTAGAAAGCCTTGTAATGAAAAGATTTGTCCACTTACAGCTGAAAACTTTTTGAGGTACTGTCCCATCTCTATAATGGATTGAGAGCTAGTCTGAGTGGACGAGACATCGTCACGGTGACTGGGCAATGTAGCCTGGGACGGCTCCAAAACTTGTCGGTACATTTCCTGATACATTTCCTTAATCTTCAGGCTATCCTGCTTCTTTTTCCTCAGTATCCTAAGCATGTCATTTCCCCAATCCTGTAACAACACAGATATTATATTACTCCAAGGTAGGTAACCTTATACAAGGGAGATTAATATGTATAGCAGGGGAGACAATCTTACAAGGATGATAATTTCAAACTTAATTTCAAGGAATATCCTTCCTTACAATAGGGGAGACAACCTTTGTAAACAAGGGAAGCAATCTCAAGTGGAGTTATATTGGTACCTTAAATATTTGGTCTGGCTGTCCGAATTGTTCTAAGGCAGAGATGAGTTTGGTTACCAATGGCACATTTTCTTCATTCAGCTGGTCTGCTAGTCTGAAAATAGATTAGGTTCTTATGACTTAATAACTTTTTATCTCCAACTTTGATACATTATACATGGGTAACTACAAGTATACATTGAGGAAAAAGTCTTCATCTTTAAACTGATGATTGAGAGACAGTCCGGGCATTGTTTAGAGCAAAATAGTCACATGATTGCTAATTATGAGTCTTCTATTGATTTAATTCCAATGGGTAAACTGGATCACAGAAAAGCGGACACAAAAATCAACTTTAAACCATGACAGTCATTCAAATCCTTTCACAATTCTTATTTTACCATTAAGTCAGGACTACAGATACAAGCACATGTTAATTTGTAGAACAGGCACTCACTTATCTACTATGGCTTTGTTCTTCTTATCCTGAGATTTGTCACCAAACTGGAACCCCTCCTGACTCAGTTTGAAGTGGTAAACAACAGCCTGTAATTAGGGAGAAAATCACTTATGTCTGATATACTGTAGACTACAAGTGAAGATACAAACAAATATAGGAAGGGGCTTGTTCCCTGGTGAGGGTTTCACTGCTGGCAGAATATTTTAAGGTGTCCGACATTCTACCAAAAGTCTGCTATTTCTGGGAGGTGGGGGTTCACTGTCAGTAGAATATAGTAAGGTGTCCGACATTCTACCAATAGTCTGCTATTTCTGGGAAGTGGGGGTTCACTGCCGGTAGAATATAGTAAGGTATCTGACATTCTACCAAAAGTCTGCTATTTCTGGGAGGTGGGGCTTCACTGCCGGTAGAATATAGTAAGGTGTCGGACATTCTACCAATAGTCTGCTATTTCCGGGAGGTGGAGGTTCACTGCCGGTAGAATATAGTAAGGTGTCTGACATTCTACCGAAAGTCTGCTATTTCTGGGAGGTGGGGGTTCACCGCCGGTAGAATATAGTCAGGAGTCAGACATTCTACCAAAAGTCTGCTATTTCTGGGAGGTGGGGCTTCACTGCCGGTAGAATATAGTAAGGTGTCGGACATTCTACCAATAGTCTGCTATTTCTGGGAGGTGGGGGTTCACTGTCAGTAGAATATAGTAAGGTGTCCAACATTCTACCAAAAGTCTGCTATTTCTGGGAGGTGGGGGTTCACTGCCGGTGAATATAGTAAGGTGTCCGACATTCACTGCCGGTAGAATATAGTAAAGTGTCCAACATTCTACCAATAGTCTGCTATTTCTGGGAGGTGGGGGTTCACTGCCAATAGAATATAGTAAGGGTCCGACATTCTACCAAAAGTCTGCTATTTCTGGGAGGTGGGACTTCTTTACCGGTAGAATATAGTAAGGTATCGGACATTCTAACAAAAGTCTGCTATTTCTGGGAAGTGGGGGTTCATTGTCGGTAGAATATAGTAAGGTGTTACTGCCGGTAGAATATAGTTAGGTGTCTGACATTCTACCAAAAGTCTGCTATTTCTGGGAAGTGCGGGTTCACTGCCGGTAGAATATAGTAAGGTGTCCGACATTCTACCAATAGTCTGCTATTTCTGGAAGGTGGAGGTTCACTGCCGGTAGAATATAGTAAGGTGTACGACATTCTACCAATAGTCTGCTATTTCCGGGAAGTGGGGGTTCACTGCCGGTAGAATATAGTAAGGTGTCCGACATTCTACCAAAAGTCTGCTATTTCTGGGAAGTGCAGGTTCACTGCCGGTAGAATATAGTAATGTGTCCAACATTCTACCAAAAGTCTGCTATTTCTGGGAGGTGGGGGTTCACTGCCGGTAGAATATAGTAAGGTGTCCGACATTCTACCAAAAGTCTGCTATTTCTGGGAGGTGGGGGTTCACTGCCGGTAGAATATAGTAAGGTGTCCGACATTCTACCAATAGTCTGCTATTTCTGGGAGGTGGGGGTTCACTGTCGGTAGAATATAGTAAGGTGTCCGACATTCTACCAATAGTCTGCTATTTCTGGGAAGTGGGGGTTCACTGCCGGTAGAATATAGTAAGGTATCTGACATTCTACCAATAGTCTGCTATTTCTAGGAAGTGCGGGTTCACTGCCGGTAGAATATAGTAATGTGTCCAACATTCTACCAAAAGTCTGCTATTTCTGGGAGGTGGGGGTTCACTGTCGGTAGAATATAGTAAGGTGTCCGACATTCTACCAAAAGTCTGCTATTTCTGGGAGGTGGGGGTTCACTGCCGGTAGAATATAGTAAGGTGTCCGACATTCTACCAATCGTCTGTTATTTCTGGGAGGTGGAGGTTCACTGTCGGTAGAATATAGTAAAGTGTCCGACATTCTACCAATAGTCTGCTATTTCTGGGAAGTGGGGGTTCACTGCCGGTAGAATATAGTAAGGTGTCTGACATTCTACCAATAGTCTGCTATTTCTGGGAGGTGGGGGTTCAATGCCGGTAGAATATAGTCAGGCGTTCAACATTCTACCAATAGTCTGCTATTTCTGGAAAGTGGGGCTTCACTGCCGGTAGAATATAGTAAGGTGTCCGACATTCTACCAATAGTCTGCTATTTCTGGGAGGTGGGGGTTCACTGTCAGTAGAATATAGTAAGGTGTCCAACATTCTACCAAAAGTCTGCTATTTCTGGGAGGTGGGGGTTTACTGCCGGTGAATATAGTAAGGTGTCCGACATTCACTGCCGGTAGAATATAGTAAGGTGTCCGACATTCTACCAAAAGTCTGCTATTTCTGGGAGGTGGGGGTTCACTGCCGGTAGAATATAGTAAGGTGTCCAACATTCTACCAAAAGTCTGCTATTTCTGGGAGGTGGGGCTTCTTTACCGGTAGAATATAGTAAGGTATCGGACATTCGAGCAAAAGTCTGATATTTCTGGGAAGTGGGGGTTCACTGCCGGTAGAATATAGTAAGGTGTTACTGCCGGTAGAATATAGTAAGGTGTCCGACATTCTACCAAAAGTCTGCTATTTCTGGGAGGTGGGGCTTCTTTACCGGTAGAATATAGTAAGGTATCGGACATTCTAACAAAAGTCTGTTATTTCTGGGAAGTGGGGGTTCACTGCCGGTAGAATATAGTAAGGTGTTACTGCCGGTAGAATATAGTAAGGTGTCCGAAATTCTACCAATAGTCTGCTATTTCTGGGAGGTAGAGGTTCACTGCCGGTAGAATATAGTAAGGTGTACGACATTCTACCAATAGTCTGCTATTTCCGGGAAGTAGGGTTCACTGCCGGTAGAATATAGTAAGGAGTCAGACATTCTACCAAAAGTCTGCTATTTCTGGGAAGTGCGGGTTCACTGCCGGTAGAAAATAGTAATGTGTCCAACATTCTACCAAAAGTCTGCTATTTCAGGGAGGTGGGGGTTCACTGCCGGTAGAATATAGTAAGGTGTCCGACATTCTACCAAAAGTCTGCTATTTCTGGGAGGTGGGGGTTCACTGCCGGTAGAATATAGTAAGGTGTCCGACATTCTACCAATAGTCTGCTATTTCTGGGAGGTGGGGGTTCACTGTCGGTAGAATATAGTAAGGTGTCCGACATTCTACCAATAGTCTGCTATTTCTAGGAAGTGCGGGTTCACTGCCGGTAGAATATAGTAATGTGTCCAACATTCTACCAAAAGTCTGCTATTTCTGGGAGGTGGGGGTTCACTGCCGGTAGAATATAGTAAGGTGTCCGACATTCTACCAAAAGTCTGCTATTTCTGGGAGGTGGGGGTTCACTGCCGGTAGAATATAGTAAGGTGTCCAACATTCTACCAAAAGTCTGCTATTTCTGGGAGATGGGGGTTCAGTGTAGGTAGAATATAGTAAGGTGTCCGACATTCTAACAATAGTCCAACACTTCTGGTAGGTGGGGGTTCACTGCCAGTAGTATATATAAGGTGTCAGACATTTTACCAAAAGTCTGCAATTTCTGGGAGGTGGGGGTTCACTGCCGGTAGAATATAGTAAGGTGTCCGACATTCTACCAAAAGTCTGCTATTTCTGGGAGGTGGGGCTTCACGGCTGGTAGAATATACAGTAGAACATGGTTGATATGAACTCGGATAATTCGAAAACACAGCTTAATACGAAGTTCTTTGTCGGTCCCAGCCAAATTCCCTTTTTATCTTGTTTAAAGAACTCGTATAATTCGAATTCGCAAAACTCAAAGAACTCGGATAAGACGAAGTAAATTTGGGCCCGAATAACAAATATCATACATAAAATATTCTTATAACTCGAAATGAGATTTTTGGACAATGAGATCGCCGAAAATGCCGATTTCTTTTTCATACATCTGCCGTAGAATGGCATTTCAAAATGTATATATCGGTTTTATTGTTATAATTTTGCAACTACCATCGGTGATTTTGACATCTCTCTTGTTCACATCGTTTTACGACATGGAACTAGTCTATATATACCAAGTAAAGAGATCATCAGTAGACATGATAACTCGCTTAACTCGAACACTCGGATAACTCGAAGTCTTATATCGGTCCATTTGAGTTCGTATTAACCGAGTTCCACTGTAGTAAGGTGTCCGACATTCTACCAAAAGTCTGCTATTTCTGGGAGGTGGGGGTTCACTGCCGGTAGAATATAGTAAGGTGTCCGACATTCTACCAAAAGTCTGCTACTTCTGGGAGGTGGGGGTTCACTGCCGGTACAATATAGTAAGGTGTCCGACATTCTAACAATAGTCCAACACTTCTGGCAGGTGGAGGTTCACTGCCAGTAATATATATAAGGTGTCAGACATTTTACCAATAGTCTGCCACTTCTGGGAGATGGGGGTTTACTGCCGATAGTATGATTATATATAAGGTGTCTGACATTCTACCAATAATCCAACACGTCTGGGAGGTGGTGGTTGATAGGATATCATGTCTGATATAATTTTACAATTAGCTCGAAACTTGCTGTATGGTTTAGATGTTTGACAATTAACTACAAACATGTTAACTATACATGTGAAGTACAGTAGTTGTTGCTAAATAACTGCTCTTTGTCTTTTCTCTGTACCAATATAATAACAGGTATAATCATAGTTTGTCAAGGAACTCAAAATCCAATTAAAGTATCATTATAATACATTTTAGCCATACCTGTGGATACATTGCTGCTATCTTCTGTAGAGTAGGTTGAACAGCAGGAGCCTGAGGTTTGTCCATCAAGGCCATCATCTGACTGATCCACAACAAGTACATCCAACATGGTACCTCCCTACACTGTAATAATAAAGTCTCACTGATATTTAATGAAATATGAACCTTTCGTGAGGCTATTACGGGTAGAATGTAAAATTTACTGAAGTCCAAATATTTCAGAACCTACATAACAATTTAACACACACTGAATGAATCAAATGTCATTAATACCTTTATATAGTAAGGTGTGAAACTAGATCTGTCGTCCAGGATGCTAGCTTATACCACCCTGCCCCAAACCCTCTTCCGACCCCTCTTTTAATGGAGGTGCATAACTCTGACTGGGGTAAGTATCTTGTTCTAATATATAGATAATGCATATTTATACTGTATAAGGATTATTGCCACTCAATTTCATTAACATCCCTGCAGTAGGTTAGAAGGAGTAGCCAGTCTGTTGCTGTGTCTATAGACAGGCAAACGGACAAACTGAATCCAATAACCCCACTAACTTCAGGGTTGGGAGGTGTACAAAGGTGAATAAAACACTCTATGATGTCAAAAAAGTAATATAAACATATAACCATGTCAACAGATTTCTGACCTTGTCAATAAATGTTCCCATACAGTCCGGGTAGATCTCCACTAACTGTAGCAGACGAGGAAATCTCTGTTTGGCCTCCATTGAGTCTAACCTCATGGCATTCAGAAGACATACTACTACAGTATCAGGGAATGTCTTTGTCGTGGCTTTACTCAGCTCTAGTTCATCTTAAAAAATCAAAATCAACATTTTAAATTTCAAAACAGCAAAATAAATGAAGTCTATATATTTAAGCTTGTGAAATGTATAGCATTGAGAAAATAATCTTATCATCTGTCAGAGAAAAACCAAACTGCACAACTAGAGTAAACCTAATATGTGATCAGACATGTAACCCATAAAACCATACTATATGGCTGTCTAGGTGAGAGAAAATGTGTTACTACTATATGATGGCACAAAGAGACAAATAAAACATTTACATATCTCATGCTTAAAGTTATTTCTTACGCTCATTGAAAATAATATCAAGGACAATGGACAGATGTCTCATGATGGCAACATACCATAACAGTGAGAGTAAGTCAGAAAACCTGTATCAGGCTCTCTCTGAATCAGACATTTTTGAAACATGAAAAGATGTAAAATTTGGCATAGATTCTGACTAAATATGCCTAAAAAATACCACGACAGCAAACATTTTAGTCTGTAAAAGATAAATCAAGACCTAGATGAAAATTCATTCAAATCTATCAATCCTATATCAGAAACAAACTTACCATCCTCCATCATCCTAAGGATCCGGTCACAGAACTTGGCCACGGCCATGAAGGCCGCGTCCCTGCTGTAGCCATTCTGTAGGGCGTCTCCAGAGTCCTCGTAATGTAGTGACTGTTTTATGTTCTCAAAACCACGTTTAACCAGGCTCTCTATCAGCTGTGTATATAGTATTGTAAACATCTTAACCAGACTCTCTATCAGCTGTGTATATAGTATTGTAAACATCTTAACCAGGCTCTCTATCAGCTGTGTATATAGAATTGTAAACATCTTAACCAGGCTCTCTATCAGCTGTGTATATAGAATTGTAAACATCTTAACCAGGCTCTCTATCAGCTGTGTATATAGTATTGTAAACATCTTAACCAGGCTCTCTATCAGCTGTGTATATAGTATTGTAAACATCTTAACCAGGCTCTCTATCAGCTGTGTATATAGTATTGTAAACATCTTAACCAGGCTCTCTATCAGCTGTGTATATAGTATTGTAAACATCTTAACCAGGCTCTCTATCAGCTGTGTACATAGTATCGTAAACATCTTAACCAGAGTCTCTATCAGCTGTGTACATAGATTTGTAAACATCTTAACCAGGCTCTCTATCAGCTGTGTATATAGAATTGTAAACATCTTAACCAGGCTCTCTATCAGCTGTGTACATAGAATTGTAAACATCTTAACCAGGCTCTCTATCAGCTGTGTATATAGAATTGTAAACAACTTAACCAGGCTCTCTATCAGCTGTGTATATAGAATTGTAAACATCTTAACCAGGCTCTCTATCAGCTGTGTATATAGAATTGTAAACATCTTAACCAGGCTCTCTATCAGCTGTGTATATAGAATTGTAAACATCTTAACCAGGCTCTCTATCAGCTGTGTATATAGTATTGTAAACATCTTAACCAGGCTCTCTATCAGCTGTGTATATAGAATTGTAAACATCTTAACCAGGCTCTCTATCAGCTGTGTATATAGAATTGTAAACATCTTAACCAGGCTCTCTATCAGCTGTGTATATAGAATTGTAAACATCTTAACCAGACTCTCTATCAGCTGTGTATATAGTATTGTAAACATCTTAACCAGAGTCTCTATCAGCTGTGTATATAGAATTGTAAACATCTTAACCAGACACTCTTTCAGCTGTGTATATAGTATTGTAAACATCTTAACCAGAGTATCTATCAGCTGTGTATAAAGTATTGTAAACATCTTAACCAGAGTCTCTATCAGCTGTGTATATAGTATTGTAAACATCTTAACCAGACACTCTATCAGCTGTGTATATAGTATTGTAAACATCTTAACCAGAGTATCTATCAGCTGTGTATATAGTATTGTAAACATCTTAACCAGACTCTCTATCAGCTGTGTATATAGTATTGTAAACATCTTAACCAGACTCTCTATCAGCTGTGTATATAGAATTGTAAACATCTTAACCAGGCTCTCTATCAGCTGTGTATATAGAATTGTAAACATCTTAACCAGGCTCTCTATCAGCTGTGTACATAGAATTGTAAAAATCTTAACCAGGCTCTCTATCAGCTGTGTACATAGAATTGTAAACATCTTAACCAGACACTCTATCAGCTGTGTATATAGTATTATAAACATCTTAACCAGACTCTCTATCAGCTGTGTATATAGTATTGTAAACATCTTAACCAGACTCTCTATCAGCTGTGTATATAGTATTGTAAACATCTTAACCAGGCTCTCTATCAGCTGTGTATATAGTATTGTAAACATCTTAACCAGGCTCTCTATCAGCTGTGTATATAGTATTGTAAACATCTTAACCAGGCTCTCTATCAGCTGTGTATATAGAATTGTAAACATCTTAACCAGGCTCTCTATCAGCTGTGTACATAGAATTGTAAACATCTTAACCAGGCTCTCTATCAGCTGTGTATATAGAATTGTAAACATCTTAACCAGGCTCTCTATCAGCTGTGTATATAGTATTGTAAACATCTTAACCAGGCTCTCTATCAGCTGTGTATATAGTATTGTAAACATCTTAACCAGAGTCTCTATCAGCTGTGTATATAGTATTGTAAACATCTTAACCAGGCTCTCTATCAGCTGTGTATATAGTATTGTAAACATCTTAACCAGGCTCTCTATCAGCTGTGTATATAGTATTGTAAACATCTTAACCAGGCTCTCTATCAGCTGTGTATATAGTATTGTAAACATCTTAACCAGAGTCTCTATCAGCTGTGTATATAGTATTGCAAACATCTTAACCAGGCTCTCTATCAGCTGTGTATATAGTATTGCAAACATCTTAACCAGGCTCTCTATCAGCTGTGTATATAGAATTGTAAACATCTTAACCAGGCTCTCTATCAGCTGTGTATATAGTATTGTAAACATCTTAACCAGGCTCTCTATCTGCTGTGTATATAGTATTGTAAACATCTTAACCAGAGTCTCTATCAGCTGTGTATATAGTATTGCAAACATCTTAACCAGGCTCTCTATCAGCTGTGTATAAGTATTGCAAACATCTTAACCAGGCTCTCTATCAGCTGTGTATATAGAATTGTAAACATCTTAACCAGGCTCTCTATCAGCTGTGTATATAGTATTGTTAACATCTTAACCAGACTCTCTATCAGCTGTGTGTATAGTATTGTAAACATCTTAACCAGACTCTCTATCAGCTGTGTATATAGTATTGTAAACATCTTAACCAGGCTCTCTATCAGCTGTGTATATAGAATTGTAAACATCTTAACCAGGCTCTCTATCAGCTGTGTATATAGTATTATAAACATCTTAACCAGACTCTCTATCAGCTGTGTATATAGTATTATAAACATCTTAACCAGACTCTCTATCAGCTGTGTATATAGTATTGTAAACATCTTAACCAGACTCTCTATCAGCTGTGTATATAGTATTGTAAACATCTTAACCAGGCTCTCTATCAGCTGTGTATATAGAATTGTAAACATCTTAACCAGGCTCTATCAGCTGTGTATATAGAATTGTAAACATCTTAACCAGGCTCTCTATCAGCTGTGTATATAGAATTGTAAACATCTTAACCAAGCTCTCTATCAGCTGTGTATATATAATTGTAAACATCTTAACCAGGCTCTCTATCAGCTGTGTATATAGTATTGTAAACATCTTAACCAGACTCTCTATCAGCTGTGTATATAGTATTATAAACATCTTAACCAGGCTCTCTATCAGCTGTGTATATAGTATTGTAAACATCTTAACCAGGCTCTCTATCAGCTGTGTATATAGAATTGTAAACATCTTAACCAGGCTCTCTATCAGCTGTGTATATAGTATTGTAAAACATCTTAACCAGGCTCTCTATCAGCTGTGTATATAGAATTGTAAACATCTTAACCAGGCTCTCTATCAGCTGTGTATATAGTATTGTAAACATCTTAACCAGGCTCTCTATCAGCTGTGTATATAGTATTGTAAACATCTTAACCAGGCTCTCTATCAGCTGTGTATATAGTATTGTAAACATCTTAACCAGGCTCTCTATCAGCTGTGTACATAGTATCGTAAACATCTTAACCAGAGTCTCTATCAGCTGTGTACATAGATTTGTAAACATCTTAACCAGGCTCTCTATCAGCTGTGTATATAGAATTGTAAACATCTTAACCAGGCTCTCTATCAGCTGTGTACATAGAATTGTAAACATCTTAACCAGGCTCTCTATCAGCTGTGTATATAGTATTGTAAACATCTTAACCAGGCTCTCTATCAGCTGTGTATATAGTATTGTAAACATCTTAACCAGAGTCTCTATCAGCTGTGTATATAGTATTGTAAACATCTTAACCAGGCTCTCTATCAGCTGTGTATATAGTATTGTAAACATCTTAACCAGGCTCTCTATCAGCTGTGTATATAGTATTGTAAACATCTTAACCAGGCTCTCTATCAGCTGTGTATATAGTATTGTAAACATCTTAACCAGGCTCTCTATCAGCTGTGTATATAGTATTGTAAACATCTTAACCAGGCTCTCTATCAGCTGTGTATATAGTATTGTAAACATCTTAACCAGGCTCTCTATCAGCTGTGTATATAGTATTGTAAACATCTTAACCAGAGTCTCTATCAGCTGTGTATATAGTATTGCAAACATCTTAACCAGGCTCTCTATCAGCTGTGTATATAGTATTGTAAACATCTTAACCAGGCTCTCTATCAGCTGTGTATATAGTATTGTAAACATCTTAACCAGGCTCTCTATCAGCTGTGTATATAGTATTGTAAACATCTTAACCAGAGTCTCTATCAGCTGTGTATATAGTATTGCAAACATCTTAACCAGGCTCTCTATCAGCTGTGTATATAGTATTGTAAACATCTTAACCAGGCTCTCTATCAGCTGTGTATATAGAATTGTAAACATCTTAACCAGGCTCTCTATCAGCTGTGTATATAGAATTGTAAACATCTTAACCAGGCTCTCTATCAGCTGTGTATATAGTATTATAAACATCTTAACCAGACTCTCTATCAGCTGTGTATATAGTATTATAAACATCTTAACCAGACTCTCTATCAGCTGTGTATATAGTATTGTAAACATCTTAACCAGACTCTCTATCAGCTGTGTATATAGTATTGTAAACATCTTAACCAGGCTCTCTATCAGCTGTGTATATAGAATTGTAAACATCTTAACCAGGCTCTCTATCAGCTGTGTTATAGAATTGTAAACATCTTAACCAGGCTCTCTATCAGCTGTGTATATAGAATTGTAAACATCTTAACCAAGCTCTCTATCAGCTGTGTATATATAATTGTAAACATCTTAACCAGGCTCTCTATCAGCTGTGTATATAGTATTGTAAACATCTTAACCAGACTCTCTATCAGCTGTGTATATAGTATTATAAACATCTTAACCAGGCTCTCTATCAGCTGTGTATATAGTATTGTAAACATCTTAACCAGGCTCTCTATCAGCTGTGTATATAGAATTGTAAACATCTTAACCAGGCTCTCTATCAGCTGTGTATATAGAATTGTAAACATCTTAACCAGGCTCTCTATCAGCTGTGTATATAGAATTGTAAACATCTTAACCAGGCTCTCTATCAGCTGTGTATATAGTATTGTAAACATCTTAACCAGACTCTCTATCAGCTGTGTATATAGTATTGTAAACATCTTAACCAGGCTCTCTATCAGCTGTGTATATATAGTATTGTAAACATCTTAACCAGGCTCTCTATCAGCTGTGTACATAGTATCGTAAACATCTTAACCAGGTCTCTATCAGCTGTGTACATAGATTTGTAAACATCTTAACCAGGCTCTCTATCAGCTGTGTATATAGAATTGTAAACATCTTAACCAGGCTCTCTATCAGCTGTGTACATAGAATTGTAAACATCTTAACCAGGCTCTCTATCAGCTGTGTATATAGAATTGTAAACAACTTAACCAGGCTCTCTATCAGCTGTGTATATAGAGTTGTAAACATCTTAACCAGAGTCTCTATCAGCTGTGTATATAGTATTGTAAACATCTTAACCAGGCTCTCTATCAGCTGTGTATATAGTATTGTAAACATCTTAACCAGAGTCTCTATCAGCTGTGTATATAGTATTGTAAACATCTTAACCAGGCTCTCTATCAGCTGTGTATATAGTATTGTAAACATCTTAACCAGGCTCTCTATCAGCTGTGTATATAGTATTGTAAACATCTTAACCAGGCTCTCTATCAGCTGTGTATATAGTATTGTAAACATCTTAACCAGAGTCTCTATCAGCTGTGTATATAGTATTGCAAACATCTTAACCAGGCTCTCTATCAGCTGTGTATATAGTATTGTAAACATCTTAACCAGGCTCTCTATCAGCTGTGTATATAGTATTGTAAACATCTTAACCAGAGTCTCTATCAGCTGTGTATATAGTATTGTAAACATCTTAACCAGGCTCTCTATCAGCTGTGTATATAGTATTGTAAACATCTTAACCAGGCTCTCTATCAGCTGTGTATATAGTATTGTAAACATCTTAACCAGGCTCTCTATCAGCTGTGTATATAGTATTGTAAACATCTTAACCAGGTCTCTATCAGCTGTGTATATAGTATTGTAAACATCTTAACCAGGTCTCTATCAGCTGTGTATATAGTATTGCAAACATCTTAACCAGGCTCTCTATCAGCTGTGTATATAGTATTGCAAACATCTTAACCAGGCTCTCTATCAGCTGTGTATATAGAATTGTAAACATCTTAACCAGGCTCTCTATCAGCTGTGTATATAGAATTGTAAACATCTTAACCAGGCTCTCTATCAGCTGTGTATATAGTATTGTAAACATCTTAACCAGACTCTCTATCAGCTGTGTATATAGTATTATAAACATCTTAACCAGGCTCTCTATCAGCTGTGTATATAGTATTGTAAACATCTTAACCAGGCTCTCTATCAGCTGTGTATATAGTATTGTAAACATCTTAACCAGGCTCTCTATCAGCTGTGTATATAGTATTATAAACATCTTAACCAGACTCTCTATCAGCTGTGTATATAGTATTGTAAACATCTTAACCAGACTCTCTATCAGCTGTGTATATAGTATTGTAAACATCTTAACCAGGCTCTCTATCAGCTGTGTATATAGAATTGTAAACATCTTAACCAGGCTCTCTATCAGCTGTGTATATAGAATTGTAAACATCTTAACCAGGCTCTCTATCAGCTGTGTATATAGAATTGTAAACATCTTAACCAGGCTCTCTATCAGCTGTGTATATAGTATTGTAAACATCTTAACCAGGCTCTCTATCAGCTGTGTATATAGTATTGTAAACATCTTAACCAGGCTCTCTATCAGCTGTGTATATAGTATTGTAAACATCTTAACCAGGCTCTCTATCAGCTGTGTATATAGAATTGTAAACATCTTAACCAGGCTCTCTATCAGCTGTGTATATAGAATTGTAAACATCTTAACCAGGCTCTCTATCAGCTGTGTATATAGAATTGTAAACATCTTAACCAGGCTCTCTATCAGCTGTGTATATAGAATTGTAAACATCTTAACCAGGCTCTCTATCAGCTGTGTATATAGAATTGTAAACATCTTAACCAGGCTCTCTATCAGCTGTATATATAGAATTGTAAACATCTTAACAAGGCTCTCTATCAGCTGTGTATATAGAATTGTAAACATCTTAACCAGGCTCTCTATCAGCTGTGTATATAGAATTGTAAACATCTTAACCAGGCTCTCTATCAGCTGTGTATATAGAATTGTAAACATCTTAACCAGGCTCTCTATCAGCTGTGTATATAGTATTGTAAACATCTTAACCAGGCTCTCTATCAGCTGTGTATATAGTATTGTAAACATCTTAACCAGGCTCTCTATCAGCTGTGTATATAGAATTGTAAACATCTTAACCAGGCTCTCTATCAGCTGTGTATATAGTATTGTAAACATCTTAACCAGAGTCTCTATCAGCTGTGTATATAGTATTGCAAACATCTTAACCAGGCTCTCTATCAGCTGTGTATATAGTATTGTAAACATCTTAACCAGGCTCTCTATCAGCTGTGTATATAGTATTGTAAACATCTTAACCAGACTCTCTATCAGCTGTGTATATAGTATTGTAAACATCTTAACCAGGCTCTCTATCAGCTGTGTATATAGAATTGTAAACATCTTAACCAGGCTCTCTATCAGCTGTGTATATAGAATTGTAAACATCTTAACCAGGCTCTCTATCAGCTGTGTATATAGTATTGTAAACATCTTAACCAGACTCTCTATCAGCTGTGTATATAGTATTGTAAACATCTTAACCAGGCTCTCTATCAGCTGTGTATATAGTATACTGTAAACATCTTAACCAGGCTCTCTATCAGCTGTGTATATAGTATTGTAAACATCTTAACCAGGCTCTCTATCAGCTGTGTATATAGTATTGTAAACATCTTAACCAGGCTCTCTATCAGCTGTGTATATAGAATTGTAAACATCTTAACCAGGCTCTCTATCAGCTGTGTATATAGTATTGTAAACATCTTAACCAGGCTCTCTATCAGCTGTGTATATAGTATTGTAAACATCTTAACCAGGCTCTCTATCAGCTGTGTACATAGAATTGTAAACATCTTAACCAGACACTCTATCAGCTGTGTATATAGTATTATAAACATCTTAACCAGACTCTCTATCAGCTTTGTATATAGTATTGTAAACATCTTAACCAGGCTCTCTATCAGCTGTGTATATAGAATTGTAAACATCTTAACCAGAGTCTCTATCAGCTGTGTACATAGTATTGTAAACATCTTAACCAGGCTCTCTATCAGCTGTGTATATAGTATTGTAAACATCTTAACCAGGCTCTCTATCAGCTGTGTATATAGTATTGTAAACATCTTAACCAGGCTCTCTATCAGCTGTGTATATAGTATTGTAAACATCTTAAGCAGACTCTCTATCAGCTGTGTATATAGTATTATAAACATCTTAACCAGGCTCTCTATCAGCTGTGTATATAGTATTGTAAACATCTTAACCAGGCTCTCTATCAGCTGTGTATATAGAATTGTAAACATCTTAACCAGGCTCTCTATCAGCTGTGTATATAGAATTGTAAACATCTTAACCAGGCTCTCTATCAGCTGTGTATAATAGAATTGTAAACATCTTAACCAGGCTCTCTATCAGCTGTGTATATAGAATTGTAAACATCTTAACCAGGCTCTCTATCAGCTGTGTATATAGAATTGTAAACATCTTAACCAGGCTCTCTATCAGCTGTATATATATAATTGTAAACATCTTAACCAGGCTCTCTATCAGCTGTGTATATAGAATTGTAAACATCTTAACCAGGCTCTCTATCAGCTGTGTATATAGTATTGTAAACATCTTAACCAGGCTCTCTATTAGCTGTGTATATAGAACTGTAAACATCTTAACCAGGCTCTCTATCAGCTGTGTATATAGTATTGTAAACATCTTAACCAGAGTCTCTATCAGCTGTGTATATAGAACTGTAAACATCTTAACCAGACTCTCTATCAGCTGTGTACATAGTATTGTAAACATCTTAAGCAGGCTCTCTATCAGCTGTTTATATAGTATTGTAAACATCTTAACCAGGCTCTCTATCAGCTGTGTATATAGTATTGTAAACATCTTAACCAGAGTATCTATCAGCTGTGTATATAGAATTGTAAACCAGGCTCTCTATCAGCTGTGTATATAGTATTGTAAACATCTTAACCAGAGTATCTATCAGCTGTGTATATAGAATTGTAAACATCTTAACCAGGCTCTCTATCAGCTGTGTATATAGAATTGTAAACATCTTAACCAGGCTCTCTATCAGCTGTGTATATAGTATTGTAAACATCTTAACCAGACTCTCTATCAGCTGTGTTTATAGTATTGTAAACATCTTAAGCAGACTCTCTATCAGCTGTGTATATAGAATTGTAAACATCTTAACCAGACTCTCTATCAGCTGTGTACATAGTATTGTAAACATCTTAACCAGGCTTTCTATCAGCTGTGTTTATAGTATTGTAAACATCTTAACCAGGCTCTCTATCAGCTGTGTATATAGAATTGTAAACATCTTAACCAGGCTCTCTATCAGCTGTGTATATAGTATTGTAAACATCTTAACCAGGCTCTCTATCAGCTGTGTATATAGTATTGTAAACATCTTAACCAGGCTCTCTATCAGCTGTGTACATAGTATCGTAAACATCTTAACCAGAGTCTCTATCAGCTGTGTACATAGATTTGTAAACATCTTAACCAGGCTCTCTATCAGCTGTGTATATAGTATTGTAAACATCTTAACCAGGCTCTCTATCAGCTGTGTATATAGTATTGTAAACATCTTAACCAGGCTCTCTATCAGCTGTGTATATAGTATTGTAAACATCTTAACCAGGCTCTCTATCAGCTGTGTATATAGTATTGTAAACATCTTAACCAGAGTATCTATCAGCTGTGTATATAGAATTGTAAACATCTTAACCAGGCTCTCTATCAGCTGTGTATATAGAATTGTAAACATCTTAACCAGAGTCTCTATCAGCTGTGTATATAGTATTGCAAACATCTTAACCAGACTCTCTATCAGCTGTGTACATAGTATTGTAAACATCTTAACCAGGCTTTCTATCAGCTGTGTTTATAGTATTGTAAACATCTTAACCAGACTCTCTATCAGCTGTGTACATAGAATTGTAAACATCTTAAGCAGGCTCTCTATCAGCTGTGTATATAGTATTGTAAACATCTTAACCAGGCTCTCTATCAGCTGTGTATATAGTATTGTAAACATCTTAACCAGGCTCTCTATCAGCTGTGTATATAGAATTGTAAACATCTTAACCAGGCTCTCTATCAGCTGTGTATATAGAATTGTAAACATCTTAACCAGGCTCTCTATCAGCTGTGTATATAGTATTGTAAACATCTTAACCAGGCTCTCTATCAGCTGTGTATATAGTATTGTAAACATCTTAACCAGAGTATCTATCAGCTGTGTATATAGAATTGTAAACATCTTAACCAGGCTCTCTATCAGCTGTGTATATAGAATTGTAAACATCTTAACCAGGCTCTCTATCAGCTGTGTATATAGTATTGTAAACATCTTAACCAGGCTCTCTATCAGCTGTGTATATAGAACTGTAAACATCTTAACCAGGCTCTCTATCAGCTGTGTATACAGTATTGTAAACATCTTAACCAGGCTCTCTATCAGCTGTGTATATAGTATTGTAAACATCCTATTAATACATTCATATCAGCTGAATACTAAAATCCCCTTACTTTCATGAGATATAATTCTATTATGGCCTTTCCAGATGGAACTGTTCTCCTATAGTGTTTCTCATTCCCGGGGGACTATACTTTAGCATAATTCCCGTAGTCAGGTACAGTCTCCCGTAGTCAAGAAGGACAGAGAACTGTCGCAAAATAGACCATGGCTGTTATCCAATCGCATTCCTAGTAATTATCATGTGATGTACTAAAAATTTTCACATAATTTTTGAGAAAGTTTGAATGCAAATTATACGAATGCATAATTTTCTTTAAAAGCTATTGTTTGGAAATTGAGGTAGTATTGAGATATTTAAAATAAAGAAGACACAAACAGGCTGAAGGACCAAAATATTAAATTCAGCCATTAGTTTGCATGTGATCAGCATTAGGATGTGTGAGCCAGGTGGATGTCTAGCATTATATCCCATCTCATCAACTTTTGTTCGTAAATTTTTTTTCTCTGTAGGTATTTTGGTTCCACAACCAAAAAAAAATTGTACAGTAAAATATAGTAATAACAATTTCATGGTTAAAATACAGATTTTTCCCTGTCAATGTTTCAACAAGATTTTTGTAATTGTGTGGATAACAAACTGCATGTATTACAGCGCAGTGACAATAAGTGTTCCCGTTTACATTCATTCACTCGATAGACAGGTTGGCTGGTAGCTGATCTAGTAGGCTGGTAACTGATGCAGTAGATTAGATTTTAGGTGGCATGTAACGAAGGCACTGATTTGCTGAAGCATCGGCAGCCCGACTGATTGCTCCCTCACTGACAAGATCGCCGACAACATCGAGAAGTAGGCGGAGCCAACGGATCTTTGATGTTCAAACCCGACTCTGTTGTGCAATGTATTTGATCACGTTTGTACTATTTAATTGTTTACAATGTATACATTTAATCACAGTATTCAAAATTCATTATTATTTTGTTTCACTTATCCAGCGAAAGTTTTGAGGATGTTTTGTTCATAAATTATTGGTCATTTCTCTTAACTCCAGGAGTATTCATTCGGTAGCGTATACATGTATCCACAGGTAAATTGGTACTGGATGCTACGCTCGGGCCTCTCATCCAGCTTAACGAAACTGAATGGCTAGTTAGCTTAACCGATCTATATATCATCAACAATGCGTCTGTATCTACTTAAAAACAAAACAAATATTCTTCAAATTGCATCAACATTCACTTGACTAGTATTTCTTTATTTTAGATATTTTAAAAAACCTTCATATTTCTAGTAAAATTGCATATGAAACTCCTTATAGATCTAGCGATGCTCATTACGGAGGGAACCGCCATAACATGTCCCGACTGCAGGCCGTGTGCAAAAAGTCAAAACACACGTGGGATTTATAAGACGAGTCCTAAACTTTCCTAATATTTAGGATTTTCAATAAGTGGTTTGTAATATTATTACAGCAAAACTGACAAGCTACAAGGTTAGTGGCATTTTTAACCGTACTGTTATATACATAATTAGCCATCAGCTTGGATCTGGTGCCTTACAGGTAGTGAGTTTACTCACAATGTGATTATTGCAAGCCAACGTATCTGCTATCTGACTGCTCTTTAAAGTTTGTTAATGATCTCAAACACACTTATAACTTATTGTAGCAATTTTAAATAACTAGATTATAATATTTTCAAATAGTTCTTGATAACTATTCATGTGTAATATCTCCAGACATTGACATGTGTACAGAGTACGGCGGACTGCCAATGTTTTTGACATGTTCTGCAAGATATATTTCACTGTTTCAGTTACGGTGGCCAATAAATGAAAACAAACACAATGCAATTATATTATGTTATTTCGTCTAAATACAACACTTCTGTGTGCAAGTTGTCAAGCATTTATTGTGAATGTTTTTCAATGAAATTACCACCTTTATAACATTGAATTTGTAGTTCCCCCGGACATCGTTTTCCCCAAAATTTGAATGCTCAAAATATACCGATAGTAGATTTTTCCAGCATTTTCAGCCCTAAGAAAAAATACATGTGCAAAGTACACTGGTGTGTAAGTAACACAAGTTTTTACGGCATTTGTAACAATTACGATTGTGTTTGGTACAGCTAATGTAGCCAGAGCGCCCGCGATTTACCTGTGGATTGGCGACAGTACTCGAGTCTATAAATAACTAGCTACATCGATACAAGTCAGCGGTAGAGCGGTAGGGGTTTATATACACGCATCTTTCTCAGTTGGGGTAGCACGGCTGTAAATACTGGTGACAAAGCTAAAAAATATACGCCTACAGCTCGAATAGTATCCCCTACTAACATCCAGGTATGTGCCAAAGCCTTGTTTTATTGGAATATATTTTGACAAGACACGATGGTCGGTTGTACATTGTACCCAATTTGGTTTCCCACACCTTGCGGTAAAGTTATAATTAGTCAGAAGCAGATAATATCTTTTCCGTACAACTTCCGATTGTCTTTTGCGCTACAACAGTAGCTCTTTCCGTACGTACTTCACTGAGTAGCGCTGATTCAGAGTCTATACATGAGGTAATTAAAATGTTTTTGTGTAATCTTTTTACATTATGAAGCTTACAATGCTGATCATCTTCAGTACACGTTTCTGATCTTTTGGTAATCGCCGACAGACGTTTCCGACTGTTTAGCTCCGCCCCTACATTGATGCGACAGCCAATGAGAGCCGCGCTTACACAGCTTATTGAATGTCGTTGGCAATCTGACTAGCTACCATGCAAACTGACTAGCTACCAATCAACGGAACCACCTACTAGACTGGCCGTCACATGTACACTTATTGTAACTGCGCTGTAAAGTAATCTTATTGATACCCAGATGTTTCTCTTAATTGTTTTTACTGTATATCATTCAATGAGCAGGTGGAGAAGTGCATGGCGCTGCCAAATATTGACCTAAAGGTCAAGACAAAGATGTGGAATATTTGTGACAGAATATATGACAATTCATTAACTAGGTCAAGGTTATGACAAAGATGTGGAGGACTTGTGACAGAATGTATGAAAATTCATTGACTAGGTCACCAATTTCACTTAATAATTCCATCTTAGTATGTAGACCTGACATTCATTCACTTCATCCTTTTTACCTCGGTCTCATCCACTTTGCTTACTCCAGTGATGTCCATTAATCTCTGTCTGTTCCTGTCACCAAGACAACCAAGGCCACTGACGGATCGCACACCATCCACCAACAGCTCATGTGTTTGGCCCAGCAACACAAAATGGCGGCGACCAAATGCTGGAATTTCCTCAAGGGTGGCATTTTTACTGTTCTTACCTGTATCAGAAGAAGCAGACTTTTTAGTTAATTTTAAAAGTAAAACATATTACAATGTGAAAGTGTAAGGTCTCACAAATATCTAGTGTAAACCAATTTATTTTCACTTTTACAATATATTGGGTAATCGTTATTTTCAATATGTCCACAAATACATAAATTCTTTATCAAGGGCTCTTACTGACGTGAATTAATCTTACAGTTCATACAATTATCCTCAATACAATTAAATTCATGTCTCCAGCAAAATTACATGAAAATTTGCATCTTGTGAAAATAAAGCGGTTTGCAGTATGCAGCTCTGTCAAAAATATAATCATAGATAATGCACAGGAGAAAGTATCCATCTGGATGGCTTCAAAAACATTCATTGAAATCCCTCCAGTAGTTTAGGAGGAGGGGCTGTTAAATATTTTTGTAATATATTTGGGTATGGGTGTGTGGAGATATCAGTATGGATGAATTTCAAAAGATACTTACCAAGCAGATCCACAGTGGAAGCAATACTTGTAAAAGTGTCGTCTGCCCAGCTGGTCTGAGAACTATGGGCCTTCTTGTGGTGTGTACTTGTATAGAGGAGGCCCCAGCTTATCCATAGGCCGGCATTACCACTACTCTTACATTGCTGTAATATACATCTTACATTGTTGTAAAATACATTTTATATTGCTGTAACATACATCTTACATTGCTGTAAAATACATATTACATGTACATTGCTGTAACATACCTATTATATTACTGTAACATACATTAACATTTCTGTAACATACATCTTACATTGCTGTAACATTCATATAACATTGCTGTAACATACATTACATTGCTGTAACATACATTACATTACTGTAACATACATATAACATTGCTGTAACATTCATATAACATTGCTGTAACATACATTACATTGCTGTAACATACATTACATTACTGTAACATACATATAACATTGCTGTAACATACATTACATTGCTGTAACATACATATACATTGCTGTAACATACATATAACATTGCTGTAACATACATTACATTACTGTAACATACATATAACATTGCTGTAAAATACATATTACATTGCTGTAACATACATATTACACTGCTGTAACATACATATTACACTGCTGTAACATACATCTTACACTGCTGTAACATACATATAACATTGCTGTAACATACATATAACATTGCTGTAACATACATTACATTACTGTAACATACATATAACATTGCTGTAAAATACATATTACATTGCTGTAACTTACATATTACACTGCTGTAACATACATCTTACATTGCTGTAACTTACATATTACACTGCTGTAACATACATCTTACACTGCTGTAACAAACGCAGTTGTAAAATACATATTACATTGCTGTAACATATATCTTACATTGCTGTAACTTACATCTTACACTGCTGTAAAATACATATTACATTGCTGTAACAAACATGTTTCAATAGTAGTCACAGTGCTGTAAATTATACATTTTTATTACCTGTTTGACTTCTTGGTGTATACAGGTCAATCGTCATCCTAAATTTGATATTACCTGCATGCTATAGGCTAAGATCATGTTACCATGCATTCCAATGATAAGTGATTTACCTGGTTTACCCATGAATAAATGAAGTATATTCTAGCGTGTTACAGGCCCAACATCTGATCAACAGGCCTCTCGGTTGTTGGAAGAAGTTTGTTAGAGACTATCATACATAAAAGGTGAAATTTAACCTCTACAGTAACCTTGATAGTCCATCCCTATTGCAAACTTCAATTCTCTGGAATTTTAGTAATATTGAGAAGATATTCCAATTTAAAGTTTAAAGTCTAAGATAGAAGTTTCACAATGGCAAAAACAGCTACTTGCCCACTGGGCAGATAAGTACAAAAATAACATATAAAAACTAATTCTATGTAACTTACACTTTTGTTTTCACCAAGGATCTGTAATTCTATGAACTTACGCTTTTGTTTTCACCAAGGATCTGTAATTCTATGTAACTTACGCTTCTGTTTTCACCAAGGATATGTAATTCTATGTAACTTCCACATTTGTTTTCACCAAGGATCTGTAATTCTATGTAACTTACACTTTTGTTTTCACCAAGGATCTGTAATTCTATGTAACTTACGCTTTTGTTTTCACCAAGGATCTGCAAAGCTAGTTTAAAATTATTCTGATCTTTACAGCTCTCAGCCATCTGTAGGTGAAGTCTCAGTTTGGCCTCGAGGAATGTGTCTGTCGTGTCCACCTCCATAGAATCCTCAGAATTCTGTTCTCTGGAGGTCAGACGTGTTGCGATGTGATCCAGATAAAGGTTTCTATTGGTGACGATGTCATCCCAAACCCTAACAGAGTCCAGGATCATGTCAGGTGACCGTCGCTCCCACCTCTCCAGCAGACGGTTAGCGGGACCAGGAGAACCAAAGTTTGCTGTAAAGGATATCAAATCATTTATTTGTCTTGTGTTCACCTTTCTGACATGAAATATCTTTGAACACATCAGTTTTAATCATTGATCATCAAACAATAATGTAGCTTTCAATAGCTTCATTACCATCATTTTAAGTATTTTTGAGGCTTAAAGTTGTATTTTGTTGTTGTTTTAGTTGTAATTTTCACCATCACAAACTGTCATAAAACATACAATCCGTGAATATGGATGCTTATATATGATGGTTCAGATCCATAAAAGCACCAATATACTATTGACATAGAGGTAAATGTCGCATGAAATATCACACATTTTGAAAGAACCACAACAGTCAATGCTATGTTTCAAAATTTAGGGTAATATCGGAAATTAGTTGCATCACATGACCAACATTGACAATACACGTATAGATTGGAACCTCCCAAGTTGTATCACATTGCAAACATTGACAATGCACATACAGATCTGAACAGTTCGGAGACATCCAAGCTATTTTAAACATGTACACGTTAAAAATAAATATTAAAATGTAATTCTTTAATAACTTTGCAACTACGAATTTTACAAAAGTCAGTAAATATGGAAAGTTTAAAACTTAGAGAGGCGGAGAAAATATGTAGAACACTTTAAATACTTTATCTATGCCAAAAATACAGCAAGTCACAGACCATACAACTTTAAGTTCCCTCTAATGGTTTGAATTAATAATTCTTGCAATTCTTGGTAAATCAAATATCATAATTGTGTTATTAAAATGTGTCTCTCGAATTCTCTTATGATTTGTTTAAGATCTTCAATTATATTATTATGTATGGAATAAAACTGACATCAGTTTTATAACTATAGTAAGCTGTTAAGAGTCCAGGAAATGAGTTTTAATAAAGTTTTACCAGGGGAGGTAACTGTTTGGTATACCTTCATTCCTTAGTCGAGGAACTCCTGTAGTTCTACCAGGGGAGGTAACTGTTTGGTATGCATTCATTCCCGAGTCAAGGAACTCCTGTAGTTCTACCAGGGGAGGTAACTGTTTGGTATACATTCATTCCTGAGTCGAGGAACTCCTGTAGTTCTACCAGGGGAGGTAACTGTTTGGTATACATTCATTCCTGAGTCGAGGAACTCCTGTAGTTCTACCAGGGGAGGTAACTGTTTGGTATACATTCATTCCTGAGTCGAGGAACTCCTGTAGTTCTTCCAGGGGAGGTAACTGTTTGGTATACATTCATTCCCGAGTCGAGGAACTCCTGTAGTTCTACAAGGGGAGGTATCTGTTTGGTATACATTCATTCCTGTAGTTCTACCAGGGGAGGTAACTGTTTGGTATACATTCATTCCTGTAGTTCTACAAGGGGAGGTAACTGTTTGGTATACATTCATTCCTGTAGTTCTACAAGGGGAGGTAACTGTTTGGTATGCTTTCATTCCTATAGTTCTACCAGGGGAGGTAACTGTTTGGTATACTTACATTCGTGAGATATAAAGTCAAGGAACTCTTGCAGTTCCACCAGCGGTTGTAACTGTTGTAGTTTATTAACACGACTTGACATCATTAAAGTATCTGTACTACTCCACTCCTGTACATTAAAAAAACATTAAAGTTCTGAAGAACTAAATATCAGAAAAGCATCAACTCGCACTATGTCCTTTGCTAAATCTAAAGCACTGCTTCATTCTGATTTTACTTACATAGAGATATTGCTAACATACAAGTAAGACAATTGTAAAAGCTTAACTTTATACACATTTAACCACTTAGTAATTCATATCCCACATTTGACAGATAATATTATAGTCATAAAGATTTCAGAGACTAAAAAGCTTAGATCAAGATTTCAGAGACTAAAAAGCTTAGATCAAGATTTCAGAGACTAAAAAGCTTAGATCAAAAAGTTATACTGTTAATATACTTATTTTGACATAATTATATTTAAGCTCAAAACTAATTTTGAATAAATTAGTGCAGTGATGAATTTGTGTACTTGTAATTACTCACTCCAGAGTAATAGTACCAATCTATTGTTATACTTATGGTAGGCAGAAGATACAATCAGCAATAATATATTGCTTTATCTTTAATTGGAGTGACATTTTTATCTGTAAGACTTTACCTGCTGGAACCTCTGTATTGCCATTGAGGTATAGTGTCTAGCCCGGTCATAATCTTCCTGCCAAACAGCCAACAGTGCCAGATCCCCACAGTATCGGTTCTGTCAAACACAATTACTTACTTTACACTAACTTTTATTTCACACTTTCATGTCTAGCTTCTTTTTCGAAGACTGAGAGTTTAGTATAATGTACTTATGATTGAAAAATATTTACAGTGATAATTAATTTTAATGTAATCACCAGCAAAATTTATTTGCATATTAAAATAAACTGGCTTTATAGAATATTTCAACATTCTACAGAAATTTTCAAAACACGATTCAATATATTCACGCTAGTTGTACTGGTCAAAACACAGTCACTTCCTACCTCTAGTAAAGACTTGTGTTCCGGGATCTTCATCGCCTCATCTACAAAACTAATGAGTGACTGCTGATGTTGATCTCCAAGAAGTACCAGCTTAACCTTACTGCGCATGATAAACGGCAGGTAGTGTTCCTATGAAAACGAGGAAGAAAAACCATTTTGTTTTAGACTTTATTTCCCTTTTAATACATTTGCCTCTCTTAATGAATTGTTAAATAGGGAAGTACAACTGACATGAACTTGAAGTAAAGTTCTTAAACTTTTGGTCAAAGCACAATTGACAACATGATATCACGGTTGATGCAGGTTAACTAAATCAATAATAATGATAATAATATGGCTTCACAAAAGGTCATTTGAGCCCAATATATAACAGCTTTTATTTTGCTATTTAACCTGGTAAAATGTATTGTCCCACACTGAGGTCAGGTCCCTAGCTTCTATTACTACCTTACCTGGTAAAATGAATCGTCTCACACTGAGGTCAGGTCCCCAGCTTCTATTACCACCTTACCTGGTAAAATGTATCGTCCAACACTAAGATCAGGTCCCCAGCTTCTATTTCCACCTTACCAGCTAAAATGTATTGTCCCACACTGAGATCGGGTCCCAAGATTCCATTCCCACCTTACCTGGTAAAAGTATCGTCCCACACTGAGGTCAGGTCCCCAGCTTCTATTACCACCTTACCTGGTAAAATGTATCGTCCCACACTGAGATCAGGTCCCTAGCTTCTATTACCACCTTACCTGGTAAAATGTATCGTCCCACACTGAGGTCAGATCCCTAGCTTCTATTACCACCTTACCTGGTAAAATGTATCGTCCAACACTGAGGTCATGTCCCTAGCTTCTATTACCACCTTACCTGGTAAAATGTATTGTCCCACACTGAGATCGGGTCCCAAGATTCCATTACCACCTTACCTGGTAAAAGTATCGTCCCACACTGAGGTCATGTCCCTAGCTTCTATTACCACCTTACCAGGAAAAATGTATCGTCCCACACTGAGGTCAGGTCCCCAGCTTCTATTACCACCTTACCTGGTAAAATGTATCGTCCCACACTAGTCGTCCCACATACTACTGAGGTCAGATCCTAGCTTCTATTACCACCTTACCTGGTAAAAAACACTGAGATCGTATCGGTCCCAACACTGAGGTCATGTCCCTAGCCTCTATTACCACCTTACCTGGTAAAATGTATTGTCCCACACTGAGATCGGGTCCCAGCTTCCATTACCACCATACCTGGTAAAATGTATCGCCCCACACTGAGGTCATGTCTCTAGCTTCTATTACAACCTTACCAGGAAAAATGTATCGTACCACACTGAGGTCAGGTCCCCAGCTTCTAGCTTCTACCACCTTACCTGGTAAAATGTATCGTCCCACACTAAGATCAGGTCCCCAGCTTCTATTACCATCTTACCTGGTAAAATGTATCGTCACTGTCCCCACACTGAGGTCATGTCCCCAGCTCTGATACCATATTACCACCTTACCTGGTAAAATGTATCGTCCCACACTGAGATCGGGTCCCAAGATTCCATTACCACCTTACCTGGTAAAATGTATCGTCCAACACTGAGGTCATGTCCCTAGCCTCTATTACCACCTTACCTGGTAAAATGTATTGTCCCACACTGAGATCGGGTCCCAAGCTTCCATTACCACCATACCTGGTAAAATGTATCGTCCCACACTGAGATCATGTCCCTAGCTTCTATTACCACCTTACCAGGAAAAAGGTATCGTACCACACTGAGGTCAGGTCCCTAGCTTCTATTACCACCTTACCTGGTAAAATGTATCGTCCAACACTGAGGTCATGTCCCTAGCTTCTATTACCACCTTACCAGGTAAAATGTATCGTCCCACACTGAGGTCATGTCCCCAGCTTCTATTACCACCTTACCTGGAAAAATTTATCGTCCAACACTAAGGTCAGGTCCCTAGCTTCTATTACCACCTTACCTGGTAAAATTTATCGTCCCACACTGAGGTCAGGTCCCCAGCTTCTATTACCACCTTACCTGGTAAAATGTATCGTCCCACACTGAGATCAGGTCCCCAGCTTCTATTACCACCTTACCTGGAAAAATTTTATTGTCCAACACTGAGATCAGGTCCCTAGCTTCTATTACCACCTTACCTGGTAAAATGTATCGTCCCACACTGAGGTCAGGTCCCCAGCTTCTATTACCACCTTACCTGGTAAAATGTATCGTCCCACACTGAGGTCAGGTCCCAAGCTTCTATTACCACCTTACCTGTTAAAATGTATTGTCCCACACTGAGGTCAGGTCCCCAGCTTCTATTACCACCTTTCCTGATAAAATGTATTGTCCTACACTGAGGTCAGGTCCCAAGCTTCTATTACCACCTTACCTGGTAAAATGTATCATCCCACACTGAGATCAGGTCCCCAGCTTCTATTACCACCTTACCTGGTAAAATGTATCGTCCCACACTGAGATCAGGTTCCCAGCTTCAATTACCACCTTACCTGGTAAAATGTATCGTCCCACACTGAAGTCAGGTCCCCAGCTTCTATTCCAGATGTAGACACTTCGTCCAGTTCAGTCCAATTTGTCAAATTATCTAGACACTGCAAAAATATAAGAATCATTAATTAATTCAAAAATAAAACAGTTTATTGACAAATTGTACTTGAACCATCTAATCAAGCCAACTGAAAATCTCACAAATTTTGCAACTCTGAACTCTTGTAACAAACTCTTTGAAATAAAATGGTTAAAAGTTAAGAAAAGTAATAAAAACATTTTTTTGTTCATTAAAAGGACAATTCAGTCTAAGAGAACATTAAAATTTGTACATATATCGGAAAAAACCACGTTCTAATGGAAATTAGATCAGTCGGTTTTACTGTGATATGCCTGAAAAGCCCATGGTGGTGACATGTGTGTAGATGTTCAAACTCGCTCGCTGTCCGCCATTACACATTGTGGTCGAACTTCTTGTATGCCGAACCCTGTCCCTTGCTCGTAGAGTAATGATACTGTTGTCTAGAACTGCTCAAATCGCTCTGACAGTAGTATGTTTACCTTCTTAGGTAAATTGTCTTGTCTAAAAATCATTTTATCACCTTCTCAGTGGTTATATAGTTTATTTTTTTAATGTGCGTGACTTTGGCTTGGGTATGGGTACAGCGTCCATATTTTACCTGCTTAATCGTATTGATCAACGATTTGATATTTCAACGATATTAATTAAAATACTTAACAATGTCGTGGAATTAGTCAATGTTTTACGCTATATGTTTCATAAGAAATGTAGAACAATACATTTATGCTATATTTTGTTTCTTGGTTATGTAAAAGAATTAGTTTGAGTGAATTGTCCCTTTAACAAATCTTATTGAAATTTCTTTATTATATGCTATTCCATAACATATGTTTTCTATTCAATTAAGAACAATAACACATACCTCCATCCTACAGTCATCCCAAAGATCAACCTCTGCCATCTCCGGGTTAACATCGGGAAGTTCTAAATAACCGAGGGCCTAAAAACACCACATACACAGATCATTTTACCATCAACATGCTTACAGTCTGGTGTTGTAAATATATCTGATAATTCTAAATAAAACCACAAGGGAGAAGTAGTTAATATCTTCACATTTCCTCCACTAACCCTTCCCATAGGATCAATTTCTGTTTATACTGATAGATATTGTTTTCTTTCTTTTTTTTGACATAAGTTTTAACTTTCTTCAAATTTTTATGTCAAATAGTACAATGAGTACTGTATAGGTGGTTATCAGTTTTGTAATTTTAAGTAAAAACAAAGCATATTAATTCATTATTTAGCTTTCAGATTATGTATGATTGAACGTTACCGTTTTTCAAAATTTCGCAGATAAAATTTTCACAATCAGAGCAACGTCCCACGAAAATATGAAAATATCATGCCTGTAAACATAGCCTGCTGTATAGTAATCCTGCTTACTAAACTTTTGATAAATGTAATTATATGCAAAACTTATCAATAATAATGATTTACTCAGGCTGAAGTCCATCAAAATAAATTAAATACATGCCCATACCTCATCATAGAATTTCTTAGCTTGATAGTAGTCTCCCCTTGCCTCACATGCAACTGCCTTCTGGGTAATTTCCTGTGTGCCAATTTTTCCAGAAAATATCCCCAGGAGCACGTCATATTCATCTACAGACTTATATAACCTGGAAAATAGCATCTTCAATCTTTAAGGAACTTGTAAGAAATATCATCAAAGCAGCAAAAACTGGACCGGACCGAATGAGACAAAATGTGAAAAACAAGTGTAATACTCCTTGCCAAAATTTATGGCTAGAGCATAAAACGTGAAAACTTCAAACACATTCTTCTGATAAAATGGGTATAAACATCATAATCTGACCGCAAGAAAAATTGGTATCTAACTTGAACTCTGAAATCTAAAATTGAGGCTGATGTCAAATTTTGTTTGAAGATTTATTTGATGAGAGGTTTAAAGAAACTGCAACGAAAGACCAAAAACTGACATTTGAAAAGCCAATCATCCAAAAATGATCTTGTAGAAAAAAGTTATTTGTTTATCATCTTGTTTCTGTTGGCTTGGTAGAACTAACCTTGCAAGCTCTATCCAGGTAGGAACTTCTTTGGAGATGGTAAGCGAGTCCATCTTTCCTCGTTTGGAGGGTCGACTCTCCTCTGGTTCGTGTATGATAAGTTGTTCTTCTAACACTACAATACCTGTAAATTAACAAACAATACCTCGGCACCTTGTAATTACTGTCCGCCAAGTCTTAAACAATACCATCAATTAACAGTACCTGCCTATCAGCAATACATATCCATTTTTTTTCCATCAAAATTCATTGAAAGCTTAAATTTGGGCAATGGAGATTGAAGATTCTAATTCTCATGTGATAACAGGATTGACAGTTTCACTGTAAATGGAATGAAATGGCTTGGCAGTGGAAGGGAGGTTAAAAATTAATTTAATCTATTAGCCCTTCACCTTCTTCAGGTCATGAGGTCAAACCCCCCCCACACCGGGAGCTAGCCTCAGGCGTGTGCATTTTTTCCAGCATTCCTTCACATCCAGAAAACTTGGATAACCCTCAATGAGTCAAGATGTTTAAAACTGAACGTAAAAAAATACAAACGCAAACCAAATGTTTCTTGAAGATGAAGTAGTTCATTTGCACATACTACAAGTGAAGTGTCAGGTCTATGAATCCTTTACAGAGGAAAAGCAGCGAAAACCCATTCAGACAGGTAAGCAAATTATCAGGTTTTAAACATACTTACCTAATGGTTGTAAGTTACTGAAGGTGGCACTTGAACCAACACTGGTCACATCAACCGATAGCTGACTTCTTAACTGGTACACAATGTCCTGTCAAAGAGTCACAAGTCAACCAATATCATTATAACAATGATGGGCCCTTAGTCAAACCTGATATAGATTCTTTATTACTTGATTTTCTTATTAATAATGTAATATGGTACATACCTCACATATAGTCTGCAATAGTTAAATTATTGCAGTAGTATTAGTAGGAAAAATGTGCCCTAAATTTTTCGCAGTCAGATGTTCAAACAAACGTTTTCTTTCACCTTCCCAGAGTTTGTTGTATCCCCGAATCGGTGTATTATAACGGTAGTTAAAATTGTCGTGGATAGTCACCCCTACTCACCAGCATACAGCCGATGAAGGGAGGATGGTACTGTATAGACTGAGATAACACAGTACCCAGGCTGTTCTTTATCTGTGTTACGATTGGCTCGATCTCTCGTTCCACCTTCACCTGGTCCATCTCATCATATATTGCCTTGAAGAGCTCGCTAAACAGGATCTTGGCGATTGTGCTGTCTCGCTATTGAAACAAGGTTAAGGTCAAATAACAGAACAAAAGCTGAACAGGATCTTGGCGATTGTGCTATCTCGCTATTAAAACAAGGTCAAGGTCAAATAACAGAACAAAAGCTGAACAGGATCTTGGCAATTGTGCTATCTCGCTATTAAAACAAGGTCAAGGTCAAATAACGGAACAAAAGCTGAACAGGATCTTTGCGATTGTGCTATCTCGCTATTAAAACAAGGTCAAAATCAAATAACAGAATGAAAGCTTAACATGCATTGACTACAGGAGGGAGGAATATTACAAGAATGCAGAGAAAAACAGAGCAGGTTACCGTAAACTCATTTTCATGGTGACTTCATTTCATGATTTTCTGCCCTACGGCTTATTCAGGACAATTTCATTTCGACATATAGACTATTATGATCCTACTTTACATGTTATTAGAACAATTTCACCACACATATTTTCGCAATATTTCTTATCGCCAACAGCATATGTGAAAATTAATCACACAAGAACAGAAGTTGGTTTGCAAGTAACTCTGATATTTGGAAGCCTATCAATGCAATGATTATTAGCTCAATAACACATCTCTTAGCCTCTTTGATATTGAAATGACAATAGGATACATTATTCTATTTGACCTGAGACATTAAACAAATACAATGAGACATTGAACATTACCATTACTCTGACATGTATAATTTTTTTTTTTTTACATTCTTTAACAATAGGACCTTGCGGTGTATTTCTCTAGCTATCTTCTTTCTTATCATCACATACCTATATATGTACATAGTCAAAGAGTCCTGTAAAAATTGTCAGACTTACGTGAGCTACAGCCTGGAGAGGTGCTATGATGTATGAGTATTTGATCTGTATATCTGGTAAATCACCAATACGGTACTTTCTGTACATTGTCACTTGGTGTTCCCGCCGTTTTTTTTGTTCCTGTAGCGCCACCTAGGATACAAACATAGAGCATAATAATATATTAGACCCAGGAACTCCCCTTCCTAGAGCTTAATAAAACTGCACAAAACCTCAAGAGTCCATATAAAATTGTAGGAAATACACCATTGCATTTCTCTTGTATTTTTTATTTATTTCTTTTCTCAAAATTTCAAACCAGTAACTAAGTTTTTACTCATTCCATGAAAATGTGTCAATGTTTTCAAAATGTGAATGATGTGTTACAAAGCAAAGATAATTATGATAAGCGGTGGCTGCCGTGATGATGATGACTCTGACATCAAAGGAGAATATTCGCTCTGACATTATCTGAGAATACTAGCTCTGATATCACGGGATAATACTAACTTTGATATTGTAAAATACTAATTCTGATATTGTAGAATACATGCTCTGATATCACGAAAACAACAGTACTAACCTCCCTCATCTTCTGAGTTCGGACTGTCCTCCTTGCAAAGAAAATCCTGTTTGCTTCTTCATCTCTCAGGAATCTTCTCTTTAGACGAAGCATCTCACTCCCTTCATCTGAATCTGTCAACCAGATATAGTTTTTATAGGTTATTTTGACTATCTATAATAATATTGTATGCGTTACTTTTTTAAAAGCAATTTTTTTTAATCCCTGGACAGGTGAAGATCTGAAGAAGTTAAAAACAGTGTTTAAGTTTTAAATCCTTATAACAGACAGGGTCATTTAAGGATATGCCAGGTTTGATGGTGGAGGAAAACCAGAGTACCCGGAGAAAAATAACCAATCAGTGGTCAGTACCTGACAACACACCACAGTTTTTAAGATTTTACTTAGTCAATTATAGATTAATAAAGTGACCTAATTTCTGCTAATTAGATAAAACCTGATATTCTGATTATGAAGCTAGCATTAATGTTTACCTGATGGCCCAGCTTTCTCTTCAGTCTTCACTTTACTGGGACCTTGGCGTGGCTGTCCGAAGCCGGAGGGTTTAGGCCGCACTCTAGGACGTCCGATTCTGGCTGAAGTTTCCACTGATCCTACACTGAAGAGAAGGGCACTAGGAGGCTCAGACCCCACAGTTCCGTAATCTGTGAACGTGTCCAGGCTACTCTGGGTCAGCCAATTAAACGGAGCTCGTGAACCTAAGAAAACATATACATATTGTGATTTAAAACTATACAGGATACCTGAATAAAGATATGGTCTTTATTTCAGTCAATTTATTCATCCATGGCACTTAATAACAAACTGAGCGAGCCTTATATTACTAGTTCATGTGAGTCTTCAAGGGTAAAATTATAAATACACAAAATGGTTGATCTTAGAAATCGTTGTTTTGTTCACACAAGGTAACAAGAAAAAATATAAGCAATATTCAAGTTAATATTCTTTGACATATAACTTCATATAGATTAAACATTTTTTATCAGAGTTTTCTTTTCTAAAGTTTGAATAATTCTTATGGAAATGCAGAAAACCTTAAAGCAAAGGACCCCTCTCTTGACTGAAACTAAGACATAAATATCTGGACCAGTTCTAATAAAAGACACTCTGTAAGATTGACCACACCAATACTGACCATCCTGTGTGGCAGTGAATTGCTGGACATCTGCTGTAGCCTGGATCTGGCCATCCAGACTATCTGATGGAGGACTGTCTGTGTCCATTGCCTGGGTCGCCATGGTGTTGGCAAACAGTGGTGTCATGGCAATATGTCTTTGTCTCCATGACGACTTCACATTGTAATCCTGCACAGGAAGTGATATGTTAAATGATTCCATGAGAATGTATTAATCATAAATAGTTACTATCTCTGATTAACTTATGTTGGGGGATTATCAGAATGAAAAACATTGGGCATACCTGGAATTTACATTCAGACAGGGGGTGTTCAAATATCTGCCGTTGATAGTCAGGACTCTTTGAAGTCATCTCCAGGAGGAGGTTAGTGGCGTAGCTGAGGTATTGTTGCTCAGTAACTGGAACATACATGGCCTCCAGCATAGCCACTAGTCTGTCTAAGGTGTCTGGTGGTAAACGTGTCTCACTGCTCCAGAAGTTCTGGATCATTAACCTGCATGTTGGAAGTATTTACTGTTTGACTCTTTCTAAATAAGATATTTTTGTTCCTGTTTTTAAATATAAATTCCCAGTTGTTATACAATAGTCTATGATGTAGCCATGCAGGCACATATATCATTATCCATATTTCGTTAATTCAGAAAAGAATAATTGTTATATACTATTAATAGATTAAAAATAACAAAACTCATATTACTAAAATTCAACGCTTGATGTAATATTTTACCTCGAATGAAGATCTTCGTCACCAAGTCCCCTTAGGAGCCCCTCTTTGGTCTGCTTTATGATGATGTGGGCATCCTCATTGTCATCTCGCCTGTTGTACAAACACATAACATGCTATGGCATTAGCTCATCTCTCGACAGAGTAAACCCTGAGTAAACCATGAGCCTGTTTATAGTTTTGTCAGCTCAATGTTTGAAAAACATCATTTCAGAAAAGTCTATCTAGTGATGGTAAGTAATGAAGAAGAAAAATTAAATGAAAACTTATTTTCATTGAAAAATTCATAAAATAATTTATTTCATAAATGATGCTCCATATCATGTATTAAGGGTAGGTTTCGCCCAACCAAATAAATATTTTTTCTTGCAAAACCCGATAAACGGAAGAAAAGATGAAACAAGAGGCCAAGAGGGCCTGTATCGCTCACCTGGTTTGAAATGCCTAGAAAGGTTCATTGTTTCTTTTCTGAAGGAATTTGAATATTTACCTCTAATTCCCCTATTGGACTCCACTCTTTCTGCTCAAGGGGGTCAGAGCCAAAAATTATAGGAATTCTGTTAACCCCAAGGATGTTTCTGGGCCAAATTTGGTTAAAATCCAAGCAGAACTCAAGGACTAGTAGCGATTTATAGGATTTACCACTATTTCCCCTATTGGGCCCCGCTTCTCCTGCCCCCGGGGGGTCAGAGCCAAAATTTATACAAGTTCTATTCCCCTTCCCCGAAGGATGTTTCAGCCAAATTTGGTTTCAATCCATGCAGAACTCTAGGACAAGTAGCGATTTATAGGATTTACCTCTATTTCTCCTATTGGGCCCCGCCCCGCCTGTCCCTGGGGGGTCAGAGCCAAAATTTATACAAGTTCTATTCCCCTTCCCCCAAGGATGTTTCTGGCCAAATTTGGTTTCAATCCATACAGAACTCTAGGACAAGTAGCGATTTATAGGATTTACCTCTATTTCCCCTATTGGGCCCGCCCCTCCTGCCCCCAGGGGGTCAGAGCCAAAATTTATATTAGTTCTGTCCCTATTCCCCTAAGGATGTTTCTGGCCAAATTTGGTTACAATCCATGCATAACTCTAGGACAAGTAGCGATTTATAGGATTTACCTCAATTTCCCCTATTGGGCCCCGCCCCTCCTGTCCCCGGGGGGGTCAGAGCCAAAATTTATATAAGTTCTGTTCCCCTTCCCCCAAGGATGTTTCTGGCCAAATTTGGTTACAATCCATGCAAAACTCTAGAACAAGTAGCGATTTATAGGATTTACCTCTATTTCCCCTATTGGGCCCCGCCCCTCCTGCCCCCGGGGGGTCAGAGCAAAAATTTATACAGGTTCTGTTCCTCTTCCCCCAAGGATGTTTCTGGCCAAATTTGGTTACAATCCATGCAGAACTCTAGGACAAGTAGCGATTTATAGGATTTACCTAAATTTCTCTTATTGGGCCCCGCCCCTCCTGTCCCCGGGGGGTCAGAGCAAAAATTTATACAAGTTCTGTTCCCCTTCCCCCAAGGATGTTTCTGGCCAAATTTGGTTACAATCCATGCAGAACACTAGGACAAGTAGCGATGTATAGGATTTACCTAAATTTCCCTTATTGGGCCCCGCCCCTCCTGTCCCCGGGGGGTCAGAGCAAAAATTTATACAAGTTCTGTTCCCCTCCCCCCAAGGATGTTTCTGGCCAAATTTGGTTACAATCCATGCAGAACTCTATGACTAGTAGCGATTTAAAGGAAATGTTGACGGACAGACGGACGACGGACGGACGGATGGACGGACGGACGACGGACGCCGCGCCATGACATAAGCTCACCGGCCCTTCGGGCCAGGTGAGCTAAAAACCATATTAAAAACACCTCGATTTAATTTCTTCATGCGTACGAGATTGAACAAATGTGTCATGAATACAAAATTGAAGGAAATTCTTGATTTGAATATAAATTAGTATGCAAATGAAGCTGCGATTGATTGGGTTGTCGAAGTTTTGTACATGCGCACTGTTGCGTACAAAAAGTAAACAAAATGGCTGAACGAAAGCGTGTGAGAAATTCCTTTTTTCTGAATTTATGAGAAAGAAATTAGAATGGAATCGGTAGCACCCTACGGTATCTCTAGGGAATGTAGTAAAAGATGAAACAGAAGCCGTGTCATGTTAAATTTCAACACATGTCAGCAGACATGCAGTGGCAGACTAACTACAGTGGAACTCGGTAAATACGAACTTGAAATGGACAGAGAGAAAACTTAGTTATCTGAGTGTTCGAATTAAGCGAGTTCTCAAGCCTACTGACAATCTCCTTACTTAGTATGTATATAGATCTACTAGTTTTGTGTCGTAAAACAATTTAAGGAAGGGAGATATCAAGGGAGAGCACCTGTTTTGTATCATGTCGCTGTGTAAGTCGGGATAATGTTTATGTTAGTAATGTACATGTACCGCAAGCTTTATCATTGGTGATCGTTGATGATTGTTGATACAATATAACTTAGGATACTTGCTAAACAATAAACAAGTTTTTTTTCCACGTTTTGTAGTTGGAAACTGCTTTTGAAATGCTGTTCTACGGCAGATTTATGAAAAAGAAATCAGCATTTTCGGCGATCTTGTTGTCATAACAAATCTCACTTCAAGTTATACGAACACTTTATGTGTGATATGTGTCATTTTGACCAAAAACTTACTTCATATTGTCCAATTTTTTTTAGTTTTCCACCGAGACCAGCAAAGTACTTCGTATTAAGTATGTCACTAACATGAGTATTTTCCTGGTCACGCTAGGCAACTGACCACCTATATTGTTCGCTGCATTGAAAATGGTCTGAAGATTATATCTATGTACAGGATAAATTTCAATTTCGGAGTATTCCATTGGGCAATACCTACTTTTAAAATGAATTACAGTCAATATCTTTGCCCATGCTGTATGTTGGGTTTATCAGCCTCACAATTTTACCAGGTATGAATCAGATGAATTTTCACAGTAGTAGCTGGTGGCTACCACATTGAAGTATCAACCCTAAGAACAGTACCACAACAGTACAGACTGATACCATAACCATCCAGGTACTACTTACCTGTAGTTATCGTACACCCACATTAGGATGTCGTACATGACAGCACGACAGGACATACTGGGATGGCTGGAGAACGCAGTGACCAGGGGTAACAATGCCATTAGTTCCTTAGGCTCCAGTTTACCCATTATAGACTTCACAATCTTTAAAGTAATCAGCTGTGTCTGTTCATCTCTGTTATAAAAACCATAAAGTCTTAAGATTAGTTTAGAAGAGGAAAAGATGTTACATGTTCTACATGTATAATCAGATTTACATTGAGTTGAGGGGGTTTCATGTACCACAATGTATAATTTGTTTCCGGGTACAAGAGATTTACTTTTCATCTAATTGTATTATATACCAAGAAGGTTTTTGAAAGAACAAGAATAATGGGCATGTTTAGATAGATTGAAAAATACATCCTGTGAATCTAAAAGTTATGCATTTGCATTGTTGAACCAAAAACTGGTAGCAATATATTCTAACATTCTATTGCATAACTACAACATTTCAATATGAACCTCTTGCCTGCCAAGTAGAGTTATGGACTAGATCTATGACCTTGAACTATGACCTTGGCTCACCTATGACTGAGATAGGACATGAGACCCTTTGATTTCAGTTCTATGTAGATGCTTTCAATGCTGTCCACACAACCGTGAATGATCTCCAGACTGAGGCTCCGGAACTCTCCCTGCATCTTCGGCAACATGAATAATATCTTATTGACGAATCTGTTGAACAATAAGGTTTATTACGCATTTAATAATGGTTTGAATTTTCATAAACCATGAAATTAGAAAGTAACGAAAATTCTCACTAATCAAATACAAAATTAATGTACAGTATTTGCCGTAATTAGCGTCCCTCCCCTTTTATAGAGAAGAGTTGAAGTTATTTAAAACCCATTTCCCATGGATTTAACAATATTTTCCGACATGTGATGAATTATCTAAGCACCCTGGGCGCTAATTATGGAGAATATGGCAAGTCATCTTTCAAGAAATGAGCTGCTTTCAGTTGGAATTTAAAGAGTGATGAATGCAATTGCCTTTGTCCAATTACCCATAACATCACTGACATACACTTTCCTTTGTCTAATTACCCATAACCTCTCTGACATACACTTGCCTTTGTTCAATTACCCATAACATCACGGACATACACTTGCCTTTGTCCAATTTCCCATAACATCACGGACATACACTTGCCTTTGTCCAATTACCCATAACATCACCGACATACACTTGCCTTTGTTCAATTACCCATAACATCACGGACATACACTTGCCTTTGTTCAATTACCCATTACATCACTGACATACACTTGCCTTTGTCCAATTACCCATAACCTCACTGACATACACTTGCCTTTGTCCAATTACCCATAACATCACTGACATACACTTGCCTTTGTCCAATTACCCATAACATCACCGACATACACTTGCCTTTGTTCAATTACCCATAACATCACTGACATACACTTGCCTTTGTCCAATTACCCATAACATCACTGACATACACTTGCCTTTGTCCAATTACCCATAACATCACCGACATACACTTGCCTTTGTCCAATTACCCATAACATCACTGACATACACTTGCCTTTGTCCAATTACCCATAACATCACTGACATACACTTGCCTTTGTCCAATTACCCATAACATCACTGACATACACTTGCCTTTGTCCAATTACCCATAACCTCACTGACATACACTTGCCTTTGTCCAATTACCCATAACATCACTGACATACACTTGCCTTTGTCCAATTACCCATAACATCACCGACATACACTTGCCTTTGTTCAATTACCCATAACATCACTGACATACACTTGCCTTTGTTCAATTACCCATAACATCACTGACATACACTTGCCTTTGTCCAATTACCCATAACATCACTGACATACACAGACTTACTTAGCAGCTAGCGGAGGGTAGTGTCTGTGTATCCTGTGGACCCCTATAACAAAGTTTTCAGGTTTTGACAGGTGCATAGAATTCATCAGCCTCAACACATGATCGTAGAATGGCCCTTCTGTTTCCTTTTCCTTCTCAGCCAGGTACTGGAATATCATACCGACCACCTCAGCTGTGGCCGCGTACACCACCCTCAGGCGGTGGGTCAGGTAGTGAGACACGGTGGAGAAAAACCTTAAACATAGACAGAGAAAAACCTAAAACATAGGCAGATAAAAACCTAAAGCATAGACAGCGAAAAACCTAAAACATAGGCAGAGAAAGACCTAAAACATAAGAAGAGAAATACCTAAAACAGAGGCAGAGAAAAACCTAAAATATAGGCAGAGAAAAACCTAAAATATAGGCAGAGAAAAACCTAACATAGGTAGAGAAAAACCTAAAATATAGGCAGAGAAAGACCTAAAACATAAGAAGAGAAATACCTAAAACAGAGGCAGAGAAAAACCTAAAATATAGGCAGAGAAAAACCTAAAATATAGGCAGAGAAAAACCTAACATAGGTAGAGAAAAACCTAAAACAAAGGCAGAGAAAGACCTAGAACATATAGGCAGAGAAAAACCTAAAACATACAGGCAGAGAAAGACCTAACATAGGCAGAGAAAGACCTAGAACATAGACAGCGAAAAACCTAAAACAAAAGCAGAGAAAGACCTAAAACATAAGCAGAGAAAAACCTAAAACATAGGCAGAGAAAGACCTAAAACATAGACAGAGAAAAAACCTAAAACATAGGCAGAGAAAAACCTAAAACATAGACAGAGAAAAACCTAAAACAAAGGAACTAAAAGAGAAAGACCTAAAACATAGACAGAGAAAAACCTAAAACATAGACAGAGAAAAACCTAAAACAAAGGCAGAGAAAGACCTAAAACATAGGCAGAGAAAGACCTAAAACATAGACAGAGAAAGACCTAAAACAAAGGCAGAGAAAAACCTAAAACATAGACAGAGAAAAACCTAAAACATAGACAGAGAAAAACCTAAAACATAGGCAGAGAAAGACCTAAAACAAAGGCAGAAAAGACCTAAAACAAGCACTAAACAAGGCAGAGAAAAACCTAAAACATAAGCAGAGAAAACCTAAAACAAGCAGAAAAAAAAAGCAGAGAAAACCTAAAATATAGGCAGAGAAAAACCTAAAACATAGGCAGAGAAAAACCTAAAACATAGCACAGAGAAAAACCTAAAACATAGACAGAGAAAAACCTAAAACATAGACAGAGAAAAACCTAAAACATAGACAGAGAAAGACCTAAAACATAGACAGAGAAAAACCTAAAACATAGACAGAGAAAAACCTAAAACATAGGCAGAGAAAAACCTAAAACATAGGCAGAGAAAAACCTAAAACATAGACAGAGAAAAACCTAAAACATAGGCAGAGAAAAACCTAAAACATAGACAGAGAAAAACCTAAAACATAGGCAGAGAAAGACCTAAAACATAGACAGAGAAAAACCTAAAACATAGGCAGAGAAAGACCTAAAACAAAGACAGAGAAAGACCTAAAACATAGACAGAGAAAAACCTAAAACATAAGCAGAGAAAAACCTAAAACATCGGCAGAGAAAGACCTAAAACATAGACAGAGAAAAACCTAAAACATAAGCAGAGAAAGACCTAAAACATAGGCAGAGAAAGACCTAAAACATAGACAGAGAAAGACCTAAAACAAAGGCAGAGAAAAACCTAAAATATAGGCAGAGAAAAACCTAAAACATAGACAGAGAAAGACCTAAAACATAGACAGAGAAAAACCTAAAACATAAGCAGAGAAAGACCTAAAACATAGGCAGAGAAAGACCTAAAACATAGACAGAGAAAGACCTAAAACAAAGGCAGAGAAAGACCTAAAACAAAGGCAGAGAAAAACCTAAAATATAGGCAGAGAAAAACCTAAGACATAGACAGAGAAAGACCTAAAACATAGGCAGAGAAAGACCTAAAACAAAGGCAGAGAAAAACCTAAAATATAGACAGAGAAAAACCTAAGACATAGGCAGAGAAAAACCTAAAACATAGACAGAGAAAAACCTAAAACATAGACAGCAAAAAACCTAAGACATAGGCAGAGAAAAACCTAAAACATAGACAGAGAAAAACCTAAAACATAGAAGAGAAAAACCTAAATAGGCAGAGAAAAACCTAAAATATAGGCAGAGAAAAACCTAAGACATAGGCAGAGAAAAACCTAAAACATAGACAGAGAAAAACCTAAAACATAGACAGAGAAAAACCTAAAACATAGGCAGAGAAAAACCTAAAACATAGACAGAGAAAAACCTAAAACATAGACAGAGAAAAACCTAAAATATAGGCAGAGAAAAACCTAAAACATAGGCAGAGAAAAACCTAAAACATAGGCAGGGAAAAGCCTAAAACATAGGCAGAGAAAGACTTAAAACATAGGCAGAGAAAGACTTAAAACATAGACAGAGAAAAACCTAAAACATAGGCAGAGAAAGACCTAAAACATAGACAGAGAAAGACCTAAAACATATAGGCAGAGAAAGTCCTAAAACATATAGGCAGAGAAAGACCTAGAACATATAGGCAGAGTAAAACCTAAAATATACAGGCAGAGAAAGACCTAACATAGGTAGGGAAAGGCCTAATACATAGGCAAACCTTCTCATATCAGTTACAAGAACTAAAACTGTTAAAAAGTTAAAACAGTGTACAAGAGGCCCAAGTGCCTTAACGGTCATCTGAAAACCTTGGCAACAGTCGTATTGGAAATCAATTATATTGTGTCATGGTGGCCATCTTCGATTTGGAATCAACCCGAAAGGTAACAACACTTTGTCAAGATAATTTCGACAATTTCAGGTAAATTGCACTGGAAGAACTTGAGAAGATGATCGAAATGTGTTCTCTAGATGGCGTCTGTGGTGGTCATCTTAGATTTCAGATGACCTAAAACTCCAAGACATTATAATGTGCTGAAGGACAAATGGAAGGATGGAAAGACAAAAGAATTGTAGAAGAGAGCAGGAGAAAATACAAAAGGTTCCTTTGAGTGCCTCGACCGGGCATCATACCTGGGTCTCCTGTGTGAATGGCTCTACCGACTGAGCCGAAGAAGCATGTTCCATCAACTGAATGACAAAGGCCATATTTAACACTAAGTACAAACCACACCGACACCATCCTTGAACAGAATGAAAAGATCAAGGGAAAAACTATCTAATAGTTTAACATTCCCTCGTCCCTGGTTAGCAGATAAAACAAAATTGTGTGTTGAATCAGTACAAAGAATATAGTAACTTTGGAAAACATGATAGAACCAGGAACTAGGATCTTACTTGTCTCGGTCCACTGGTGCAGCAGGACCATAGGGAGGTAGCTTACAGGCCAGGACAACACCGAGGATCTGGATACCTGTACTGTGACGTGGTGACATAGGATCTCCACGCGAGTCCATCATCAGTTTGTATATCACACTGCAAGGAAAGTTAATGACAATCTAAATCAAACATATTATTAATTAAGTTATAACAATCAAGTTTATGACTATAAATTTATTACTTAAAACAACAAAATTGTATATGCATTTCTTGTCTTTTAAATTTCCCTGCCTCAATATGAAATCTTGACAGGACAGAATGGAACAAGAGACAACTTATTTTTGACATTAAGAAAATTTTCCTATAGGCTATTTATCTTTGCATACTAGAGTTACATCCCCTGCAGGTATGTATCCATTGTGATGTCATTCTTTTGGGAGCACAACTCACATCGTTTTCTCTGAAAATTTATGATGTGATGTTCGTAAACACATAACGACAGATAACTCTGTAATATACAAATACACAATAACTATTATTCTAATGGTGATTATCCATTACATAGTGAAGATAATTTCAGTGATCTATGGCAAATTCTACAGGTATAATAAAATAAACACATTACTTGTATGGGACTTCCAGTCTTTCTCTCCAGCACTGTAGGAGAGTCTTCAGCAGCTCCAGATTATTCCTAAACACAGGTCTCGTGTCACTGAACACATTGGCGGTCAGGTACTCCACCACACGTGTCGCCATGGCACGCTCCTCTGCTGTGTCCTGTCATCAATATCATCATAATACTATCATATTAACATTTAATTCTTATCAAAACATATTAAAGATATCCTAATAAATATTTTATATATATGAAAAAAGAAATGTATAATAATATATGTATAAATTAACAACAGCACAAGACTGAAGTTTTAGCCAAGACAATTAAATATCTGCAAATTGTTATGTCAAACTTAGGACCAGTCTCTTTCTGTGTTTAAAAACACTGAACATTTTTTGAACCCCTTCAAATATTTTCTGAGGCTTCATCATAATGCTAAACAAGAGGCCCAGAGGGCCTGTATTGCTCACCCGTTTTCTTTTTTCTTTGAGTAATTCTGTAATTTAGTAAATAGTGATTCAAAAATCACAAAGACAAATTGACAATAAACAATTTGTTTAATTTTGAATCCCAACCATATAATGATGCTATAGATACCAACAAATATGCTATCTAATACATAGTTTCGGAGAGGAAGTAATTCATATGAAAATAGTAGTCTATTTAACTTTTTTGGTCCTGCGCCTAAGGCCTCATGCAGGGGGGGTCAGCCCTATTAATTTTACAATTTTGAATCCCCACCCTATATATAAGGATGCTACCATTGCATTATGAGTGCTATTCCATACTTAGTTTCAGAGAAAAAGTCATTTATATAGAAATAGCCAAATTGACCCATTTTGACCCCGCCCGTTAGGCCCCTAGGGGGTCAGCCCCATCATTTGTACAATTTTGAATCCCCACCCTATAAGGATACTACCATTGCATTATGAGTGCTATAAATCCCATGCTAAGTTTCAGAGAAGTCGTTTATATGGAAATAGCAAATTGACAAATTGACCCCGTCCCTCAGGCCCCTGGGGGGTCAGCCCCATCATTTGTACAATTTTCAGTCAGTAACCCATAAGGGTGCTAACAGTCAAATTTTGTTGAATTCTGACCAGCGGATATGGAGAAGAAGTTGATTGTTGATGGACAGACGACGGACGCCAGACGCTACGGTATGGCATAAGCTCACCTTGGTCCTTCGGACCAGGTGAGCTAATAATGTTACAAAAGAGATAGATAACTTTAAGAAATGAATTCCTCAGGATTTATTGAATTTTGTAAATCGTTAACCCCAGGAATGGCCCCCTCATTAAAATTGTTACCAGAGGAATGGTGACCTCATTAAAATTGTTACCTGAGGAATGGTGACCTCATTAAAATTGTTACCTGAGGAATGGTGACCTCATTAAAATTGTTAACTGAGGGATGGCGACCTCATTAAAAGTTACCTGAGGAATGGTGACCTCATTAAAATTGTTACCCGAGGAATGGTGACCTCATTAAAATTGTTACGTAAGGAATGGCGACCTCGTTAAAATTGTTACCTGAGGAATGGTGACATCATTAAAATTGTTACCTGAGGAAAGGTGACCTCATTAAAATTGTTACCTGAGGAATGGTGACCTCATTAAAATTGTTACATAAGGAATGGCGACCTCATTAAAATTGTTACCTGAGGAATGGCGACCTCATTAAAATTGTTACCTGAGGAATGGCGACCTCATTAAAATTGTTACCTGAGGAATGGCGACCTCATTAAAATTGTTACCTGAGGAATGGCGACCTCATTAAAATTGTTACCTGAGGAATGGCGACCTCATTAAAATTGTTACCTGAGGAATGGTGACCTCATTAAAATTGTTACCTGAGGAAAGGTGACCTCATTAAAATTGTTACCTGAGGAATGGTGACCTCATTAAAATTGTTACCTGAGGAATGGCGACCTCATTAAAATTGTTACCTGAGGAATGGCGACCTCATTAAAATTGTTACCTGAGGAATGGCGACCTCATTAAAATTGTTACCTGAGGAATGGCGACCTCATTAAAATTGTTACCTGAAGAATGGCGACCTCATTAAAATTGTAAAACAAATTATAAACAAACATGCAGACGAACACGTTGTGTTAGTGTTATTTCGGACTGAAGAAGGCCCTATAGTGGCTGAATATATATTCCATAGAAATGATTTTGATTTTACTTTGAACTTATTTTGGCCTTTTATTGCGGATTATTAATATACTAGCTTTATACTGTTTTTACCTCATTATCATTAAAATTGTTACCTGAGGAATGGCGACCTGGTGCCACGACATCATTGTGACCACTACATCTACCACAAAGTAATTGATTCCGTCACTTCCTAAAGCTCCACTCAATATCAGCTGACTTAGAGGGCGCAGCCAATACCGTGCATACGGCTGAAATATCTACAATTGAGGATAATGTCATCATAACACAACGAAGAAGTTATATCAAAATAGCGCAGATTTCATTTCAATGTTACAACATAATCAAGGTCATCTTGTGAAAAATTGGATTTCAAATTATGGAAAAAAATTGATCAATCAATTTAAGAGACACACGAGAAAGGACATGCATGTATTCAGCGGTAGATGATCAATCAAAACTATTTGGGTATGAGAACTACGAATTACATTATAAATGAGACAAACCTGTGTACAGTTACTGACAAGCTTTGCTATGAACAGTTTGACGTTGACATGAGTTTTTGCGCTTTTCATTTTGGTATGTAAATAATCCATCCATCCTGGCATGGTGGCTACTGTCCCCTACAACACAGGAAATCAACATTGTTTTAAAACAAAGGGAATTAACATTTTAATACAGCACAGGCAATCAACAAAGAAAATCAACATTGAGTACAAATGTATCTGTGGGTATGGCATCCACTTACCGCGGTGACGGGAGGGGTGACACCAGTTCTTTGCATGTGTTGTAAAAGAGCTATACAGGTGGCCATACACTCATGTTTGTTGAGATCATCCATCTCCAGTTCGACATAGTCGTCCTGTACCACGACCTTGGTCTCCTGGAGATACAAGTATCATAGATATAGACTAACATCAATAAAACCTGGTTACACTTATCCTACATATGGATAACTTTGCGGGCCCTTAATTCCATGATTTGCAGGTATAAACCTGCTGTAGTGGTGTTATTTTGGCGATAGACATAAACCTTCAATATGGTAGCAGTTAATACATTAACAAAATTTACGCGTAAGGGTGTCAAAATTAAAATCGCGATAATTTCTCCCTCATGGACATTTCCATTCTGACAGTAATTTTATCTCATACCTAAACACTAGTAGTGGGTTATTCCATGCATGTCATAACATCCGATGATGGTGGGCTAAAATACCAATTTTGTCATCAAAAATATCTACGAAATAACATTTCTTTGAGTGAGCAAAACGTGATTAAAGTGGTAAGAAAAACAACCTACCGTGTCATCATCTGGGTCATTGTAGCTGAAGATCCTTCCAAGGCGAGTCTTCCCTTTGTCCCCGGGTGAAGGTGAAAACTGTATGGGATTAAAAGTAAATCTCTGTACGTGGCTGATAATCAACAGATTGCATTAATTTCATAATTTCTTTGTCACTAATGTATCATATCTGAAGAAAATATTCATAATAGTAATTAGAATTGAATATAGTTAACATTTATGTCTCCCAATTTTATTCAAAATAAAAAGGTACAGTTTATCACATAACCTCTGACAAATTCAAATATGTTTTAGAATGCAGTTATGATGGATAGATTTAGATCCTGACCTGAGTTGTGCCTGCTGTGGAGAAATCGTACTGACTAACGTCGTCATGGAGACTGCTGTCTGCCAGATACTGTGAGGCTAGATTGAAGGAGGAATATTCTGTTTCCATAGTCATGCCCTGTTCTTGTCGCCGTTCTTTTACTTCCTTTCGTAGTGAAACAAATTGCTTCTTCCTCTCCATGGGAGACTAAAATCATCAGCAAAAGATTCTTGAATGAAGTAAAAAGAGTTCTTGAACAGGGGGAAAATTAGCAATGCCTATATAAGTCTGGTCTCCATATGTCATAGCAAGAAGGGACCGTACTGAAAGAAACTGGTCCAAGTCACTGATGAATAAATGGTTTGTGGTACAACTTACCGTTAATTCTGTAGGGAATTCATAGGTCCTATCTTTATCAATGAGATTGTCCAACAAAAAGTCACCCTACAACACAAAACACAGTCTAAATAAAGAGTTATGGTTCTTGATTTAGGAATGCTTCATATATCTAAATAGAAGGTCATAGTTGAAGAATTCAAATGGTTTGATAAGGTGATATGAAAGCAAATTTAATAAGATGATCAGAAATTTTTATCATTGATTAAATAAGACATACAATTTCAGTTTGATTTAGATCATGTATTCTATAAATTTTGAATTGTTCATCATATATAGTAGTATTATAGGAAGAGTTTATAAACAAACTAGAAATGTCAGGATGGACACAGGTCATTATATAACCCAGCCCCCACCTCCATTTTATGGCAGTGGTATAATTATTATTCTTACCTTGGATTCATCCTCTTTAAAGAGAAACACCTGGTAAAACTTGGCCTCTGTCTGAGTACAAGACACAACAGATATCAGCATGTTGTAGGCTGCACAGTGGTACAGACGGCGTTGATTTAACAGAGTTGTCTCCCCTCGTGTATCCTCCCCTTTTGCGGCATGACCAATCCTTCAACAGAATAAATGTGGCATTGTAATCAATCCTCTGTTTTTCATTCTAGATCTTAAATACTGAGTAATCAATTGCACCGGAGTAAAAGTCAAAAATACTTTTTTAGATTTTTTTCCCTTCAGTTGTTGTTTACACATATACTGCACTAGAAAACAAGCAGTGACCAGTACTGTCTGTAATCTATCAGTAATGTAAACACACCTAACTCCCCGACCCACTACATAAAGGTCTATAATACATATACTAGTACAGTACACAACATCAATAATTCAGTTATAGGGGTGAATATTGCAAGCTACCAGCTACCATGGTTAATTGTTAATTTACTCATTTCAATAAGCTTTAACGATTGATTGGATTCCTTACTTACTTCATAATAGCTCTGGTCATCTCAGATCCAGTTTTGATGGGTTCATCTTTGATCTGACAGAACTTTTCATTCAGAGTGGAATTTTTACTGGAGACTTCGTCTTTGGTTAGGTGTGAGTACATGATGTCTAGTAGTTGGAAACAGCCTGTCTTACTCACCAGCTGATTCTCAAGACCAGCACCCTGTGGAAATCAGGATTTTCACACAACACAAATACAGACAATGCTCACCTAACAAGAAAACTTATCAAAACAAGAAAACTTATTAAAATAAAGTAAGATTTTATTCATGTTGAATGACAGACAGACAATGTAAAAATAGCTCCCCTGGGTACTCATGTGGGCCTTGTACCATGACCTTTTAATTATGAAAATTCTATGACAATGACATTGTGATCCTGATTATAAACAAGTCTCCACATTTATAACCTTGACCTTTGAATTTTAATGCAGTTACCTCACACTAACCTTGACCTTGAGATCCTCGTTGTAAACAATTCTCGACACTAATAACCTTGACCTTTTGACTTTTAATCTAGTGACCTCACACTGACCTTTAACTTGTGATCCTGATTATAAACAAGTCTCTTCACTAATAAATTTGACCTTTTGACTTTAATCCAGTGACCTCACACTGACCTTGACCTGTTTCGCCTCTAGTATGTTCCTAAGATCCTTCATGTGGTCCAGATAGAACTCGAGCAGTGCTGACTTGTGACACAGACGTAACATTGGAAGGGCGACCTTCTCCAAGGTCGCAGTGCGAATCTCTGCAGGGAAATTCTCCTTACAGAATACATCAAAGGCAACATCTACTGCGAGTTTCTGTTTATCTCCTGGAAGCCTGTACAATAGTAATATATACATTATATCATGTTAACAATTCAAATGCAAAGATACTGTAAAGTAGAAAATCATAATCTAAATTACACTAACAGAAACTTCTGCAATAATTTCTTTTTAAAAACATTGTCTGTTACAATAAGTTATACACAATCAGTTATAAACCATTCCTGTAAATGGTGGAATTCAATTTCTCCAACAGCCTTTGGCTCCTGGTATCATCTGACATAAAATGACCAAATGCAGCTCATTTGTTTATTGATTGAACTCTTGATTAACATAGTATAAATATTGTATAGTGACCTCCTTGTAAACCTGTTGAGACTCTGCTGGATGGTGTCCTCGTAGGTGTGTTTCTGTTCCCGACAGGCAATGCTGATGAGAAGCTCCAACAGAACCAGACTGCCAGACAGCTCTAGTCCACTCAATATCTACACAAATGATAGAAACATAATCTACATCTAGTCTACTCAATATCTACACAAATGATAGAAACACAATCTACATCTAGTCTACTCAATATCTACACAAATGATAGAAACACAATCTACATCTAGTCCACTCAATATCTACACAAATGATAGAAACATAATCTACATCTAGTCCACTAAATATCTACACAAATGATAGAAACATAATCTACATCTAGTCCACTCAATATCTACACATATGATAGAAACATAATCTACATCTAGTCCACTCAATATCTACACAAATGATAGAAACACAATCTACATCTAGTCCACACAATATCTACACAAATGATAGAAACTCAATCTACATCTAGTCCACTCAATATCTACACATATGATAGAAACATAATCTACATCTAGTCTACTCAATATCTACACAAATGATAGAAACACAATCTACATCTAGTCCACTCAATATCTACACAAATGATAGAAACACAATCTACATCTAGTCCACTCAATATCTACACAAATGATAGAAACACAATCTACATCTAGTCCACTCAATATCTACACAAATGATAGAACACAATCTACATCTAGTCCACTCAATATCTACACAAATGATAGAAACATAATCTACATCTAGTCCACTCAATATCTACACAAATGATAGAAACACAATCTACATCTAGTCCACTCAACATCTACACAAATGATAGAACACAATCTACATCTAGTCCACTCAATATCTACACATATGATAGAAACATAATCTACATCTAGTCTACTCAATATCTACACAAATGATAGAAACACAATCTACATCTAGTCTACTCAATATCTACACAAATGATAGAAACACAATCTACATCTAGTCCACTCAATATCTACACATATGATAGAAACATAATCTACATCTAGTCTACTCAATATCTACACAAATGATAGAAACACAATCTACATCTAGTCTACTCAATATCTACACAAATGATAGAAACTCAATCTACATCTAGTCTACTCAATATCTACACATATGATAGAAACATAATCTACATCTAGTCCACTCAATATCTACACAAATGATAGAAACACAATCTACATCTAGTCCACTCAATATCTACACAAATGATAGAAACACAATCTACATCTAGTCCACTCAATATCTACACAAATGATAGAAACACAATCTACATCTAGTCTACTCAATATCTACACAAATGATAGAAACACAATCTACATCTAGTCTACTCAATATCTACACATATGATAGAAACATAATCTACATCTAGTCCACTCAATATCTACACAAATGATAGAAACACAATCTACATCTAGTCCACTCAATATCTACACAAATGATAGAAACACAATCTACATCTAGTCCACTCAATATCTACACATATGATAGAAACACAAACTACATCTAGTCCACTCAATATCTACACAAATGATAGAAACACAATCTACATCTAGTCCACTCAATATCTACACATATGATAGAAACACAATCTACATCTAGTCCACTCAATATCTACACAAATGATAGAAACACAACCTACATCTAGTCCACTCAATATCTACACATATGATAGAAACATAATCTACATCTAGTCTACTCAATATCTACACAAATGATAGAAACACAATCTACATCTAGTCCACACAATATCTACACAAATGATAGAAACACAATCTACATCTAGTCCACTCAATATCTACACAAATGATAGAAACACAATCTACATCTAGTCCACTCAATATCTACACAAATGATAGAAACATAATCTACATCTAGTCCACTCAATATCTACACAAATGATAGAAACACAATCTACATCTAGTCCACTTAATATCTACACAAATGATAGAAACACACAATCTACATCTAGTCCACTCAATATCTACACAAATGATAGAAACACAATCTACATCTAGTCCACTCAATATCTACACAAATGATAGAAACACAATCTACATCTAGTCCACTCAATATCTACACATATGATAGAAACACAAACTACATCTAGTCCACTCAATATCTACACAAATGATAGAAACACAATCTACATCTAGTCTAGTCAATATCTACACAAATGAGAGAAACTCAATCTACATCTAGTCTACTCAATATCTACACATATGATAGAAACATAATCTACATCTAGTCCACTCAATATCTACACAAATGATAGAAACACAATCTACATCTAGTCCACACAATATCTACACAAATGATAGAAACACAATCTACATCTAGTCCACACAATATCTACACAAATGATAGAAACACAATCTACATCTAGTCCACACAATATCTACACAAATGATAGAAACACAATCTACATCTAGTCCACTCAATATCTACACAAATGATAGAAACACAATCTACATCTAGTCCACACAATATCTACACAAATGATAGAAACACAATCTACATCTAGTCAACTCAATATCTACACAAATAAGAGAAACTTAATCTACATCTAGTCCACTCAATATCTACACAAATGATAGAAACATAATCTACATCTAGTCCACTCAATATCTACCCAAATGATAGAACACAATCTACATCTAGTCCACTCAATATCTACACAAATGATAGAAACACAATCTACATCTAGTCCACTCAATATCTACACAAATGATAGAAACACAATCTACATCTAGTCCACTCAATATCTACCCAAATGAGAGAAACACAATCTACATCTAGTCCACTCAATATCTACACAAATGATAGAAACACAATCTACATCTAGTCTACTCAATATCTACACAAATGATAGAAACACAATCTACATCTAGTCTACTCAATATCTACCCAAATGATAGAAACACAATCTACATCTAGTCTACTCAATATCTACACAAATGATAGAAACTCAATCTACATCTAGTCTACTCAATATCTACACAAATGAGAGAAATTCAATCTACACCTAGTTCACTCAACATCTACACAAATGATAGAAACACAATCTACATCTAGTCCACTCAATATCTACCCAAATGATAGAAACTCAATCTACATCTAGTCTACTCAATATCTACACAAATGAGAGAAATTTCAATCTACACCTAGTTCACTCAACATCTACACAAATGATAGAAACACAATCTACATCTAGTCCACTCAATATCTACCCAAATGATAGAAACACAATCTACATCTAGTCTACTCAATATCTACACATATGATAGAAACACAATCTACATCTAGTCTACTCAATATCTACACAAATGAGAGAAACTCAATCTACATCTAGTCCACTCAACATCTACACAAATGATAGAAACACAATCTACATCTAGTCCACTCAATATCTACCCAAATGATAGAAACACAATCTACATCTAGTCCACTCAATATCTACCCAAATGATAGAAACACAATCTACATCTAGTCCACTCAATATCTACCCAAATGATAGAAACATAATCTACATCTAGTCCACTCAACATCTACACAAATGATAGAAACACAATCTACATCTAGTCCACTCAATATCTACACAAATGATAGAAACACAATCTACATCTAGTCCACTCAATATCTACCCAAATGATTGAAACACAATCTACATCTAGTCCACTCAATATCTACGCAAATGATAGAAACATAATCTACATCTAGTCCACTCAATATCTACACAAATGATAGAAACACAATCTACATCTAGTCCACTCAATATCTACACAAATGATAGAAACATAATCTACATCTAGTCCACTCAATATCTACACAAATGATAGAAACACAATCTACATCTAGTCCACTCAATATCTACACAAATGATAGAAACACAATCTACATCTAGTCCACTCAATATCTACACAAATGATAGAAACACAATCTACATCTAGTCCACTCAATATCTACACAAATGATAGAAACACAATCTACATCTAGTCTACTCAATATCTACACAAATGATAGAAACACAATCTACATCTAGTCCACTCAATATCTACACAAATGATAGAAACACAATCTACATCTAGTCCACTCAATATCTACACAAATGATAGAAACACAATCTACATCTAGTCCACTCAATATCTACACAAATGATAGAAACACAATCTACATCTAGTCCACTCAATATCTACACAAATGATAGAAACACAATCTACATCTAGTCCACTCAGTATCTACACAAATGATAGAAACACAATCTACATCTAGTCCACTCAATATCTACACAAATGATAGAAACACAATCTACATCTAGTCCACTCAATATCTACACAAATGATAGAAACACAATCTACATCTAGTCCACTCAATATCTACACAAATGATAGAAACATAATCTACATCTAGTCTACTCAATATCTACACAAATGATAGAAACATAATCTACATCTAGTCCACTCAATATCTACACAAATGATAGAAACACAATCTACATCTAGTCCACTCAATATCTACACAAATGATAGAAACATAATCTACATCTAGTCCACTCAATATCTACACAAATGATAGAAACATAATCTACATCTAGTCCACTCAATATCTACACAAATGATAGAAACATAATCTACATCTAGTCCACTCAATATCTACCCAAATGATAGAAACATAATCTACATCTAGTCTACTCAATATCTACACAAATGATAGAAACACAATCTACATCTAGTCCACTCAACATCTACACAAATGATAGAAACACAATCTACATCTAGTCCACTCAATATCTACACATATGATAGAAACACATAATCTACATCTAGTCCACTCAATATCTACACAAATGATAGAAACATAATCTACATCTAGTCCACTCAATATCTACACAAATGATAGAAACACAATCTACATCTAGTCCACTCAATATCTACACATATGATAGAAACATAATCTACATCTAGTCCACTCAATATCTACACAAATGATAGAAACACAATCTACATCTAGTCTACTCAATATCTACACAAATGATAGAAACACAATCTACATCTAGTCCACTCAATATCTACACAAATGATAGAAACACAATCTACATCTAGTCCACTCAATATCTACACAAATGATAGAAACACAATCTACATCTAGTCCACTCAATATCTACACAAATGATAGAAACACAATCTACATCTAGTCTACTCAATATCTACACAAATGAGAAAAATTCAATCTACACCTAGTCCACTCAACATCTACACAAATGATAGAAACACAATCTACATCTAGTCCACTCAATATCTACACAAATGATAGAAACACAATCTACATCTAGTCCACTCAATATCTACACAAATGATAGAAACACAATCTACATCTAGTCCACTCAATATCTACACAAATGAGAGAAACTCAATCTACATCTAGTCCACTCAACATCTACACAAATGATAGAAACACAATCTACATCTAGTCCACTCTATATCTACACAAATGATAGAAACACAATCTACATCTAGTCTACTCAATATCTACACAAATGATAGAAACACAATCTACATCTAGTCCACTCAATATCTACACAAATGATAGAAACACAATCTACATCTAGTCCACTCAATATCTACACAAATGATAGAAACACAATCTACATCTAGTCCACTCAATATCTACACAAATGATAGAAACACAATCTACATCTAGTCCACTCAACATCTACACAAATGATAGAAACATAATCTACATCTAGTCCACTCAACATCTACACAAATGATAGAAACATAATCTACATCTAGTCCACTCAATATCTACACAAATGATAGAAACACAATCTACATCTAGTCCACTCAATATCTACACAAATGATAGAAACACAATCTACATCTAGTCTACTCAATATCTACACAAATGATAGAAACACAATCTACATCTAGTCCACTCAATATCTACACAAATGATAGAAACATAATCTACATCTAGTCCACTCAATATCTACACAAATGATAGAAACACAATCTACATCTAGTCCACACAATATCTACACATATGATAGAAACACAATCTACATCTAGTCCACTCAGTATCTACACAAATGAGAGAAACTCAATCTACATCTAGTGAACTCAATATCTACACAAATGATAGAAACACAATCTACATCTAGTCCACTCAATATCTACCCAAATGATAGAAACACAATCTACATCTAGTCCACTCAATATCTACACACATATGATAGAAACAAATCTACATCTAGTCCACACAATATCTACACAAATGATAGAAACACAATCTACATCTAGTCCACTCAATATCTACACAAATGATAGAAACACAATCTACATCTAGTCCACTCAATATCTACACAAATGATAGAAACACAATCTACATCTAGTCCACTCAATATCTACACAAATGATAGAAACACAATCTACATCTAGTCCACTCAATATCTACACAAATGATAGAAACACAATCTACATCTAGTCCACTCAATATCTACACAAATGATAGAAACACAATCTACATCTAGTCCACTCAATATCTACACATATGATAGAAACACAATCTACATCTAGTCCACTCAATATCTACACAAATGATAGAAACACAATCTACATCTAGTCCACTCAATATCTACACAAATGATAGAAACACAATCTACATCTAGTCCACTCAATATCTACACAAATGATAGAAACACAATCTACATCTAGTCCACTCAATATCTACACAAATGATAGAAACACAATCTACATCTAGTCCACTCAATATCTACACAAATGATAGAAACACAATCTACATCTAGTCCACTCAATATCTACACAAATGATAGAAACACAATCTACATCTAGTCCACTCAATATCTACACAAATGATAGAAACACAATCTACATCTAGTCCACTCAATATCTACACAAATGATAGAAACATAATCTACATCTAGTCCACTCAATATCTACACAAATGATAGAAACACAATCTACATCTAGTCCACTCAATATCTACACAAATGATAGAAACACAATCTACATCTAGTCCACTCAATATCTACACAAATGATAGAAACACAATCTACATCTAGTCCACTCAATATCTACACAAATGATAGAAACACAATCTACATCTAGTCCACTCAATATCTACACAAATGATAGAAACACAATCTACATCTAGTCCACTCAATATCTACACAAATGATAGAAACACAATCTACATCTAGTCCACTCAATATCTACACAAATGATAGAAACACAATCTACATCTAGTCCACTCAATATCTACACAAATGATAGAAACACAATCCTACATCTAGTCCACTCAATATCTACACAAATGATAGAAACACAATCTACATCTAGTCCACTCAATATCTACACAAATGATAGAAACACAATCTACATCTAGTCCACTCAATATCTACACAAATGATAGAAACACAATCTACATCTAGTCCACTCAATATCTACACAAATGATAGAAACACAATCTACATCTAGTCCACTCAATATCTACACAAATGATAGAAACACAATCTACATCTAGTCCACTCAATATCTACACAAATGATAGAAACACAATCTACATCTAGTCCACTCAATATCTACCCAAATGATAGAAACATAATCTACATCTAGTCTACTCAATATCTACACAAATGATAGAAAACATCTACATCTAGTCACTCAACATCTACACAAAGATAGAAACACGATCTACATCTAGTCCACTCAATATCTACACAAATGATAGAAACACAATCTACATCTAGTCCACACAATATCTACACAAATGATAGAAACATAATCTACATCTAGTCCACTCAATATCTACACAAATGATAGAAACACAATCTACATCTAGTCCACACAATATCTACACAAATGATAGAAACACAATCTACATCTAGTCCACACAATATCTACACAATGATAGAAACACAATCTACATCTAGTCCACACAATATCTACACAAATGATAGAAACACAATCTACATCTAGTCCACTCAATATCTACACAAATGATAGAAACACAATCTACATCTAGTCCACTCAATATCTACACAAATGATAGAAACACAATCTACATCTAGTCCACTCAATATCTACACAAATGATAGAAACACAATCTACATCTAGTCCACTCAATATCTACCCAAATGATAGAAACATAATCTACATCTAGTCCACTCAATATCTACCCAAATGATAGAAACACAATCTACATCTAGTCCACTCAACATCTACACAAATGATAGAAACATAATCTACATCTAGTCCACTCAACATCTACACAAATGATAGAAACATAATCTACATCTAGTCCACTCAATATCTACACAAATGATAGAAACACAATCTACATCTAGTCCACTCAATATCTACACAAATGATAGAAACACAATCTACATCTAGTCCACTCAATATCTACACAAATGATAGAAACACAATCTACATCTAGTCCACTCAATATCTACACAAATGATAGAAACACAATCTACATCTAGTCCACTCAATATCTACACAAATGATAGAAACACAATCTACATCTAGTCCACTCAATATCTACACAAATGATAGAAACACAATCTACATCTAGTCCACTCAATATCTACACAAATGATAGAAACACAATCTACATCTAGTCCACTCAATATCTACACAAATGATAGAAACACAATCTACATCTAGTCCACTCAATATCTACACAAATGATAGAAACACAATCTACATCTAGTCCACTCAATATCTACACAAATGATAGAAACACAATCTACATCTAGTCCACTCAATATCTACACAAATGATAGAAACACAATCTACATCTAGTCCACTCAATATCTACACAAATGATAGAAACACAATCTACATCTAGTCCACTCAATATCTACACAAATGATAGAAACACAATCTACATCTAGTCCACACAATATCTACACAAATGATAGAAACACAATCTACATCTAGTCCACACAATATCTACACAAATGATAGAAACATAATCTACATCTAGTCCACACAATATCCACACAAATGATAGAAACACAATCTACATCTAGTCCACACAATATCTACACAAATGATAGAAACACAATCTACATCTAGTCCACTCAATATCCACACAAATGATAGAAACACAATCTACATCTAGTCCACACAATATCCACACAAATGATAGAAACACAATCTACATCTAGTCCACTCAATATCTACACAAATGATAGAAACACAATCTACATCTAGTCCACACAATATCCACACAAATGATAGAAACACAATCTACATCTAGTCCACTCAATATCTACACAAATGATAGAAACACAATCTACATCTAGTCCACTCAATATCTACACAAATGATAGAAACATAATCTACATCTAGTCCACTCAATATCTACACAAATGATAGAAACACAATCTACATCTAGTCCACTCAATATCTACACAAATGATAGAAACACAATCTACATCTAGTCCACACAATATCTACACAAATGATAGAAACACAATCTACATCTAGTCCACTCAATATCTACACAAATGATAGAAACACAATCTACATCTAGTCCACTCAATATCTACACAAATGATAGAAACATAATCTACATCTAGTCCACTCAATATCTACACAAATGATAGAAACATAATCTACATCTAGTCCACTCAATATCTACACAAATGATAGAAACATAATCTACATCTAGTCCACTCAATATCTACACAAATGATAGAAACACAATCTACATCTAGTCCACTCAATATCTACACAAATGATAGAAACACAATCTACATCTAGTCCACTAAATATCTACCCAAATGATAGAAACACAATCTACATCTAGTCCACTCAATATCTACACAAATGATAGAAACACAATCTACATCTAGTCCACTCAATATCTACACAAATGATAGAAACATAATCTACATCTAGTCTACTCAATATCTACACAAATGATAGAAACACAATCTACATCTAGTCTACTCAATATCTACACAAATGATAGAAACATAATCTACATCTAGTCTACTCAATATCTACACAAATGATAGAAACACAATCTACATCTAGTCTACTCAATATCTACACAAATGATAGAAACACAATCTACATCTAGTCTACTCAATATCTACACAAATGATAGAAACACAATCTACATCTAGTCCACTCAATATCTACACAAATGATAGAAACACAATCTACATCTAGTCCACTCAATATCTACACAAATGATAGAAACACAATCTACATCTAGTCCACTCAATATCTACACAAATGATAGAAACACAATCTACATCTAGTCCACTCAATATCTACACAAATGATAGAAACATAATCTACATCTAGTCCACTCAATATCTACACATATGATAGAAACATAATCTACATCTAGTCCACTCAATATCTACACAAATGATAGAAACATAATCTACATCTAGTCCACTCAATATCTACACAAATGATAGAAACACAATCTACATCTAGTCCACTCAATATCTACACAAATGATAGAAACACAATCTACATCTAGTCCACTCAATATCTACACAAATGATAGAAACACAATCTACATCTAGTCCACTCAATATCTACACAAATGATAGAAACACAATCTACATCTAGTCCACTCAATATCTACCCAAATGATAGAAACACAATCTACATCTAGTCCACTCAATATCTACACAAATGATAGAAACACAATCTACATCTAGTCCACTCAATATCTACACAAATGATAGAAACACAATCTACATCTAGTCTACTCAATATCTACACAAATGATAGAAACACAATCTACATCTAGTCCACTCAATATCTACACAAATGATAGAAACACAATCTACATCTAGTCCACTCAATATCTACACAAATGATAGAAACACAATCTACATCTAGTCCACTCAATATCTACACAAATGATAGAAACACAATCTACATCTAGTCCACTCAATATCTACACAAATGATAGAAACACAATCTACATCTAGTCCACTCAATATCTACACAAATGATAGAAACACAATCTACATCTAGTCCACTCAATATCTACACAAATGATAGAAACACAATCTACATCTAGTCCACACAATATCTACACAAATGATAGAAACACAATCTACATCTAGTCCACTCAATATCTACACAAATGATAGAAACATAATCTACATCTAGTCCACTCAATATCTACACAAATGATAGAAACACAATCTACATCTAGTCCACTCAATATCTACACAAATGATAGAAACACAATCTACATCTAGTCCACACAATATCTACACAAATGATAGAAACACAATCTACATCTAGTCCACACAATATCTACACAAATGATAGAAAAACAATCTACATCTAGTCCACTCAATATCTACACAAATGATAGAAACACAATCTACATCTAGTCCACTCAATATCTACACAAATGATAGAAACACAATCTACATCTAGTCCACACAATATCTACACAAATGATAGAAACATAATCTACATCTAGTCCACACAATATCTACACAAATGATAGAAACACAATCTACATCTAGTCCACTCAATATCTACACAAATGATAGAAACACAATCTACATCTAGTCCACACAATATCTACACAAATGATAGAAACATAATCTACATCTAGTCCACACAATATCTACACAAATGATAGAAACACAATCTACATCTAGTCCACTCAATATCTACACAAATGATAGAAACACAATCTACATCTAGTCCACTCAATATCTACACAAATGATAGAAACACAATCTACATCTAGTCCACACAATATCTACACAAATGATAGAAACACAATCTACATCTAGTCCACTCAATATCTACACAAATGATAGAAACACAATCTACATCTAGTCTACTCAATATCTACACAAATGATAGAAACATAATCTACATCTAGTCCACACAATATCTACACAAATGATAGAAACATAATCTACATCTAGTCCACTCAATATCTACACAAATGATAGAAACACAATCTACATCTAGTCCACTCAATATCTACACAAATGATAGAAACACAATCTACATCTAGTCTACTCAATATCTACACAAATGATAGAAACATAATCTACACCTAGTCCACTCAACATCTACACAAATGATAGAAACACAATCTACATCTAGTCCACTAAATATCTACCCAAATGATAGAAACATAATCTACATCTATTAGTCCACTCAATATCTACAAATGATAGAAACACAATCTACATCTAGTCCACTCAATATCTACACAAATGATAGAAACACAATCTACATCTAGTCCACTCAATATCTACACAAATGATAGAAACATAATCTACATCTAGTCCACTCAATATCTACACAAATGATAGAAACACAATCTACATCTAGTCCACTCAATATCTACACAAATGATAGAAACATAATCTACATCTAGTCCACTCAATATCTACACAAATGATAGAAACACAATCTACATCTAGTCCACTCAATATCTACACAAATGATAGAAACACAATCTACATCTAGTCCACTCAATATCTACACAAATGATAGAAACACAATCTACATCTAGTCCACTCAATATCTACACAAATGATAGAAACATAATCTACATCTAGTCCACTCAATATCTACCCAAATGATAGAAACACAATCTACATCTAGTCTACTCAATATCTACCCAAATGATAGAAACACAATCTACATCTAGTCCACTCAATATCTACACAAATGATAGAAACACAATCTACATCTAGTCTACTCAATATCTACCCAAATGATAGAAACACAATCTACATCTAGTCCACTCAATATCTACACAAATGATAGAAACACAATCTACATCTAGTCCACTCAATATCTACACAAATGATAGAAACACAATCTACATCTAGTCCACTCAATATCTACACAAATGATAGAAACATAATCTACATCTAGTCCACTCAATATCTACACATATGATAGAAACATAATCTACATCTAGTCCACTCAATATCTACACAAATGATAGAAACACAATCTACATCTAGTCCACTCAATATCTACACAAATGATAGAAACACAATCTACATCTAGTCCACTCAATATCTACACAAATGATAGAAACACAATCTACATCTAGTCCACTCAATATCTACACAAATGATAGAAACACAATCTACATCTAGTCCACTCAATATCTACACAAATGAGAGAAACTCAATCTACATAACCTCGGCATTCACTATCAAATGTTTTTATCCAAACATTTAAACAATAAAACATTGTAGAGTCAGTTTAATTTCAATGCACAAATGAACCTTCAAAATTATGGTATTTGAGAGATACTTTATAAAAGCCCATTATAACATAGTTTCAATGTTATCTTCTTTTGCCAATACGATCCCAGCTAGAGCCCATTTTACCTTGTCTAAAGCTGTTAAGTAATCCCGGTAATGAGAGCTGCCTTTTGGGAATTCAGTGCTCTTCAGAGGAAAATTATCTGCCACTAGTCTGTCTAAATTTGTCCTGAAATGTCAATGGAATTATACAAATCTCTGCTGACAACATATATGACTATAATTCAAAGTAGAATTATACAGTATGACACAGTTATCAGTTAACATTGTAACATTGACAAGTGTAATCATTAATACTTGATCTCAAAACCAAGCTTTAAATCACAGAGACTTGATGTTAATGCAAAGATTTTAAAGTAAACTAGATATTATCAATTATTGTTTACTGTAATACAAAACTTAATAGCCGCAATCTGATTTCTTTCCTATGGAAGTTAATAAAACATAATAATTGATCTTTCACCACTTACTTGAGTTTTGTGATGTGTGGCTTAGGGACATTGACAAAGAATGGAAGCAGATCTAACACTCGACACTGTGGAAAAAGAAACAGGTGTTTTAAAAATGCATGAGAATGATCAAAACATCCTAATCCAGAGTTAGTTTTAAGTCAAACTATACAAGAAGATATTAAGTTCAGTATTAATAAAAATGTTTTCAAATAAAACAACCCAAGCTATACCTTTGACTGTAACCTTGAGATATGACCTTGTGTAGAACATCTCTTAGGATTTATACAACAGTGAAGCTCTAGAAAATAATTCACCTAAAAACTTACATTTATCCTAAAACACTTTTGGATGCAGATTCAAGTAAGTTACTTATTTTTCTAGTGATTTAGAAGCACTGAAAATCATCTCTTCTGTATTCATGATCTCCACAAACCACTAGCTGTGTAGAAATCAATAGAAATGTGATGTGTTTACCTTAAAAGCAAGGTTGGTCCTGGTATCTATCAGACATTGGAGATAGGTACCAAAGACGTCCTCAAAGGATGGCGAGGAGGGCGTAGAAACAAACTGAAACAAGACAGTGGCATGGGTAGCCAGGTATCATTTGTTGGAAGGTTAATTTTGTCTTTTTACAATACAGTGCACAGGAAATTTGGTCTGTAACCTGCTGATCATCATCTTGACCTTTAACCCTACCTTCTTGTATATAATCATCTTGGGTTAAACCTTCTTGTATATCATCATCTTGACCTTTAACCCTATCTTTTTGTATATCATCATCTTGACCTTTAACCCTATCTTTTTGTATATCATCATCTTGACCTTTAACCCTATCTTTTTGTATATCATCATCTTGACCTTTAACCCTATCTTTTTGTATATCATCATCTTGACCTTTAACCCTATCTTTTTGTATATCATCATCTTGACCTTTAACCCTATCTTTTTGTATATCATCATCTTGACCTTTAACCCTATCTTTTTGTATATCATCATCTTGACCTTTAACCCTATCTTTTTGTATATCATCATCTTGACCTTTAACCCTATCTTCTTGTATATCATCTTGACCTTTAACCCTACCTTCTTGTATATCATCACCCTGACCTTTAACACTGTTTTACTGTCTATAATCATTTTAACCTTTAACCTACCTTACTGTCAATCAGAAGTAGCTTGGTCAGTAACAGCAAGGTCATACTCTGAAGGTCGACTGACGAACTACTGTCACACCAGGTGGCAATTGTTTTCCACTGTAATAATACACTCTTCACTATGTTCTGGCCTAGCCTGAAATGATATTGAGAACTGGAAACCATACATTCATCAGAAAGAGGCCCAAGCCCTGCTACATATTGGCTCAGACAGCCCCATTTAGGAGCCAATGCAACCAACATAGATTTTGAAACATTTTCAAACCTATGACCATCATGGTATTCAGTGTCCTAAAACCAATTTTCACTTAAATTGGTCGATTTTGACTCCCTAAGGCGCAACTATTGCCATGTAAGATTCCCTAATCTCTACAAAACTATAACCTTGATACAGTGTTCCTAAAACCCCTGTATACCAATTTTCATATAAATCGGTTGTTGAGGTATCTCAAGATTGACATATTGCTGGTTATGTAAAACTGTTTTACTTAGGACGGTATTTTAAGCATAAAATGTACTTTAACTTTCTATTGGTAGAAATTGTGCAATTATTTCATAAGAAAAATTCACAAAGATTTTTATCATCTATAGTGAATGTGTGATTTGCCTTCTGTTTACCTTTTCCTCAGTGCCTTGTCCCTGGTGACGTGATCCACCATAGCAACCAGGATCCTGCTCACTTTCCTGCCGTCTGCTCCGGCTCGAGCAGCCAATGCCTTGACGCACACATCTGACTCAGATGCCATGTGACTGGCTATAACTGACTTGAACATGGAGAAGACAAGGTCGCCATGACACTGCTCCAATCCTTTACTAGATCCACTCACCATGGTCGAGTCAAGTACGGCCTCCACAAGGACCTTTCCCTGAAATTACAAGAATCAGAGTTTGGCGGCTGTGCTCATATCAAGTCAAAGCCATTAGGGATGGAAGCTGACTTTCTCATCAGAAAGATTTAGACCAATTTTTAAGTTTTTTCTTCTTTCAAAGTAATTTTAGTTTTTCAATGTTATTTCAGGTGATTTAGCTGGAGTTATTTTTCAGAATTTTATCTCATGGACTAAGAAAAAAAATACACTTACAGGCAATCCTAGATGGAAACTGAGGGCCAGCATTTCCTTCACCAGAGTATGAACTACAGGTGTGAGGGTGAGGGCCTCCAATCCTCCTCCACTAGTCTTACACACAACGCCCTGGGGATGATACATAGAATGATTTGATTATTGATGCTGTTGACATAACACAGAGAAAACTAGAACTGTTGTCAGAGTGGACGACTAATAAACCCCCCTACCCACCCGATGCAAAAATTTTGTAATAACTCCTTTAATAGGGACAATAAAGTTAAGTTTACTCAGCTCTCCTTTATTTCAGGGTTCTGTGTACCAAATTTTATCAAAATCCCTGAAGTAACTTTGAGGAGGTGTTGTGTCTTCAAACAGACAACCCGATTCCAGTATACCACCCATAACTTTGTTGATAGCGATAAAGTCCCTTCTGTTTATACAATGTGTGGTACAGACAAGTGGTTAATCACAGCTGTATTGTTTGTTTGATACTCCGAGAGTTGAATCACATTCTCCATTCTGGTAGAAAATAGTTACACAACTCAACTAGAACATATTCCACAAAGACAGAGAGCTGGTCTATGCTCAACCTACTGCCCAATCATAAAAGAATTTCCAATTTAATACAATGTTTTTAAAATGTTGTACCTGGAATACATTATCAAATAGTTTTTGCGCCAAATCACCAGTGTTCCTCACACCAGACAGGACAGTGGTCAGTAAACCGGCCGTGTGGAGCTGGCGGTATCCTCCCAGCAGCTGTTGTAGGTAGATAGGGTCAAGTTTAAGGTCATTCAAGGTCAAAGGCAGATGCTTTGATAAGTTCCTGTCAATGAAAGGAAAACGTGTAATATCAATTAGAACTTGGCTATAGGGACAAACATGAACCTATCTTGTTGGAGAGGTTATCATACTATATAAATTTTACAGGTGGTTTATTTTCCCTATATATACATTTTACTTGAAATCTGCAAATTCTAAACACCAGCAAATATTCAGAAATTGATTGACGTATCTAAGAACAACAGTTCAAGAAATTATTATAATAGAAATTAGTGAATATGTTCCGTATACTGACCCTGGGAATTTAAAGAGCTATACCATAATGATATACTAATGATCAATTTAGTTTTTGGAATCAGTTTACATACAGTTGAACCTCGTTAAATTGTCACTAAAACTTGTTTAACTCAAAGGCTCTGCTTAACCTGGCACTATCTTGCTGGCTCCAACCAAAATTTTCCATAAAGTATTCTTGACTTTAAGTATACTTGACTTGAATACACTGATAAACTCAAAAAATTTCAAGTAAACTTACTTTACAACCATGCTTCAATTTTGTCATTATCTCTTAATTGGTTCTTTCATAATCACTATCACTTTAAACATATATCAAGTAAATATTTAATTTGGAAAATTGATAAACTTCCTAAAGATCAATCTCACAAAATTACATACCTTTTTCCAGAAAGGGTTTTATTAAACTGTTTTTTCATGTTCTCACACAAGTTATTGGGCAGCTTTCTGGTCATGACCATCAATACCTGTTCCATCTACAACATAAACAGGATCATAATGTGTACTGCATTTAGTCCATGGACATACATAGCATGTATTCTGTCAAACCTATCTTATACATCTGTATAAAGTTCTCCTGCTTACCACTTTCTAAGGGCCCAAAAGGGTCAATTTCAACAAATTTGACCTGTGTATAATGACCACTTGTCTATAACAAGATTTCCATGGAAGTGGATGTGTCACCTGCACAGCATCACAAAATACAGTTATTTACAGTTGTAAATATTGCTTATAATTAGGTGAAGTTATCAAGTTCCGTACCTTTTGCAAATATTGATGGATTTTGACCAGTTTCAAACCACTCCGAGATCTCATTAATATAAATCAATATACCATATGGTTGAAATTGGACAATAAATACTTAAGTTATTGAGCGGAAACCATAGAATTATCCGTATTGACAATTTTAAAGTCACGTAACTCTTGCAAATATTGACGGATTTTGACCAATATTTAACCCATCTAAGATTTCATTGATGTAAAGCAATGTACCAAATTTGATTGAAATCGGACAATAAATACTAAAGTTATTGAGCTGAAACCATGGATTTATCTGTTTTGACAATTTTGGCGTAACTCTTGATAATATTGACAGATTTTGACCATTATTGAACTAATTCACATTAATATAAAGCAATGTACCAAATTTGGTTGAAATCGGATGATCATATTAAACTTATCACTTTCCGGATGCCGACATAGGTATACCTGAGTGTCGCCATGATGATGCAGGCGACACAAAAACCCTTTGGGTGGTCTTTATAGACAGATTTGACTATATCATACAAAATGTCTTAAGTATAACAAAGATGTTCCTTATATACACAAAAAGTTTAGCTGAAACAAACTAAGTACTAAAAATTCAATACAAAATAATAAGACATAATGTTAACTAATATCAGTACCTACCAAAAGATACAAATAACAAGACTTACCTCCCTTGGTAGATTCTTCATGACCTCGACCTCCCCAAGGTTAAAGCCGACAGTGCCTGGCTCTACCACACACATACACACCATTTTCCAGAGTACATCACTCCAAACTGACGGCGGAACTGCCTGTAGTGAAGAATTATTTTCACTTTCATATCACAAATACCACAAAGGTATCAACCACATCGTGCCTATGGATTCTATGAATTAGGCTGAACAAAATGTGAAGTATTGTATTTTGGCAGAAGTAGAAAAGTGTATACATATTTCTATCAATAACTGCATGGTATGTATTATGCTGAAACATTCTTGAAAATAAATGCTCCGTTTTAAATTCACATGTAAACTGTACATCTATTCTTTTACAAATGTTATCCTTCATCATTTATCAATTATTCTCAATGTAATCCATAAATCCATTTTAATTAAAGACATTATATAAATGTGTATAAATTTAAGACATTATATCTAATGAATATTAATTAATGACATTTTCTTTTATATTTTTTTTCTTCTTCTCAATTTCCCTTTACTTGTAAGACCTTAATGAATATCTGATTACCTTGTTCAAGTCTTTCGGCCCTGAAGTGGCAACTACCACAGAAAGGAAATTCATAAGGCGGACAATCACTGTACATTTTTCTCTATAAAACAAATTAAACTTTAAATTAGTATTAAATAATATCATATTATCAATCAAATCAGCACCACATTTTCAAACTCTGGCTATACAATGCTCATTGTGGGCAAGAAAATATAATTATTTATATCACTATGGCAACAGCTACACTAAAGTTCAAAGTTCAATACGAATAGATATGGTATGCGTCATGAAAAATTTATATTTGTATCTCAAAGCCCTTATATTGTATTATGATTAAAATACCTGTTAAATTCATCAACCTCCCGTGGAGTGAAGAATGTCGTCTCTGATGGATTACCAACAACCTTGATGTCTGACAAGGCTATGTTGTCTATAAAGTAGCTCACTGCTTTATACACATTGGTCTGGTTCATCCCAGCTCCTGCAGGAAAGACAACAGAGTATATATTTCACTGACTAACACACATCTTAACCTCAGGGGAGACAACACAGAGTATATATTTCACTGACTTACATTCACTTTAACCTCAGGGGAGACAACACAGAGTATATATTTCACTGACTTACATACACCTTAACCTAAGGGGAGACAACACAGAGTATATATTTCACAGACTTACATATATCTTAACCTCAGGGGAGACAACACAGAGTATATTTTTCACTGACTTGCAATGCATACACCTTAACCTCAGGGGAGACAACACAGAATATATATTTCATTGACTTATATACATCTTAACCTCAGGGGAGACAAATCTACATATTAATTGAGTGTTTTTATATCCCTTCTCTTAAAGGAAAACCCATCTCAAGTTGACATGTCACACATTTCACTGACTGCTATTTACGAAAGGAAACTGTTTTTCAGTAAATTTAACTAAGTTTCCAAGGTACAAAAAAAATAAATAAAATAAAAACAGCTGGTACCTGACAGCAAAAGACACAACTAGGAAATTAGCCTGATATATATAAAGAGTTTAAAGAAGCTACGTTGAATGTTTTTGGAATTATAGCTCAGAAACAAGACAACTGTAGTTTGGTGTTCCATGGTAACAGAAAAATGGACGGTACCAAAAGGCACACTTCACACACATTGACGTATACTAGTATACTTCACCTGATAAACACAAAGTTTAATTTGCTAATTTGAACAATTTTGGAGTTCGGAAAACATCTCTGACAGACATATGCATGGACAGACAGAATTTTTTTTTCAATATCCCCCACAAACACGGGCAAAAGCTAAGAGATTAATATAGGATAGTGTACCATATTCGACCCAAAAAGTGCCCTTGTCCAATAAGCATCCCTCCCCCATTTAGAGGACACAATATCATTCGCCTGGATTCAAATGCAGACAGAAATTATGAAAATTCTTTATTTGATTTTTTGCAAATTTATTAATGCCTTAATATGTGCAACCATTTTGCAAAAGGTTATTCCAAATTTAGTCCTTTCAAACGTCCCCTCATTTTTTTATAATTTCTAAGCACCTTGTGTGCTTATTAGTTAAATATATTACTTATCTAACCTTTAGCAAAGATACGTATCATCACAGATATCATAGCACCACCTGCTTCAACACATATATATCACAAGTCACACTACCGGTATGTTAAAATACATTAAGCTACAATGACCCACGTTGAGGTAGCTACTTGCTACGTGTATAATCACACCAAGATATATGTTGTACTACCCCATGCCAGTATGATCATTAAACTCCATGCACAGATAAAAGGCCAGAGGTAAAATACTACACACATTAACCATTTACCCAGATCTTGTACCTTTAGCAAACTTACCTCCAAAGATATCTACTGGGGTGAGTAGGTTTTCTCCAAACACGGTGGTATAACAGTCTAGAGCAGCTAGGAGGGTGTCAAACCAGGCCAGGGTGGAGGGCAGGGAGACAGTATCACCCATAGACCTCAGGGTGGGGCATGCCACTAACCCTACCTTGGTGTGACTGGTATGGCCTCCTCCTTCAAACCTGTCCATAGAGAAAGTCATGTAACAAAAAATCCCAGATACCATTTTCTCCCATACTTGACAGGGTTATCCCGCGGTTACTAGGGAAAAGATAACTCTGTCTTTTGCCGGAGTAGGGACAGCTCACATACGCTAGACAGTGACGTCATCAATACATGCGGCGACCATTTTTACATACATGTCGTTCATGTCGACTGAATTTTCACCATTTCTCATTTAAATATGGGAGCAAAAGAATCTTACATGGGCCAGTCAGGGTTGATGGTCAAAATCTTTCACAAGGGTTGAGATATCCCTGTCCACCTTGGCCGGGTTGATGGTCAAAATCTTTCACAAGGGTTGAGATATCCCTGTCCACCTGACTGGCCCATGCAAGATTCTATTGATCCCCTCCCCCTACAAATCTATTTATGATGTGAAATAGACATAAGGGCTGAAAAACAGTTTGATTAACAAACTCTCTAAGTTGCAATCCCAAATGCCATCATTATCTTGATTACTTGAATATAATGTAAAACACTAAATAAAATAATATATGCCTTGACCATTGAACTGCTAAAAGTAGGCAGTTACAGAACAAGAGATCCCAGAGGGATCTTGGCGCCCACCAAAGAATGATATATATCTGACAAAGGAAAGATGGATCTTTTCTCTACTTTTTAAACTTTTTCAAACATACTACATATAAAATTTGAGACAGATCGCTTCAGTACCTTTTGAGAAATAGCGGTAACAAACTTCAACTATCAAAATCCAAGATGACTACTTGGCGGCCATCTTGTTGATCAATCGGTCCCAAATCGCAATATGCACAACTAGGGCCCTAGGGGAACCTACATATGAATTTTGAGACAGATCCCTTCAGTACTTTCTGAGAAATAGCGATAACAAACTTTGAATAACAAAATCCAAGATGGCTGCCTTGCGGCCATCTTCTGGCGGCCATCTTGTTGACCGATCGGTCCCAAAATACAATATGCACAACTAGGTCCCTAGGGGAACCTACATATAAAATTTGAGACAGATCCCTTCAGTACTATCTGAGAAATAGCGATAACAAACTTTAACTATCAAAATCCAAGATGGCGGCCTGGCGGCCATCTTGTTCACCGATTGGTCCAAAAATGCAATATGCACAACTAGGGCCCTAGGGGAACCTACATATTAAATTTGAGAAAGATCCCTTCAGCACTTTTTGAGAAATAGGGATATCAAACCTTAACTATCAAAATCCAAGATGGCCGCCTGGCGGCCATCTTGTTTTTCCTATCAGCCTCATAATCTGTATGGCACAACTAGGGACCAAGGGTAACCTCCATGTGAAGTTTGAACAAAATCCCTTCAGTAGTTCTCAAGAAATATTGATAACAAACTTCAACTGCCAAAATCAAAGATGGCTGCCTGGCGGCCATCTTGTTTTTCCGATCAGCCTCAAAATCTGTATGGCACAACTAGGGACCAAGGGTAACCTCCATGTGAAGTTCAAACAAAATCCCTTCAGTAGTTCTCAAGAAATATTGATAACAAACTTCAACTGCCAAAATCAAAGATGGCTGCCTGGCGGCCATCTTGTTTTTCCGATCAGCCTCAAAATCTGAATGGCACAACTAGTGACCAAGGGTAACCTCCATGTGAAGTTTGAACAAAATCCCTTCAGTAGTTCTCAAGAAATATTGATAACAAACTTCAACTGCCAAAATCAAAGATGGCTGCCTGGCGGCCATCTTGTTTTTCCGATCAGCCTCAAAATCTGTATGGCACAACTAGTGACAAAAAGTAACCTCCATGTGAAGTTTGAACAAAATCCCTTCAGTAGTTCTCAAGAAATATCGATAACAAACTTCAACTGCCAAAATCAAAGATTGCTGCCTGGTGGCCATCTTGCTTTTCTGATTAGCCACAAAATCTGTATGGCACAAATATGGACCAAGGGGACCCTCCATGTGAAGTTTGAACAAAATCCCTGCAGTAGTTTTTAAGCAATAGTGATAACAAGCATTGTTTACGGACGGACGGACACGACGGACCACGGACGACGGACGGACACGGACCCAGGGCGATTTGAATAGCCCACCATCTGATGATGGTGGGCTAAAAATGGATGCCAACTGAACAAATGCTATATCTACAGTATAATTTAAATAGAAAACATTAAACATTTCAACAGCCATAAAGGTGCTTGTTGTCATGACAAATATGATTTAGAAATTATAACATCAATAGTGTTGGCAGTTACACTCTCATAACTGCCAACATTAGACAGTAAAATTAATTGTAGTTTAATGGATATAATAATAGTAATGATGGCCCAGTACAGTTTAATGATGGTACCTTGTGATGAAATACTTCTGTTTCTCACTCTTCAGGAACGCCTGGAAATACATCTGGGTAGACTTGATTCCTTCAAAAATTAAAAACAATTTATTTAGGAATTTAGAAACCACATTAATTTTAGTTATTAAAGTCAGATTTAATGTAATTGTTTTATTTAGTTTAATTTGTTTTGTAACCAGAGTACTAGGAGAAAAATCACTGGTCAAAAGTCACCAATTAACTGCTACACATATGGGAGGGGTTTATTTGTAATCAATGTTTTAAGTTAATGAAAACAACCTATGTTTAAAAAAGGAGGATTGTATTTGTAATCTTGTTTGATTTATCATAAAGATGTACCTGGATACACTACCTTATTTAATAACTCCAACAAAATGAAGAAGAATCAGTATCTGGACACACCATCTAAACACACTTTACCCTATCAATATACAGTGGAACCTCCCAAAACCGAACCTTCTCAAAACCGATCACCTCTAGAAACCGAACATGGATGTCATGTACGGAATGAATTCCTCTTTATTAATAGTATATAAAACTTCCCAAAACCGATCCCTCCCAATTCCGAATACCGGACCGATTTTGAGATCGGAATAGTCAAATGTAACTAAAATACACTTCTGAAAACCGGCCTTACCTGAGCGACACCGATAGATTGAATTGAGGTCTGATCAACCGACCGTGAAATACACACGTACCTGTACCATAGTTGTTGCATGACATGTCCTGGGGCATGTATACAGATGTGAAGGCTATAGGTACACGGTAATTATACCCGAGATCGTGGTGTGATTATTTAATCATGTCTATTGTTAAGATATCTAACGAAGGTCTACCATGTGCACGCGGTTTGTTTACTGTAGGAAAACAAGCAGAGCTAGTAATAAAGAGAAAGTTTCGTATTCAAATCACACGTTTTTTTTATTTACATATGTAGTTGTCGGATAACATAAATTATCTGTATGAAGAAGCCGAAGCAATGTATTGTTTTAGAAAATGACTATGTCATATAATGGCCGGCATCGACTGATCATCGTGTAATTAGACCATATAATTTGATTCTTGACGTAACCGGAAGCGATCGGTCGTACATGTATGTAGGTTGCAGACGAGAACATCCCCAAGAACATTCACGCAACTACTAACTAACTAAACTACGTTTATAAGCGGTAACAAAGTCAAGTTTGCTGTAATCCATTCCTTTTAAACGTATGATTCTCTCTTTTGTGATAACATTCCCATTAACAATCAATATCGGTTGGTTTTAACGAACACTAGGCATAAATGCGGTGCACTAGTGTAAAAAAAAGACTTCCGATCGATTAAATCCGGATCGTGATGATCGGTATTCGGTTCACTTCTCCAAACCGAACCCTCTCTAAACCGGTCGAAATTATATGCACCGACCATGATCGGTTTCGGGAGGTTCCACTGTACCATATTTTCCGGACAATAAAACGCACCTGTGTATAAGCCGCAGAGGCCTTTTTTACGATTTTTTCAGGTTTTGTACACGTATAAGACGCACCGTGATATTAGCCGCACACAAAAGTTAGGCCCATGTACCAACGTAACCATCTGTGTACATACGATCGATCTCTATTGAAGTAGGGGTAATGCTTATCGATCGTTTATAATCACGAAAATTGTCTGTAAACTTGTACTGTAAATATATAACAAATAAAACTCACTATGATGTAAATATCTTTAGCAAAATGGACTTGGCCATGTTTCTATTCCTTGTTTATTCTGCTATTAAGCCTACTTTGTGTAAACAAATATGGCGACCGTACGATTTCACGTTTACTCTCTCTCATATTTCAGCATGCCGGTTAAAACTTTTTTCAGTATGCATATGATTTTATTTTATCTCTATTTTGATATATTTCGTGTATTTATTATAGTGATGTGTAAAGGATTTACTGTATTATCAAGGCTTGCATCATTAACCTAAATCTGACTTCGATTAGGCTAGAGTGTTCTCTGTCAATTTGCCATCCCATGATGCAATTCACCGAAGCCTTATTTTTGTAAACTTCCGGATATTATTTTCGCTACAGAGATCGATTAAATGATTTTAATATGACTGTGCGATGTTTTAACTCGGTATAATGTTCTAAATTACATGTGATTTACGTTTATAAAATTGATTGCTGATTATTTCATTAAATCACGGCGACAGGATTTCGGGAAATTCCCCTGTTGTCCGACATATGTGTAACACATTACGTGTGCAAGTTTGAGTTCATGTTTACTCTCGTTCATATTTCAGTATGCCGATAAAATACTTTCTTCAGTAACATTATGCATAGGAATGGATTATATTTCTTTTTTGATATATTTTGTGAATTAAATATATCTTGGTGTAAAGAGTTACTGTATCAATCGACTTCGTTTAGAGTGTTCTTCCACTGTTTGTTAACTAGGTATCCCATGATGCAATTCACCGAAGCCTTATTTTTGTAAACTTCCGGATTAAGACCTCGTGGTGTTTGCCGCTGCAGAGATCGATAAAATGATGTTTTATAGACTGTTCGATGCTTATAACATCGCTAGAATGTTCTATATAACATGTAAAACACGCGAATAAACTTGATTACTGATTATTTCATTGAAATCACAGCGACAGGATTCCGAGAAATACACATGTTGACAGAGTGTAACACGTGTGCAAGTTAGCAGTCATTCATGATCAGAAGATCGTTTTCTTGCTGTCTGCGGACATTTCTTGCACACACATAATATTTAAATAATATATTTAACTTATTGTTTGATATTTGATGATTTTTGACGTTTTAGTTATTATTTTCTTGGTAACAATCCTGCAGCAAATCGATAGCGAAATCAGTCCGCCATTGTGTTGTGACTGTAAACAACCACGCTTCAGTCGGCCGATTTTCCATGAATTAAACAATTTTACGATTGAACATGTATCTGGTACGTTATTATTTTTTATCTTTATTAAATTTTCATCACATATTATATCATTTAAACACTTTTACAGTGATTTTTTTCGGTGTATAACTTTACTAAACCGCCATTGTGTTGTGAACACGTTTCTGTCGGCGGATTTCCTTGAATTAAACAATTTTACGAGTGAACATGCATCTGATACGTAATTATTTTCATCTTTAATATATTTTCATTGCATATTTGATCTTTTAAACACTTTTACAGTGATTTGTTCGATGCATAACTTTACAAAAATGGCGAGTAAAACTTACGATTTTCACATATGAATCACGACGTAATAATGCAAAAACATGGTCAGATTTTGGTTTTCGTCCACGGATAAGCCGCACTGGTGTATTAGCCGCACTCCCGATTTTCAGGGAAAAAAGTCGCGGCTTATACTCCGGAAAATACGGTAGCTGTCCTGGGTAACATTTAGATTCAAAGGCATTTTTCTCTAGGTAACTTTATATTGAATAAAGTTTATATATAATTTATTTATCGTTAAACTAACATTGTTAAACAAAATTATGAACCTATATATAAAACCTAAATATAAATCATGCTTTTAGCCCTGATAGTGTAGTGCATAATGGGTTCTTTTGTAAGAGAAAATCACAGGAAAACCCTATACATGAATATGTAGTAAAGCTAACCCAATGTTTGAATTCATTTTTTGGAGAATCAAATTCCAACCATGTTGGTGAAAGGGGAGAGTGTTACCACTGGATCGACCAACTATCCAATACTCTAAATGTATAATTGATGTTATAAACATTGGAATACAATGTATTGGTTTGTACCTTGTATTAGTGGAGTCATCTTGTGCAGGAGTTTCATACACATGTGTCGACACTCTGTCTGCGGTCGGCCACACTGACGCATGAACCAGCGAACACATATATCAATGGTGATCTTACTCCACTGACTGAGGAAGGAAAAAAGCAACACTATTGTTAACACATTGTTCACATAATTTGCTATAAATTTGATTATCTGAATTAATGAATACTTTTTAACACAGAATTGCTACCGTTTTAGCATAGAATGTAGAGTTTTCCTCACCTGGGCTCTGTCCGTAGTTTGCTTTCCTTTCTCAAGATATCTGCCTTCTTACAGATGATTTTCTCTAAGTGTTCTAGGGCCTTACATGCTTGCTCTTGTGTGCCTGTACATCAATTAGAATGTGAGAGTTGATGATTACATAGATTGCATATATTGAATAGCAGTTAAATTTCGAGAGTGGTTTATTTTTGCATTTTTACTGAAGTTCGTGAATTTTAAACATCATCAAAATTTAATCATATTGAAAAATACTCATTGCTAAAAAAGTTCTCACCACTACTAGACTAATGTCAATCAAAACTGATTCTATAACTGGTTCTGTTCGATATTTGTAAATATCTACAAAGGTTTATGTATGGATTGGGCCCGGTTTTTGGCTCCCAAATCCATCAATATTTTAAACCAAGTTTTAAGAAATAAAATTGTTGCATTTGAAATATTTGGTACATCACTGCTTTAAAAGTTTTCTAATTTTGCAGCTTTAAGTTGTCATGGAAACCATAGTAGATATACATAAATTAAATTTATCATTTTTTGCTAGTTTCTTTATTGTTTTGAATAATTTAATCCCTAAATAACAAGTTTGAAAATTTGACAGATTTGAGGACCAATTGAGGAGCTATTCTGTACTAAATTTGAAATGTCAGTATGGAATAAATGCCCCCATCTCCACAGGAATGGACAAGACGGGAGGAAATACAACAGACGTGGACAATTGGGTAAGAGTTTATGCCACATTTTATAGTAAAAGGCATAATAATTGTAAAATATCAAAGTTACCTAATGACTTCTCGTCCTTGTGTGCGATGGCCAAACTCTCAACAAAATGGACGAGGATCTGGAAGGTGAATATATCTACTAAGGTGTTGTCTTCCCTGAAATACAAACACCTTAGTTTTCTTATTTATATTCTCATCCAATTGCCTCATGATTTTCTTGATTCTAAGTAAATCATTGTAGATAAAGAAAAGACTTTATATATGAAATGATATTTTGCAGACCACGGAACACCAGATGGATGAAAGACCATACATGGTCTATATCAATGGGTTTTCAGATACCGAACATCTTGCTGCCTTACAATAGAAAATTGCACACATCAAATAACACTACCTGAACACTGTGTATATGTTGTTAAATGCCAGTGCAGCCCCGAGTCTTTTGAAGGCACTGGGGTGTAGGGCATAGGTAAAGAGTCTTTTTAACACAGACTTAGCATTGGTAGGACTAGTCTCCGTCTGAAACAAAAAATATGAATATACAATAAAACATTGGTTATCTTTTAACTTTGATATTCAACTCTTATTTTAAACAATACTATAAGACATTGGCATATACCTCACAATTTCTTACTAACATACAAAGTTTATCAATGCCAAGAATAAAAGTCAAATGATTACTATATATATCAAAACCAGTGTTAGCAACCAAGCTCTGTATAAAACCACCTGCTAAAGAAGACCATTTTTTCTAGGATCCTAAATGAGCAATTTCAACATAATTCAACCTGTGTATAAAGACCACCTGCCTATAATTACCATTTCAACCTCTATTCCTTGGGCGGTCTCTATAGACAGGATTCACTGTATATGACCAGTACTTACTTTTCTAGATGTGTGTTTTATAGACCACTTCATGAACTCCCGGAGACAGGTAGCACAGAAGTCCCTAAGGCTGGTGTCTGTAGGCTGAATTATACCGTCCTGGAATGGAGGTAGTATAACAACATTATATCATAAAGTGGATAAAGTTACACATTAAAATAATAGAATTATACAAGTTTTGTTATAATTGCCATTCACTTTTTTCATTAAAAATTTCTTCTGAATATTTGAATTTTTTTCCTTAACCAATGAACAGTCATAAACCAAGAATCATTACTTATATATAATGGAGTATGTGTTGATTCCACTTATTTGAATACATGTACATCATGTTGTATCGATAATAAGTATCAAGGGTCAAAGAAGTGATATCAACAGGATTTTCCAGATGACAAGGGATCCCATCAAACGTAAGTCTGTAGGATACGAATTACTTCAAATGGTAAATATGGGACAAAGAAGTAATTCCAACCATGTGGACAAAAACAATTGTCAAATTTTCATGGCGATCTGCCCCTTTATCAAGACACACTAAAAAACACGATTACATAATATGATGCAAAAGTATCATTAACATACAAAGATGGCATCCAATAAGGACATAGTTTCTTCACTCTCTGCCTTCTTACTGCCTGTAAACCAATGGATGATCTGCATCGTCAGGGGCTCAAACAGTTGCTTAGCAACCTACAGTAGAAGAAAATAAACACATAAATGCATCAAATGTTTTACTTCAATCAATATAATATGTATCAAATTTCAAATTTTCTTTTTTTGAATTTTTAGTCTTTTTTTTTTTTTTTTATTCATTTTGTTTTTAGACTGATTGAGAAATTCTAAGACCAGCAAACCCTACACAATGACATATTAACTATATCTAGACGAAGTATTTCTTAATGTTTATCAAATTGAATATGATTTGTTTAAAATTATAACAAATGAAAAACTCCAATGTCCAGATAAGTTTTTCTAATTAAATGTCTTCTCAAACCATAGCAAATTCACTATGTAGGTATAGAACTAGTAGCTAAACACAAAGGTGAAAGACATGACAGACAATTAAGATCAAAATGTCTCAGTTATGCAGTATCTTTTATTATGTTTGAATACTTACCAGTTCCACATCACAGGCCAACTGTAACAGGACAGGAAACAGGTTCTTGTACAGCGGTGCCATGGAGTTTCTCTTAGCTGTCTCCCCCGGCTGGGTGGCGCCCCGCCCCAGGGAAAACAACACCAGGGAGTGGAGTAACTCACAGGCCGCCACCTTGGTCTGACGATCACTAGACTTTGTAGCTAGTGCAACAACATGAGGCAGGAACGGATCTATCGTCACGAAAACAAAGATCATTGTAACATTTGACAAGAAATCAAGTGATACAAATCTGCATTTATATGCTGACTCTTTAAAATTAATTAACAATCTAAAGTTTTGTAATGAACACCAATACAAAATCTAATTGGGTTTTATCAATCCACATCTCACACATACCAACAGCTATGGTTATTCAGAATGGCCTTCCATGTATGCAAGGCAATTTGTAGTTTGATTTATATGTTTTTTAGAGACTATGCCATTCTTTGTAATTCCGTTTTTGCCCATTACAGAGTTATCTCCCTTGCAAGTAGGTATCAATTGTATCATTACCACGTGTACACAGATTATGTCATTTTCTCTGAAAAATACTATGTAATATTCATAAAAACATCACATAACAATCAGTACCTACCAGCAAGGGCAGATAACTCCGTAATATGTAAATACAGAATAGTCTTTAGGTTTGATCATTAGGGTCTTAGTTTAATTTTCTACCTCTGTTTAATTTGCTCAACTTTTTTCTGGCTATAATTTCTTTTATCATGTCACAGATATCAGATGATCTAAGAAAAATCAGAGACCTACCCAGGAATATGGTGGGCTTCATGTCTATAAAAGGCATATCAAACTTAAGATGGCGGTTTTTGTCCCAAGCGATGGCCTGCTTGCTGACTTCTGCCTCACTGTCTGCCAGCAAGGCATAATTCTGACTGCCTCCCAGGCCTCCTAGATACCGCATCACACGTAGCTTCACCTGGGATAGTTCTGACTCATAGCTCTGGTCAAGGAAAAATGCCACAAGGCTATAATTAATACATATGAAATGGTAAAATTAATGGTGTTAATGAATAAAGTCTAATTAAAGTTCAATTGTTGACAAATGTAAAACTTCAGGCCACAGTAGTTAAACAGATGATTAAATTAATCATTTATGATTAAAACTTTTATTCTCCTTACTTCCAACGTGCTGTCAAAACAAGTCTCAGAAGGCAACAGAGTTTTATACAGTATAATGTTAATGAAATTTCATATTTTCTGTCAAAATAGGTTTTATTTCACCTAATGTTTTCACAAGTTGTAAAACTATGGTTAGTCTAGCTACTTTATATAAGGTACCTAAGATACTAACTGCATTATCTTTACAGTAGAGATCCTGATACTGAATTACAAAAAATGTAATCCTAGAAAGCAAATTTTAAAGCAAATCTACTTACCTTTACCACACTTTTGACCATATGCCCAAGGTTCCCTCTATAACAGTGTATATTCTTACCTTCTCATCCTTTATGGATCCTTAGTCCATTCAGACAGCCAACTTTTCCCTTAGTAGTGTATAAGGGACAGAATTGCCTACAGCATATTTAAAAACCTTGATGACAGATAACAGGTATATTCTTACCTTCTTGATCTCATCCTTTTTGGGCCCTTTAATCATACGGACAAACTTTTTCCTTCCGCGCCCAGTCTTACTTTTAGTCACGTTAACTGTACTATCTACAGACACTTCCTCTGCCCCTGTAAATATACATAAATGAGAACAAATTATCACTAGACTGTATATAAACACACTTTGTCAAACTCCTCATGCTCATGTTTCTTTCTTTGCTATCTCATTGGTAATTTTTTTTTTTAATTATCACAATTGTGTTTATTCGATTGTTGGATTAATGTTTATATCAAATAAGCACTCCCCCAAACGCCGCAAATTATCTGTCTCGATGGCCTGGCCGAAACAGGAAGAACTGGTATGGTCATATTATGGATGTAGGAACTTGGTAGAGGAAAGATGATGGCGAAACTATCAGCAGACACTCAACCTATTATTACCTGGCAAATATAAAACCACAGGTTGGAAGTATGTCAACTGGTCACACTTTTATCAATTTGGCAGCCAAGACCTCTAATTTTGCTCTCACTTACTAGTACTTTCGCAAAACTGAAATACATACACTTCCTGAAGTTGAGTTATATCTAAGGAAACCTGAAAATATCACCTTTATCATCAAAGTGAGTGAAAATATCGAGAAATATGGTAATGTTACCTTTATCTGCTGTTTTGAGGTACGTATCCAGGTGAGGTAGTATTTTACAGTAGTGTGGCTGTATGACAGAGGTAGGCAAAGTGTCCGACCAATATTCCAGGGCATCCAGTGCCACCTTGGCCAAGGGGAGATAACTCAATCCCATCTTCAGTGTTATCTGCAAGAAAATATTTCAAACCTTTGACTAGAAAACATCATTTAAAGTAAATTAATTAAATGATTGGTTTTGATCACTTGTGAATCATCATGCCTATTTCTTAGTCAGATGATAGTTAGAGGAATGCCCACCTGTATAACTGGTACCACCTCCACCATCTGCTGGGCAATGATCTCCTTTGGGAGAGCCAGGATGAAGGTAAGACAGGAAGCCAGAAGATCATCCTTATACTGCTTCATTCGGACTAGAACCTGTTACAACAAACATCAGATGTCAACATCTGTCACAAATAATATATACAATGTAACTTTGTACTGCTTCATTCGGACTAGAACCTGTTACAACAAACATCAGATGTCAACATCTGTCACAAATAATATATACAATGTAACTTTGTACTGCTTCATTCGGACTAGAACCTGTTACAACAAACATCAGATGTCAACATCTGTCACAAATAATATATACAATGTAACTTTGTACTGCTTCATTTGGACTAGAACCTGTTACAACAAACACCAGATGTCAACATCTGTCACAAATAATATATACAATGTAACTTTGTACTGCTTCATTCGGACTAGAACCTGTTACAACAAACATCAGATGTCAACATCTGTCACAAATAATATATACAATGTAACTTTGTACTGCTTCATTCTGACTAGAACCTTTTACAACAAACATCAGATGTCAACATCTGTCACAAATAATATATACAATGTAACTTTGTACTGCTTCATTCGGACTAGAACCTGTTACAACAAACACCAGATGTCAACATCTGTCACAAATAATATATACAATGTAACTTTGTACTGCTCCATTTGGACTAAAACCTGTTACAACAAACATCAGATGTCAACATCTGTCAACAAATATATACAATGTAACTTTGTACTGCTTCATTGGACTAGAACCTGTTACAACAAACATCACATGTCAACATCTGTCAACAAATATATACAATGTAATGAGCAAAATAAAAGAGCCAACACTTACATTATTTCAGATACCACTGGGTAGCTGTAGTGTATGTGGATAGATATCCAACTGTTATGTGAATATGTTGACTTTCCTTGGAACAACTTTTACAATGTTATGTGTGGAACAACTTTTACAATGTTATGTGAATATGTTGACTGGAACAACTTTTACAATGTTATGTGTGGAACAACTTTTACAATGTTATGTGTGGAACAACTTTTACAATGTTATGTGTGGAACAACTTTTACAATGTTATGTGAATATGTTGACTTTCCTTGGAACAACTTTTACAATGTTATGTGTGGAACAACTTTTACAATGTTATGTGAATATGTTGACTTTCCTTGGAACAACTTTTACAATGTTATGTGAATATGTTGACTTTCCTTGGAACAACTTTTACAATGTTATGTGTGGAACAACTTTTACAATGTTATGTGAATATGTTGACTTTCCTTGGAACAACTTTTACAATGTTATGTGAATATGTTGACTTTCCTTGGAACAACTTTTACAATGTTATGTGAATATGTTGACTTTCCTTGGAACAACTTTTACAATGTTATGTGTGGAACAACTTTTACAATGTTATGTGAATATGTTGACTTTCCTTGGAACAACTTTTACAATGTTATGTGAATATGTTGACTTACGAGGGGAAAGAACAATCAGCCAACATCTTATTCATACGACTGACTAAAACTGTTTTATATTAAGTGGTGGCATCTTTTTGGTAGACCTTGAAGTTAATTTCAATCACTGACAGAAAAAATTCTTCATGTACTTGGTAGGAATACGATAATGGAGCATAAACAAAATCCAATATGTTATTTTCAACGTAAAGATATAAACCTCTTTAGAGAATTTTTTCATGAGTAGATATGCACTATCCCATTGTTGTGTCCTTGCTGTCAGCTGTTGGTCGACCTCCATAGAATCTGTTGGCTTATCAGAAGGACAGACAGTTGCAGCATCCTTCAAAATAAACAAACATCATTCTTATCAGGCTTGTTGGGCTAGATCAATGCTGAATAAACCAAATGATCCGTGATATTTAAAACAGTAATGAAACACTTATTCATTAGAAAAGTTTAAGGTAGTTAGATTGAATAGTCGGGTATTGAAACCAGTCTAAATGCATTTGTTGGCCTTCCTTAAATATTAAGCTGACGGTCAAGTTCTGCTTATGCTGTCATATTTTGACCATTGAAACTAAGGGAAAGCCAAGGGAGGCTGTGTGGAAATGTCAACACGGACATAGCCAGCTAGAAGGACGTTTTAGGATTCCTATAATATAAATCAATTTCTTTGCATGCAGAATGATATTGACGGTAAGCTTTATTTTTCTATTTCAAAAAAAATTATACTGGATATATCAACACCATTTTGACCGACTTTAGCCTTCCTTTGCTCGACTTTACACTTAATCAAACTCAAAGAAAAAACTATATAAATTACTGGCATGCTACACAGATGAAATTACAACAGGTTATATAAGCAAATATTGAATATCTTCTTAATCATCCACATAAACATGTACAATCTAATGTCTTTCTCTGATAATAGCTTGTCCTTTCATATAAGACAGATTGTTTTACAAGAATTATTTCTTGTGTGTTTTGTTTTGAACTAATGATGAAAACTAATAACTTAAAACCAATAATGATAAATAATTAAGACAGACTTAAGGAAGTATAAAAAATTTAGGACACACATTACCTTGAAAAAGTTGAGCTTGTTAGAAATCTTCATACTCAGTGCTAACAACTTGTAGAACCCGCTGACCAAAGGATTACTTTAAAAAGGATATTAATTTATTAAATATAATTACGAACTTGATTTTAATATACTGAAAATGCAATACAATTCAATTAGTATATGGAGTTGGATTATGAATTTTGAATTGCATTTTGGCAAAATTATATGATTTGATATTAAATAATAATAAAACAAAAGATTGAATATCATTGTTTCCCTGAAAACAAACGAACAGCAGGGTAATTTTAAACATAATCTACTGTAGCTGACATCGGTACCTCGATGAACAACAAAACGGAGGATGGTCCAGACCAGTCAGGATATAGTATCTGATATAGCCACAACAGCATAGACCAGTACATTAAATGTAACAAGAAAAACAGGAAAAGTATACGTAGGGACTGTCTATCAAAGAAACCACTCTAGTTACTGGTAATTGAAATGTACCATATTGGACTCAATAAGCGCCCAGGGTGCTTAAAAATTGATAAAAATGAAAAGGTGCTATATCTAAACCGTTTTATGTAATTTTGGTCCTTACTTATGCCTGAGCAATTGAAATCAAGGTCTCAAGAAGGGGGCGGAGCGCTTATAAGGACATGGGCTCTTATTGGGTCAATTACGGTACATGTATTCACAAATTCACAATGTATTGTATCAGTATATACTTTTGCCTTCCATTTGAATAGCAATACATGCTAAGGTCATCACGAGTGTTACTTACTCTGTCGAGCAGAGGATGACTTTGTGACAGAATGTGAAGATCCACTTCTCAAACAGTTCGTAGTGGACAGCTGGTAGGAGGTCTCTGTAAGCAAGCTTATATCATAATTCAGAAATGGTAGGCAGAAAATCTGGCAAAATTGTACTAATAGAATGACCCATAATTCACTTACCAAAGAATTTCTATAGTAAACTTGGGACATTTTCTGACACCTGTAGTGTATGCTTGGTAGCTTACTGCTGTTTATTGACTTCAATAAAACTGGTATATGAAGTATGGTGTGTAGTGAATGCATGTGTACTTTGGTATATGAAGTATGGTGTGTAGTGAATACATGTGTACTTTGGTATATGAAGTATGGTGTGTAGTGAATGCATGTGTACTTTGGTATATGAAGTATGGTGTGTAGTGAATACATGTGTACTTTGGTATATGAAGTATGGTGTGTAGTGAATACATGTGTACTTTGGTATATGAAGTATGGTGTGTAGTGAATGGATGTGTACTTTGGTATATGAAGTATGGTATGTAGTGAATACATGTGTACTTTGGTATATGAAGTATGGTGTGTAGTGAATACATGTGTACTTTGGTATATGAAGTATGGTGTGTAGTGAATACATGTGTACTTTGGTATATGAAGTATGGTGTGTAGTGAATACATGTGTACTTTGGTATATGAAGTATGGTGTGTAGTGAATGCATGTGTACTTTGGTATATGAAGTATGGTGTGTAGTGAATGCATGTGTACTTTGGTATATGAAGTATGGTGTGTAGTGAATACATGTGTACTTTGGTATATGAAGTATGGTGTGTAGTGAATACATGTGTACTTTGGTATATGAAGTATGGTGTGTAGTGAATACATGTGTACTTTGGTATATGAAGTATGGTGTGTAGTGAATACATGTGTACTTTGGTATATGAAGTATGGTGTGTAGTGAATACATGTGTACTTTGGTATATTAAGTATGGTGTGTAGTGAAAACATGTGTACTTTGGTATATGAAGTATGGTGTGTAGTGAATATATGTGTGCTTTGGAAGACTGCGGAATGGCAGACTGAGTTGATGGTGATATGATACAGTTTGCAATTACCATGGAGCCTATCATACTGTGGCAGCAAAGTCAGCTGTTCCATGCCAACATAGTATATAAACAAGAGGCCCATGGGCCTTAACGGTCACCTGAGTTAGAATATATAATGAAACAAATAATGAAACAAATTAAAGACATATAAACACTATATGCTGGGCCTTGAAGTTGGTCAGTGATTTATAAATTTGACTTTTTAGACTATGAAGAGTATTTGCTTCCATCAAACCTGTGACCTTAGAGGTATTTTTTGAAATTTTAATCATTTTGACCCTGTTTGGTCCTGCCCCTCTGGTCCCCCAGGGGGTCATCAAGGACGGATATGGATGTTAAAATGCTATATCTTAGGCTAATAATTCTTATCAAGTTTGACTAATTTCCTAAGAAAATTGGGCAAATAATGTTCACAAAAATGTTTTTCCTATATAAACTAAAGTAAACTTGACCCCTCCCCAGGGGGTAAAGTGAGACCCCAAGGTCATATAATTCACAATTTTTATAAAACACCTTAAGACCTTTCCATCTTTAATTATTTGATTCTACTATATCCAGAATTTTAGAAGAAGATTTTTGAAGTTTAGCCTAGCTATTTGACCCTTTTTTAGCCCCGCCACTCTGCCCCAGGGGGTTGGCCAGGACCAATGTGGATATGATATTAAAATGCTATCTCAGGCTAATAATTCTAACCAAGTTTGACTCATTTCCTATGAAAATTGAGCAAAAAATGCTCATTAATGTGTTTTTCCTATATAAACTATAGTAAACTTGACCCCCTCCCCAAGGGGAAACAGGAGACCCCATGGTCATATAATTTACAATTTTTATAAACAAACTTTAAGACCTTTTCATCTATAAAGTGTATTTGATTATACCATTTCCAGAATTTTAAAAGAATATTTTTGAAGTTTTAGCCTATTTGACCTTTTTTGGCCCTGCCCCTCTGCCCCCAGGGGGTCGGCCTGGACCAATATGGATATGATATTAAAATGCTATCTAAGGCTAATAATTCTAACCAAGTTTGACTCGTTTCCAATGAAAATTGAGCAAAAAATGCTCATAAATGTGTTTTCCCAATATAAACTATAGTAAACTTGACCCCCTCCCCAGGGGGAAATGCGAGACCCCAGGTTCATATAATTCACAATTTTTGTTAAGGACCTTAAGACCTTTCTATTTATGAAAAGTATTTGATTCTACCATTTCCAGAATTTCAGAAGAAGATTTTTGAAATTTTAGCCTATTTGACCCCTTTTGACCCCGCCCCTGAGGCCCCTGGGGGTCAGTCATAGAAAATTTGTTAATAGGATTAAATGGCCATCTCATACTGATAATTCTGACAACATTTGACTCATTTCCTATTACAAATGACCAAATAATGCACAAAAATGTGTTTTCCCAATATAAACTATGGTAAACTTTACACCCTCCCCAGGGGGAAACTAGAGACCCCAGGGTCATATAATTCACATTTTTTATAAAGGACCTTAAGACCTTTCTATCTATGAAGAGTATTTGATTCTACCACATTTGTGAGTAAAGAAGAAGATTTTTGAAATTTTACTCAATTTTACCCCTTTTGGCCCCTCCCACAGCCCCCTGAGTGGTGGGGACCATATAATTCACAATTTTGATTGGCCTTATGCTTTAGAAGGTTTGTGCAAAATTTCATTGAAATTGCTACAGCAGTTTTGGAGAAGAAGTCGAAAATGTAAATTGTTTACGGACATACGACGGACAAAAGGCGATTAGAATAGGTCACTTGAGACTTTTGTCTATTTAGACTTTGTCTCAGGTGACCTAAAAAGTGTCAGTATTTCATGTACACTGATGTAGAACACAAATGACTATGACATCAATATCCAACGTAGAACTGACCTACAGAAGTCGACGAGGTTGATGAAGACCTGATGATCTTTAGGCCTGTTGGGTTGTACTCCCTGAGTGGGGTCCCCAGTCGTCCCTCCCTCCTCTGACTTCTCTCCACTGGTTCCAGCCACATCCTCTGACTCAGGCTGAAAATACAAAACATTCCAAATTCAAAAATTTTGTGTCTCAGCTTCTGTTTGGTTGACTCCAATCTTCCCAAATACTTAGAGGGAAAGGTGGTTATATTTGAAAAAACATTAATTTTTTAGGAAATACAGAATTAATTTGGGAAATGAGTTCACACAGAAGTTTAAATTTCAATTTTAGCTGAAAATAATCTACAGATGAAGCACTCATATGGGGACTTTTCACAATTTCTGATTCTTTGTGTTTTTTACATCAGGATTCTATTGTCAATTAATGTAAAGATATTAAATACTCAAATTAAAACTTGCTCACCTGTGATGATAACTCTGATGTTGAGGTTGATGTTAAATCAAGCTTAGAAAGAATCTTCAGCACTGCAGCAATCAGTTCATCATACATGACATCTGTAAGGCGATGTCGCACATCTAAACTAATGTCCGCCACCGAGAAATCCTACAAGTATATGTCATATAGTCCTAGATGTAATACGATAATTACATTGTAAGATATCAGCCACCGGAATATACTTCTACAAAACTACACCATTAAAGTCTGAAAAAGATATAAGGCCTCAATCCTGGTTACATTTTTACACAGAATCCTTGTGAAATCAAGACATCTATAAGTCTGGAAATGTCATATCAAGAGTATCCTGGCAAAATCAGGTCTTCTAGAACTGCTGTTGTGTGAAACCAAGATTAGATTTCTAAACATCATCTTGATGACATTAAAACATAATTACCAACGAAAAGTCTGCAATGGATATCTCATATTAATCCTGCCCTAATTCAGACTTTTACATCACAATATTGTAAAATCATGGATGAACATCTCAGCTTAATCCTAGTGACATTGACTTTAATTTTTACTGTTATAATGTGAAGTCATACATGTCACCTTCACCTTATCAAAATGCACTACAACACCTTACCTTAATCCTAGCACTGTTTAGTAAGCCTGTCCACAATGTTATATAGTCCTTGTAAGTGATCTTCCTAGCTAGGACGGCCTCGGGACTTGATTCTGTCTCTGTCTGGTCCATCTGTTCCAGTTCTATCACAGGAGGGTGAGAGCAGGTCCTAATCAGGCCCTGAAATACTACAAAACAAAATCAGAAATTTACTGAAGATTTAAAATCTATCCACAGAAAACAAGACAGGATGTTTTAGTGAAGAAAACTGCTTAAAAAGAATGTCTCAGTGTCCATATGGAATCCAAACGGGGTAGCACAGACAAGACATGTAAACACTATATACACCCTCTTTCATGGCAACTGTATAATAATGGGGAATACCACCACCACAATCTATGTATTTGCATATAACAGAGTTATCTGCCCTTGCAGGTAGGTATTGATTATGACAACATGTGTTTGCAAGCGTAACATACTTTTAAGAGAAAATTATTTGAGTTTTGTTCACAAAATAATGATGTCACAATGGATATCTTTAATATGCAAAGACGGAATATCATCCTAATAGTTAATTAAGAACTATATGGAGCACATACATGTGAAATCAAGTTACTGAGGATCAATTAATAATCTTAAGAGAAATATCCAATAGGGAAAGAGGAGTGACAAATGACTAAAAGTTATTGTCTAATTTCATCAGGAAAATTAACCCTAAGGTCAAATTGACAGTTATGAATAACTGTGTACCTACCTACACCAGACAGTATTTGCTGAAATGTTGTGCCTTTTGGCATGACAGCCAGTAGCAGCCAGAGTATTGACTTGAGGCACATGAAAAAGTGAGTCTGTGGGAGGGAGGCTATCTTCTCTATCAACAGTACCAACAGCCGCTCCAACGATATGGCATAGGTCTCTGAAATCTAATGTAACATGAACAGTGTACTGTAAACCAACTTTCTTTCCCAGCTACTAAATTTCGTGACTTCCATTTCAAAAACAAGTTTACAAACATTAACTTTCGCAGATTTAAAAATTGGCCTATCAGTAATTTGCGGAGAAAAACTTTCACAAATTTACTTTTATCACAAAATTCCCTAGCGTAAATCGCACGCAGAAGAAGGTTGGTTTACAGTATATTGAAATAGTAGTTGCTTAAGTGAGATGGCACAAGTCTCAGACACTGGCAAAAACACTTGATAATGAAATAGAATAGTTATTGAAGGCACACAACTCCAACATTTGATGTCACAAAATAATCCAGTAGATCAATATAATTCCGAGTAAGATATTTGAATCAGAAAATTCATTCTACCTCATCAAGTTGTTTGATAATGTTACCGAGGGCCTCTAGATAGCTTGGTAAATTAAACAGCCTCTCCTCAAGATTCTCATCTTGACTACAATACAAACAAAAAATTGAGAGTTACTTGTTAAGACGTCATACTCAATATTTGATCAATATTTGATATAATTTCTTCAGCAAATTAAGCAAAACTCTGATTTCGTTCAACTTACTACTTGTCATAATTTTTTAAAGGCAAATCATATAATCAATAGCTGACAATTATATCTTAATTATAAAGTATTCCTTTCCTCCCCCCAGCATTATTATTATAAATAAATCATCACCAGGGATCACTTTCCCTTTCTATTAGCAAACAAAATACAATTTTAACACTGAGGAATTAACTAACTCAAGTTTTGTAAACATGATAAACAACAGTCACTTGTTGGGGAACCTCTATTTATCAAAGTGCCAAGGCCACTCATAGATGCTGTGAATGAAGGACTCAAACAAAGGAATAAAGAAATTGGTTTTTCATTTAAATATAGAATTTAGTAAACTATACATAAGTGTGCAGTGTTGAATTTCAGAGTTTAATAAAAAATATTTACGATATACCCTATTTATTTTATGATATTTGAAGTTTTTCAAGAACAATAAGTTGAATAACTTATTATCCTGAAATAACTGTAATAAATTTTATTTCTAAATTATTTTTGAAATAACGATTTCAACACCAATGAAACCGTTCAGAATCCGAGTATCATTTTTTTGTAATTCTTTATTAATTGCTAAATTATCAATTTCATCAATGTCTCTTCAAAGACAAAAAAAATAATAAGTAAACATATCCGTATCTTAATATCCACTTAACATTGAAGAATATTTTCGGAAAAATATAACATTAGAAATATTACCATTTCCGGATATGTTTTGGTTTCCTTTTCAGAAAACTAACATGGGTTGCTTTGACAACTTTTGACTAATAAATCATGGCCAGATACTTTTGCCAAAAAAATGTACATTATTTCATTACGTATATCACTCGGATTTCTTTTAAATTCATAAGAACGCTAGCCGTTAACATCAAGAAAGCTACATGTAATGTATCGGACTTTAGCAAGTCTTCGTAAGCCTAACTAACAGTAACTGGTTGGCGAGATATTATCGTGCAGAACATTTATCGTGAGTTTTGCTTTGCCGAATTTTGACTTATAATAAAACATGGCCATATACGTTTGTCAAGTAAAGGGTACATTATTTGGTTACTTATAACAGTCAAATTTCTTTTGAATTCATAAGAACGCTATCATCAAGAAAACTTCCTGCAATACATTGGACTTTAGCAAGTCTTCATAAGACACGGCAATATAAGTTCATTTGTCACTTTAAGTTGCTCGTACATAAATAGATCTATATTATCATTATATTTTGTAAGTTTATGTTGATAGATTTGGTACTTTTTCCCTTTCAATATACTGCAGTTGTCGATAAACAAAAGACAGAACTCCCAGTGGCAGATCAAGGGAGGAGGCACGTACTCAAAACTATTAACTTTTACTGCGCAATAATATCTCAGATATAGTTCGTCAATACAACCAACACAAAAAACTTCATTAGCGTTATAAGAACTCTCTTTGCAGTTACCTTGTTAACATTTGATTACAATAATCGATCATTAGCATGAATAACATAAAATTCGAATAAACATACACAGTCCAGAATTCACCGAAAGTCTGTCGTGGAGGAAGACAGCGAAGAAGGCGTTGTTCGTGACTTTCGGGAGACCAGTGTTCTCGGAGTAATACAAATATGATAGAGTCCCAACTGAACACTTAAAACACTCCATCAATGGTATATACGTATGTACAAATTCTATGTCTGTGATTTTGAATATTGGGGTTTTATTTTTTCATACCATCAAGTAATACGTGAAATGAACTAAACAACTTTTAATTTTCATCGCGGAGTGGTTTCATTGTTTTGATGTGCACAGGCTCTCCGAGCGTACCTAAGAATGCTGTTTCACAGCATCAAAAATTCTGTACCTGAGGAACTGTTGTTCACTTTTGGACATCATCTCACTAAACATAAACTGTACGTCTGCTTGTTTCAGAAAGGTCTTGCATGGCTACAATAATAATGATTAGATCAGAAAATGTTATTAAAGATGACCATTGTAAAACGAGTTGGTAGAAAAGCAAAAATTTTGTCATTCCTAGAAACTAATGACATAAGGCCAAAAAAAATTAATTCTTAGTTTCTCAGGCCCCGCCGCATCAACATTTACCCCCCGCACCAACTTTTTTATGCGCCATAACTTAAAAATTAAAATCGAGACCGCCGCATCGAACGCACCCCAAATTTCCATTCGAACTCGCCCGCAATTTCCATTCGAAAACGCACCCCGAAATTGGCTCCAATTTTAGTATGCACCTTTCATTTCCGGTAAAAAATGGCTGCCGATGTCAGCATTTGCTCAAAACCGAATGTTTCCTCCCAGGATTATGTATTTTCAACTGGTTTTCTTTGGATATAGTGACGATTGAGATATTTAAAAGCTGTTCTTAAAGACTGAGTAAGAATTTACATTTTCTACACGTGTTTTCATTGATTTTCATGTCCTTCAAGTGAGAAAAAAATAAAATGTTATCTGCCGCATTTGTTTTCAGAGAAATAAAAAAATAAAAAATATTCCCGCCGCCCGCACTGACTTTTTAAAAAAGTGGCCTGAGAAACTAACAATTAATTTTGTTTGGCCTAAAGGCTAAATTTAAGAGTTGAATAACACAAGTGTATAAGAGGAGATATTTGTGTGTACTTTTTCTATGGTCTTAGAGTTTTGATATTTTTATGGATAGAAATATTCATTTAGCTGATGGAGCAATAAATACACTATCAAATATAATCAAAATTTGTTGTTCTAATATACACGGTTTTACAGCAACCACGAAAACAACTAAAGTATCTACACAATGAACATTTCATGTTAATATACAGTATTTGAATTAGAATACATTATACTGTGTGATACCTCACATATACCAGTCAAATATTACTGTACACAGTATTCTATCAAATATGTATAATTTATAAGATTGATAGTATTTGTAATCTTTAGATACGTACAGCGGCCAGCAGACCGTATCCACGAATGGCCAGTGACACCTCCTTGGCACTCGCTGATGTGTTGTTCATCAAAGTACGAAACTCTTGTATAAAGAACTGTAAACAAAGACTAATAAGTTACTTCTGTTATCTACCTTTTGACTAATTTTTCTCTATAAGTATAAACAAGAGGCCCATGGGCCTTAACGGTCATCTGAGTACCTTGGCAATAATCATATAGGAAATTAATTAGATATAGTGTCATGGTTGCCATTTTCGATTGGGATCAACCAGAGATGTAACGACACTTTGTTGGGACCATGTCAGGCTCCTTTCATGCAAGTTTCAGCCGAATCGAACCGGTAGAACTTGAGAAGAAGTTCAAAATGTGTTTTCAAGATGGCAGCTGTGGTGGCCATCTTGGATTTCGGATCAACCCGAAAAATAAGAACACTTTGTCGGGACCATGTCAGGATCATTTCATGCAAGTTTCAGCCAAATCGCACCGGTGGAACTTGAGAAGAAGTTCAAAATGTGTTTTCAAGATGGTGGCTTTGGCGGCCATCTTTGATTTCGGATCAACCCGAAAAATAACAACACTTTGTCAGGACCATGTCAGGATCATTTCATGCAAGTTTCAGCCAAATCGCACTGGTAGAACTTGAGAAGAAGTTCAAAATGTGTTTTCAAGATGGCGGCTGTGGCAGCCATTTTGGATTTCAGATCGACCTGAAAAATGAGAACACTTTGTCGGGACCATGTCAGGATCATTTCATGCAAGTTTCAGCCAAATCGCACTGGTAGAACTTGAGAAGAAGTTCAAAATGTGTTTTCAAGATGGCGGCTGTGGCGGCCATCTTGGATTTCGGATCGACCCGAAAAATAACAACACTTTGTCGGGACCATGTCAGGATCATTTCATGCAAGTCTCAGCCAAATCGCACCGGTAGAACTTGAGAAGAAGTTCAAAATGTGTTTTCAAGATGGCGGCTGTGGCGGCCATCTTGGATTTCAGATCGACCCGAAAAATAACAACACTTTGTCAGGACCGGTACCATGTCAGGATCATTTCATGCAAGTCTCAGCCAAATCGCACCGGTAGAACTTGAGAAGAAGTTCAAAATGTGTTTTCAAGATGGCGGCTGTGGCGGCCATCTTGGATTTCGGATCGACCCGAAAAATAACAACACTTTGTCAGGACCATGTCAGGATTATTTCATGCAAGTTTCAGCCAAATCGCACTGGTAGAACTTGAGAAGAAGTTCAAAATGTGAAAAGTTTACGGACGGCGCACGGCGCACGACGACGGACGAAGCATAATGACTATAGGTCATCCTGACCCTTCGGGTCAGATGACCTAAAAAGATAATTTTGATTTACACACCTGTAAATCTATGGCAATATGAAAGTGAACAGATAAATCATGACAAGTATGAAGACTAATTCTAAGTTCTATGATTGACCTTGATTAAAAATTCTTAATCTGAATTTCTCTGATAGTTCAGGTTGACATTTATACTCATAAAATATAATCTGACTTAAAAGTTTAAAAACTTGAAACTTTACTGAAATCTTAGTTCCATGATTATACAGTTGAAATTCAGAAGACCTGAAGTTATATGGCTATTTAATCTGTCCTTGAAGCTGTCAACAAGATAATGTCTGACCTTGAAGACTGCTCCCTCCTTGTGACCTTCCTCTGCTCTGGTAACCAGCATCTCTGATATCTGAAGGTTGACCGAAATAGAGACAACACATGTGCTTCAATTTCATCAAGAGGCCTAAAGGGCTCATCTGGTTAATTCAGTAAATGCAATAAAACAATCTTTCTGAAAAGTATCAAAATCCAAGACGGATGCCTGGTGGCCATCATGTTGACTCATATGTCCCAAAATGCAATGCCTAACTTTCAGAGAAATAGCGATAACAAACTTTAACTATTAAATTTCAAAATGGCTGCTGGGCCGCTATCTTGTCTACCGATAAGTCTCAAAATGCAACATGCACAACTAGGGCCCTAGGGGACCCTATATATGATATTTGAGAAAGATCCCTTCAGCACTTTTTGAGAAATAGCGGTAACAAACTTTAACTATCAAAATCCAAGATGGCCGACAGCTGTTGGCCATCTTGTTCATCGATCAGTCCCAAAATGTAATATGCACAACTAGGGTCCTAGGGGAACCTGTTTATGAAATTTGAGAAAGATCCCTTCACCACTTTTGAGAAATAGCGGTAACAAACTTTAACTATCAAAATCCAAGATGGCCGACAGCTGTCGGCCATCTTGTTCATCGATCAGTCCCAAAATGTAATATGCACAACTAGGGTCCTAGGGGAACCTGTTTATGAAATTTGAGAAAGATCCCTTCACCACTTTTGAGAAATATCGGTAACAAACTTTAACTATCAAAATCCAAGATGGCCGGTCGGCCATCTTGTTGACCGATCGGTCCCAAAATGCAATATGCACAACTAGGGTCCTAGGGGAACCGACATATGAAATTTGAGAAAGATCCCTTAAGTACTTTCTGAGAAATAGCGGTAACAAGAATTGTTAACGGATGGACGGACGGAAGGACGGACGACGGACGAAAGGCGATTTGAATAGCCCACCATCTAATGATGGTGGGCTAAAAAACTACTTTATATTACAAAAGATCAAAACAACTATTTAAGGAATATACTTTATGACATTTTTCCTACCAAGATAACAATCTAAAGAACAATAATAGAACTTACCTGTCCTAAGAAAGCCTCTATGGCACTCAGTCCTAAGTGTAACATGTCGCGGTTGTGGTGACGGCTCCAGTAACGAAGTTTGTCATACATTCCCTGTCAAAGACATCATTGTGGCAAAATTATTATTGATCTCTTTCTTTTAGACTATAAGCATTTGATAAACTTTGAGCTGTCATAATATTTTCTCACATTAGAAACATCTTTAGTAATAGGTAAGCTCCTAATTTTGTACCTGATAGTCCTCTATGAGATATAGGCTGAACTGTGCGGCATGCTTTGTAAACAACTTGAGACCAGCGCTCGGCACATGGTATCGAGTGTAATCAACTTTTGGGTCTATGGCCATCCGGGCATACTTAAATATTTCATAGGATTGTTGTGATCCTGAAATAAAACCAGGTTAAGATTAGAGTGAAAAGTCCACCCATCAGGTGATGATTTTGGACTCCCTAAAATTAGATTTGATGACTGCGATTAAAGACACACAAATATCATTTTGGATCTTCTTCTGAGAATTAATTTTCAAGTTTTAAAAATTGCTTTAATTTCAGATTAAGATTAATGCATGCATACTAAAGTGCAAACAACATACATTACTTGATGCAATTAAGGCTTAGTATTTTTACTTTCTTGGCAGATTATGTGAAGTCAAGTTGACATGGTCTTTCTTACTTTCATCGGCCGACTGGGTAAAGTTGACGAGACAGGAAGTTAGACCAGATAGACTACCAGCTATGATCGACAATTCTGCCTTCCTTGTCTTGGCAGTCATCTGAAAATAAATACAAATTTCAACTCCTAATTTCTGTACAGAAAAATAGATGGGCCTGTATTACTGAAACTGGTTCATATTACTATTCTAGTATTACTGCAACTGGTTAATACAATGTACTACATTTCTATCTAATCTAACAAATCATACAACATTACACAATGAACAGATATGCAATTCATTCCAATTAATTCAACACTTACATTAAAATGGATATCTAAATCAATATGTTATATAAACATTATGCAGATTTTACTGAATTTGGACCTCATGTGGCATTTTATTCATTACATTTTTATGCCTCATATTTTACCTTTAGCATCACATCAAAGTGCAATTGAAATTCAATTAACATTAAATCTAAAAGGTAAATGTCTAATTGTGATGGATCTGCATTAGAAAGATCTGATAAAGGGCAAAATGAATCAAACTAATGAATCAAACTTGATTTCTACAAGATCTAAAGGTCATAAACTGAACACTTCAACTCACACATACGGCAGACAAGCGGAGTATAATGCACCAATTAACAAGTAAAGTATCATATTCTACCCAATAAGCATCCCTCCCCTTTTTGAAGCCTCATTTCAATTGCCCAGTCACAAGACCAAAACTATAAAAACCGTATAGGTTTGCAATAATTTTATCTTATTAAACATCTTTTCATTTTTTCAATTTTTTAAAAAGCCCTGGGTGCTCATTGGGTTCGAATGTGGCAATAGCCAGCTTAATTTTTTTTATTCAAACCTTTCAAACTACTCAGTTTTAGTTGCATTTCTATAGTTGTAACATTTGATTACAGCCATGCTACCCCAGCTGAGAACGACGCGTGTATATAAACCCCTACCGCTCTACCGCTGACTTGTATCGATGTATTGAATGAGTGTACTGTAGCCGTGTTATTTATAGACTCAAGTACTGTCGCCAAATTCACAGGTAAATTGGTACTGGTTGCTACGCTTCGGCCTCTCATCCAGCTTAACGAAACTGAATGGCTAGTTAGCTTAACCAATCTATATATCATCAACAATGCGTCTGTATCTACTTAAAAACATAACAAATATTCTTCAAATTGCATCAACATTCACTTGAATAGTATTTTTTTATCTTAGATATTTTAACAAATCTTCATATTTCTAGTAAAATTGCATATGAAACTCCTTATAGATCTAGAGATGCTCATTACGTAGGGAACCGCCATACCATGTACCGGCTGCAGGCCTTGTGCAAAAAGTCAAAACACACATGGGATTTATAAGATGAGTCTTAAACTGCCTATATTTAGGATTTTCAATAAGTGGTTTGTAATATTATCACAGCAAAACTGACAAACCACAAGCTTAGTGGCATTTTTTTATGCGTACTGTTATATATAATTAGCCATCAGCTTGGATCTGGTGCCGTACAGGTAGTTGAGTTTACTCACAATGTGATTATTGCAAGCCAACGTATCTGCTATCCGATTGCTCTTTAAAGTTTGTTAATGATCTCAAACACACTTATAAATTGTTGTGGCAATTTTAAGTAACTATATTATAATATTTTCAAATAGTTCTGATAACTATTCATGTGTAATATCTCCAGACATTGACATGTGTATGGAGTACGGCGGACTGCCAATGTTTTTGACATGTTCTGCAAGATATATTTCACTGTTTCAGTTACGGTGGCCAAGAAAAGAAAACAAACACATGCAATTATACTATGTTATTTCTTCTAAATACAACACTTCTTTGTGCAAGTTGTCAAGCATTTATTGTGAATGTAACACCTTTATAACATTGAATTTATGGTTCCCAAGACATTGTTATCCTCAAAATTTTTGAATGAGCAAAATATACCGATAGAAGATTTTTTTCAGCATTTTATCCCTAATAAAAAAAAATCCATGTGCAAAGTACACTGGTGTGTAAGTTACACAAGTTTTTATGGTATTTGTAACAATTAAGATTGTGCTTGGTACAGCTAATGTAGCCAGACGCCCACAATTTACCTGTGGATTGGCGACAGTACTTGAGTCTATAAATAACACGGCTACAGTACACTCATTCAATACATCGATACAAGTCAGCGGTAGAGCGGTAGGGGTTTATATACACACGTCGTTCTCAGTTGGGGTAGCACGGCTGTAATTGATTTGTGTTTGAGGTCTTTTCTAATTATGTCAGAATAACTCAAATTTCAGTGATGACATGTATCATCCAAACAATTTCAGGGTTATGCCTCTTTGTCAAAAAGATTAAACATTTAACTCCTCCTAATCTACTGGAGGGTTTTTAATGAAACTCTGTGACAATAATCTTTATACAGTATAGATGTACCTCCTGTAAGACAGTTCTTATTGCGACCAATTACCTCAGCTTTCAGTGACGACACACATAAACCTATGAATCTCTCAGAATAGCTGGTCATGTGTTCTGGGTACACCTCAGCTACTACACCCAACAACACAAAGATACTCTCCTTCACTGAAAAAAAACCCAAATAAATGTCACATTCTAACATGTTGTTCTCATAGCAAAAAAAAAAAAAAAAAAAACAACGTAAAATTTAAATTATTGAATTAACCACACAAAAAATAAAATATAGTCTCAAGATAAAAATTGTTATCAAATGTCAACTTTACCTAACCAACATTTGCCATAGTCTGACCCACAAATTGATTTTTCATCTTTTCCCTGGCGGGTAGGTATCCGTTGTGACATCATTTTGAAAGTAAAATTTACTTTTATTTTCTCTGAAAGTATGATGTTAAACTCTAAAATACATGACGTCACAATCAATACATGTACCTACTCACAATGGCAAACACTTTGCCATATGCAAATACAGAATAAAGTAAAATCTTCCCCACACACAATGTCCATCAAGATCAATATTATGAAATATATTTCCACCTGTCGATGTCACTTTTCCTTTAGAGAGTTCCATGAAAAACTTTTCAATTATCCTGGGGATGTTGAGGTCTTTTCCAATGTTGGTTCCTGCTGTCAACTCCAGTAACTAAAACATATATTTAGTGTTGTTTACTCATTTGTAAATAGCATTTCCTATGGTTTTCAGATATGACATGAAATAATCAAAAGGAATTTCTAGACCTGTAAATTTGACCTCAAATGAAGGAAATACTGAACAATTACTTATTTCAGTACAATCCTACATTAACAACCATGATGGCTATATATTAAAACGATGTAAAGGAAAATTTAGCACAATCATATTTTAGTGCATTTCTGGTACAAAGAACACTAAAATAAGATCACCACTTAGGTATGTATGTTTACAGTATTATATTTACATTTTCACTGCAGTCCCACTATGTAACCTTACCAAACGCAGTTGGCAGTCATATAGACAATGAACTTCAATTGCTATTGTGACGTCACAATTTTCTTGTCAGCGATCACGAAAGATGACTGTTCAAATGGCTGTTCAATCCATGACGATAACAAATGATTTTTTCATTAAAAATGCAAAATCCCTTGGGATTTTATCATATCATTTCAGTTGAAATTCATAGCTGAATGGATGCAAATTCAACATAAAGCGCTAATGCGATTCGCCTCTGTCCAGTTTGCATTCATATTGGCTCAGAATACCAACTGAAAGATGTTCAATGCTTAAATATACATAACCATTTGATAATTACTACCAAGGATCTTCCATTTAACACCAATACTGATTAGACATTACCTTAGCCAAAACAGAGACAGCTCCATTCTTGACTTTGGCAAATCGGTCCCGAAAAAATAGGGTGATGCAAACATCCTGTTAATAAACAAATACACATGTCTTAGGGAGACACAAACATCCAATCAATAAACAAATACATGTGTCTTAGGGAGTCACAAGCATCCCATCAATAAACAAATACACATGTCTTAGGGAGACGCAAACACGCTGTCAATAAACATATACACTTGTCATTGGGAGACACAAATATTCCATCAAAAAAAATACACGTCTTATGGAGACACAAACATTCCGTTAATAAACAAATACACATGTCTTAGGGAGACACAAACATCCAATCAATAAACAAATACATGTGTCTTAGGGAGTCACAAGCATCCCATCAATAAACAAATACACATGTCTTAGGGAGACGCAAACACGCTGTCAATAAACATATACACTTGTCATTGGGAGACACAAATATTCCATCAAAAAAAATACACGTCTTAAGGAGACACAAACATTCCGTTAATAAACAAATACATATGACTTATGGAGACGCAAATATCCCAACAATAAACATATTCACATGTCTTAGGGAAACACAAATATCCTGTCAATAAACAAATGCACATGTTTTAGGGAAACACAAATATCCTGTCAATTAACAAATACACATGTTGTAGGGAAGCGCAAATATTCCGTCAATTAACAAATACACATGTCTTAGGGAAATGCAAACATCCTGTCCATAAAGAAATACACGTCTTAGAGAAATGCCAACATTCCGTCAATAAACAAATACACGTCTTATGAATACACAAACATCCTGCATCTGTCAATAAAAAAATATGCATGTCTTAGGGAGAAGCAAACATTCCATCAATTAACAAATACACATGTCTTTACTCCAGTAAGAGTTTGAATTGTAAGAAATGATAAGAAATCCTAAATGTGACTATACCTTTATGTCTACAGTGTAAGGAAGAACTTTCTTCTCAGTCCTCTGTATAAAAGCAGATAATAGGTCAAGCAGCTTCTGTTTGCAGCCCAAGAACTACAAAAGAAAAAAGTTCAATTGCATGACAGTTCACCTTATAACAGAGGAATATCTAGGTCTAGTGTGATGATATTTATACAATTCAGATAATTGTGTGATTTTTATTTCATTATTTTCTTTTATTTAAGTATAATATAACTTTACATTCATTAGCTGTCTAAGTTTCTAAACATTTTCTTCAAGTCAGCAAGTATGGTTTATGTAATGGTAAACCAATCAAAATTTCATTTGTGACATCAATGACCAGTATTGATCCTACAACTATCCCACATACTGACCGATAACTTCTGCCTGATACACTTGTGGCTTATCTGTTGATACGAAATGCTTTATCCATCAATATAATTACGTGAATGTGTTCCATATCTGATGGAACTTTTTCTAATTTGACCCAGAACTCGAACCTTCCAACGAATGAAACGTCATTCAGTCCTGCTGAAAAGTGACAGCACATTCACAGGGATGCTTCATTTTTAAGATATTGAAAATCTTGTATGGCCATGTCATATTTTTCCTTGGCTCATTGCTAAGGTATGTCTTGTAAAGAAATTCTTTAATGGGTAATTATCGTTTTTTGAGTACTTTCATTTTGTTTCAGTGATATTACACTGCATAGAATTACTGGAACTGTTTGTGAATGCGTTTACAAATATCCCACGGTAGTAAAAAGGAGTATGCTCTTATTCGGTGTGAAACCAAGTAAATAACTGACAATTTGCTTTCCTTTTGAATGTCATAATGGTTCCAGGATAAACAGAATACATGGATAATATTATACAATACAAGTTTTATTTTGGTGCTCGACATGGAAAGCTGAGATGACTCAGCAAAGCCTGGTCATCTCAGCTTTCCTAAGTCTCACACCAAAATAAACTTTGTATTGTAAGATACTAACCATGTATTCTCTTTATATATATGATGTGCTCAGTCGCAATTCATGATAATCAATATGCTTTTACATAAACATATTTGCATACCTCATCTTTATTGAACGCCTTGTTCAGAAATGTTACTATTCCCTTGTCTTTGTCAAACAATGCTGAACAGCAGAGATCTGTAAAACAAGTAGCCAAATGAATAATTTCACATTACATGCACTAGTATAAAACCAATTTGCCCCATCACTTTAGCGGGTGGAGCAGCAAACTAGAGCTGTGATTTATACAATTAATGATATCATGGTGGAACACAAAATTGCTTCATTTGGGAAATTTTTGAATGGGCAATTTTTGTTGTTTAAATACAATAACCACTTGAATTATGGAAAATGAGGAAAATGATATGCGTTTGTTAATAGCTCAAAAAAATTGCTGCACAAAGAGTCAAATAGATCTACATAGTTATGTTGATTTTTATTTTGTGATCATGATCAGACCGCCCAACTCCTGTAAGATCAAGGATTTATATGTGATCCGTGTGGAAAATTGATCTAGATCTGACAAGTCATCCGTCGCCTGTGCCACTAGGCCACCTAAGCCATACTGTGAACAAATAAGTTTTACAATTGTAAAAATTAGTTATCGTAGACCAGGTAATCAATATAGAAATGAAACTACAACGACCCAGTAGTTTTGCTTAGCTTGCATATCGACTAATCGAGTGAGACCGATTGGACCTGCAGTGAACAGAAGCCGATCAGGTAAAACAAAGTCACGACAACTACCAATTTCTTTATCGTCGATTTCATGAAGACACAGCTGAGTGATGTTAGAGATTATCCCTTCGCTCTGCTCAAGTGACGAGGAATCGCCGGACGTCAAGCACTTGTGGAGAGACCGTAGGTTGTTCTCCAGCAGGCTTGCCGCCATTTTAACCATACAAACCAAAACAAAGTCACGTGAGAACAGCAATAGGGATATAACTCGTGCTTAACGTCGAAGGAGGGGAAATAACTGGTATGTTTCTCAGCGGTTGTGCTTATTATTATATTTTAGATACTAATTTTGTATGACAATTTGTAGTTAGTGGTATATATACAGTTCGGAAAACTTACTTCTAAAAAAAAAGAAGAGATATTTACACGTTCTTAACTCCACATCCTTTCGGAATACATATTGAGGAATTAATATATTTATCATTTGGATTAACGTAGGTTGGAAATTCAACGTTGGATTTAAACCCCTGGAATACGCATTCGGATTTTTTTTACATTGGAATTCATTCTTTGGTTATTACTAAAATATATCTATTTGATTGTTCTTTACTAAAACGTGATTGAATTTTACATTTCTGTGTATGTTGTTCTCTTAAGAATTAGCCGCCTGACAACAGAATATATTTAGAGCCGAGAGAATCTACTTATTAAGTTGAAAGTAAAGAAACCTAACAGTTCTATGGGATTTTTTTTTCTCAATATTATCGCCAATTTACGAAGCCCGCGAAGGGACATGGAAATGTATTTATTAATCCGTGCACACGGTTTGTCAATCCGTTCGCACGGTTTTATCAATCCGTGCACACGGTTTGTGAATCTGTCCGCAAGGTTTGTCAATCCGTTCAAGTTATAAGCGTATTTCTATTGGTAGACGTCGATCTGTAGCTATGTCGATGATTGCCTGGTTTTATAAGATTCCATGAACCATGGCTCGGGTTCCATAGGATTCCAGGGACCATGTTCACGGTTTCCACAGGATTCCAGAGACCATGTTCACGGGTTCCATAGGATTCCAGGGATCATGTTCACGGGTTCCATATGATTCCAGGGACCATGTTCACGAGATCCATAGGATTCCAGGGAGCATGTTCACGGGTTCCATAGGATTCCAGGGACCATGTTCACGAGTTCCATAGGATTTCAGGGACCATGTTCACGGGTTCCATAGGATTCCAGGGACCATGTTCCCGGGTTCCATAGGATTCCAGCAACCATTTTCACGGGTTCCATAGGATTCCAGGGACCATGTTCACGGGTTCCATAGGATTCCAGGGACCATGTTCACGAGATCCATAGGATTCCAGGGACCATGTTCACGGGTTCCATAGGATTCCAGGAACCATGTTCACGGGTTCCATAGGATTCCAGGGATCATGTTCATGGGTTCCATAGGATTCCATGGACCATGTTCACGAGTTCCATAGGATTCCAGGGAGCATGTTCACGGGTTCCATAGGATTCCAGGGATCATGTTCACGGGTTCCATAGGATTCCAGGGACCATGTTCCTGGGTTCCATAGGATTCCAGGAACCATTTTCACGGGTTTCATAGGATTCCAGTTACCATGTTCACGGGTTCCATAGGATTCCAGGAACCATTTTCACGGGTTTCATAGGATTCGAGGGACCATGTTCCCGGGTTCCATAGGATTCCAGGAACCATGTTCAGGGGTTCCATAGGATTCAAGGGAGCATGTTCATGGGTTCCAAAGGATTCCAGGGACCATGTTCACGGGTTTCATAGAATTCCAGGAACCATGTTCAAGGGTTCCATAGAATTCCAGGGACCATGTTCCCGGGTTCCATAGGATTCCAGGGACCATGTTCACGGGTTCCATAGGATTCCAGGGAGCATGTTCATGGGTTTCAAAGGATTCCAGGGACCATGTTCACGGGTTCCATAGGATTCCAGGTACCATGTTCACGAGATCCATAGGATTCCAGGGAGCATGTTCACGGGTTCCATAGGATTCCAGGGACCATGTTCATGGGTTCCATAGGATTCCAGGAACCATGTTCACGGGTTCCATAGGATTCCAGGGACCATGTTCACGAGATCCATAGGATTCCAGGGAGCATGTTCACGGGTTCCATAGGATTCCAGGGACCATGTTCATGGGTTCCATAGGATTCCAGGAACCATGTTCACGGGTTCCGTAGGATTCCAGGGACCATGTTCACTAGATCCATAGGATTCCAGGGAGCATGTTCACGGGTTCCATAGGATTCCAGGGAGCATATTCACGGGTTCCATTGGATTCCAGGGAGCATGTTCACGGGTTCCATAGGATTCCAGGGTGTTCACGGGTTCCATAGGATTCCAGGGACCATGTTCACGGGTTCCATAGGATTCCAGGGACCATGTTCACGAGATCCATAGGATTCCAGGGACCATGTTCACCGGTTCCATAGGATTCCAGGGACCATGTTCACGGGTTCCATAGGATTTCAGGGACCATGTTCACGGGTTCCATAGGATTCCAGGGACCATGTTCCCGGGTTCCATAGGATTCCAGGGACCATGTTCACGAGTTCCATAGGATTCCAGGGAGCATGTTCACGGGTTCCATAGGATTCCAGGGACCATGTTCACGGGTTCCATAGGATTCCAGGGACCATGTTCACGGGTTCCATAGGATTCCAGGGACCATGTTCACGGGTTCCATAGGATTCCAGGACCAGGGACCATGTTCCCGGGTTCCATAGGATTCCAGGAACCATTTGCACGGGTTTCATAGGATTCCAGTTACCATGTTCACGGGTTCCATAAGATTCCAGGAACCATGTTCACGGGTTCCATAGGATTCCAGGGAGCATGTTCAAGGGTTTCATAGAATTCCATGAACCATGTTCATGGGTTCCATAGGATTCCAGGGACCATGTTCCCGGGTTCCATTGGATTCCAGGGATCATGTTCACGGTTCCATAGGGGAATTCCATAGGGTTCATTCCAGGGAGCATGTTCACGGGTTCCATAGGATTCCAGGGACCATGTTCACGGGTTCCATAGGATTTCCAGGGACCATGTTCACGGGTTCCATAGGATTCCAGGGACCATGTTCACCGGGTTCCATAGGATTCCAGGGACCATGTTCACGGGTTCCATAGGATTCCAGGGACCATGTTCACGAGTTCCATAGGATTCCAGGGAGCATGTTCACGGGTTCCATAGGATTCCAGGGACCATGTTCACGGGTTCCATAGGATTCCAGGGACCATGTTCACGGGTTCCATAGGATTCCAGGGTTACCATGTTCCACGGGTTCCATAGGATTCCAGGGAGCATGTTCACGGGTTCCATAGGATTCCAGGAACCATGTTCACGGGTTCCATAGGATTCCAGGACCATGTTCACGGGTTCCATAGGATTCCAGGGACCATGTTCACGGTCCATAGGATTCCATAGGATCAGGACATGTTCAAGGGTTCCATAGGAATTCCAGGACCATGTTCAAGGTTCCATAGGATTCCAGGGACCATGTTCACGAGATCCATAGGATTCCAGGGAGCATGTTCACGGGTTCCATAGGATTCCAGGGACCATGTTCATGGGTTCCATAGGATTCCAGGAACCATGTTTCACGGGTTCCATAGGATTCCAGGGACCATGTTCACGGTTCCATAGGATTCCAGGGAGCATGTTCACGGGTTCCATAGGATTCCAGGGAGCATATTCACGGGTTCCATTGGATTCCAGGGACATGTTCACGGGTTCCATAGGATTCCAGGGACCATGTTCACGGGTTCCATAGGATTCCAGGGATCATGTTCACGGGTTCCATAGGATTCCAGGGACATGTTCACGGGTTCCATAGGATTCCAGGGACCATGTTCCCGGGTTCCATAGGATTCAGGGACCATGTTCACGGGTTCCATAGGATTCCAGGGAGCATGTTCACGGGTTCCATAGGATTCCAGGGACATGTTCACGGGTTCCATAGGATTCCAGGGACCATGTTCACGAGTTCCATAGGATTCCAGGGAGCATGTTCACGGGTTCCATAGGATTCCAGGGACCATGTTCACGGGTTCCATAGGATTCCAGGGACCATGTTCACGGGTTCCATAGGATTCCAGGGACCATGTTCACGGGTTCCATAGGATTCCAGGGACCATGTTCACGGGTTCCATAGGATTCCAGGACCATGTTCACGGGTTCATAGGATTCCAGGACCATGTTCACGGGTTCCATAGATTCCAGGACCATGTTCACGGGTTCCATAGATTCCAGGATTTCCGGTTCCATAGGATTCCAGGTTCACGGGTTCCATAGGATTCCAGGAACCATGTTCACGGTTCCATAGGATTCCAGGGACCATGTTCCGGGTTCCATAGGATTCCAGGGACCATGTTCACGGGTTCCATAGGATTCCAGGGACCATGTTCACGGGTTCCATAGGATTCCAGGGACCATGTTCACGGGTTCCATAGGATTCCAGGGACCATGTTCACGGGTTCCATAGGATTCCAGGGACCATGTTCACGCAGGTTCCATAGGATTCCAGGGACCATGTTCATGGGTTCCAAAGGATTCCAGGGACCATGTTCACGGGTTCCATAGGATTCCAGGGACCATGTTCACGAGTTCCATAGGATTCCAGGGAGCATGTTCACGGGTTCCATAGGATTCCAGGGACCATGTTCACGGGTTCCATAGGATTCCAGGGACCATGTTCACGGGTTCCATAGGATTCCAGGGACCATGTTCACGGGATTCCATAGGATTCCAGGGAGCATGTTCACGGGTTCCATAGGATTCCAGGGACCATGTTCACGGGTTCCATAGGATTCCAGGGACCATGTTCACGGGTTCCATAGGATTCCAGGGACCATGTTCACGGGTTCCATAGGATTCCAGGGAGCATGTTCACGGGTTCCATAGATTCCAGGGACCATGTTCACGGGTTCCATAGGATTCCAGGGACCATGTTCCCGGGTTCCATAGGATTCCAGGGACATGTTCACGGGTTCCATAGGATTCCAGGGACCATGTTCACGGGTTCCATAGGATTCCAGGGACCATGTTCACGGGTTCCATAGGATTCCAGGGACCATGTTCACGGGTTCCATAGGATTCCAGGGACCATGTTCACGGGTTCCATAGGATTCCAGGGACCATGTTCACGGGTTCCATAGGATTCCAGGGAGCATGTTCCGGGTTCCATAGGATTCCAGGAACCATGTTCACGGGTTCATAGGATTCCAGGAACCATGTTCACGGGTTCCATAGGATTCCAGGAACCATGTTCACGGGTTCCATAGGATTCCAGGGAGCATGTTCAGGTTTCATAGGATTCCAGGAACCATGTTCAAGGGTTCCATAGGATTCCAGGGACCATGTTCCCGGATCCATAGGATTCCAGGGAGCATGTTCACGGGTTCCATAGGATTCCAGGGACCATGTTCATGGGTTCCATAGGATTCCAGGAACCATGTTCACGGGTTCCATAGGATTCCAGGGACCATGTTCACTCCGGATTCCATAGGATTCCAGGGAGCATGTTCACGGGTTCCATAGGATTCCAGGGAGCATGTTCACGGGTTCCATAGGATTCCAGGGAGCATGTTCACGGGTTCCATAGGATTCCAGGAACCATGTTCACGGGTTCCATAGGATTCCAGGGATCCATGTTCACGGGTTCCATAGGATTCCAGGGACCATGTTCACGGGTTCCATAGGATTCCAGGGACCATGTTCACGGGTTCCATAGGATTCCAGGGACATTTCACGTCTTCATGTTCACGGGTTCCATAGGATTCCAGGGACCATGTTCACGGGTTCCATAGGATTCCAGGGACATGTTCACGGGTTCCATAGGATTCCAGGGACCATGTTCACGAGTTCCATAGGATTCCAGGGAGCATGTTCACGGGTTCCATAGGATTCCAGGGACCATGTTCACGGGTTCCATAGGATTCCAGGGACCATGTTCACGGTTCCATAGGATTCCAGGGACCATGTTCACGGGTTCCATAGGATTCCAGGGACCATGTTCCGGGTTCCATAGGATTCCAGGGTTTCACGGGTTCATAGGATTCCAGGACCATGTTCACGGGTTCCATAGGATTCCAGGAACCATGTTCACGGGTTCCATAGGATTCCAGGGAGCATGTTCAAGGGTTCCATAGGATTCCATGAACCATGTTCAAGGGTTCCATAGGATTCCAGGGACCATGTTCCCGGGTTCCATAGGATTCCAGGGACCATGTTCACGGGTTCCATAGGATTCCAGGGAGCATGTTCACGGGTTCCATAGGATTCCAGGGACCATGTTCACGGGTTCCATAGGATTCCAGGGACCATGTTCCCGGGTTCCATAGGATTCCAGGGACCATGTTCACGGGTTCCATAGGATTCCAGGGAGCATGTTCATGGGTTCCAAGGATTCCAGGGACCATGTTCACGGGTTCCATAGGATTCCAGGGACCATGTTCACGGGATCCATAGGATTCCAGGGAGCATGTTCACGGGTTCCATAGGATTCCAGGGACCATGTTCATGGGTTCCATAGGATTCCAGGAACCATGTTCACGGGTTCCATAGGATTCCAGGGACCATGTTCACGAGTTCCATAGGATTCCAGGGAGCATGTTCACGGGTTCCATAGGATTCCAGGGACCATGTTCACGGGTTCCATAGGATTCCAGGGACCATGTTCACGGGTTCCATAGGATTCCAGGGACCATGTTCACGGGTTCCATAGGATTCCAGGACCATGTTCACGGGTTCCATAGGATTCCAGGGAGCATGTTCACGGGTTCCATAGGATTCCAGGGAGCATGTTCACGGGTTCCATAGGATTCCAGGGACCATGTTCACGGGTTCCATAGGATTCCAGGGACCATGTTCACGGGTTCCATTTCAGGGACCATGTTCCGGGTTCCATAGGATTCAGGGACCATGTTCACGGGTTCCATAGGATTCAAGGGACCATGTTCCCAGGTTCCATAGGATTCCAGGGACCATGTTCACGGGTTCCATAGGATTCCAGTGACCATGTTCACGGGTTCCATAGGATTCCAGGGAGCATGTTCATGGGTTCCAAAGGATTCCAGGGACCATGTTCAAGGGTTCCATAGGATTCCAGAAACCATGTTCACGGGTTCCATAGGATTCCAGGGACCATGTTCAGGGTTCCAAATCGGATTCCAGGGACCATGTTCCCGGGTTCCATAGGATTCCAGGGACCATGTTCACGGGTTCCACAGGATTCCAGTGACCATGTTCACGGGTTCCATAGGATTCCAGGGACCATGTTCACGGGTTCCATAGGATTCCAGGGACCATGTTCATGGGTTCCACAGGATTCCAGTGACCATGTTCACGGGTTCCATAGGATTCCAGGGATCATGTTCATGGGTTCCAAAGGATTCCAGGGACCATGTTCCCGGGTTCCATAGGATTCCAGTGATCAAGTTCCCGGGTTCCATAGGATTCCAGGGACCATGTTCCCGGGTTCCATAGGATTCCAGGGACTATGTTCACGGGTTCCACAGGATTCCAGGGACCATGTTCACGGGTTCCATAGGATTCCAGGTATCATGTTCACGGGTTCCATAGGATTCCAGGGACCATGTTCCCGGGTTCCATAGGATTCCAGGAACCATTTTCACGGGTTTCATAGGATTCCAGGAACCATGTTCCCGGGTTCCATAGGATTCCAGTGACCATGTTCCCGGGTTCCATAGGATTCCAGGTACCATGTTCACGAGATCCATATGATTCCAGGGACCATGTTCACGAGATCCATAGGATTCCAGGGAGCATGTTCACGGGTTCCATAGGATTCCAGGGACCATGTTCACGGGTTCCATAGGATTCCAGGGAGCATGTTCACGGGTTCCATAGGATTCCAGGGACCATGTTCCCGGGTTCCATAGGATTCCAGGAACCATTTTCACGGGTTCCATAGGATTCCAGGGACCATGTTCACGGGTTCCATAGGATTCCAGGGACCATGTTCACGAGATCCATAGGATTCCAGGGACCATGTTCACGGGTTCCATAGGATTCCAGGAACCATGTTCACGGGTTCCATAGGATTCCAGGGATCATGTTCACGGGTTCCATAGGATTCCAGGGACCATGTTCACGAGTTCCATAGGATTCCAGGGAGCATGTTCACGTGTTCCATAAGATTCCAGGGACCATGTTCACGTGTTCCATAGGATTCAAGGGACCATGTTCCCGGATTCCATAGGATTCCAGGGACTATGTTCACGGGTTCCACAGGATTCCAGAGACCATGTTCACGGGTTCCATAGGATTCCAGGGATCATGTTTACGGGTTCCATAGGATTCCAGGGACCATGTTCACGAGTTCCATAGGATTCCAGGGAGCATGTTCACGGGTTCCATAGGATTCCAGGGACCATGTTCACGGGTTCCATAGGATTCCAGGAACCATGTTCACGGGTTCCATAGGATTCCAGGAACCATGTTCACGGGTTCCATAGGATTCCAGGGACCATGTTCACGGGTTCCATAGGATTCCAGGAACCATGTTCACGGGTTCCATAGGATTCCAGGGACCATGTTCATGGGTTCCAAAGGATTCCAGGGACCATGTTCACGGGTTCCATAGGATTCCAGGGACCATGTTCACGGGTTCCATAGGATTCCAGGGACCATGTTCAAGGGTTCCATAGGATTCCAGGGACCATGTTCACGGGTTCCATAGGATTCCAGGGACCATGTTCACGGGTTCCATAGGATTCCAGGGACCATGTTCACGGGTTCCATAGGATTCCAGGGACCATGTTCACGGGTTCCATAGGATTCCAGGGACCATGTTCACGAGAGGATTCCAGGGAGCATGTTCACGGGTTCCATAGGATTCCAGGGACCATGTTCATGGGTTCCATAGGATTCCAGGAACCATGTTCACGGGTTCCATAGGATTCCAGGGACCATGTTCACGAGATCCATAGGATTCCAGGGAGCATGTTCACGGGTTCCATAGGATTCCAGGGACCATGTTCATGGGTTCCATAGGATTCCAGGAACCATGTTCACGGGTTCCATAGGATTCCAGGGACCATGTTCACGAGATCCATAGGATTCCAGGGAGCATGTTCACGGGTTCCATAGGATTCCAGGGAGCATGTTCACGGGTTCCATAGGATTCCAGGGAGCATGTTCACGGGTTCCATAGGATTCCAGGGACCATGTTCACGGGTTCCATAGGATTCCAGGGACCATGTTCACGAGATCCATAGGATTCCAGGGAGCATGTTCACGGGTTCCATAGGATTCCAGGGACCATGTTCACGGGTTCCATAGGATTCCAGGGACCATGTTCACGGGTTCCATAGGATTCCAGGGACCATGTTCACGGGTTCCATAGGATTCCAGGGATCATGTTCACGGGTTCCATAGGATTCCAGGGACCATGTTCACGAGTTCCATAGGATTCCAGGGAGCATGTTCACGGGTTCCATAGGATTCCAGGGACCATGTTCACGGGTTCCATAGGATTCCAGGGACCATGTTCACGGGTTCCATAGGATTCCAGGGACCATGTTCACGGGTTCCATAGGATTCCAGGGACCATGTTCCCGGGTTCCATAGGATTCCAGGAACCATTTGCACGGGTTTCATAGGATTCCAGTTACCATGTTCACGGGTTCCATAAGATTCCAGGAACCATGTTCACGGGTTCCATAGGATTCCAGGGAGCATGTTCAAGGGTTTCATAGAATTCCATGAACCATGTTCAAGGGTTCCATAGGATTCCAGGGACCATGTTCCCGGGTTCCATAGGATTCCAGGGACCATGTTCACGGGTTCCATAGGATTCCAGGGACCATGTTCACGGGTTCCATAGGATTCCAGGGACCATGTTCCCGGGTTCCATAGGATTCCAGGGACCATGTTCACGGGTTCCATAGGATTCCAGGGAGCATGTTCACGGGTTCCATAGGATTCCAGGGACCATGTTCACGAGTTCCATAGGATTCCAGGGACCATGTTCACGGGTTCCATAGGATTCCAGGAACCATGTTCACGGGTTCCATAGGATTCCAGTTGCCATGTTCACGGGTTCCATAAGATTCCAGGAACCATGTTCACGGGTTCCATAGGATTCCAGGGACCATGTTCACGGGTTCCATAGGATTCCAGGGACCATGTTCACGAGTTCCATAGGATTCCAGGGACCATGTTCACGGGTTCCATAGGATTCCAGGGACCATGTTCCCGGGTTCCATAGGATTCCAGGAACCATTTGCACGGGTTTCATAGGATTCCAGTTACCATGTTCACGGGTTCCATAAGATTCCAGGAACCATGTTCACGGGTTCCATAGGATTCCAGGGAGCATGTTCAAGGGTTTCATAGAATTCCATGAACCATGTTCAAGGGTTCCATAGGATTCCAGGGACCATGTTCCCGGGTTCCATAGGATTCCAGGGATCATGTTCACGGGTTCCATAGGATTCCAGGGACCATGTTCACGGGTTCCATAGGATTCCAGGGACCATGTTCCCGGGTTCCATAGGATTCCAGGGACCATGTTCACGGGTTCCATAGGATTCCAGGGAGCATGTTCATGGGTTCCAAAGGATTCCAGGGACCATGTTCACGGGTTCCATAGGATTCCAGGGACCATGTTCACGAGATCCATAGGATTCCAGGGAGCATGTTCACGGGTTCCATAGGATTCCAGGGACCATGTTCATGGGTTCCAAAGGATTCCAGGAACCATGTTCACGGGTTCCATAGGATTCCAGGGACCATGTTCACGAGATCCATAGGATTCCAGGGAGCATGTTCACGGGTTCCATAGGATTCCAGGGAGCATGTTCACGGGTTCCATAGGATTCCAGGAACCATGTTCACGAGATCCATAGGATTCCAGGGAGCATTTTCACGACGGGTTCCATAGGATTCCAGGGAGCATGTTCACGGGTTCCATAGGATTCCAGGGAGCATGTTCACGGGTTCCATAGGATTCCAGGAACCATGTTCACGGGTTCCATAGGATTCCAGGGACCATGTTCACGGGTTCCATAGGATTCAAGGGACCATGTTCCCGGGTTCCATAGGATTCCAGGGACCATGTTCACGGGTTCCATAGGATTCAAGGGACCATGTTCCCGGGTTCCATAGGATTCCAGGGACCATGTTCACGGGTTCCATAGGATTCCAGTGACCATGTTCACGGGTTCCATAGGATTCCAGGGAGCATGTTCATGGGTTCCAAAGGATTCCAGGGACCATGTTCAAGGGTTCCATAGGATTCCAGAAACCATGTTCACGGGTTCCATAGGATTCCAGGGACCATGTTCACGGGTTCCAAAGGATTCCAGGGACCATGTTCCCGGGTTCCATAGGATTCCAGGGACCATGTTCACGGGTTCCACAGGATTCCAGTGACCATGTTCACGGGTTCCATAGGATTCCAGGGACCATGTTCACGGGTTCCATAGGATTCCAGGGACCATGTTCACGGGTTCCACAGGATTCCAGTGACCATGTTCACGGGTTCCATAGGATTCCAGGGATCATGTTCATGGGTTCCAAAGGATTCCAGGGACCATGTTCCCGGGTTCCATAGGATTCCAGTGATCAAGTTCCCGGGTTCCATAGGATTCCAGGGACCATGTTCCCGGGTTCCATAGGATTCCAGGGACCATGTTCACGGGTTCCATAGGATTCCAGGGACCATGTTCACGGGTTCCATAGGATTCCAGGGATCATGTTCACGGGTTCCATAGGATTCCAGGGACCATGTTCCCGGGTTCCATAGGATTCCAGGAACCATTTTCACGGGTTTCATAGGATTCCAGGAACCATGTTCCCGGGTTCCATAGGATTCCAGTGACCATGTTCCCGGGTTCCATAGGATTCCAGGAATCATATTCACGGGTTCCATAGGATTCCAGGGACCATGTTCTCGAATTATCACAGCATGACAAAAAGCAGATGAACCCGTTCAGGTGGAGAAAAGAATAAGAAAAACGACAGACAGGATAGAGTAAGTTAATTTTTTCAATTGGTACCTGTTTTTAGTTTGCTCAAATCCTCCCGATTGTTTCTAGTTTTTAGCCACATGAACATATTTCTGCTTTAACAATTCATCCCAATTCTTCTCTCTTTAGTATGTCAAACAATTTATCTATTGGGCATTGCATTTAAAAATATTTTGTTGTTTGAGGGACGCACACTTGCATTTATCTATTCAATATCCGTCTTAAAATACTGTCTTTCTACAAATATATTCAAGGATATATAAAACCACTGCTGAGTCTGTCCTTTAATATAATTTACATTTCATAACTCTGAGTTGTGTATTTTGTCTTTAATGTATTTGATTTAGTTTAATTAATTGACACGAATATGACGTACAGTTTATTTTGCAGGCCAAAAAAGCGATTTTAAAAAGAGAATCCAAGGTATTTTTTTGCAGGTAGATTATGCACATTTTACCGCATGTATACTCTGTCGATGTGGTTACCGATTCATCAAAATTCTTATTTTGCTTTGTAATGCTCATCGCTTACATCTTAAGTCATGGGAAATAAATAACAAATATTAACGGATAAAGTAGATATTTATAGTACTAAATGATAGTTTGTATTTTATATGAAAGAAAGTGAAAAATTGATAGTTTACTAATTCTATAAGAAAGAAAGTAAACAAAAACGTTAGGTTTATATTTTATAAGAAAGTAAATGTTTTGATTTTTGATATTTTTAAGAAAGAAAGTAGATTTTTTGATAGTTTATATTTTGTAAGAAAGAAAGTAAATAAAAAACAAAAGTTTCATATTTTTTCTATTGTCTGTGTATAAGCCAGTGAATTCAACGGGCTTACAATTAATTTAAAGGAAAAACATAACTCACGTTTATTCAAACCACAAATTTGCAGTATCCTCCCTCTATCCTCCCCTTAATTTACCGTTAAGATTGACTTTAAAACAATCATATTCAATGTACATATGTGCGTAACAAACACAGATATATTTACTGTATGGAGATCTGTATAACGAGTTACAGGCCATAGGTTTTCTTGGTAGCCTGCCTTGAAATGAAGCCTTCACGTATAAAATGATGAATTTAATGTTCGACAAAGATGTAATAAAATCCTACCTGTTGTTACTAACAGTTTTCATTGAAACATTGTTTAGATTGACATGAATAGCAAAATAAGCTTGAATGTATTCACTATAACGTATGATTTTTTTTTTCAATTCATGTTTGCAATAGAAATGATAATTTTGATTATATAACTTATAAATTGCTGGAGCAATAAGACAAGATTACTGTTACATAAGGTAAAGAAACTCAGAGACAATTTAGATAGAATAAAATGTTTGTGCAAAAAGCCCCACTATCTGAAACCACAACGTTGTTTGATAATTAGAAAGGCCATTATTTCTTTTTTTCTGTTTTGTGTCCGCGTTGTATGTTTCAGGTCCAAAGGGTGAAAAACAAACACACACATTTTAGGGATTGAGGTATAAAATATACGTGCAACAAGGAAAGTAATATTTCCTACTATACTAAAAGATTGCAATCTATACAAAGGAAAATCTTCTATAAATCGATTATGCCTTTAAATTACAATGATTTTAAGTATTTTTATAGAACAATCGACACGTGCAACCTGTTACAACTTTGTATAAGATATATCTAGGGGAATTTTGTATTTATTTCATTGTGTGTGGTTTTTTCCCGCCTTGATGGCTGGTAGGTTTGAGAAAATCGAAAGGAGGCAAAACAGAATAAAACACAATTATAGTGTCTCTGTGTTAATGTGATGAATAATCGTCCAATAATGACATACGATTCTCGAGCAATAAAACTCTCCATCATCCAGTTTTCTGATCATATCTGGTGTATGACACTTTTTGCTTTGGAGGAAATAGATACTTTAATAGTTTCTCTTCATTCTACACATCTATTATCTAAAAGATAGGCATTTTTGGAAATTATCTATTATGTACATCGGGTTTGGAGGTACACATATATTGAAGTGGTTTGGATTTATGTATCTGCAGAGCGCACACTGCTTTGATTTCTATTATCTTACAAACAGGCATTGTGTTAATATCACATTGATAGGCACCAAATTATATGATCATGAAGATTATGCGATTTTTAAAAGTAAACAACAAATACCATTACAATTTATAATGTTGAAAATGCTGCTCATTTACCTGTAGCGAGTAGGAAATAAATGACACTCAACATGCTTTTAATAAGTTGATAAATGCATAGCAGGGTTATATTGTCCAGCTTTTTCTGATTACTGATTGTTTTGTTTTAGGGTTAACTTGATGTCCTTCTAGCACACACAAGGGTCAGTAGTACCTATCAAAAGTTTCTCTATTCATCATACTATTAGCAAGAGTAATACGTCCTATATGTAGAAACAATCTCACATTTAAAAGGATATCAATGTCGGGAAATACAAATATCAACAAAAAGATGTAGACATGTAATGCACACAAATGATGTATTTGTGTATCATGCACATTGAATCTCCATTGGTTGAAAAATATTTGAAAATATGCATTTTCCTTGTATACAAAGAATTTCTGTGTAATAAGTATTTTTTTTCTTGTATCTAATATCATAATGAGAAATGTCACATAAAACCGGTATTTAATCATCTCTAGAACAGATAATAATCTATAAGTGAGTTCTCTGTACAGGGGGATTTCCCTACTGGCGAACATCCTTTGGACATGTATATTAAATGTGTCAGATGATAGGCAATAAATTATTGTGTCATTCTTTTATAAACGTACAGAGAGCAGATAGACATACACATGGAGATGTGGTTAACCCTCCCTCCCCCTTTCCAGGTTTTATCGATCGAGTTTTACCTCAATCGTTCATCATTCCCACAACAACATGACTAACAACTTTGTGCACGCACTGTCCACTTCAATCACAACAAGATGCAGTCTCTTTGATGAATGGCTTAAGCACCTAATAAAATGTGTGTATCAATCTCCCCTGCTTCACAAATCATAGATTGTCGAGGTGAAAAGATCGGACAAATAACTTCTTATGAAAGTCTCTATTGAATGTGTACGAGATAGTTTCAGCGAGCTACACATTACCGGGAAGTCAGCGTGCTATTGTAAATCAATCTCAAATTTTTATGTATCTCGCTTCAATAAATGTACCATTTTTTTTCAAAATAAAACACAATATGTATCATAGCACAGAAAAAAATAAGCTTTCCGTGTATTTGCGGTCGCTCCCCGCAAATATTTATTTATATCCACTTTCCTTAGTTGTACTATTAGTATTTGTTTTTTGTAGTACTAATCAATAAAAATTTACGTAACTTGCAGTTAAAGTAATTTATAATTTCTTTGAATAATTTGAAATTTGTAATAGGTTTAATATAATTCTAAGAAAGACACATTTCATAACTTATCATTTTAGCTACTTGATAAACTCGTGGAGTGTAACGTAATCAGAAGCCTTGGCTATAGATGTATTACAATATGCCTTCCACAAACTGATTGAGGTAGGTATTTTGATTAGAATTTGTATATGTGGGAGCTTACCTATTTGATTTTATGAAACGAATTTCATAAGGTTTTTTAGAGCTTTGATGTGAAATTAACACCTTAATAAGATTCATTTTATCATATAACTATATCAGTCAACATATGGAAGAATTGTAAAATGTTCTACAAAAACTCCACAGAATGCCGATACTTTGTCCAACCGTCCCCGAATCCAGACGTATTAAACTTCAAAAGTGTCTGTAATTTTTCTGCCATTGGAAATTTTTCAACTGGAGACATATACAATCTACTACACAGACGAAATCACTGGATATCAGGTGGATTACATGATAAATTGATAATCAATTCACAACAAAAGATAATCAGTTTACTAGACAGATCGTGGCACGCTAGGACCTCGAAAATCAGTATTACAAATATGACACATGTTTTCAATGGACGCGCGATCAGTCGCATTTACAGTAAAGTCGGGATATTTAAATAATCAAGATACATGGACTAGTCTTTTTTCATCTTAGATATAAATACGGAAAATGTATATATACAACATTACATTGAACAAACTCTGTTTTAAGATATTAGGCGTATGCATTTACTTTTCGTCTATAGAAGAATATAAAGTCGAGTTACTGTGAAAATAACTCCGACACTCCTGTCAAAACCAAAATGATCTATTTTACTGAGTCAAAGGATGATTCATGTAAAGCAAAATTTATCATTATCAATGGAGACAAAGTTTTTGAAAAGAAAACGATTATTTCGCATTTGATTTTGATGTAACAGCGGGCTAATAGTACGGTTCCGTTTATTTTTTAAGGCATCAATTTTCCAAATCAATACGCAAGCCATTCTAGAATTTATTTTCTTCGTAGAGGTATGGAGAAAACTAATCATCAAATCAAAAAGTCGGATTTAGTACTACAAATAATTATTTAAGCATTGAACTGCAGTTGGCAATAATGAGAACCAGGGTTGGGGTAATTAAAAATGTAATTGTAATTAATTGCAATTAATTACATTTTTAAAGTAATTGAAAGTAATTTGTAATTAAGAAATATTTCAATTACATGTAATTGTAATTGTAATTAATTACATTCTAAAAATGTGTAATTAACAATTACATTTCAATTACTTTTCAATTACATATATATATTTACTTTAAATGTCTAATACTAAAATTAATGAATGTAAGACATTTATTTGGCTATATAGAAATTTAAACAGGTTACATATGTGAGGCAGTGACCATAGTATACCCTACACTTGTACCTCTTTTTACCTGTAGTTTTCTCCTGAGGCAATATATACAGGTGTGAGTTGTGAACACATAGCCTGTGATTACAAATCACAAAGGTCTTGCTTATATAACACCTATATATACATGTTGATCACCTAATTAGCATATCTAATGAAGGCAAAAATATAGATGATAGCTCAGATTAGTCTTCAACCGCCCCTGCCAAGAAAACTTTTTCAGTTCATTCCACTACACCCTCACGAAAGAGACACAACTCTTAAATCCAATGAAGTAGACACCTACGGGTACATTGGTGAATATTGCACAGAGAGATGTTGGGACCCATTTAAGTTCCGGAAAGATAATTCTTGCAGATTTCCACATTTGTGTATTTTACCAGCTCCAGTAGAGAGATTATTTAGTGTTGCTGGCAAAGTATTCCGACCAGACAGAAACAGAATGCATATATGTCTGATGATAATTTTCAGACTCTGATGATGATAAAATGCAATTTATAAATATGAATACCTGGTACCATCATATTTTTAAATTGCATTTTATCATCATCAGAGTCTGAAAAGTTTTAAATGTACATTTTTATTTGACCTAGGTCTAATAAAAATGCACATGTAAAACTAATACACGTACACCCTACCAATACTCAATTGTAACTTGTGAAGCATATGTTCTATCAGAACTTACTGATAGTGACTTATATACTATACAATTGTGTATATATTTGTAAAAATAAACATCTTAAGAAAATGTAATGTGTAATTGTAATTAATTACTTTTTGAATGTAATTGTAATTGTAATTAATTACATTTACAAAACTGAGTAATTGTAATTGTAATTGTAATTGAGTTTTGACCAAGTAATTGTAATTGTAATTAATTACATTGCAATGTAATTGACCCCAACCCTGATGAGAACATTCATACTCTCATCATTGGTAACTGAATGCCGTTCAATGTTTATATTTACATTTGTTCATAATTACATGGTATGTGTATATGATAAAATTCCAGGAGATTTTGCATCTAGAATGAATTAAAGATGCTCCACCGCCGACAGAGCATAAATGACATTCATCATTTGAACAATAATTGGTGTTCAATCGTATATATATATATGTCTAATTAACACAAAAATTATAATAAAATGATTTATTTTGCCTTTGGTGCATGCGCAATCAGTATTTCATTCCATATAGGGTACAGTGACACGGCATTTTTTCGGGATGCAATTAATTATATCTCTATATTTTTAACTTAAAGTAAAATTAGAATCTCAAACTTTACATTGGTGGTAATAATGTAAAGTAAGTAACTTTTGTAACCGAAGAAAAATACTAAATCGTTTGCTCATGTTTTTGATAGTGAAAAAATACCATTTTTCAGCGGTGGAGCATCTTTAACAATTCATTTTCGTTACAGATGGAACAGCCATTTTTCGTGATCACTACCATCACAGTTGTGACGTCACAATGATAAGCACGTCAATATGCAGATGGATGTTCATGCATCGGTGAACGCCAACTGCGTTTGGTAAGTTTATAAATTGGGGTTGCTGTAAAATGTAAATATATAGACTTGAGGTGATGCAGGTATATACGAACGGAATATACAAAGTTTCGTCAAAACGACTTTAAATTTATCATCTGTATAACAAGTGATAAGAAAAAGGAATAACCTAAAAAAAAAAGAAAAAAACAAACAAACAAACGGAAGAATATTGAAAATAATGCTAAATAGAAGGAATGATTTGCTAGCTTAAATAAGATAATAAAGTTAGATGACGTGTCTGGTTTGTACGGTTTATCGATGTAGTTGAGACTAGTTATATGAAGCTTACTGGTGCAGTGAACTGCAAAGGGTGTTATCATCCATAGCCTTTTGTATTCACAGAATACAAATAGTTCAAAGGTAACTTTTTAACATTATCATCTTCATCCGTCTAGAACGACAAGTAGTGTTGACACTAGAAAGTGATCCTAAGGAATGCGGACTTCCTACAGTTTACGTTACGAGAAATTCACATTTATCACCTTAATTAAATCACAGTTGTTGAGTCATTCAACAACCAAATGATAGGGTTTGTTGGTAAGAAATATAAAAAAGTGGTTTTGTGTAATATTACACATGATAATGACCTATTAACAACGACAGTTCTATCGGTGACAAGCTTCAAAGATTAGAAGATTAGGTTCATTTTCTTTGACTCCCCACAAATATTTATCATGATTCTTTTATCTGTACTGTAGAAACTTCGTTTCTTTTCCAAACTCTTCTATTGCAGTCGTTTACCTTTCTATAAATAATTAACGCGTTGTTTTTGTATGACGAATTCAGCATGGTCAAGTCTGTTTTTCAACACGAAAGAAATCTATGAATGGCAAGAAAAGGCGGTTATCTCGACGTCACAACAAGAACGTAAATATTAAGTACGGATCTGGAAATACAATCCCTTGATAAACCAATGAAATCGTACAATGACAAAATAACCCATCCATATCCCGATGAAATGAAATATTAATGATGTCAATGCTTGAATATATATATGAAGTCAAAAACGGAACAATAGCGCCTTGTTATGTATGAGTAAATATTGAATTAACAGTATGATAATTATACATTCTATTTATTGTAATGTTTAAAGTAGTTTTCGCGTCTATGAAGAATGTCCTTCCGTTTTTTGTCTTTTTATCCCCAAAAGATATTGAGAATAATGCTTATTATATATCGATGTCACTATTTGTAAGAATAACAGTACATTTTTTGTATACAATGCTGTAGGAACAATAAAATAGTTTGTAAACATGTTTTTCTTAAACCAAAATAAATGAATAATAACAATAGAAAATGACGCTAATTCTCAAACCAAACGACGTAATTTTGAGTAAATGTTTCTAAGAACAGAACGACCAGACGCTAAAATTGACCTGTGTACGTCGATGGGACGAAATCTTGAAGCATCTACTTATGATCAATAGCAGGGAAAAATAAAGTTTTCATAAGTCATAAAGCTTCAATACTGTAAACCAACTTTGTTTCGTGGCTACTAAATTTCGCGATTTCACTTTCAAAGAATTTTCGCGGATATTAAGTTTTGAGAAATAAATTTTGACTGGAAATTAATTTAATTGTGCAAAAATGTGGAGGTTAAACGTTCGTGAATTTACAGTGATCGCAAAATTTACGAAAAAAAGTCGATACAAAAGAAAGTGGTTTACAGTAATGTAGAAATCAGTGTAAAATGGATAGTTTTGGCTACTCATGTCAAAGTTTCAAGTAGAACAGAAGTGGAAAAATAAAACAAGCAAGAAATCTGCTTTTTTTTTTAATTTTTATTATGAAAATAGGAAGTAAATTATACATCAACTGAAACCAATCAGCACAGCACACAGTATGTTTGTAGAGACAAGACATGATGTTACGAAATATCACAACCATGTCCTTCGGTTGACTGTGGTAATGACTTCATAATTTCTCCCTTCAACAAAGAAACAATAAGTGTTGAGCCACACACTTATCAAGAATTAGAATCCAAGACCTTCAACTCTGAAATATTAATTTCGTAGAGCTCATGTTTTAGCATATTGCTAAAATGTGTTAACCCGATTAGAAAAACACTATTTAGGATTCATAATATGCTTACGAAAATTCAATCTGCCATTTTCTCAATCATGTCCACATGATGTAATACATAATGGTTTCCGCCTAATGATGTACGAGTGCTAATAATACAATATATAATGCTCTTCAATGGCAAATATTTACATACAAGAGCAATCTATATTACTACATATCCTTTAGTTTCGTATCTAGGACGAGTTAAGGAGTCACGTGGTCGTTAAAGATGGCGTGATGGATTATCGGAGATAACGAATGGCTTCATGACCTAATGAACGCAATGCTTCATTTATATCAAAGACAACAATAGGGATGGTCAGAAAATGAATAGATTACAACAAAAAAGACAATGAAAACTTTAACGGGGATGGAAAAGAAATGAGAAAAATGTGACAATAACGGACGATAAAAGTAGGTTCAAAATAAACTTGTGTCTCGGTATGTTTCTATCTGACTTCTGCCATCACTAGGAACCTATACACCAGTGAGGACAACAAAATAAATAAACATTAAAACAATATCACTGGAAAGATACAAATATTGAACCAGGTTATTATAATTATTATGCTAGTCAACATCACATGAAAACGTCCTACCTTAAGATGACTAAACACACAACATAAAACATGCTATTTTATAATAGGTTTGATATTATTACTTGGCTGTACAAAGTCACAATAAAAAATCGAACTTAATCATTTGATATAGGTTGGGAAAAGAAAATAATAATTAGCGATGATGCAAGCTAAAATTTACAAGTCACTCAATAATATTGCCGCTAAAAGCTTACACTTACCTACAACCATGTATTAAACTCGAAAATTTACAAAACATCCATTTGTTACAGAATTAAATTTAGACATTTGAGCTAATATGTCTCAATGGCAACCGGACCCTTCATTCTCAACGGTCATGGCGACACCGGAAGTGACTTGGCCGTCACCGAAATTTGACACCATATTAGTCAATTTAGCTGCATTCTTAGGAAAAGTCTCACGGGCTTCACTTTAGAAAGTAACAACCATATCGGATCCTACTCCGACATACCACGGAGCGAACTCGTGGTCAAACACAAACGTTGAACCGGATTTTCCGGTGATTTTATTGTCCAGAATTTTGAATTTCTTGTGTCCATCAATCGTTAAATCATCTACTGCAGCCATGTCATTGGTATGAGCTTTAGAGAAGTAACAGCCGAATGTTTCTTGCTCTGTCTCCGGAGACCGATATATGTCATAAATGACGAGTTTCGTCTCATCGCCAACCAGAGAGAATCTGAACATAATTTGTGTATTGTCCGTATATGTGACGTTCATGACAAGTCCAGCAGGGTCTAACACTACTTCGTCTATCGACACAGGTTTGCCGTTAGAGAGGGTATGACGGGGCAGGAAGGAGAATCCAGATGCCTCGCTCAGTACTTTTGGAAACAGATCCATGAAGAACCTGCGCTCGGCTAGCGTATGGAGGAATATTCTCCCATCGTAATGAAGAGTCAGGATTTTTGCAAATGTGGCTCGGCGGCCCTTTCTTGCCATGATAGAAAACCTATCGACGTTGACGGCAACTGGTTCGTCAAGCGTGCTGACATCCATACCTTCGTGGTCTCCAAGGACATTCTTAACACCGCGAATCTTCATGAACTTGTTTTCGAAAATATGCATTGATGACTCATTGCGAGATCTGTCCTCTGCGTCCAATCTTAGGAAATCGAGGAGAACTGGGTTGGTTGCCCCTGTAAACGCAACTTTAATTTTGTTTTCTTGAGTTGGAGAGAAAGCTTTGGTAGGGATGAACCAGGTATGCTTTCTGATATCATAAGTAAACGTTTTCATATCTTCGGCGGACATGCTGTTGTCTCTGCTGTCTAAGTAGGACACTGCTACAGGGATGACGTCTGGTTCTACCAGTCCGACTGTTAGAATCACCCAAGGGAACGCGTCAATTACGTTCTGTTCCAAACGGAAACTGACCTCTAGAGCAGAGGTAGATGCATCTGTTATCTCACCTGGAATTACGGCCAGATTTTCCAGGACCTTTGGTAGAGATATTTGAAATACCTTTGGTCCAGTTTCAGCTCCACCAAACTCAACATTCCTGTTATCCTCAATTCCAATCTTCCACACGTTGCCCTCATACTCGTGGCAAGTTTTGGCACTTATCAAGGCGTTTTCCCATTCATCTCCCATGCCAGTGTTATTGAGGAACTCCGATGTGGCGAACAGTTGAGCTCCCACCCAGCTAGAAGCGTTGAAGCAAATTTGAACGTTAGTCTCATCAATACAATCTGACGGAAAGCTTTTCTGGATGACATTAGGTTTGACATGGTCGATAGACAAAACAGGCGGAGAGTGTAAACCACTAAACATAACATGTTCTTTAAGTTCTGTCTGGCACAGAAAGGTTTCTTCGCTGATTTCATTGTCAAGTTCAAATTGCAATGTGTCGAACTCGACGCCATAGTTGTCGGATACTGAGACACTGATATTGAGTTCGTGGTTGCCTGGGTGAATGATGACGGGGTCGCTTATGACTCCAGTGTCCTGGAACACATTCCACATACGGCCCCAGTCCGATATGGCGAAAGTCTCGAAGCTTCCAATTTGTTTGCCATCGACAAAGAATGTGATATTGTCCGAACTTCCGTCGTTGGAGAATCTGAGATTTGTAATTGTGACAGAGGTCAGAGATGACAGACAGAAATCTAACACGACATAGTCTCCTTCGTACATCAACAAAGTCCGTTTCTTGGATGCCGTACTTCGCCACATGGCACGAAAGTGCTGGTTTTCGCGCTCTGCAGCATTTTCAAACTCAAGTGTGAAGTTGCTACCAGCAGCATCGGATAGGGCACATACCCAAATCAAAAGGCTAACGAAAATTCCAACTGGACCCATCATATCTTGTCTCTTAGTTGTTTATTAGTGGGGGCTACAGATGAGTATGTTCAACTGATGATGTACACAGTTTTATATTGAAATTTTCTCAAGTCCCTCCCCTTGTCACTGTTGTGGGTTGGTGTTGCCGTCGGGCAGATGGATAGCAGCACACGAATCACACACGTGACGTGTGCCCTTGTCCTTTGACTGAACACGGCTAGGGTTATTTTCTGTTTACAGACAAGTCCAGTGGTGACATAGTCAATCAAAAACATGTCTGAAATGAACGAATTCGTTTCTTTTTTATATTTTAGTAATTATTTGTGTCGGGCAAATGTTCGACATATTTATAATATTATCTATCTCTAGCGTACAGCGGGCCGGCTGTCACAAACCTTGTTAGTGTAGGAGGTAACATGGGTTTCTGTGTTCGGGAGGGGGCGTGTCCAAGAAATGGTTGGTCACACGTGACTGCCTTCTGACTTGAAGTGAATGGGTACATGACGTAAGTTCACGTGATTTGAATCTTCGCGTTATATAATAGTAGTTTCGGAGAAAGTCGGTCCCTTTGATGTATTGGCCAATATACTACGCCGAAAGGTCACTGTGTAATCAAAAGCAAAAAAATAACGTATGATTCAAGTTTAAAGTATTTATTTTACTATGGATAGGATACATCTGTGGCGGAGACAGGTGTGATGTCTCTCTCACCAGGACTCTCGTCTGTACCACAAAAATGTATGGGTTAGATTAGGGTGTGAGACCAGTCCTGTCTATACGTAATGTTACTATAACTGTGGTGTACATCTCCCTCTCCTGTCACTTCACAGGGAGTACCTGACTAATTACATGTAGAAAATCTCTCGGGGCCTAACTAATACTTATATTGAACGTCTATTATGAAGTGGACTTCAAAGGTTCAATAATGTTATTTTACTACAGTGATTATAAAATGAATTACTATAATTTCAATAATACATACATTAAAAATCACATTAATTTACGTTCACAACACTACAGTTAATGGAAATTTATATGATACCTTAGTATCTATAGTCATACACAGCCAGACATGATGTTAAGTACGCTCTTATACATTTTCTTTCTATAAACGACAACACTAAAACGATTAGTTGATGTCAACAATGAATTAGAATTGTTTTTAGTTTAAACTGTATTTTATTTCATAAAGGCAAGAAACAATGCATTACATTTTCATACAACAAAAACAAGACAATTGGAGCGATGTATTTCCTGTTTTTGATCATAATGATGACAATAATTGCTTCAGATTGTTATATTATCAATTATAATTCAATTATAATTTAACCTTACATTTTAAAGACATTTCACGGCGGTGAATTAATTTCGTGTTTTCATGCTAAATGCCATTTTCATGGTGATTACTTTTCGCTATTTACCCAGTAAAACGCTTTGTTGTACATGTTGTTGGACCTTTTTCGCTCCAAGTTCCCGAATATTATAATAGACTACGAAATAATTTGTTTTACAGTTATCATTATCAATTAAAATCGCTTTATCAGTGTGAGAATAATACACAAGAAGATGAGATGATGACTTTGCTATATTGCCTTTCCTTTCTTATTTTTTGCAATTTTTTGACAGGTTATAAATGTGTTTTATTCGTTAAACACATTAGGTGTTACAGTGAGTATAGATATATACGTACTGTAATAGATTATTACACGTGTGGGTCACTGTGGTTACCAATCTGTTACCAGAGAGACACGTTTATCGGTTATAATCAATGTGAAAGGTGAGATTTATGTAAACTACCCTCGGGGTTACATTGACATCTATACCTTTCCCTACCCCAGGGTATTAATTAATAACCACCCCTATTTTATATGACACAGATGCTTAGGATTGCCATATGATAATAAAATATAGAGTGATATACATGTATTTTTATTTCCTATATAAAGCTTGCTTCTTCAATAATCCACTGTTGTAACTTCCACGCGTTTCTCCGGACCGACTTCAAAAAATAGTAGTACTTATTATAAGTTCAAATGAAAAGAAATGGAAAATAAAGATATTTCCACAAACATGCTTGAAAGATTATTGGCTCAGGATTTCGCGAACAAATGGTCTTTGATATGGACGACTTTAAACGACGATAGAAGAAACATTAACTTCCCCTGTCTAAAAACGAAAAGACGATTAATCGCTCCACCATTTTAGGTTCCACAATACTATCAATATACGTTTAAGGTATGTTCTGGTATATCAGGTTCAGAATCTGACGAAATCAATATAATATAAGTGATAAACAACAATACTAAGTTATATGGATAATATTGTACGAAGTAGCATGCCAATTGCTGAAGCCTTTGAGTGTAACCATGGAATTAGCATGATAACTACTTATAACCGGTAATTTTCTCGGGGATGATATTTTCGCGATTTTGCAGGACAAGGGTGTTGTCGGGTTTTCATCCGAAGTAGCAAGTAATTGATGTACTATTATAGCTACATCACGGAATTTTGATTCGCTAAAACTTGATTTTCCTATTTTAACTCAAAAGAATTTGATTAAAAACAACTGGACGAAGATAACGGACTATGCAGTGTATTTTCTTACAAATCATGGGTCTATCTGTAGTTAAAGATCTATGCATAATAAATGATAGACATGGTTCTATATTTTGATAAATGGCATATGACGTTATTTTAGCAATATCTTTGTGTGACGACATTTGCAAGTCTTCACATGACAAATATGAATATAAATGGCTATATTATTCCGAAATCAATCTTCTAATTAAATAAATTGTCATGTTTTGATGACTTTTTACATTAATGAACATTTATCATTAATTTCACAATTTCTTATAACGCATATACTTGTGTAAACAATGCGACATATCTATGAAAGAAAACCCGCGAAGAAATCTTAAATGATTGAGCGTCCTGTGATTTAGTTTATAAGATGATTAAAGATATTCGGCTAACATTAGCCAGTGTTATAGTGTCCATCCATCAGTCAGGTGATAGATCGGCCGAAGTTACGTATATCAGACATATTGTTTACAGGTATAGCAGGACAAACACCGAGCACGATCAATTATAGGTAAAACACGAGGTATATGATATAGCGTTAACGCGTGATGAAAACACATAATATGTGTATATAGATATAATAAAACAGAAGAAGAGAATGATGCTGTGTGATATTTAATCCAGCAAATATCAAATACATAGTCAAAAACAAAATTCGTAATTATGATTGGAACACAGGTGAAATGAACTTATGTCAGCTCGCCTTCCAGGCCATGGTGCATTATTTTGATTATTAAAAAAATAGTGTAACGATTTCCGCCTCCGGTCCTCTTGTAGGGTCCCTTCGTCAGTATAACGAATGTGGTAGTCGCAGACTACCTGGAATGTCACATACAAATATTTTATCCTGGCGTCTCCGGAGTACAGCTGTCATCTGGACGATGGGTTTTTCAGTTAAATTATAGTCTGAGTAGTAGTCATTATTGTAATATCAATGAATAACAAAGGCCAGTTTTTAAGTATAAATGTTATTATTAAGAAATCATCAGAGTTAACTTACAATATGCAATAGAATAGCAACCTCATGAAATCTCCAACTAGAATAAGTGAAGTTCAAAGAACAACTTTAACTTGCAACTAATATAAGAGTACGAGCCTCAATCCATCCACAGATAATTTCACAATAAATATAAGTTAACAGAAAGCATAGAAACTCTCACTAGGGATAATAAATAACATAAGTAATTGATCTTTAACAAATAGCTAAAACTAGTTAAAAATCACTATCATTAAATGTGATAACCTATCACTGGCCTATTATATAACAGTAATAGTGCTATATAACGATATAACTAATACTTGCTTATATATAGATAGACAATACTTCATAAGTCTTAAGGCAACACGAATCGTGATGCAGATCCAATAAATAACATGTACGTATATTACTGGTGATAACACCAAGTAATAACCATTACGTACATTTCTATTCAATACGACTATGGTTGGGGTGAACCCGATGCCGGTCGAATGACTACTGGCTGCCCAGCGCATGAGACCGGTATCTATACCAAAAGCTGTCAGTGACAGCCACGCGGCTGTCAGTGACAGCCTAGTGACAGTCTGAAGCTGTCATTTGGCAGCCGCTGGCAACCGGAAGCTGTCATCGTAACCAAGTTACGCCAATAAACTAACGATCCTTACGACTATTGATATAGTTCCTAATGAAATACTAAAATCATTAACTTAGATAGTTTATACAATAACTATAACATATTTCCAACTCAATAATGTTCCGGAAATCATACAAAATCTAGAAGAGCCGGATACGACTCTGGACAATCGTATAGACGTACGAACTTGAGTAAGACTCGTATTAATTCTAATAGTTTTGCACTTCTTATCTTCTAACATGGTGAAATAATAATTATTATCACTAATAGACAACTTATAAACAATATCCCACAGAGGCATTAGTTACTCCAATGTAAAAAACAATGTTCAAAGCAATGAGCTGATCTTTACAACTATAAAATTAATTGAATAAAATAAACCAAATTTAACAAGATTCCAACCAAACTGTATCAAGTATAATGATCTACAATTCACTTCGTTACAATAGGTATATGGACAAAATACGTAGTAGAATTGTGACGAAAAAGATAGGAATCAGATAAGTTGTTCGTGTAAATTTATTTAATGAAATGTAAGATAATATTTTTCGAGCATTGCGTTAATGAAATTACCAGAAACTTCTAATCACATGTGAGTATAATAAAGTGAGTTTCCCATAAATTCATATCAGCAGTACATGTATGCGTTGCCTAAGTCGACACGATGTAGGACAAAGTTATTGCGTTATGTTTATACAAGTGAATGATTTAAAACAGCTAGAATGATTTAACATGTACTTAAATCCTCCAAATATTCCAAGAAAGATGTCCGTAATCCGTCATTATTATCTTATAATCAGAGGTTGATATCAAGCTCATCGGGGAGATTACTTTAAAGTTACTAAATCATTAGATTTACATACCTACAAACGTTCTTATACCTGAAATTAGAAAGTTTTCAAAATTACAACATTCAATTTGAACTATTGGCAATGTTTATCAACGTTAAAATATCGCCAAACACAACAAAAAATGTATCTGTCGGCATTGACTGTTTACAACGGAAAGAACCGAGTGCATATTTGAATTCGAAATCGAGGTCGCTGAAAATCTCATCCGGCTCGGCTAGCGGATATAGACTTCTATTTGCTATCATCCCAGGATGGTAGCTATTAGAATCAGTCGCTTTGCCTGCCATTTTGTTGGGATTTCGTTTTTAGCACTGTGGCTGAGAACATAGGACAAAACATGGTAGACAGAAATTTTGATACTCATGAAAGTATTGTTAACATTGAAGATCACGTAAACCCTACCAGTACCTCCAATTTTACTTTCTCTCGAGTGGAAAATAAAGATGTGTCAAAGGTTATTACGAAACTGAAAAAGAAGAAAGCCACAGGGGTTGACGGCATATCATGCAGAATTCTGAAGTCGTGTAATGATTCTATTAGCCCAATTCTTTCGGATCTCCTAAATTTTTCTATATCCCACTGTACCTTTCCGGATCAATTAAAATATGCTCAAGTAACACCAGTATTAAAAAAACGACCCTTTAGACAAAAGTAATTATAGACCAGTGAGCATACTTCCTAGCATCTCTAAAATCTTCGAAAGAATTCTGCATGATCAGCTGTCATCCTTTTTTAAAGATATCTTCCATCCTTTTTTAACTGCTTACAGATCGGGCTTTGGGTGCCAGACCACTCTGCTGCGCATGCTGGAGGACTGGAGACAGGCCTTGGATTGCCGCAACCAGGTTGGGGCTATTTTGATGGATCTCTCCAAGGCCTTCGACTATCTACCGCATGACCTGTTCCTCAGGAAGCTGCAAACTTATGGGGCATCAGGTGATGCTGTTCGTCTGATGGGTAGCTACCTGGGGAACAGGAAGCAGAGGGTTGGTTTGGGGGGCATCACCAGCGAGTGGGTGTCCCTCATTAAAGGCGTCCCCCAGGGCTCGATACTGGGGCCTTTGATTTTTAACATTTTTATCAATGATATATTTTATTTCATCAAAGAAGCCACATTATATAACTATGCCGACGACAATACCCTAGGTTATTTTAGTCAAAATATAAACAATCTTAAGAAAGTTTTAGAAGATGAAGCCAGTGTTTTAATTAAGTGGTTTGACATAAATGGAATGAAGGCAAATCCAGAGAAATTTCAGGCTATCTCTCTGGGTAAGAACACTGTGAAACATTTTAATATCTCTAACACTGAAATTGTTTGTGAAGATAGTGTTAAACTTTTAGGTATCGAAATCGACCATCTTTTAAAATTTGATAAACATATTTCAGATATATGCAGGAAAGCATCTAAGCAACTAGCAGTTCTGAAAAGGATCGGACATTTTTTACCTAAAGCAACCAAAATTTTAATTTACAAATGTTTTGTTTTATCAAACTTTGACTATTGTCCCCTTATTTGGCATTTCTGCAGTATTTCTGCAACTAGAAAAATCGAACGAGTGCAAGAGAGGGGCTTGCGATTCATTCATAATGACCACACCTCTAACCTTAAAGAACTGCTAGCCGGATCAAATTTGTCTTTTTTACATGTCCACAGGATGAAAATGATGGCCTGTGAGGTTTTTAAAATTTTTAACAATATTGCTCCTGACTACATACGTAACCTTATTAAAAAAACAAGAAAACACTTATAATTTCAGATCTGAAAACAAAGCAAACCTACCCAGAGTTAACACCACCAGGTATGGTAAGAAATCATTCAGGTACGAGGCCCCGCATATGGAACAGCCTCCCAAATGACCTGCGTAAGGTTGAAAACTATGCAGAGTTTCGGAGGCTGCTCCGTAAGTGGGACGGCCCGGACTGTAAGTGTAAACTTTGTTCTTAATGTCTCCCTGCATCCTGTGGTGTAACACATGTCTTTATGTCTTTATTTTATTTTTATTTTGGTTTGCTTTGTTGCTTGTGTTGTCACCCCTTTTAATATAAATTTGTGAAAAATTCTGTGATAGCTTATGTAGTGCCTGTACTTATAATTACTGACAACTGTGATGCTTTAGTTTTAATTTCTGTTATATATACAATATACGTTGTTTTGTCGAAATACAAGCTCGACCGAGCTTATGTTACCATGTTTTATATATTCGACACTAAATAAAGTTTCTTGTATCTTGTATCTTGTATCTTGTATTTCACATGGTTATGAATACTCTGTTTACTTTGATTGGCTGGTCAAAACTACGTTGATTGGTTACTTGTTTTGTAGATTTCATGAAACCTGTACAGTATAGGATTATTTACACTTAGAAACTCTTCAAAAAACGTTTGCATACGTTTCAACGTTTATTAGATTAACATATTGTAATCAGGAACCTGTAGTCGATAAATTTGTGTTTTCAGTCGATAGCAAATATGTCCATTAGACAGATGAGATTTCCTTCGATCGGATGTTTGGAATGTTCACGCGTCGCGCATGCACATAAGGGTTGTTTACACTCGCCGAAAGATAATAATATGAAATAGTGACTAGGTCGTTCCTATTTATTTTCAGTTTTTCTCCATTTTGAACAAAATTGTTAAACAAACTTTTAAATATTGTTATTAACACAAAGTACACAACTTTTACAATTAATTTTAGTCCTGTAATTCTTTTTATCTTTTATTACATGATTTTTTTAGTGATTTAGTCCCTTTGATGTCGTATTCCTTATTGGCTGTACGTTGAAAGTAGGTCAGTATTAAGCAGGTGCATAAAACTATCAACATTGTTAATTAAATATAACAGCAGGTAATTTTTAATGTTGAAGGATCTCCAGGCTCGGATAATCGAAATAAAAGTGCAGACAATTGAAAATTTAAATTTCTCTCATCATATCAAATTCTTTTAGCTTCAGTCAGTTTTTCGAGAAATCTGGGCCAGTTGCTATCAATTGACCTGGCCCGATTTCTAAAACATACCCCCTAAAGTAATATCAATATCTAAAATACAATTTCACTATGTTACTTTGCCAAAAATGAGATAATTTCAATTTTGGCTTCGTTTATTCCATTTTTTAAAAGAAAGTTTAATCTACTTTTTATGTCATTTTTCAATTAATTTTACAGTTTAGGTTGTGTCGCTAGGTAATATCTAATACTAGTATAGTTGTCTCAAATTGCACCACATACATAGGCGAGCGTGTAATGTGTATATATACATGATATATGACACAGTCCGTGCTGCTTAATCGTAATGTAATAACACTGTATAACATCAGGAACACACTTGTGAAATGTGCCAACAAATACTTAACACATTTAAGCTGTATATAACAGTCAGGCATGAAATAGTCTCTTAAAGATGCTCCACCGCAGACAAATGGTATTTTTTTCTCTATCAAAACAAGAAACAGACAGAAGTTACCTACTTTACACCATTACCACTATTGAAAAGTTTGAGCTTCTCATTTTATTTTAAAGATGAAAATATTGAAAATAATTAATTGCATCCCGAAAAAAATCAGTGATGTTATATCCTATATGGAATTAAGTTTGATTGAGCATGTACCAAAAGCAAAGTAAAGTATCTTCTATTATTTTTTGTGTTAATTAGACACATATATAGACGATCAAACACCAATTATTTTTCAAATTATGAGTATCGTCGATGCTCTGTCGGCGGTGAAGCATCTTAAAATAAAAAATATACTGACAAGACATAATAAGAGAATTATGTATTTTTTTAAATAGTCCTTCGTTTTAGTGGCTGGACGAATATGATGGATCAATTCTAACGGTAAGATTCTCAGATATTAAGGTTGGTAATGAGGGCCACTAAATGCCATAAAAATAAGACAAATTAACAGAAAAGCATCGGTCCGCGAAACGTAAATCATCTAAGTTTTCCGCCAGTGTGAAGCGAGGTAATACATCATTGTTGTATAAATATTCTGGCGATTGGCGTCGTTTGGTACTAAGTCAACAGGCGAACTTATAAACACCGCTTCTGCACCTACATATTACAGATGACGATCACATGATGACCGATGATGATGCGAATGAAGTAGTAATCTGTTAAACCATAATCTCCGCGTGAATATTTGTATGGGAAAAGGAGTCAGTGAGCGCATCCACGAGTGAATTAAACATCATGTTATGTGGTCATGAATGTTATATTAGTACTAGATGTTTTATGCATTTTTTGTAATTGTAGATCTTTTTATAATTAAATTATATACCTGCAGCGGTATCGTCATGTTAATTGCGACTAAGATGAGGAAGGTCGAATTCGTGAATGCTTCATTAAGTTTTGATGGACATTCTTCAGGGCCACTGCCCCATAAACAATTAGTCAAATTCCACGGACAAGAAAACAACAACACATCACGCTTTACACAAACATCAAAGACTTACAAAGTAAACAAACTACATTAACATACATGTTCAGCGAAAAAAAAAGAAAAAAGAATCTCAAATGGTCATGCGAAAATCAGATCAATTTTCAACCTTTATTTATAGCGGCTTTTTCAAAATTGTTTTGCCAAAGGCTGTCTGTCATTAATGCGCATAGAAACGAACATTCCAGAACGACGGTCGCATATTTTGCATAAGACGCAATTGTCTATTGATTAATAAATTACCAATAATAGCCATCTTTTCATGCGATTACAATTATGGTTTATATTAGGGTTTTTAAAATGGTTTATTGGGCCTCAAGCTGATATGGTAGGTACTTACTCGGTTACTTTAATCAGCAACAGTGATTGTGTATACAGAGTATCCCATAAATTATATCTCACGTTCAAAGTTCGATATCTTTATAGCTTTATACTGTAAACATACTTATTTAAGTGGTAGCTTTATTTTAGAACCGCCGAATTACACTTATTTCTGTAAAGTGATACATTTTGTAAAAGGGTATTTCCGTTATAGAACCATCGAATTCTGCTAATTTCTGTAAAGTGATAAATTTTGTAAAAGGGTATTTCCGTTATAGAATCGCTGAATTCTGCTAATTTCTGTAAAGTGGTAAATTTTGTAAAAGGGTATTTCCTTTATAGAACCACCGAATTCTGCTAATTTCTGTAAAGTGGTAAATTTTGTAAAAGGGTATTTCCGTTATAGAACCACCGAATGCCGCTAATTTCTGTAAAGTGCTAATTTTTGTGAAAGCATATTTCCGTTATAGAACCACCGAATTACGCTAATTTCTGTAAAGTGGTAAATTTTGTAAAAGAGTATTTCCGTTAGAGAACCACCGAATACCGCTAATTTCTGTAAAATGCTATTTTTCGTAAAAGCATATTTCCGTTATCGAACCACCGAATTACGCTAAGTTCTGTAAAGTGGTAAATTTTGTAAAAGGGTATTTCCGTTACGGAACCACCGAACTACGCTAATTTATATCCACACTACTAAGTCCTAATTTACATTTCCCCACTCCGCCAAAATAAGTACGTTGGCAGCATTTTGAATAAACAGCTTAATGCGCGTCTAATCAACGAACATCTTTATACATTTACAATGTACATGTATTTAATTTCTGCATATATTCTCCTGTTAGTGCGAAAAAGATCAAAACGCAAACTTTTAAATGATATAGATGTATTCCATGTCATTTTTATACATATTTAAATCCGCATTTTTTCCGGGTTGGGATTTTATTGTTTTAAGCCAGAGATTTATAATAATATTCTTCTCGTTATATATCAGTAAACAGATTAAGATACATGAGCTAAAATCGTGTCGAGTAAATTTCAAGCTTTCTGGCCAAAACATCCCCCTGTTCTACACAGGTGTAACGGTACATATATAGAAAACACGTTCTCATCAGTTTTATCTTAAAACCTGCACATACATTAGCAAAAGCGATCATTTTGCATAATATGTAGCTATATATGCAAGAGTGCTGCACATTTATTTCCATGACTTTGTGCCCAAGCTCAATTGCTTAACGTCATCAATCCATTTCAGAAATTAATGAATTTCATGAAATTTAGTAACAGTAGTCATGCATAGAAGTTGGGCGAGTTCAGTTAACGATGGGATGCATATTGAAGAAGAGCTAATTTTTACGGATACTTGCCAAGTGCTCTGTCATCACGAGTTAAACACTCGTCTTCTGTCATTATTTTTCCAAAGTGACACATCGCAATTTTAATTAAAAATCCCTGCTTTCGTTTAGTTTGATGCTTCTATGCTTCATATTTTGACTTTTAAAAATGTAAAATCTTATTTTCTGAGAAGAGACATCTTAAGTATTTAGCCATGAGAAACACCTTTGATCAACATTGCATACCTTCTGATGATCAGAAGTACATATCTAAGCGTATTCCTGCAACCCCTTTAGAGATAATCGAGTTCAAAGTTGTTTTCGAGAATGTAGAACCACATAAGGCGAAGCGATGGTGTTGTATAAACCTTTGTTTTATTTCATGTGTTATCTGTAGTATCATATATAGTGAAATCTCATCAACTCGAAGTCGATTGATCAAAGTTAATACATCTTACTATACAGAGAACTCGAGTCAAGACTACTTGAACACATATTTAAAGGGAACCCACAATATATAGCAGAATATTCAAGTCATTTGGGCTACAAATTGGTGATAATAGTACACGATGTAGTTAATCAGTAGGCTATAACAATGCCTATTGTCTCCCTTCTTTCATGCTAAAATACTCCAGTAACTTAAGAAGTACATACTTATGTAGAAGGGTTAGTGAAATATTTCAATTATTCTCTAGTTTGACAATGTTAATCGGTTATCTTTTTATGCTAAACTGGGACATGCGTTGTAAAGTATTTAATTTATTTAAGTATTCCTCTCTTCACTTATTTTCTTCGATATATAGCCTTTTCCAACAACGAATCCTTAAAAAAGATGCGACATTTAAGTGTTTGGAAACATAATACCTAGTACTCATTTATTGCATTGTTCAATAGTGGTATCCCTCTCTTAACTTCTATTGTTCTCATGAAGCCTGATCTAAATGGAGATCCTTACCATTATATAATATTGATATAATATTTAATTGTTTGAAAACAAAATACCACTATGATTTGATAATGAGTATGTACTCCCACGTTCAAATGTTCTTGCTTATCCTAAATATATACCATATAATAGCGATATTCTTATTTGCTTATTTACCGCAGTTTGGTTTATCGTTTTAGTACACAGGCAAGGAAGGGACTTCCCATTGGGATGTTTTATGAACACTCAGTAATAAGCAAATTATTTTTGCACGAAGATACCTTAGGGCAGCAGTACTGTTCTATTCAGACCAGGGCTTATGGGGGTTAAATAAAATTCAATAGGGGATAATTTTCATTGTTTAAGACGTAATTACTTCAATATTAGAGTAAATAATAATTGTTTGCAGTTGTGCTAGCAACGTATTGCTTTGTAAAATTCAGTGAAGAAAACAGATAAATAGTTGATGAAGTAGGTCACAGTGGCCTAGTTAAACATTTGTCCTATTTAAGCATTGAATACTATTTTTCTGAAAAAAAGTATCACTTTACAACGACTCGATAGCTTGAGATAGATGTTTATTACTGTATGTGAATCTTGAGATTACTTGCTTATGATGATTACATCCTATACGGTCACATGGGTTGTGTGACGGGATAAATTAGGTTTTATTTAATAATTGCTATTGTCTGTCACCGAAGCATTTTCTGTTGTTTTTTCATGTTTTATGCAGGTTTTTAAGTAACATTGAGTTTTTATTTTTTATAATAATACACTGAAAGTAGGATGTTGGAACTGTGCCTTATACACCATTACATGATCGTAAAAGGTGACTAAATTTCGAATCTTAATCTCGTGGTTACCTTGATCAAAATACTATCATTTTTCAACCACGTGATAGCTTGAAATTGATGCTTATTACTGCATCTGGATCCTGACATGAAATGCCGAAAATTGGGTGACGGTGCTTAATCGTCAACTAAGCATTTTCTGGTTTTTCCGTGTATAAAGTAGGTTTTAAGTCATTGAAGTTTGTTTTGTGAGATAACCTTAAAGATGCTCCACCGCCGACAGTAATTGGTGTTAAATAGTGTATATATATGTCTAATTAGCACAAAAATGTAATAAATTGATCTATTTTGCCTTTGGTGCCAATCAGTATTTCATTCCTTATAGGATATAGTGACATGGAATTTTTTCGGGATGCAATTTATTATTTTTTATATTTTTAACTTCAAGTAAAATTAGAAGCTCAAACTTTTCAATGGGGGTAATGATGTGAAGTAAGTTCCATTTTTTTAACAGAAAAAAATACTAAATAGTCTGCTCATGTTTTTGATTGTGAAAAAATACCGTTTGTCGGCGGTGGAGCATCTTTAAGCAATATCATTTACACTGAAATACGATTTTGCCTGCTGCCCAATATGCATGGCGGCGTAGGGCCGCGGTGGCCGAGTGGTTAAGATGTCCCGACATATTACCACAAGCTTCCACCTCTGGGATGCGGGTTCGAATCCCATGTGGGGCAGTTGCCAGGTACTGACCGCTGACCGGTGGTTTTTCTCCGGGTACTCCGGCTTTCCTCCACCAACAAACCTGGCACGTCCTTACATGACCCTGGCTGTTAATAGGACGCAAAACTAAACAAACAAACAAAAGCATGGCGGCGTAAAAGGCGAATAAATCTGGGATCTTTACCTTATGGCTATCGCAATAATATCATGTATTCAACATTTAGAGTAAGTATGCGAGTGTATTTCTTTTAAAATAATAGTTTGCAATGGCAGAAAAGTGAAATCTTATCTATAATACTTGTTTGGCATAAGACAGAAATCCATTATATTTTGATCTCGGTAGTCACGCGGTAAAGATCCCAGGTTTAGAATCTTACTTTACTATCTAACACCATGGAGCAGCAGGCACAATTCTAATATCCTACAATATAGGCATTGCATGAAATTATCTAATAAAACAAACTGAAATAACTTCAAATATGCTGAATTCACGGATAAACAGAAGATGCTTAATAGACAGACGATACCATTAATTGGATATGACCTAATTTATTCCTGGGACACAATCCATATGACCATAGGATGTAATCATTTCATGAAACAATCCACATGAATTACTAAACATCAATCTCAAGCTATCAAATGGTTGATAAAAGTTTTAGTATATGTACTTAAATCTCAGTAGACATACTATTATAATTCTCCCAAATTTAGTCGCCTTTACGATCATGTAAGTTGGGTGCCAGTCATTTAGTTAATTACGTTGTCATATATCAAATACAAATACCCAAGTACAGACTGAACCCACCATATCACTATCTAGATATTTATTGTTCGTTGCTTGTCGAACATTTAAATAATGATAACTCCATGATAAGCACACGAAAGAAATTATACTGGGATCCATACTTAAAAAGACAAACATAGAAAAAAAAGTTTTGACACTAAAATAACTTAATCAGGGTTTTTTTTAAATTTTATTTTGCTCAGTGGTCTTATTATTTTGATTTCAAGACAGTTTTTATTGCCGTATGAATAGCAAATATCAATCTATCAGAAAGCTTCTATGCATCAGAATGAATACCGAATTTAGGGAGACCAAGAATAAAAAATGTTCATAAAAGTTAATACACCAAATATATTTACACAAGATTGAAAAAAAGGTTTCATTCTGATACAATCATATAAAACGAAGTCCTGACGCACTATACAAAGGCGAAAGTATACACATCATATCGTTTGTTGTTTCCATGTAATACTCCTGGAAGTTAAAGCTTTACACATGAAGCATTAAGGCCAATGTGTTTATGTGACCAGACAGCGTATTTACATACAGACAGGATACCTTGTGGTGGATCGGAATCTTAGCATTAGCAAATCACCATATTCTAAAACTACCATTTCCGTGTCCATGTTATATACAACAAGGAAATAGAGACATCTAATCTGACAGGGACTAGCCGATAATTAAAGTCCATGTATCCTATGATAGCTGTAGTCGAGATTCTGAAATAACTTGAATCAGGATTGTATACACGGTAATTATAGTTAGATTGGACTTCCATAATGCATTTGTTAAAACAGCGTTTATGTAGCATATACTATTAGTAGTATTTTCATTGTTTGTTACCAATAGGGACAGTGTCATGATGGCGATCTAAATATAATCGTTAGCATGTAACTATGACAAGTAATCTGCCTTGATATGTAGCATTATAATGAAAATACATTGTCCTTGTGACATCTCAGCAAGCCTAACCAGAGAACCGTTCCTATGTAGATAATGACAGATTATGATATTGACCTATTTACACTCCACTCTTTGTGTCGTTAACACTCCCTAATTCTGCACTCTGTTAAATATTGTTAATATGCTTATGACTAACCGAATAACACATAAATGTAATTGTGGATGGTTCCATGTAATACCTCGATTTTAGCGCACTATTTAGATTATAACAAGTATGGTAGTGATAGAATCTCTAGCACGGTAATCAGAGTTACAGAGGCAATATCTGTAATCCATTACGGATCTAGAAACGACAACTCGTTATAGTACTTTGGGGACACTGTGGCTGTCGGTGACTAAAACCTGTGACAAGGATATAAAATAAACATGTTCCAAAGAATGTATTGATTTCTAGAGGCTGCTGGAAGAACTAGCCATGTTTTAAACATTTCAGTGTTGATGACTGCTGATTATTATTTTTCCATTATAACTGTGACAAGTTAGCCTCATTTGGATGCTGATCATCATCGAAATCTATTCCGCTGCCATTTTCAAATGTTTTTCGGAGAAAGAAAACGTAAATTATTCATGCAACTTCACTAGAAGGAGCATTTCGTATATGTTCAATGTATTATGCAACAAAGGCATTACATTAAGAAGGAAATAAGAACGAGATGCTTTCCAGAGATTCATGTGTTTTGTATATTAAGACCTAAAGAATCTGCTTTTCGTTTTCGCTTGTCGGATCTAGTTTACATGCTAAGCCGTTGTGAAACTCTGGGAATTCTCTGCGCTTTCTGAGTAAGTACATAGCTTACTGTGTATTATACACCACACCATTAACCTTATTGGTATTTACATTATTGACTCATATTTATATCGAAATCTTTACACTTAATACCAACCTCTCCCAGGGTTCATTGCGGTCCCTCATTGAAATCAGGGGACCGCATTGAACTCTGGGAGAGATTGGGTGAATTCTCTCCATTAACCGAGGTAATATACGCAATGACCGTTTTGTTGAACAAGTTGCAAAATCACGACTCACCTGTATAATAACAGCACGTGATGTTTCTGAAAAATTACAAGTGGTTCTACGTGCGTATAGATGGGAACCACTTGGGGAAAATGGAAGGAGCTTTAAAATGGTCAGGTTGTTATATAGAACCCCGATTGATGAAAACCTATGGAAGAACATGGAAAATAGCGTTCATCTTTGTTGTTAACTCTGTTGAGAACACATGTAAACACTTGAAGAATGCACGAGCCTGGGATTAAATTCTAAAATGCTTTGAAGAGTTTCAGGCTAGGTCTGTACAATGTTTACTAAATTAAATACATAAGGCAAGTTTAGAGCGAAGAACAAGAATTATCTAGAATGTCGAAAATTAAAACCCGTGACTGCGTGTTGTTACTTAGTGATCTTCCAAATTGGTACTCGTCATTCAGCCTCTCTGGAACCTGGTCAGAATTCTTATGTGATGCGTAACGAAACTTAAGCTATCTGTTTATATATATACCTCACAAATCTTTAAGGATATGGATTTTAAGTAGTGGCTATTGGTCCGATGATCCATTATCGGGATTCGTTTGTAGTAAACAATGTGTCTGACAGATATGAGAGGACCGAGCACATAAGATGGTAAGTGATATGTTTAATCATTGTATAGACATTACCATTGTATATCGCTATTAGACCAGCAGCTTACAATAACATTTACTCCTCCATTGATGTATATAGTTCCGGAGTTATTACTTTGCTGCTATCCAATAATATATTACGTAACATTAATGTACAGGTACACTACCTTCTGGTTTTGTAACTAGGTATTGGTAAACTTTCCTACATATTCTCGTGCATATATTCTACAGATATAAAGCGGATTTGTGGACTTAATTCGGCTGATCGTGGATATCATACATACATGATTCTACATGTAAAAGTCACTCGAGAAATTTTTAATTGTTTCAAAAAACATCCACTATGTGAATTATCAATGCATCCCTGAATTTTCTTGTTAATATCGGTAGATATTATGTGATGCTTCGCGTGCATTTTGTATAGCAAATACAAACATCGAATCAGTTAAAATACACCCATCATAAATTTACCTGTATTCGTCAAAACTTAGTACTCTTTATTCTCATATTTCGTCATTTAAGTACGCGTATAATTTTACTGAAGGAAAGATAATCGGGGATTATCAGAGAAATATCATCGACCAACGATCAGTACCGGTATCTTATTGTTAGGCTTATTTCATTACTGTCACAAAAAAACCCCCAAAAACCTGAGAATATTAGAACTTAAATAATGGCTGCCTGATTAAAGCATTGGCAAAAATTAAATTTCAAGTAGAAGTTTGATACGTTCACAGAGATGATTACACAAACTTTTATGCATTAATATTGAACTTATTTGTTTCAAATCTATGCCACTTACAACTTGTGACCATTAACTTGTTTTGTTACGTACATAAAACCCCTTACATCGATTGATATATTATGTTGTGTCTGAACGTTCAGCATTCAATCATCTACCATGTGCTAGATATAGGTCCTAGAGTGAAGACAATATGTGTTGTTCCTCTATCAACCGTATGTAACAATCGCAAATACGGTTGTGTTTCCTTTCTCTATTAGGTAACAACAAACCAGTTGATAAAAAACTTTTTAGATGAAGCAAAGTGTGGACTATTGTCTTTGCTACTGGTCGGTCGGTTAGTTATAAAGGTATCTGAAGGACAATTGACATTTACTTGGAAATCAGATTGAACTTAATTCAAAATACTGCTTCAGATAAGCGTATAGGTAAGACATTAGAATTTCAAGATCTTTAGTACTAAATGGACTTATGTTTGAAATGGCAACCCTAATGAGAGTTTGGGCAGAAGGACCCAAAAGATTGTCTTCCTAGTATTATACGAGTACCTAGACTTAACGTATAAAACATTATTTTGATTTAGTGTTTAAACATTGCATTCCAACATTTTACCACTCTAGTCAATGAAAATCAATTAGTTGTTTGATTTCTATAAGCAGAATGTATATTTAAAATAGCCAATTGTACTATGAATGACCTTGATACAATATAATACATGATGCTATTTCAATCCCGTGAAACACGTACTTATGCTTTATTTTCAGATTAGATGTTAATTATGTCAAAGTCATGTTTTAATGTAGAAATGGTATTCATTTCTAAAACATGTTGAATTAGTAAAATACACACACAAAGCAATTTCCCAGTTATACTGACCACAACTTCAATACATTACAATTCATTATTATTCAATACCTCGTTGATAATGAATGGTTTGTTAAACATGATATGCACACATATGAATAATTTAGCCATATAGCAGGGGTTATCAGTAATCCATTTGACACATTTTGTTTTTTTCAACACGAAAGTTTTCAACTTTCAAAAATATAATTGTCTACATCTTTCGTATGGTTCCAATATAACGAAAATTCTTTTCGTGTCTTTTTATGTGAGCTTGAACAAGCTGGCACTTGCGACCTGAAGTGGTTCTTCGAGACTGATATATGTGTTTAAAATGTAAGTCATTTACACTTTTAAAATAAGAAACAGATGAAACATGGTAAGAATCGCTAAACATGAGTTATGAATACTTGAGAGACATTCCTGTTTAAACAAAAATATGTTATGGTCTTCCATAGGGAGCTGCCATCACCATGGATGAACACACCACTCCGCAGGTGCTGATCGAAGCCCTTCGGGAACAGTGCCTTAAAAGGGGATGTGGAGGGATAAAAGGTCTGGGACTTGTGTTCAAAAACATGGATATTGATTACTCAAAGAGGATTGTATTTGAAGAACTACGTATTGGTCTACAGAGATATGGTATTTTAATGTCGGAGAACTTTCTCAAGTCCCTGTTTAACACACTCGACAGAGACAACAGTGGCGGAATTGATTTCCAAGAATTCATGAAGGCATTAAGACCCCCGATGAATCAGGGGCGTATCAACGTGGTCAACGAAACGTTTGATTTGCTTGATGCCGATCATGACGGATTGCTCAAAATCGAGGACTTGAAAGGTAAGTATAGTCACGAATGCCGTCATGATGGTACTTTATGATATAACATAAAATGTGCGATTTGTATTTTGGAAAAGAACATTGAAAGTAATAAGCATGTTGATAAGATAAAATTGCATTCTTTAATGGAATTCTGCGTTTTTTTACGCGGACTTTTTGTAATCATTTCATAATTTGACACTCAAACTCGAAGGTAAATTATTTAGTTATCAAGCGTCCGCCTTATTGTTTCCTATGCAATATATGAATCACAAGACATCTGGTGAAAGAAAGGAATTCAAAAGCTGGATGAAAACAGAATGCCTTATGAAATCGGTTCACATTTCACAAAGCAACGGCAAAAAATAAATTGTTAAAATAAAATATCGTATTATTGAACATTTATTCCAATAAAATCATATATCATAAACCAGCTGATTTTCGCGTTTTTATGACTACTTATGAATCACTTTCTCGTGGAGATTTAATCTCCCGATTTACAGTCATACATTCATTTATTTTTGCGAATTATTCTTGCCCACGAAATATAATAGTACGCGATATTGAGTTGGTTTGAAAAAGGTATGATATTGTACTAACAGTATTGAAATACAGGTGTATAAGTGTTTGGAATCTGGATCAGTAAGAGTTATCGCCCATACTTCACATATCCTCTATTTATTCTAGACGTCGTTGATTATATTACTACGACACGTTCAATTGCTGTGTTGTCAATCTGTATTAAAATGCGCGTTACAGCAAAATTTGACTAACCTTAATAACAATAATTTAATTCCTTTTGTAAACAACATACGGCTGTTGATAGCCAATACACTATAAAAATAAGCCAAACTTTTAAAATAATTTTGGGTTTAAAGAATTGCTGTGCTGCTATGTCGGTTTTGCTAATGTTTTAGTCAATTTCTACAAAATAGCAGACTCTCTGTATGTCAAATAATTATATTAATTCAAACATTACAGAAGATGAAATCAAATTTTAATTTATTAAGATTGTAACGTGTATTGATTAAGTCTTTCTGATCGATCCTAGATTTTATTTGTTTTTAAAAAATACAATTAAAAATGGTAAGGTCCATTTTAGGCGACCCCTTTTAATATCAATAACAATGTAACCTAACAATTTCAGTATATAGTCTAAGTTAATAACGACGGAAGCCTTGTTAAAGGTTTCCGATGCACACAAACCACTGGATTCCTTGCAATGCAGAATACAATGCTATGTGTGATATTGGAAAATATTTTATATTTTAACTTCAGAAAATATTTCATATTTTAACTTCAGTTCTTACCGGTAAGGATACTAGTATGGAAACATTTTAAATTTACATTTTTTGTGGCTAATCCTTTTCTTGAGAGTTAAGTGACATCGAGAACTACCACTGTGGATAAAGTTTCTTGAGACGAAGTTTAGTGCAATTAACGAGAGCTTGCTGACATGTCTGTGATGTCACAATATCAATCACAATCAGCATATGGTGTATTTGCCAGCCCGATATATTTAGATACGACTCTCTTTTGATCTTTCGGAAGGATATCGATTCGCCTCACAGCATCACACAACAGTGATTTCATTATACAGTCTTGGCGGTCTAACATTGTAAGTACATAAGTAAAGGGTTGTAAGCCTATTCTCAGGTCTATAATAACCATTAGACCGGCCAAAGCAACAAACCTACTATTGATCCAGGCTAGAGACGATGATTAAAGTCGTCTAAGTTCACTAGGACTCTCATAATGTTGACATACATAATACACAAAGTGATTGCTGCATGATCTTAACAGTATAGTATTGAATATCTGATTCCGTATTATATCAATGATCTCCCTTTTGGGCAAGTATCGATTGTGACGTCATTACTTAGCGAGCAAACATGGCGTCGTTTTTTTCTGAAGAATATGACGTTTTACTCCTAGAAACATTGTGTAAAATTCAGTACCTTCATACGAGTGCAGATAACTATGTAATATGCAAATATGCAATACGTTAGACCAACAATTGTTTCTTATTTAGTTTATCACATCACATATGATAATAATGAGTATACACCAGTTGTTTTGATCGTTTCTGAATCATCTGATTTGTGTATACTACCTATTACACGATTTTCAGTGATACATTATTCCGTAATGGTGTGTGAACCATAAACACATTCAGTGGTAATGTCTAAAGTTTCCCTTACTTTACCATTATTTGTTTGCAAAACTGTATGTTCGTTTGAGTAAATATTTACGAAAACAAATGTATAGGTTCGTAGTCTGAGCACAGGTGACAAAGTGATAAATTACCACAAACGGTTGTGTAGACTGAAAGACGAAGTAATACATAATGATAAAGGGAAACAACCCGCTACAAATCGACAGTGTCACGCAATCCGCGAATATACAATAATGGATATATCATAACCTTAAAACTTCAATTTCATGATTTGATCATACAAACTAAAGTGATCTTTAAAAGTCTTATGTTTCTTTTTATAATAATTTGAAATCAAGTTAAGATGTGCCGAAGCTATGAAAAAGAGATTTTTTTTAACTTCGATATCGTACAATTACAATGACACAAACCCCATACCACACTCCGCCAATATCTATACAATCAGAATATGTACAGCTGGAGAGCGTTAAAAGGCTCTAAAACACATTGTTATTACCTAATGTTGATTGCCCCCATCTCTACCACAGTAAAGACTGTTGAGTAGTGTTACATCCATAAAGTAGCCTCACCCCGGTTTTTAACGGAAGCAAACATTGTCGATTGGTGTTATCAAACCATTTACTACTATATCAAGCGCCGAAACCATTCTAACGGACATATGACACTTCCAACCACTTAACCCTTTTACCAGGAGAGGCAGCAACTGTCAATATTGGAGTTATCTGTCTCGAGAGCTCGTGGATCAGTAGTGGGACCTTGATGATCTTTGGTAATGAGAAATATAATTGGTCGTTTGGTGGGGTATTATGGTTGGCAATCAACATAGAATTATCTTAACATATTGTACATCAATTCTATTTGGCTCACATTTGTAATAGTTGTATATATTAATACTAAGATTGAAAGAAAATAAATAAAAACAAAACAAAAACAATTGTCAATGTAATCTTTATGCCTACCATGACTTTTTGTTTCTTTTAATTATCTGTTGTGAAGTAGATGGTCTGGCGTTATTTTCTCTTTTATGTGTCCATTCCATCGTCCGTATTAAAGTCTAATTGAAATTGTACAATACATTTTATATTAAATATAAATAAACGATTAAATAATAATATCGGTAAATAAGTTTCTAATGTTACGTTACCACCATACACGTGGTATAAATACTAGGCTACCTGTATTTTGACAATAGGCAAGAGATTCGCACTTCCTATGGATGACTTATAAATGCCCCCTCCCCTTCCCCACATACACCCTGAATGGATGTTAGTCCTTCCATAGTCATGCTGTAAAATCCACCAGATCAATGCAACTCATTACTCTAGACCTTTATTGATATTGGCATGATGGATTCAAATGTACTTAACTTGATTCATGTGAAAAATTCAATGACATGGCTTAATTAAAAATTCAATGAATCCAACGAAATTCTCTTTACTTTTCATTACACCGAAAACTCGATATGGCGTAACGTTTGATAAAAATGTGCCAATATCCATTGTAGCGTTTCACATTTTTTTACAAGTCAATTACTTAATAACAAGTTTGTCTTCACATCTATCTCCAGGGCAACAAAAAAACAACATTAGCCATTCACTGAGTTTGTGTGATGATCCAAAAATTCATTGTATCGATGCTGATTTAAAACTAGTAATAGAGGTCCTTTGTATTGTAGATTAAACACAATGTAATCTTGTTTTTCATTTTGTTAACTTAAATTATTCATACATAGTGTAGTTTTGATAGATATATTTCCCTACAGAGATAGCGATATGGTATCAAATAGTCCCAAAGCAATTTGATATGTGATTGAATTCCCTAATAACACATACGTTAATTAGTCGTCGTCAAGGATACGAAAACAAACATTACTGAGTATTAATCGATCAATGTGAAATTCGAAATGTTATACTAAATAATTATGAGGCGAAATGGTTTTAATGCTTTTTCAACATTTCAAGCTATTGATCACTGACTTGGTTTGCTAACACTAGCATAAAGAGATTGTGTAATTCCTATTAGATTTGCTAGAGTTCATTGTTTGTGTTATGTTCAAAACAAAATAATTGCTACAGTTCACGTCGATATCAACAATTATATTTGGGATTTGTCTGGTTTAACAGGGTAATTTTTATATCGAGAATAAATATCCAGTGAAAAACATTACAATCAAAAACACTGTGACCTACCTTTTGAATTTTTCATCATTTTCTGAATTGAACTTCACAAACCTAACATTTACAGGCAAAAACAGCAAAAACTGTTATCTCTATTCTAATATTAATTGATTAGGACTTAAACAATGAAACTGTGACTTTTCACCCTTTGAGCTCTGAAATTACCATGAGCGCGGAAAAAATCAGATATTCTGAAAAGCATACAATATGCAGTTGACCCGAATGTATCTTCATGCAAAATAATTTGCTTATCACTGAGTGGCCGTTAAACGACCCAAAGTTATACCCCTCCAAATTTAAGTATTTCCATATGTTTAGAATATTGTTGCATAGTTGAAATACTTTGAATACTCGAAACACGTGCTATAATTTGTTTCAATTCCCATTCTGAAATTGCTTACCTATTATATGGGGATTTTTTTTGTGGTAAGATAAGTCACTGCCATTCCTCGAGTAACATTCTCTGTCAAATATCAACAACAGTTGAACCATATTTTAACTGGTGATTCTATGCATTTTCACCAACATTGATAAAGTATATTTACTTAAGTGGAATATTCCCGTCTGACTCAAAACTTATTCACTAAACATAACGAAATCTTTGAAGTTTTATGTATATTTTACTATCTAATGACTTTATCAAACATTCATCTTTTGTCAAATTCGAAGATTACGAAAAGTAGGTATTTGATCGTGGGAGCTGGTCTTATCATGTAGTACAGTACACTGGTCTTATCATGTAGTACAGTACACATTATGCTTGGCAATTAGCAGACATGCGCCAGCAACATAAAAACAACTCACGGGTATTCACAATAATGTTTTATTGATAACCACTGGCCGGATTGATCAGTACTGTCAAATGAACTGCGCGAAGACAAACATGTTGTTATGGATGAATATATAAATGATGGTGAATGGTTAATTTAAATACAGTGATGGTTGGTAGGATCCGGGATATCAATGTATTATTGATTGACAGTTCAAATAGTTTTTTTTTTTAGTTTTGCATTATTTATGTGTTGGCTATGATGTGAACCTTTTAAAATGACTTTCACCGGTCATGTCAGAGTTGTCATTATCCATATAAAGGTATTACGTATGTATATTTGTTTTATTGCTCTGAGGATTAAGAAACTAAGAACAGCTCCATTTTGGGGCTATTTTGACTTTTATGAACAAATTGAAGTGGATTGCATGCTAATGCATGTGAATGGTAAAAACGCTTTCTTGATAACCTTTTTGTAATTTTGTACATTTTGTCTTCTTTATTCTTGTTTACTTGCTGTTTACTTCTCCATAATTCAAACATTCAAACCATGTCACAATTGTTAAATGAAATTTGATACACGTGTTTACCTCACGAATATAAACAATTGAATATAAAATATGTTTTATAGCGTTGAATTTACTATGGCTTATTTTTTATTGAACTTATCATATTCAAGACATTTTCCCTATTTCTCCATATGCTTATTTTCATGTACGGGTTATATTCAATTATATTCGCTTATCATATGGTATTGCACTGTTTTGCTTTGATAAATTTGAAGTGAACCACTTCTATCTACTAACATGGTGCTGTCTACACACAAACACATTGTTATTGGGGACCATAGATAACACGATAACCAAATACACACTTGTACAATTAAACACCTTAGAGTAGATATATGTCCTATAACAAAACTAGACTTTGAAAGGAGACTACAGTGATTAAGTCAACAATTGAATCATGGACTTCAACAAAATCTATAGAATTAAATCTACTGGAAAACTGAAACGGAAATTATCACCGGTGAAAGTCGATTCGTCCGAGTCCAATTCGTTATAAAATCAATGTATCGACCAGCCTGTCTTGGTGTGGCGATGCCTATGCTTATCAGAATCAAAGACGACCCATACAAAAGACTTATATATAATCGATGTAACCCCCCTATGATTATATCTCAATGGTCTCGTATAATTCAGTATCCGGGAAGGGTACTGAAGGCCACGGATCAGCCATAGATCATCCCATCACGTGTATTTTTATATGAGATAACAACAGTGCACTGAATTTTTTTAATGTTGACTGGTAGCCAAGGAAACGCTGGTGGCACCAGTTACAACGCCGAGCTAATAATAACAGTAGTAGGCGCGTGTGAACACGTGTGTTAAGATACAAAACAGTGTAACCGTGTGTGGGAGGAGTATGAGGAAAAGTTCGCTAGCCGATCGTGGGGTACTGAAATTTACTGTGTTTACATCATTCTGTGTGGACATGGCAAAGTAATTATCTGTGGTAAATTAACTTTCTGTTGTGTAGTTAATTGGCGAGCAAATTATTAACGATCCGTGAATGGCTAATTTTCTGTGGTGTTCACAATAGTAATCATCGTTTGATAAAAATCAAATATTTATTCAGGGACACAGATCTGGGAGTACATTTTTGAGTCTAGAGGACACCAAGAAGTAACATAGTGAAAGGCTAATGGCTATTTCATCTGTAAATTGTTTACAGAACAAACGGCTCTAAAGGGGGATAAACTGTATACTGGTATTCATGGAGGGATGTGCTGCACGGGGATTCTCCTACATGTAAACAGGAATTAAAAACACTTAACCGATGTCAGGAAGCTTAAAAACTGTGTTTCACCTATGTGGCAATGGAAACTATGCCTTGTGAAAGATAATTGATCACATATGATATATCAATGTTAAGTTTATCTTCGGACCGAGATATCTAGAGCCTGTTAATAAATTAATGCCTTTTTGCGTCGGTTAATAGTTTTGCCACGGGTTAAACAGAACATCTGTTAACTTCTGTAACATCCTTTTCGGCCAAAGGTGAATAATGGTTTCTGTTTGAGAACCTCGTGATTTGCTGTCTGGGAACATCGTAATTTGTTTTTATCTAACGGAATTTATCATTTGTTTTCTTTGGTGCCATGCCTCTAATAATACGGAAGTAAGTTGTTGCGTGTGGCGTTGTATTAATGATATACAGGAAATGCCTATTGCGTGTCTTTATATTACAAAGACAAGAAAATAAGGATGATTGATATGTGCTAGCCCGAAGTAAAATTTCCTCACACACATGTACACGTGCTTTTCGTGAAGAGTTCAGGGCAGATCAAAGAGCAAATGGATACATATTTTGGCTGACAGTGCGATGATATATGATACATACAAACTACTGAGAGCAGTTTGATTCACTTTAGTTCCGAGAGGAATCTAACATTTCCTTTAGAGACTCAAAAGTTACAAGACTCAAACTATTCTACTACTTTCTCGCCCAGAAAATATATTTCGAAAAATCTGGTATTTTATAAATTTCAATATGTATAATTCGTGGAAGAAGGATCTTTCGGACAAAGGGATTGAACTCATGTCCAGAGTGCGAGACGCAGTCTTATCCAGGGGCTGCGGAGGTATAAAGCATCTCGCAGTTATCTTTAGACACATGGATATTGACTTTTCTCAAAAACTCTCTATGGACGAGTTCAAGCTCGGGATACAAAAATTCGGATTAGAGGATCCATTGACGGATGAAGAAATGCAGCTGTTGTTTTGTTCCTTTGATACAGACGACAATCTAATGGTGGATTTTAAAGAGTTCCACGATAGGTTAAGGCCTTCTCTGTCCCAGGGTAGACTAAACGTCATCATGGAGACGTTTGACACTCTAGACGTCAACAACGACGGCAAATTAAAATGTGACGATCTGAAAGGTAGGGTGTAACGAAGAGGGTAGAAAGGATAAGTCAGGGGCGAGAGATTTGTATTCCAGATGAAAAGTGTTTCATATAGTGTTCCATATACGAGAGGAACTTTATCTTATTTGCAATAATAGCAAAAGAGAATATTGTTCTGTTGAGTGTCGATGTTGGGTAAGTGTCTGTACTGGGGTGTTGATGGGTGAGGGTATTGGTACCGTGATCAGGGATGTGGGATCTTTTCATCATTTCAGGCTTGGAGAGGATTGATGAATCTGTTATGGTATATATTGTTTTAGTTAAAGAAGATACCGTTGGGTGTAGAATATTTCATTAAACATTGTGAGAACGGCAATTGAATTTTACTTCTTCTGTAGAGCTTTATGAATTTAGAGTTATTTGCACAATTGCTTTTAATTAATATAGATAGGTGTATTGTATGTGTAAGTTGTCGTAGGACTGCATACATATGTCTTCAGAAGAAAAAGTCAATATCGTGAAATACCCACAACAGTATAAGTAATACACTTATCCTGATGTGAATAATTCATCTTTTGTAAACCGTTGCCAAACCACTCTCGATTGTCTTCCATCATGACCTCTCAGCATTGGCATGTAAAACAATCGTGTCAATTACTCAATATACAACATGTATATATAGACCTACTGTACCTATTGTGGTAGTAGTGTGAACGTTGTTACGGACGCTGTGTTACACTTATTGACTCCATTTGTTCTGAATCAATACAGCTTATACAACTGAACAAGCTATGAACTAAGCCAAATGTTTACTCATGGTCAGATTATAACTAGGCGAGCCAATATAACAGGTACTCGCCAGACTAATTACAAAGTATTGGGTATCAAGCTGATCTAAGTCCACCATTATAGCCCCCTGGATAGCTAGGTCGTTATATGTCAGTATTCCTGGTAATCATCAAATCTGGGAAAAGTACTAGAATTATTCCCGATCGATATAATTTGTTTTACAGTATTTTTTTTTTTATTTTTTTTTTTTAAAATTTCATCAAGGTATAAAAAAAACAATGGTATGCAAACTGTGTGAATCCGTGAATCTATGTAGCGAATTCTCCCAAAGTTTCTGCAAACTTATTTTCAAATTTATTTCATACCCCGATGAAATTAAAAAGTAGTGATTTTCTCAGTATGCAATAAAATAGGATAAAATAAAATAGTTTAAACGTACGATTCCAATGATTTTCCAAGGGATTCTTTATCCAAATAAATACCCAACAAAACAAAATCTGTCGATCAGAAAGTCGAATTTATTATGAAAACAAAGAAAATATAATTATATAGATTTAAACTCTCTATTTGATAACAAAGTATTACACTTACTACAAAAGAAATACTTAGTACTTTACCAAAATGGATCAAATACACATGTAAGCAGAGATTCCCTAATATATCTTTTTACGTCCCAAATCGTGAAAATTAGGTTTATATCTTGAAGTTGAATAGTTTGTTTTATGCGTGATTTAGCAACACATGAGACGGTTAATTGACTATGATATAACCTAGATATAACCTATGATGAACGTGGTCGATGAATCAACGAACGCTTCCTCTTCACGAACGTCTGGTTCGATCCCCATTGTTCTTATTATATCTGCCATTTGGTTTTACTTTTCACGACGGTTTCGTCGTATTCGATGAACAAATGTCCCTCCTATTCCACTTTCTCATGGAGTAAACTTTGCCCATATTTTGAGGGTATTTTGCAGTTAGTAATATATAACAATTTTAGCAATGTCTCTCCTAAATGAAAAGGTCTACGCCCATAGCTTTCACAAAGAACGAACATTGATTCCAGATCACAATTTAATTTAAATCAATCCGACATTTAAGTATCTGCATTTCTACGACTCTGATTGTAATACATGTTTTATAACTATTGATGAGTAATCAAACCAAATGTTTCTGCATCCTTGACATCTTGTCATCCTTAATTCATCATCTTCTTTATACTCTGATCACATTTCTATCATTGTTATATTATATCTTTGTTTTAAAACATGGCTATGATGTCATCTTTTGTTGTCACCCGTGATTTCTCCTATACGAAATGCTGCCATTACAATAGATGTATTGCACGTATCTGTCTGTATTCAACAAACTTCTTTTAGGTCGGCAGTTAGATGAACAGAACAGCTATTGCAGTTCTATTGTTCGTATAGTATTCTATTGTCTTATTACTACTTACTATCTGATTTGTAGTTATGTAGAAGTTGTGTTTGAAAGGTAGATACATAGAAGTTTTATAGAACATACCAACACATATCACGTTTTATATGGTGTTTTCATTTCAACTATAATGGATACGAAAAAAATCATATTGTAATAACTAAGGTATAATTTTGTGTAGTTGGACACTCCAGAACGTAGTCTTGCGTGCATATTTGATGTTTCCTAAATGTGTGTAACCAGGTATGCAATGATAATAGTGCAGTGCACGGTATACAGCAGGAAATATTTAATTGGAATCGGCGTCTGTGGGACTGTATATGTGTTTGATGTACAAAGGCTTACAGTCACGTCATAACATTCATTAGATGCAACCGACTTTATAAACATATATCTTGGCGGAGAAACAAAATACATTCTTCATGTGTAAATTAAAATTAAACATTGGCACACGAGTTTCGTTTATCAATACCGGATTTAAAGGTAATCAACTTTTTTATATATAGATATATTTGAATCTACTGGAAGTATGCACCTGATATTTGCAAAAGGACTTAAATATTGCGTGCAAAGTGAACGTCAATATCTATTTTTGTTTGATATGTGTATTAGGTTTTATCACGTTTATTATGATCGAATGATGATGTGAATCAAACGCAATGCATAATCAAGTTGTAGATACCTGAACAAACCTCTTCATGTCTTTATTAAAGACCCAGGAGCATGATTGATTTTTGTCTAGTTTGCATTGAAGTTTTATATTTGTCAATATTTATTCAACCATTATGGAGTTTCTAAATTTCAATGTGATCTATATTAAATCCCGCCATTAACGATACCCATTTAAACATTGTCTACAAACGACATACTTCATGATGTCAACACTGTGAAATTTAACGTTGTAGGAAATTGATGTATTTTAGTCGAATAAAAGACAAAAAAAATGTAAATGAATTCAAGGCAACTCTAACACGTTAATGATTTCTATGTTTTTCAGTGAGATTTTCCGACAACGTAAAATGCCATCCAAAGTTCTTATCTGGTGAGTGGACGGAAGAAGAAACTCTGCGCAGCTTCCTAGATACCATCGACGACCAAAATAACCCGGATGGAGTAGTGACGCGAGAAGAATTCCTAGACTACTACGCAGGCGTTAGTGCTCTTTATGACGATGATGCTTACTTTGACCTCACAATGAGGGCTTCATATGGTCTTCCGAAAAAAGGATCCAACAACAATAGAAAATAGAACACAGAATCATAATCTATATAGCTAACAAAACAATTTAATTTTCGAACAATTTGAGTAAAAGTTGCTGCATTTATCATGAAAAAATTGTTATAGTGAATGTCTTAAAGTAAATGGTCGGGCTACGGAAAGCTAAAGTCGGTAAAATTGGTATTGATATATCCAGCATAATTTCTTAAGAAACAGAAAAATGAAATTTAACGTCAAAATCGCTGTGCATGCAAAGAAAATAATTTATATGCCCGTGTTGACATATCCACGCATACTCGCTTTCATTGAGTCAGATGAATTTATTTTTAGAACTGTGGTTGTTTTGATATGTAAGGAATTTTGGAAGGACAATAAATGCATGTAGACTGGTTTTCTTTGCCCGACTATTCACTTTAAATATTGGCATGGGTGCATGCAGGTTCTATGTCAAGCCAAAAAGGTTTGTAACGGAAGTAAAAATAAACAAAGAACAGAGAGTGGTGTAAATATTTATAAAGCCTCTACAAAAGTAAATTGTTAAGGATGTATTCTTCTGAGGTTTCAGTCCCGTTGAAGTCTCGTTGCGACAAAGATCAAAGAAGTTATGAGATTTTCAAATACAATTTATCAATATCTGTAGCAAGTTGCCAGTTGCAAATTTTGTCAAAAAATTACAGTTCTAACTTAAGCAGATTTTTTTATACGGGGATTTTAAGAAATGGCCCATTTGGCGGCCATTTTGAAATTGGGTCTTTTTTCGCTTTGAGTTGAGCCAAAGTTTTACCATTTTTTACTGAAATTGCTTTTACTTAAAACATCACTGCACCAGCATTTTTAGCTGTATCGAGCTAATTATTGCTGTAAATGTTTACTTGGTTCGTGGTTATTAGAATATTGAGAATTAATATGTGAAAAGATTCACTTTTTTCACTTTATTTTTACATTTAATGGTAATTTGAGCACTTTTATTTTTTACTCTAAAATACTGAAAAATAACAAATATTCAAGTGGGGTAAAAAAGTAAGCACACGGACCCCCCATTTTTCAGCCTGATTTTGAAAGAACAACTCTTTCCCTATTGATATGCAAAATATTAACAAAAGTTTAATACCAGAACTTTTTCTTTAAAGAGTTAGATTTGGCAAAAATGGCTGAAAATGGTGCATTTTGTAGCTCAAAATTAAGGGGTAGGGGTAGCATATGTTGTTATTCTGAGAAAAAATATAAGTCTTATTAATCAAAACTGGTATATTTTAAAAGAAGACTACTGGAAACTAAATTCTACGAACAATAATGCATATCAAACACCTCATTAGGAAATTATAGCTTTAATCTCTTGTGTATATGGTCAAAACGGCAAAATTCCCATAAAATCCAATATTTTGTCAACTAGGTATCTTTGAGTGACAGTAGCTCAAAAACGAGCACACGGACATATGTTTTTTCTTTCATTTTCTTTCATGATATGAACTCCTCTTTCCAAAAATCTATATGAGAAAAAAAAAAAAGTTTAATACAAGAAAATTTTGACTTCTCAGAGGAGTACATCCTTAACCAACCTTTTTTCGCGGCGACTAAATTTTGCGTTTCACCCATAACGACTTTTCTATGACGACTAAATTCCCGATCGAGAACTCTTTGGTTCCACCTTTTTCCGTTTTTGCATTTTACAGAGTAAGCTCCCTAGCGGGAATTTATCGATTGATATTTACATATCCGTTTGTTCTTTGCTATATAACCTTACAAACTGGGAAATCGTTTACACTTGTGTAAATGCAGTCGGTTGTCGCGCAAGAATACATACACCGGAACACTGACTTCCGCAATTAGTGTTAATGCGCATCAGATTCGTCCTATATTGTTTCTGTATTTTTAATTTTTCAATCAAACAATTTGAAATGTAATGAATATCTTAAATGATATTTAAGAAAATAAAATACTTCAGAAATATTGCACCAATTGAATGAAAAAGATAGTGCTATTGTGAATTGTGTACTTCCGGAACTTGACAACATTTCCCTCTAAATGGAAGTCGGCTGTTCCGGAAGTCCATCAACTGACCGGCTGTTACATCAATCGTTAAAATTGAAAAACGAATTTTATTGTATCGGAACGTTAAATTCAAAAGACATAGTCGGTTGAAATGAAAATATAAGAAATGATTTTTATTTTTTGTTGTTTACTGGTGTGTTAACTGCATTTGTTGGACAGATATTTCAACATGACGCGCTACCGCGCGTAATTTAAAATATCTGTCCAACAAATGCAGTTTACATACCAGTAAAAAACAAAAATAAAAACCATTCCTGAATTACGTCATTATTTTGGGAGCACAATTCACGTCGTTTTCTCCGAAAAGTATGACGTTACACTCGCAGATGACGTCATATACATATGACATCATAATCAATGCCTACCCGCAAGGTCAGATAACTCTGTAATATGTAAATACAGAATATATGTAAATTGTGTTATATTTTCGAGGCGATTTATTTTCGTGATTTCTTCCACGAAATCCGCGAAATTTAATCACACACGAAAGTAAGTTTACAGTGGTCAGCTGATAAGTGACTGTTATCACTTAACCTTCAAATTGTGTTGTCGACTACTAGAATCTCTCCAATGCTTTACTTTAAAGTTGTATGTGCCGTAATTTTCATACTCACGAATTAAGAAGAGCTTTTGATATGTTATTCACCACTAAAAGATAAAATTGTACCAAGGTATTGACAATTACTTACAATGCACTGGTTTTAATTTTACAAGTCAAATAAGTGCTCAAAATGTATTTTAAAACAGTACTGCCAAAAATCATGATGTTAACGTCTACAGTGCAGTTTATGTAACATCTTGATATTAGTTATTATAAAGTGACCTCTTTAGATACCATCTAAACAGAGATAAAGTATAAAATCAAGAACTTTTACGATGCCCACATTCTGTGATATTGTAAATACTTATTAAGCATCGTACATATTTTCCGTGCCTTTGAATGATTTTACACCTTAATTCTTAAAATCTCATGGTTTCATTAGGTTATTAAAAATAATGTCAAAATTGCTGCTCAATTATGGCACACATAACTTATATCCCTTATATCAATATTGATTATATCTGCATATAATAGCAAAAATACAACTAAAAATAACATGACGAGCCAAATTTCAATTAAGACTACAACAAGAAGAGATTACATCACTGCCACAAACTCCTGCTGTAGCTTGAAAAAATGATTCTAAAATGTGTACACGCTATAGTATGTCATAAAAATTAACAATGCATTAGCAATTTACTGCTAGATACATTTCTCTTAATTTGTGTCCGCCAACGAAAATATTAAGTGTCACCTTTTGAATCGGAATTTTAATGACTTTAGCCAAAAATAATAATAATGAAGATATCAAAATGCTTGCAGTTGTTTTGTCCAAATATAATCTTTTTATTTGTTGTTTCATTATCATAGATCGCTACCAATGTTCACTATATTTTACACATACATGGCCATACACAGTAGTTTCATTTTATGTTATTTTGTATAAGAAAACTGTTTTCATTTTATATTCATATATTTGTAATTTTCATCATTTGATATGAGAATATCTTCAGTTACAGAAGTAGTTAATTTTTCACCATTTTCTTTTTAAATAAAGAACAGTTTTAAAATGCAATACATTGTGCTGGAATTTGTAGTTATCGATTCTCTGTACTTAATATATACTAAATACTAAAGCCTATCGTCAATATTTCGAATGTTATTATCAATGTGGCAATATCCACGTCTCTGGACTATGCCATAGTAAAACTGAAGGCTTTGTGTGTGACAACAGATGACACAGGTAGTTTGATCCTTTGATGTACATCACAAGGATCGAATAATGATACACTGTGTGGCTTTGAAGTAGGGCGGTGCTATATGATATTCTTCAAGTTAAAGGAAACCTTTGAAGGTCTGCGATAGGTAAGTTTTTTTTCTCTTGTAATGCCTTCGGGTTTTGCTAAAACATAGTCCAGGGGTAGATATGACGATAGTGATAGTAACCCATGAAATAACGAAGATGACTCATATACCATATTGAAGAAAAATAAAAGGGCACCTGATATTACAGCGAACGATAGGTTCATTTAAGGAAGACTTCCATCTCTAGGCACTTGTCAACTACTAATTGATGGTCGATGTTTTACTCAGAGTATTAAGGCTTTGCTTCTAAACCTTGCATGTCCTAAAAGTTATATTTGCCGTATTTTTTTGGCTTTCATATTTTACTCGCTATAAAAGACTTTCAAACATTTTGAGAATTACAGTACTTATATTTTACGAGTTTAGATAAGAGCCCAAAATGATTTTGGAAGTACTGTCAAAAATCATTATATTTACGTCTATAGCGCAATGAAAGGATTACAAATGGTCAGAAAGTAATGGTCTGCAATTTTATTTCACACTTTTTACATAGCTATTAATTATTCAGATATTTCCATCTAATTATACATAAAGCATAAAACATGAATTTTCAGTGCGTAAATTCTGCGTTGTAACTTATGTTCATAAGGTATCAGACTTGCTTGTCTATTCATTTGTAGGATCTTTACAGCTTAAAGTTATATGTGCCGTAATAGATACAGTAATCTATTAAAAACCATCAGAATTCATGAATGAAGATGTGAAAATCTTTTACATCTACAGGCAAACATGTATAATGCCTTATAAACATTAGTTACAACACAGAATTTATGCAGTGTAAAATTGTTGTTTTTATGCCTTATGTTTGTTTAGATGGAAACATACCTCCAGAAATAATCTTTTATCAGTGTAAAAATGTGAAATATGAAATTAGCTTCATGGTCTGACCGTAAGTACTCATTTCACTGCACTGTAGATGCAAATACAATGATTTTTTGGCAGTACTGCCAAAAATCATTTTCAGCTCTTATTTATTCTTGTAAAATTCAAACCAATGCATACTAAATATTGAAATGAATCAAAATGTTGGTAATTTTTGGCGTTAAATAAAGTATGAAAGCTCTTCTTGATTCATGACTATGAAAATTACATGGACGGTACAAATAACTTTAATACATCAATCCTGAAGGTTTTCAATATATTACTGAAGAAAATATTTAAGTATGAGTTTGAAATAACCCTGGCTGTTAATAGGACGCTAAATGAAAGAAAAGTAAGTAAAAAGACCTCTAAAAAAATAACGGTAATTTAACGGCGACTTTCTTAATATATGAAGTCGTATGTTGGTTTTTGTCTTCATTGCTATCACTACCGAAACGATCCAACTAGTAACATAAAATTGATGACGCTCTTGATTATATAGGCCAAAGGCCGAGGGAAGGGCGACAGGGAGACATCAGGGCGGAAAAATGAAGAAACCTCATAGAGAGACATAACATACTGAATTGTGATTCAAAATGGTCCATTCAAAAATTCAAGTTGCACTCTTATAAAGTGGATGAGATATAAGTAAATTCCAGACTGAATTGCGTTTGAATGATAACATCACACCACTAAGTGTGACATTGTCTCCCTTTGACTTTGATTTACCGTCTATACTTACAAAGTTACTCAGAGTAGCGAATCGGGATTTTTCGGTATGATTAAGAATTTATGTCCCCGGTGGCAGTGTGATATGAAGGTTTATTTACCCTCAGATGTAATATTTCCCTCGGGCAAGCCCTCGGGAAATATTACACCTTCGGGTAAATAAACCAATCACACTGCCGCCGGGGCCACAAATGCTTAATGTAACAATATAGAAATACATTAATCCTTGACTTGGACAATTACTCAGCATATACATGAAGTTACCATCAAGTGAAAATGTTTTCAATCTGAGAATACAAATATACATTTTCACCCCCTACACAGTTTTGAGGAGATGACATCGCTAAACCTGCCGATATGTTGGCATTTGTCTTGTTTTATTTTTCTATTTTCTAAACGTATTAGGCAAACTAAAATGGAAAGAAAAGGCCTAATATATAGATAGGTTTAGTGGAATATTCGACGATAAAACCATTTCGTAATAAACATACAAATCTTCGTGGGAAATTCCATGGGAATGAGGACAGTTTGATATTTCAGAATCTTTGCCTAGATTGAATAGAGGTATGTCCCTAGACGGTTTATATGAACTGTATTTAACTACATTTGTACTTATATATTCTTTTAAATCTCACTTACATGTTAAATGAAGCCATGACTGTCAAACAAACATCGAAGCATTCAAATTAAACACGCAGAAAACCTTATTATCTCGCAACAAATTAGATCTGGAAGATGTCCATGTCATGAATTACTCCTAGCCAAGACATTTAAAGGTTAATTTTTTTTATCTATAATTAAAGTACTCTAACTGAATATTCGTATGTTGTATTATTGCCATGGAAATGATGAAGATATATGTGTGTTAAATCATTTTTTTCCATAAAATACTGTTATTTATATTCCAATTCGATATTCATATCTCAAATCTGTGTATATTTCACTTTTGTTGTACCTGTTGATAGTTTATGTGTAAGGTAATTAATACTTTTGTTCCTGTAATTTCCATTAATTTTGGCTCTCTATCATTTATACTCTGTCATTCATGTTCTATGTTCGTTATTCATATTACATCTGTTATTTATAATCTAGTATATATAGTGTCTATTATATGGGGCCGCGGTGGCCGAGTGGTTAAGATGTCCCGACATATTACCACAAGCCCTCCACCTCTGGGATGCGGGTTCGAATCCCATGTGGGGCAGTTGCCAGGTACTGACCGCTGGCCGGTGGTTTTTCTCCGGGTACTCCGGCTTTCCTCCACCAACAAACCTGGCACGTCCTTACATGACCCTGGCTGTTAATAGGACGTAAAACTAAACAAACCAAACCAAACTATTATATCTCTATTGTCTTTTGATATTCTTAAGCAAAATTTGCGAATATATATTATCTATAACAAAAATATCAATGACGATATGAATATCTAATTAGAATCTAAAGACATATCACAGAGAACAAAGACATGTAAGCAATATACAAAGAATTAAAAAATAATGACACTGTATTTATTCCTCGTTTGAATTGCCTAGACACAATACCAATATATTCACTCTTTTATTCAGCACGACCGAACAGGTTATATTTCTAAACACTTTGAAATTACTTTAGTTCATTATTAACAACCAAACCTAAGCACCAAAATAGTCATGATAATATGTGCATTAGTTGATAAGAGGCAGGCATGTAAGAGTTACCTCTCTTTTGTGATATTTTGGAAATTAGGTTCTTCAAAAATATTGATATGTTATCTCTCATGACAATATTTCACTGGATCGGCGTGCTTGTGTTTCTGGTGGGAAACCTACCTCTTAGGACAAACATACCTATAGAAAAGATTAACCAAATATATGAAACATACTTCTTCCAAAATTATACCATAAAATTTAGAAAAGTGTGTCATATCATTTTTTTTAATATCTAACGATGGTCCATCGGTAGACAGGGTCATTTAGATCATATGAAAACAAGAATATCAAACACTCAAATATTCACATGAGTTAATTGTAATATTGAAATCATTAAAATATGTAAGGATACAATGTATTAGGATAATTCTCAAATATTGTTATTATCATATATAATCAAATGACTTTAATCTGTACATTTAATGGTGTTCCATGCCAAAGTAGATGTTTTTGCTGTTTCTGCCCGAAATAGTGTTGAAAGCAATAATAATGAGTAATGCAAGCTGTGAATAGACACTAGATATTTGGCGATTCTTCAAATGATGTTCGATTTTTTTGTTTATAACTGATGTAGTCATTTTTACCTGAGAGGTAATTGGTGATACTGATATGACTTCAGATATCTACCTGTATGGGCCTTTGTGCAAATACCACAATTATCAACATAGACAGTTTAGTCTGATATCAGATACATATCAGTGCTAGCAGTATTTTGTCATATTGCAGAAAAAGAAATATCAGGTATCAATTTGGGCCGTGACTCTCGGGTGTAACCATCTTAAGCAGGTGATGTTAAGATTCACATACAGTACTTTAAAACATCAATCTCAAGTTAACAAAAGGTTCAACATGATATTTTTAATGCTAAAATAGAACAAATGTTTAACGTGGTCACTGTTACCTACTTTTTATTGTTCAATTTTTTAAATTCAAGACCAAAAAATAAAAAAATGCACTCTATACTTATTTGTGAATTTCAAAGAAAATTTCAATTTTTACCTTTTGTCTCTCGATCTTTGAGCTCTGAAATAACCAAGAACACAGCAAAAATCGTAAAACTTACACTTTGCAGATGACCTTCATGTATCTTTATGTTGATAGTTTCTTGTAACTGAGTTACCGTAAAACAAACCATATTAATAACACTCCTGTTTTGTTAATACTCTATTTTATGTTTGAGCATGATGGCATAGAAAAGTCACAAATCTACATTAATTACTTTAAGTTGTTTCATGGCGTGTTTACAATTTGGATTACAAAAGGATGTTCTAATAAAATATTAAACATCGTCTGAGGTTATCGAGTAAACGTAACACTGAGATACACCTTAGAGAAACAGGAAAGACAAAGAAAAAACTTCTCCATGCTCTAAAGGAGAAATCAGAACATGTTTGTTGCACGCAAAATCTAAACAACAGATTTCAGTGCAAGATATTCCACTTTGTTTTAAAATATACACGTGTATAACTTCAAAGTTGTGTGGCAACTGTTAGCAATGCAGCAATATGGTTAACAGTTCATAGACAGTTCGTAGACATCTATATATTCACATTTTCAAATCACAAGACCATGTTAATGTGCTTTGATATTGATTATGAATATGGAGCATTAAACAAAATACGTCTCTAATAAATGAAGTAAGCTTACATGTGATATCGAATAAAATTTATCATACCAATCTGCTATAAGATTATATATATCCGCTTCAAGATCTTTCGACCATTTCCGTTGAAAATTTGGGAAGTCCAGGCCGTAAGTATCTACATCGTTTGAGTTCCCGCCACTCAGCTTCCGTAATGGTGACATTTACCCCAGGCGGTGGAAACACGTGTTCTCTTCTCTTTTGGTATAAAGGGAGGGCTTTCAAACAATAAACCGGAGGGAGCAGGAGAGGAGGAAGATGAGAAGGGCGATGAGACCAGTTGTCTAACACACCGCTTTCTGACCTCTTTACCATTTCCTTGGACATCATTGTTTTCCAGTGCAAACGTTGTTTAGAGTTGAATCTCAACATTCTATGTCCAAATAAGGGAGTTATTGCAGAGCGGAACATACTTCTTTGGCTGGCGTTCCTGTGAAGGGCTTTGCCTTTACCTTGGGCACTGTTCCGGTTGAGTGACGACACAACCCTCGGTCTTATAGCTGTTTCCATCTTCAGGAATGACGAGAAATGTTCAGTGCAAAACGATTATCTAAACTAAGATAAATATCACCAAAAATATGACAAAGCTGTCTGCTTTGAGCGATACAAAAGCCACGATTCCTTAAGGATTTCAAATTTCCAAAACATACGCTTGATTTCCGAGTGTTAGAAGATCAAACACAATTAAGAACGTCTGAATGAACTCCTGATAGAGAATCCTGACTTTTCGATGAAATTGAAAATACAAGACCCTGGCTTATAACTTACCAGTCTTAACACAGGTTCCTGATTCTGGAATAATTCAAATGATAGGCTTCTTATTTCGTACTAAAGTCCAACCGGAAGCTCATTTTTATACGTGATGTACAAACATATTAAACCCATATCTTGGCTTCAGTCTTCCTTATTCTGTTGATTAATGGAGGATCACAGAAACAAATGCTTCTCCGTCTAAGAAATTTGGATTATAATCTTGAGATGCGTGTAGATATTTAAAAAACAAATAAACAGTCACGTGACTGTAAGTGATGTGACAGTATTGCGTGAGCATCTTTGCCAGTCTAACAGTGTCCAATAGAGCCCGAAACTCTATCAAGGAGCGTTCGAATGAGATATGAAATATTCAAAAGGCAGACGGTTAGGCGGTTGGCGTGCAAGTGTGGATTTTCATTAGAACTAGAGATATAACTCCCAACTCACCTGTCAAGGTGGGGTTTTAAAGTAGAATTGTATTTCTGGTCTTCTTTCATCTTGGAAAATTATACACGGTGTTTAAAACCTATGTGGAAATATGTGTGTACATTATTGATAAGTAATTAGAATATACGTGGCAATTGTTTCTATATAAATACATTTTATATTGGAGGCTAAGAGAGAAGGTGTTCATTATCACCTACTATCTTAGGTAAACATTTCCCTAATTACTGGATTGCAGATTAATGTAATTTGTAATCTGTAGCTCACAGTTAAAAGGAGAAATTGTTATTCTTGAAAGCATTCAGAGGAATACAGATAAATCTATATTCGATTACCAATAAGTACTATTCAGTACCTTCCACTTAAAGGAAAACATTGTATTTTAAAAAACTCTTGTCAAAGAAAGATTTGATAAATCAGTCAAAACACCGCCTTGGTTTTGTACAGAACAGACTAGAGTAATAGTGTAGAAATACTGAATTACTTAATATGATGGGAGAAAACAGTCATGTCTACAAATAGCTTTTATTTACCATATTCTGTACGTACGGAGCTTTATTTAACTTATATGGTAATTAGAAAGCATTCAAAAACAATCATACTACATTACAATATTTTTCCACAATCAACAAAAATGTAATTTTGAGGATGATGGTGACAAAGGATGATGGCAGTATATTGAAATCATGCTGAATATGATGTTTGTGTCTATGGCTTGAGTGAGATAGCCATATCTCTGTATATGTAAAATCTTCAAAAACAAAATAAATATAAAAACAAAAAGTAAACCATTGCCAAAAATTGATTTAGTCGGATTATTTCAGTAAAATGATTATTACAGATAGCCGATATAGTAAAACAAAAATGAATACATATTGTGTTTTAAACAAATGTAAAAATATTCTTTTGAAATTAATTTGACCGAAGTTTCACATTGCGACTAACAACATATTCTATTACGACTGATTGATTTCGATGTACATGAGGCCTTCCATTAAACGCGGTTACGGTAGTAGCCCTTGATAAAATCACGACAGCAGATATTTCAAAAGGATCTAATCGACTTGGTTGATAATTTGGCGTAAAACAATAACATACCAAAATACGTTATGCTGGTACAATAATACAGGGGTGTTTTTAAGTCCAGTCTAATACACGAATTACGACATTAAGGAACAGCTAACCAATTGAAAAAAAACCTTTGAAACCTCCTCTGTGAGTAACAGATTGAACATCGGATGGAAATTTAGGCGACTATCACAAAGTGCTTTGAACTTTTGTGAATAGTGCCTAAATATTAACATCAATTATCAGTTAACTATATGTGTAATTTGATATGTGTTAGGCTTGATTATATTTATTCTATGTATATCCTTTTTGACATTTATGATAAAAACTCGGTGTGTGATAATTGTCTATTATCTTCTGGTAATTCGCTTCTCATACCTTTCATTGAAGATTGCATTTTCCATTATATTACGTTACCGGATATTTGTGACACGGACCACGGCTAATTAATATCCCAATGAGCGATATCTGTCAATCATAATTCTATAACATTATTGTATGTACATTGTACACGTATTTAAGCGTAATACATATTATTTGTAAATCAGTCCTAGACTTTGTACGGAACATATCGGGTACATTCTGGACACTCCGGAATAGCCCTCCCTCAAGTCAAAGTTGTCATTACTAGATTTCAATGATAAACTTCCAGATTTCATCATTTCAACTTGACAAAAAGTGCGGAAGTTTCCGTGTGTTACGACAACTGATTGGCCAATATATGACAAACTTATAAAATAGATATGAAGCCTCAATGATTCATAGAAAAGGGCGACAATAATTTGGTTTGTCTTAATGCCTTGTATAACTGAATAGCAGACCATAGACATTTCTGAATGTTTATTGCGAATACGATTAATGTCAAAATGGCTGCCCATAGAAAATTTGCGCGGAAGTAAATCCTCCATTTCAAATGTGCCATATCACACAGTACGCTTTAATTCTAAGTCATGATTAATCTGAATTCAAACGCTCTTCGCTAAGCACTAACATTATGACCTATTTAAAAGACATGGTCTATGCAAAAACTATCGTCTATGTAAAGACTATGAAAACAATTAGTTGGGTAGTCTGTAAAGTATCTATTTTTAGGCGAAAAGTATTACTTTTGTTTACACCAAGGGAAACAAGTGATATCGATGTTAAATCCATGATGTTAGTCCCTGAAACCTTAAGAGTATGAATATAACAATGCAATAGGTTTCTTTAACGATAACCATAAATTAAATACTCTCGCATTACCTAATCTATCGCCCATAGTCAGTCGTAAGATGAAAGGTGTCAATTAAATTTGTGTACACTAAAGGAAATAAGCGTTAACGATGGAGAATTCATAATTGATTGTAGTAATTCTTTAAACTAGACAAGCATCATACACTCGTATTATCTGAACAATCGTCCAATAATCGCCTGCTGCACGACGCAAGTCTATTTTACCTTGTGTGATCCTAAACAGAATATCGGTTCAAACAAGCTTTCTGCCATGCAAGTCAGATGCGGCTTTCCATATGTGTATTCTCATGATATGTCCAGGGTTCCCTTCTGTGACTGTTTTTGGTCTCAGATTGCTTAGTCCTTATATTTCCATTCAACAATTGCTTATTTGTGATTCTCTCGTTGAATTGTGTATATCAAGATGTATCACCATTGTCATGTCAAACTAAGATGTGGTAGTCAGCCGAAAATGTACCCATCAGTTGTTGATACCAACTAGTGACACTGGAATTGCTGTTATTAGTGATAAGTATAACTAAAGGTTGTGACTGTTATATCGAGAAACAAGCTAACCTGGTTGTCAGAAATAGCCAAAATGTTATGTATAAGAGATAAACATTTACAAATATACGGTAGTTTGATCATTTTGCTGTTATGACTCTTCATAAAAGTCCATGTTCTTTGCATATACCAAAGTCCACTTTTCAATTTGAGAAATAAATTACATTTTCATACTAAACAGTAAATTTGAAATTGTTTTTCACTTAAGAATATTGTATTGTCTAATTGATGGGTGATCGGGTGGTGTAGTGGTTAAGCCGCTCGCATTTCACCTAGCCGGCCGGGTTCGATCCCCAGTTGTATAACTTGTTTTACACTCGATGTAAAATAATTGAAGTTTATTTATTTTCTGATGTTACAGAAAATCGTAATTGGGCAACAGGCAACATGCCTATACACACCCTCTCCTTAAATATTGATAGTACATTAACATCAATATACAGGTATATATAAATATCAATTAATGTCGATTGCTATTTTATCAAATGATGATGATATCCTAAAACATCAAGCTAGACATTGATAAATATCATAACATACAAAAGTCTCCTAGCTATATAATTACAAATAGAAATATTTTTAACAAGATATTCAAAATAGTTCAACGAAATCTATTGGTATCCCTGACAAAGCACTGATATACTGATACAAAAACTTCGACTTATAGTTGAATTGTGTGTCAAGTCCCTTAAAGCATCATCCTATCTCTATACAACAAAGATAACCTTTAAACATTTACATATGAATTCGATCACTAGATAAATGATATACATTACCTTCCAACGGTTGGCTTCCAAGTGCTGATCTCTGTCCCCTCACACCCAGCAGGCCTCCATTGGGTGTGGACGACGGAAGAGGACAGTACCTTGATGTCAACTGTCGGAGCAGAGTTACTGATCACTACTGTGGACCCCCTGACAGGGAGTGTTCAGAGATAAGGGTAAAAATATTGAAAGAAGGATGGACTCGGCTGATTGGCAATGCCAAATACCATCAAAGGCAATGTGTATTATGTAGGTCAACAATCCATGCAAATCGGTTATAAGCTATGCTATCTTGATTGATTTAGATGTGTTGATGCAATTCTCTGTTGAAATTAAAGCTGCATTTAAAATATATACATTTGTATAAAAAATAGTTGTACAATGAGTGTTCTATTATATGAATTCGTGTTTATTATGATATCTTCTCTCAGTTTATATAAATGCATTATAAGTTATATATTTGTTTAATTAGGAATTCACTTGAATATGTTTTATGTTATGGATATATAACATAAAAATTAGAATTATGATGACAAGTACACTCTAAATTTTGAATGAAGCGTAAAAGATGGATTTTGTGCAAGGATTAAAGTATATTTTCTAAAAAAATACATGAAAGAGATGCCTCGTAAAACGTGTTTATATGGATTGATATTCAAAAATCCGATCTAGACAAATATTCCAAAATACTAGAACTGTTACAGTAACATTTCCATATAATCCATAGGTAAGCAACAAACCGATATCTATGGTAACCACACTGATAACATTTCCGACAGTATCTATGGTTACCACACTAATAACATTTCTGACGGTATCTATAGTAACTACACTGATAACATTTCTGACGGTATCTATGGTACCACACTGATAACATTTCTGACGGTATCTATGGTACTACACTGATAACATTTCTGACGGTATCTATAGTACCACACTGATAACATTTCTGACGGTATCTATAGTAACTACAATGATAACATTTCTGATGGTATCTATGGTAACCACACTGATAACATTTCTGACGGTATCTATAATAACTACACTGATAACATTTCTGACGGTATCTATGGTACCACCCTGATAACATTTCTGACGGTGTCTTTGGTAACCATACTGATAATATTTCTGACGGTATCTATAGTAACTACACTGATAACATTTCTGACGGTATCTATAGTAACTACACTGATAACATTTCTGACGGTATCTATGGTACCACCCTGATAACATTTCTGACGGTGTCTTTGGTAACCATACTGATAATATTTCTGACGGTATCTATAGTAACTACACTGATAACATTTCTGATGGTATCTATGGTAACCACACTGATAACATTTCTGACGGTGTCTATTGTAAGAACACTTATAACATTAATGACGGTTTCTATGGTAACCACACTTATATAATTCATGACGGTCTGTATGTATCAAACTTCTCTTAAAGCTATTTATTTCAGTATTTTCTGGAATAGTATCAAAATAAGTATTCCAGAGTGATGCCCCTTTAGCTATTCTTCGTTTGTGATTCTGATTTTCCTTGTAATATATAAATACATATGACGTGTTAATATATCTATAATGGACATTACATGACCTGTGAAAATCCTCTCATGGCGATAACGTATTCGGCGCATATTACGTCAACAACGACGGTGTTTTGTTTCTTTTTATTGTATATCATGAACAGAACATATCTATATTCATTAAATAATCTGCTAGACGAACATATATGTAATTTCATACAATTCGAGATTAGACAGGATCTCCAGTTACAATATTATGAGTTTGGCACGATAACAATACAGACACACAATCTGATAAAGGACTACATCAGATAAACGATAGGTTTGTTTGAAACGTAATTTATTGCATAACACATTCAACAATCAGTACAATATTTGGCAAGATAAACTGACACTGAGTGATAATTAGTTATACATCCGAACCATTAGCAGAGTATTCTTATACCTCAAATGCATCTACATTAACATCATTATGGTATACACACGAAGTTGTGATGATAAAACATAAATATCCAGCAATAAACACTAACATCTAGGTCAGCCACTGGCTCAAAACCAATTAGTTGACAACAAGGTTAACCAAATATGATTATTCAGTGATCACTTATTCACGTATATGGAATGTGTAGCGACAGACATTCTTTATCTCTATTACAAGCACTTTGAAGCAGTCTTATTTACGTACAAATGTTTATATCAACTTCGCCAGCCAAGGGTACAGTAGTCTACAATACCGAACCCTTGGTATATGTCGTGTAAAAAGTGAAGTTTCTGCACAGAGACACCTGCTGGATCCTTCGAGCAAAGTTGCGCCTCTTCCATTTCCGTAATAAGCAACCAATGAAAAAGCTCGTATCATTGTTGTATGGTTTGAAAAATGGCAACGCTCTTTGAAATGCACACGTTGTTTGCGACAGATTCAAAATGCCAAAGATAAACAAGTTTGTGAGTCATTTGTTTGTCAGTTCGAGTAATGGTTTTCAGTGTCAATTTTTTCAGGAGATCGCAGTTTGTATTTGCATAATTTGTTTAACTTTGACAAACATAAATCACGCACGTAATTACTTTCTCAATATGTTTGAAGAGCAACGTATACATGTATTTCATTTAGGGCCGGTCTAAAATTTAGGGGATAATTGACTAAATAAAAGATATGACTCCGCTAGGAGCTGTTGCTGACAGTCATGGTATGGTGTAATTTACAAATGTAGGTCACTGCTATCACTTCTATCACTTCTAAACAGTTTAGTTGACATCTAAAAATTGCGTTTTCATTGGTCGCCTGAACCTAGCCGCATCCAATGAGAATTTGAATTCGGGAACACGACATAAGCCAAGTTCGGTAATGTAGATTACTTTACCCTTGGCTAGCGAAGTTGTGTTTATATATGAGAGCTTATAAATTTAAAATAAGCGTATGCACATAAACTAATAAACATCAACTAATGGCAAAAGAAAGAATTGATGATAAATTAACAAAACCTTTTTCGTAGTTGGTTATTTTTTTTCATTAAAATACCGGTATGAAAAAATATGAAAATGAAACGCATAGTCAGACATGACACACGAAGAAATACATACTCGCTCACAACATATTGATTATAGTGTACACTCAATCTCTCATTAAACTTATCATTTCCGATCTAGAATAGCAACAGACGCAAGTGTACATACATGATGTACGTATGACGACATGTATACATTGTAAAAACTGCAACATTCATACACCCCAAGACTCCCATTCAAAATAACATTCATATTAATTCAACCTAAACAACTATTTATGGAGGGAAAATATAAACAATAACATAAACAAACACGCAATCATCACCATATGTATACCAGTATCAAACCACGAAAAAGTATATATTCGTTTCGTTTATTTATTTACATCCTATCAACAACCAGGATCACGTAAAGACGACCTCCCATGTATGCGGGGTATTGCGTGTATGAAGTGCGTGGTGCGTGTTTTAGTGACTACGGCATATTCGTGTTGTGTCTTATTGTATAATGGAACTCTTGCCTTTTTGAAGTGCTATATCAATGAAGAATGTCGCCGAAGACACCAAGCAACACACTCCACCCGGTCACATTATAATGACAGCGGGCGAACCAGTCGTCCCACTCCCAATTTGCTAAGCGCTAAGGAGGAAAAGAAACTACCAAGTTTATAGACTTTTGTGTGTCTCAGCCAGGGAACAGAACCCAGAACGTTCCTCACAGGGGCGAACGCTCCATCAAAGGCCAAAACTGAGGCGGTGTCAAGTTCACGTTAAGAAGTTAGGAAGAAGAGAAAAGATAAGATCTTATAAATAAGGTCACCTTTTACGATTATTCAATAAGGGCAGCAGGTACAATTCTAAAGCCCTTCCTGCAGGGCAGACAAAGTAAATATAAACTTATATACAAGCATTAGCTTCCCTAAAAGCTAAGTGGGCTACGCGAAAGCATAACCCTTTGATTGGAAAGAATATGGAAATTAAACAATGATATGACAATATTGCCTAGCAATTTTAATTGTTCTGGTGGAAGCCATTTTATATTTTATGAGTTTGTGTTAGTGCAAGTAGCCCGGTCTAGTAAAGACGAACAGTTTTAATCATACTTTTGTTACCAACAAAATAAAAAACGTTTTTATGCAGAGATTGCTAAGCTCAGAAAAACGCAAAGACAATATTTCATATCTTTCTGTGTTTTTTTCTGTGTTCCGTTTTCATTCCGCTTATAGTATGTAGTCATTCCGCATTCCGCTTTTTAGCATGTTCCGTGTTCCTTAAATTAATAGATCAACGCATTGGTTAAAATTTATTGTTACACGATGTGTTCAAAATAAGAAATACAAAAGTAATGTTTTAACATGGTACTAGTATACTTCTACAGATATATTTGTTCATCTGTACATGGCTCCAGATTTCATTGAAAATACTTTTACCATGAATGCTTGTTCTGCACTGAAATTTGAACGGATGCGAGCGCTGTGTGACCGTGATTTATCAGGAAGATAGCGTCCGAATCAAGACAGATTCAAAACTGTTTCCGTAATTCGTTTTAATATTACTTTAACAAACAATGCTTAACTTGTAACACATGGATCAGGCGTCTGATTCAAGCGTTCTTACTACATGACTATCCTGCAAGATGACGTGGATTGCTTATGAAACTAACTGCTAAGCCTCAAGCGGCGTAGCAATAACAGAGTAAAAGATCGTAATGTTACCTCGTAACTGGGATTAATGAGACCATTTGGTACAATTATAGTAAACCTACACGTTTTCTACTTCATCAGCGACACGTGCCTTTCAGATTTACATAAGACCCGGCTTCAGACTAAAGAATCACTATAAGCTACAAGGAATCACCACTTCTGATTGACAGTGAGGTTTTATGACTTCTATATGCTGGGTTTGAAGGATCTCGAAAGGAGGTAAAACCCGCGGCTCTGATGACGATTTTAACTTATTCCATGTCCTCGAGGTCGGAATGTCTTAAGTGTCTTTTTTCTCACATTATGTTATTTATTTGAACTAATTTGCTGGAAATTTTCTATTTTTATTTTAAGGCTTTTTAGGACACCATTTATAGGGACCTGATGGTGTATCATTGTGACGTTTGTGTAATACATATGCATATGTCTGTTGGCTGGGTTGGATTTTAAACATATTTTTATTGTCGTAAATTATTGACAACAGGGATTTGACACAACTTAGTAACGTCCTCTCCCGAATACATAATATGAATATATACATAATGGACAGCAATGAAGACAATACATATATATAATATTAATCAAAATTTTCTATTTTAAGAATGAAGAAGAAAAGGGAAATTTGGAGGAGTATAGGAGAGGAGAATAGTTATGTATTAACTTATAATTATTTGTAAACGTGATAATTGTGTACATAGTTATCTGACTGGCTGGGACACACCGATCGGTTACTTCCTTAAAACGTTGTCCATTATACACATTTCATAGAAAACATTGCACTGGAGATCCACTCGATGTCATTCCTTTCCTTAAAAATCGTTCAACTACACCAGCCAGCAGATACAACTGATTTATACTGTTGACATATGTATAACATGTAATCTATTAATTAACTAAGATAAGGGGTAGATATAGGAAATAGTGTAGGATGCTCATAATGTCAAAACCTGCCAGTTCTATCAATATAAATTTCGACTGCCTTTGCAATATTAAGGTTAGCATCATTTTCTAAATCTGCATCTCCTCTTAGTAATGTATCTAATGGCTGGGTAGCCCTAGGAAGGTGTGAAAGTTATACTACAACAGTCTCAGTATCTGCAAGGCCTGCAAAATATATAATAGATTCGCTTCTTCATTGGAAGAAAAAAAATTGTCTGACTTGTTTTCTCAGGTAATTCACGTTTTTAACACTGTAAGGTTTTAATCATTTTTGTTTTATATTATTTACACTTATTTTTTATTCGGTTAACATCAAAAGCACATGGCTACCAATTCGCATCAATTTAATATATATAGAGTTTATTCAATATTGACTTTGCATTTATTTTTGCATTATTTCATAGAGACATACATTGAGGTTAGACAGCGAGTGGTTGTTGGATATAGAATTTATTCCTCACGAGTGAGTTATTTTTCAAAAGTTACAAAAGACGCGAGCTTTAACGAATGTGGAATAAAGGAGGAGTTCCAATTTGAGCATTCTGGTGCCATTAACGATAAGCATTATTTTTTGTTTACAGATAACCGGGGTTTAGGACATCGCGATATGACATATGATTAATGCCAGGTCGGAGTCCCTTGTGAGTGATGGGGGAGTTTTCTGTTTTGTCCCGTTTTTCATTAATAATATTGCATTTATATGTTGAAAATAAAACATTTTGGAAAATAATACTAAGTGTCAAAATATAGGTCACAGAGACCTTATTTTGTAAAATGTCAATTATGTAATAATTAAATTCATTTGGTGCCATAATTTACCAGAAAAAAATGTTATATATCATATTAGATTGCATTTAGCAATAAATTTGCATATTATCAACTTTGGCAAAGAACATTGCGGATGGGATGGGATTGGGGAGGGGGAGTAGGTGTTTTTTATAATTTAAAAAAAAAACACTTTTAAACACAAATAAATAAATTGTTATGTTCAGAATGAAGATAAACTGGCTCAAATAAGACTATTTTTCTGTCATAAATGGCATTTGAGAGAATGTTATTATATATAATACAATGCACATTTAAAAAATTACAAAATCATTATTGCATTTCAAGTAATGCAAGTATATGACCCTCTGAACATAAGAAGAAAACATTTATTGGTGTTTTAAAATTAAAAAAAAAAATCCCCCTAACCCTTTCTTCATTCTCCCCCTCCTCAAGCCTTACTCATTCATTATATACTTTGCCAAACTTCCTAATATGCAAATATATAGCTCAATACAATTTTATATAACTTTTATTCTGTTGTATTTTGGCACCAGATGAATTTTATTCTTGAATATTTGACATTTAACAAAATTAGGTCACTGTGACCTACTTTTTGACACCAAGTTATATTTTCCAAAATGTTTTGCTGTCAACATATAAATGCATTATAATTCATGGAAAATCATTTCAAAATATCATTTGGCTTCAAAACATTTGGACAAAATAAAAAATTGCTCCTCCTGTTTAACCTTCTATAAATCACCAGGGACTCCGACCTGACATTAATCATATGTAATATCATGCTGTCCTAAACTCCGAGTATCTGTAAACAAAAAATAATGCTTATCGGTCATGACCACCAGAAAGCCCAAATTGACACTCCTCCTTTCATATTCATCAACCACAAGCCGTGTGAACTGTTTCTACGACAATTTTATCCACATTTAGCTGATAGAACTAGCAAACGAGTATTTGACGAAATACCAAATAGGGTATAAGGATATTTACATTAGCAAAATGTTCTAATCACTATTCAAAAGTCATAATTTAGTAAAGAATTCATTGATATCGAATTCGCCTTATTAGGAATATTTTGCATATAATATTATACTTTTTATTTTTGTATGTGATAGAATATTACTCATTTAACGTCTTTTAAAATTTAATTTTTCCTAGTTGTTTCAAAAATACAATATTTATTGTCGGGCTATATAAAAATATGCGCACGGGACGGTACCGGCAAATAATCATTAGATCATTGGAATTAAGTTCAAGTCCGTTTCATACTCGTTAAATTTACCAAACTCATCAGTAACGGTTTCTTCCCTCTAAACGCGTTACACTGATTATTAACATTTCAGGCCTCAGGATCATGAAACAAACCAATCGAAAACTGTCTTAATTTTGAACTTAGCCAATAAATGGTGACGTTACAAAGTCTAATAAACTTTCATGATCCTAGAACCTGGTCGATTTGATATCACGCATAAAAATGTCACGTGCATTTTTTTTGACACAACGACGATTGACCATCACACATCTGCTTTGGATGTGCGGTTTGGGCGTCGAGTTGCTATTACAAGATATTAAGTCACTCGATTATTGACGACGTTGACAAATGATAATGTTGCGCTGATGAAAAAGTAGTTTGGTCAATGTTCACCATGTCAGCCAATCATAATGCTTACAGAATTTTGGTAGAAACAAACCAATTTGAATACCCACGTACTGTTGTACAAAATGCTAAATAATGATAGTAAAACTACTAAACCACAAACTATTGATTTACTGAAAAACTTCATGTTTTGTGATAACCTTCGTTTAGTGCTTGTATTGAAATAAAAAAGCGCTAGTTCATTCCCTGTTGATCTTTTATATATCCATTACAGTGATTGTGTAAAGTCATTGCGCTAACCCATTCGAGACTTTCTTTGCGCTAAAATTTGCTTGCGTCAAAAAAGTACGTTTAAAGTACATCTTATCCAGAGCGGTACTTTGTTTGCCCACCATGATATTGACACAATATCAAATCTGTTACTTACCCTGACGTAAGATATAATAGTCCCACTATAGTCCCCACAATGCCAGTTACATATATTGCAGTTAAATAAACCATGTCTAAAACGTCCACAACCTTTTTCCAAGTAACGGTACTACTGGGTGAGGAGGTCTCTTCATTTTGCACATTGATGTCTTCGTCTGGTTTCACTCTTCCTCTTCTAGAGCAAGACAGCATCTTCACGAGCTTCACCAGCCATGCTGGAACTGGGACGCTCTCGTCTCTATGAAACATTCGCAGTTGGAAACAGTTTATAACAGCAATGAATCCACTGAAGACCAGCGCTCCGAAGGTCACGAATGACAGCACGGCCATTGGACTGGACGTCTGTGGTAGAGCAGAGTTGATGACCATCATAAATACTGTGTAAGATAGCAGCATAGTTAGTGTATATCCCGACCGCTCTCCACAATCACAGGGAAGAATAAAGACAAGTGGGTTAAGGAAGCCGAGGAAATACAATGGTACCACTGTGTTTACTAAGTGGTACAGGGGGAGCCTCTCCATTTTAATGGTGATGACGATGACGGAGTAGTCTCCCTTAATGCCCGAACTTATACTAGTTTCGAGCACAGTCCACTCACCATTCATTTCATAGTAGGTCATGTCAAGTTGAGAGACGCTTGCTGTGATCACGGTGTCAGTAAACGTGTACATCCAAGGAAGAAGTTCAAGGGAGCATGTCTGAACGTCAAACGGAAACTTAGCCACATCTGGCGAACATTTCACCTTTAATATCCCACCGGGATACATGTGCACCTCTCCACTATAAATTACAGTCACTTTGAAATTCCCGCCACCTATTGCCTCAAATGTATCAGCAGCTTTCACATTATACAGTTCCGGTGTCCAGATTTGCTTCTGAGGGATGACAATGACCCCCTTATAACTATGATTGACAAGGTCCCAGGCTAAAGCCTCATCTTCCCATTGTAATCCTAAGATGATAACGATTTCTAGAATACCAGATACTTCGTCAAAGTCATTGATGGACAATAGGAATGCCTGGGCATATATATGCAGCGGAGTGCCTGCAGTGGTATAAGGGTGCACCTCCTTTGTATAGCCTGTCATAATAGCGTTATAGATATCCTTCTGGACAGTCGAAACGGTCAAATCTGCCACTTGAAAATATGTTAGTAACAAAACGGTTGTATAAATTTTAGAATCCATTTTTGATCAGAAAATCCTTTATACTTGGGAACGTTTTGTGTGTACAATGCTTGGGTAGAGACTAAGTTTAACCGATTTCATTAACTAATGAACATATTAAATGTATAAGCCTCATTCGCCTGTTGTCACCTCGGAGATATGAATCTGGTATCTGTACCATCTTTAAGGCGGTATTGTGCACTTTAAATCAGATGTACACAGTCCACCTATCAAGGAATAGATTTGTTAAACACATGATATATTCTCTTTAGTAACAAAGGGACCTAATTATTTACAGTCCATTAAAATAACAAACGTTTGTTTATATATTATTTTGGTATGATTTCAAATGAAGTAAATCCCATAACACGGCTTAAATTTAATACACATATGTACAACAAGTCGTGTGTATTTTATGTCGAAATCACCGTGTGCATTTTGTTGCTTTTAAGAATTTATTTAGATATATAATGTGTCATAACATTAAATATTGCACCTATATTATTATAAAAGTTGCTGGTTCACATAAACATTAGTGAAAAAAATGTGTCATCATATCAGATGGACGGCCTCCCAATATATGCAAAATGCTGCGTGAGTGAAGTGTGTGTATGGTTTGGGATATTGTAGTATGTTCGCGTTGTCTCTTTGAAAAGTTTAGTTTGTGCCCTTATTATAAACGTGTATGTTGATTATATATTAAAACTACAGCTTCATATCACGAAATCTAGATTTGAGACACTATTGTTTGTGTCAAAACAGTTTTCTTTTCTACCTTTAGAATACATTTACATTAGCAATTAGAAAGCTTTCAATTTAGAAATAGTTTGAAATCCTTCTTTCATGACCGAGACAAAAGTAAATTTTCAATATAGTCATATACGCCGTAATTTTCATACTCACGAATCAAGCTTTTGATATTGTGTTCACCACCAAACAAATAACAACAGTTTGAGAATTACAATACTTACAATGCATTGGTTTTAATTGTACATATACAAATAAGAACAGAAATGATTTTTGCCATTTCCAGTGCAGTAAAGCCAAGTTGTTCTCACAGTGAGGTGGAACTATAATTTAACTAATTACACTATAATGTAACGAATAAAACTATAATGTAACGAATTAAACTATAATGTAACTAAATTAAACTATAATGTAACTAAATTAAACTATAATGTAACTAAGTTAAACTATAATGTAACTAATTAAACTAATATTTAAGAAATTTAAAAGCATGAAAAGTATGGATGGATGTATGTTGAATGAATCTCCTTCTGTGTGAAGACACTTAATGTTATGTAATAAACTATGAATTTTGAAAACAAAATGATTTTGAGCCTTAAAAGGTGTAAATATCGCACTGGCAAAATACATGTAATCTATAAAAAAAACAGTGTGTAAAACTCCATAGGTCATAAGTATAAGGGGTTTCATTTTCATAAAACGATCACTGGTCAAGTTACATTGTAACAACATCTTTAGATCATAACTAAGAGTTTCATTGGTAAAGGGTAAATAGCACAATGTTTTCAGCATCACATACAGGTTGAATTGTCATAAAGTTATAATTAAATGTCATATACCATGCAGAGAAAAGTCAAATATCGCTCATTGGAAATGTTCTTCATAACGCTGCATGCAGTATGGATACTACATAATAAACACAACTTACCGATCTATACATTTTGATTTGTTATATTTCGTTATAAAAAAGAGTTTCAGCGAACTAAGTGTCATTTTTAGCATTCTAACCAAGGTACCAATGCTTGTTTTAAGTTGATTATCCTTCTAAGAGGTGTTAATTACTCGTTGTTATGGATAAGAGGGCTTTGTCAGATCAACATAATAATATCATCATAGATAAACATCGAGTCTATCATTGAGCATTATGCTCAAATCACGACGTTATAAGTCATTATTTGACTGTCATTACAACAACGGAAGTGTCAGGTATCTATCAGATCATTACGACTGACAAATGTCTTTTGGTATTTTGTAATGCACGGGAGTTCAATAAGTAGATCTTATATATTATGTATACATTAATGCTGTAAGACCGTAGTGTACATATGAGCTAGCTGCTCCTTATTCCACAGCGAGGTCCATTAATCATTGTATTCTGCTGCTTACGAGGTCGGCAGACCCTGATACACTGACACCTACATACTGGCGCTTTGTTTTTTAATTAGTTTGCACATGAGCGAATATTAATTAACACCGTGTGTAATCCAATTACAGCCAAACAGTTGTAGACCAGAATGACTTGTCGTGATAGATTTGAGCGATAATCTGAGTTTTAGGCTCGTCACTGACCATGTGAGGTCACATGAGAGATATATGTGAACCCCCTGAAGAGGAATGCCGTTGTATACGTCATAGCAGGTGACAAAGTCAGCACGTTCTAGAGTACCCAATCACCCGAGCACATTGATGATATTCAACGGCAGATATCCCTCAGATCCTACAATATGCTTTATTTCTAAATATTTTCAATGGTTGTGTACCGCTATCATTACATAAACGATACACAATGCCGATTTGATCGAATGATTATTTTAATATGATTCATTTTTATCTTAATAAAAACCTTTTGATCTCATCTGCATTCTTTTTGCAAAGAATATAAATAAGAACTAAATAACATTGCTAGATGTAAAAAAAAAAATTGGTGGTTTTTCTCCGGGTTCTCCGGCCTTCAGCCACAAACCTGGCACGTCCTTACATGACCCTGGCTGTTAATAGGACGGTAAACTAATAAAACCAAAACTTTTGTACAGGTAACCCTACCAAAACAAACGTTTACAGAAAACAAGCATCCGACAGAATGAGAAAATGGGAGATAACTCGTGTTATAGTACTGCTATCTACTAAGTATTGTTTTAATACTTTACTGTGTATAAACGTAAAATTTTTGTTCCGTAAAAATATTGTTTTCATTGTTGCTTTTGAACCTCGTGTTTTATACAATACGTATCAATTTTTTTCAAGACTTATATCTAATACATCTACCTGAGAAATAACATGTAAACAGCTACAAATCACGGATAATCATTGTTAAAAAGTATACAACAGATAGCATTGACAAAATATGAAGTAAACAAAAAAGGATATTTTTCAACATAAAAGTAGTTTTATGTTAATGTTCTTTTTTGCTACTCAATTAATTAACTTTTATACATAATGTTTCAATGACCAGTACTTTTTCACTTCCATCAGACAAAGTAAAATTTTGTATGATGAGGGTGAGACTATGCATCTCACACTAGTCATCGACAATATCGCTTATCTACATGTAATTGATTGTATAACATGAACCGTTACATTTTCAACACGATAATAGCTTATCTGATAACTACATTTGGTACATGTTTATACCAGGCAATACCAAAATAGCAATATTAACAGAAAAATACTGCAAAACAGTTAAAAAACCCTAAACTTTTGAGTACTTTCAAATACAAAACAGCAAAGACATAAAAATGTTATATCCTTAATGTGAACTTAACATTCCACCAGTAAGATAAGCCGTACATCGTACCGAAAGATAGATTATACCTTTGATTTGTTTGTTTTTTATCATTCCAATTGTTAATTATTTTATTTATTATTATTTTCTTAATTCAACGGTATTTAATCTTGTGTCCACTCTTAACCGTTTTTTTTTTTTTTTTTTTTTTTTTTTTTTTTTGTAAATTGAGCTTCTTAGACTTTTCAATGTTTTTGTCTTTTATGCTTATCTTTTACTCACTGGAATAAATGTAATACAATAAGAGGTGTATATTTAAAAAAAAGTCATAAAACAATTCATGTTTTCTAAGAAATCATTGCGTTATTGCATCAACCAGACAGAAGTGACGTTAAAACGGCCGATTTACAACTTTAAGTCAATTAGAAGGTTCGTTATGATTAAAACTAATAATTGTCTCAAAAAGAGTGATTTGTGAACGGTTTTAGAAAACAAATAAGAAATTGGATTTATACATTATGACATTTCAATGATTTTAGTTATGTAAAATTTGTGAACGTTTAAAAAAACAAATAACAAATTGGAGTTTAAAAAAATATTAGAATATTTAAAAGTTCCAGATAAAAGAATTACGGCATAGCTGTTTATTTTAAGTTTATATGAGTGAATTATTTCTCAATATTTCGCAGATCAATTTTTCGAGATCACGGCAATGGCCCGCGACATCGCAAAAATGTCATCACCACGGTAATGGAGAAAGATCATTTTCAGTGAAATGGATGTATTGTCAAACTGATTACAGAAATGGTACCAGAAAACTAGCGTTATGGAAAGTATATTTACCATTACATAATCTTTAGCACAACACACTGAAATCGAACATATCCTACATAGATGACAGGTACACTGTGGCACTAACAGTCCCAATAGTAAACGTAACGTAGATCAACTTCATGTAAAACATATCTAGTACATTTACGACTGTCTTCCATGTAATCACAGCACCACCTTTGTCCGCTCTGGGAACAGAATCGTTCTCCATGGCTTCTGTGATGTCTGGTTTGACCTTTCTCCGACCGGAACAGGAGAGAATAGTTACCAGTCTCACAAGCCACGGATGCACCGGAACATCGTCATCTCGATGATACATACGGAGTTGGAAAGAGTTCAAAACTGTAATGAATCCACTAAAGACCAGCGCTCCGAAGGTCACGAATGACAGCACGGCCATTGGACTGGACGTCTGTGGTAGAGCAGAGTTGATGACCATCATAAATACTGTGTAAGATAGCAGCATAGTTAGTGTATATCCCGACCGCTCTCCACAATCACAGGGAAGGATAAAGACAAGTGGGTTAAGGAAGCCGAGGAAATACACAGGAATTAATGTGTTCATAATATGGTAAAGTGGAAGTCGTGATAACGTTAGACTGATGATCACGAAAGGATATCCCGTTTTTAATACGGTTTTGATTTCGGTTTTCTCAACAGTCCATTCGCCGTTTAACTCGTAGTAGGTGTAGTCGAGTTCAGTTGCCACTGCAGTGAAGTTAATATCGTTACTCATGTACATCCAGGGAAGAACTTCCAATGAGCAGACCTGGACGTCAAAAGGGAATTTGGCGACATCAGGTGAACATTTAATCTTCATTATACCGCCAGGTAACATCCTGACGTCACCGTTATACATGATGTTCACCTTAAAGTTTCCGCCGCCGATAGGGACAAACGTGTTTGCAGATTTGACGTTGAAGAGATCCGGAGCCCATACTTTTGATTGCGGAATGATTATATGGGTAACATTGTCGTAGCTAGCTAAATCCCAAACCAAAGCTTCGTCTGTCCATTTCAATCCAAGGACAATAACGGTTTCCAGAGTACCTGCTACCTCATCAAAGTCGTTTATGGCCAAAAGATAGCCCATGATTTCAATATTAAGCACATAGTTGGTGGTGGACACTGGCCGGACCTCTTTTGTATAACCAGATATGATAGCATTGTAAATATCCTTTTTGGTCGTAGAAACAGCGAAATCTGCAACTTCAAGGCTAGAAAGTAATAAAATAAGTAAGCAATGTTTGCTAGCCATTTCTGATCGGCAGATTCTTGTTATCCGCGTTAACATTAAAGCTTGCACTATCTTTCGTGTAGACGTGACGCTACATATATTGCTTGTTTGAGAGATTTAATTAAATGTATTCAAACAGATAAGAATCGATAGATATCAGTATGATCGTTGTAGTTGTTTTATATATTCCAATGCAGGTGTACGCTTCAATAAATCAATGATTACGACGGACAGTCTCATTATAAGTGTGACTGATGTTGTTAAGTATGACTTGTAAGCTTTATCAAACTTTAAGATATATTAAGTTTTTATTAAGGCGATGCATTTTTAGACATCATAGAATCGAATTAAACTCGAAATTAAATTGCTTTTACCGCATCAATTTTTTTTAATACTACAAATTTTGGAGAAATTGCGTAGCTGGCTCTAGTATTGCATTAACCTTTCCTTTTAGGTAAAGCAATAAATACATTATATCCTCTAAAGTGTTACACCTTCCTAATAAAAACAACCCTGAACGTGCCGCTTTAAAGCGTTATGAACACGCACTCAAAATGTAAAAGAATACCAATATCTATTGTTAAGCCTGTAAACACTTTTAATTAGAATAATGATTAGTAATTTTTTGAGGTCTCAATAACCATAAAAGTAAATATTAGATGTGTGTGTACAAACCGGTTCAATATCCAGTTATTATTCAGTGTACAATATCAAGTAATTAAGATAATTGATGTATTTCTAAATCTTTGATAAGTCCACTGTGGTGTATTCTTTTTATGGCGTCATTGATAGAAAATTGTTGATAGTGGATCGATTTTTTGACCTTTCAGACTTAGATAAAGGTCAATATTTAATATTGAATATTATCGACAATCAATGATATGTGATGTTGCACAGTAGAAACACTGTCTTAGTTTCTGCATATAAATTATTCGTTTTATGGATCGGATTTTATAGTTAAGGCATAATTGATAAAGAAATGTAATATAATTTATTCTCTTATTCAGTACCCTGGTATCAGGGATTTCTTAAGTGAATTTAATTTCGTTACAAATGATTATTTTTCTCTATCAAAAACTGGAGCAGACGATTTTAGTGTTTTTGTTCAGTGACAAAAGTTACTTACTTTACACCATTACCACCGTTGAAAAGTTTGAGCTTCTTATTTTACTTCAAGATAAAAATATCAAAAATAATTAATTGCATCCCGAAAAAATTCTGTGGCACTATGTCCTATATGGAACGCAGTATTGATTGCGCATGCACCAAAGGCAGAATAAATTATTTCAAATTACTGTTTGTGTTAATTAGACAAATATATACACGATTAGACACCAATTATTGCTCAAATGATGGGTATCATTTATGCTCTGTCGGCGGTGGAGCAGGGATTTCTTAAGTGAATTTAATTTCGTTATTCTTATTAAGTCTCAAGAAAACACATTGGATGAATATTTCAAGTGTTTCGAAAAAAGTTAATTTTATCCATTATTAGTTTATTACATATTATATCACTGTACGGAATTTAAGTGAAATAACGACCTTCAGAAATTGTTCGTTCACCTTGATGATATAAGGGTTACGGTGGTCATGTTGATACAAAGCATATCTCATTTATTTTAATTACATTGTATTAGTAACGTGCCAGTTAATTTTGTACTGAAGCATATTGAAAGCCTGCCAGTTTGATATAGTGTATATCATACGAAATAATCTTCAATATATTTTTTATTTTAAAGAAAAAAAGGTCAAGATTTTAAAAAAAAGACAGCAATAACGTACACTAACTCTGGATAAATTGAAAAAAAATATCGATATGTTATCGACAGACCTTGTAAGGGTTTTCTGGTTGTTCACAACTTTTCATGTCCTAGAGGAAAAGAGGACGACGATTTGGACATTGTTTTATAATCGTATACCTACACAAGTTAAGGAATCCCTTCATGTTGAGGCATGTTGTTGAAGCTGGGTCCATATATCAAAAGTACTCGTTTGCTTCATGCGTCCATGTCTATTTGCTAGTTAGTATTGATGGTTTTGTCATGTTTTTCTGATCATAACCTTTTTAACTGAGGTGCTTTATGATATGGCGATTTCATCGTATCGATGTGTAAGCTTTCACTTTTAAAGGGACATGATCCTAAATAAACTATGTAAAATTTGAGTAAAGTACATATTTAAGACGTGTCAGATACCTTACTAAGTAACATATATCAGTTATTGTGCAAATGTGTCAAATATAATAATTATAATGGAAATTCCATCTTTCTGTATTTTGAACCGACCCGGTCGAATTTTGTAACGATAGTAGTAGTGTTGAACTTTCGTGACCTCCCACAATGCACTGCACAATGTAAACAAAATGGTGGGTCAAAAACGTGGGTGAAGCGAACACAAACGAATTTCGATAAAAAACAGTGCACGTCAAGGGTCAGTAAAGTACGCGATTTGGAAAGTAGGTAAATATAAATGGATCGCTGAAATGTAAGAGACGGGAGCAACTCCCAACTTTATACTTGCGTGATGTGCATATGTGCAATAGGTCAGGAACCTCCCTTAGCGGTGCCCTGTCGAATGAAAAGTCTCGTTTGACTTTTGACTTATAATTCTTACGCTAAATACAAATTGTTTTAAAACAAATATGGCTTAAACTTCATTTGTCTACCATCGTCAATTAGAAAATAATCTTAAAATGTGGAAAACTAATATTCCTTGTCATTTCAGCAAGTTTGTTGTTCATTATAACCTCGCTATCGGCCAGCTTTCGTTTTGTGTTCCAAAAATAGAATATGACGGTCTATTTTTATCATTTTTGAGGTAGGTATTCCCCACGTTTTCCTGCCGTTTTAGATAACCAATTGTGTTCCTAAAATATTCATATATATCTGAAAACCATATCTAAGCATACAGAACAACTTATGTAAGGTTCATGTCCCTTTAAGCTTTCACTTTTCGTCGTATCCTCAGCATATCAGGACCTTTCATAAACATAAAAATACTGCTCTTTAACTCAATGTGTATCTGACACGACTGACAGTGTCTTGACGGTATTACATCATGATCAGTCTCGAGGTTTTAGTCTATTACGTTTTATCTGATCAATAGGGAACAACTAACTAAACGAAAAAAAGACCTCCGAAATGTCCCCTGTGTATACAGGGTTGCCCACGATAGAATTTTAACCCGGCCGCTGATTGGCTGGCTAATTATGAATTTCAAAAGTAAAAATGTTTTCTGAAAGGTAAATATTCCTAGATAATCATAATATGAATTTGGAAATTCAAATTGAGATTTAGATTCACAATATCAATTTTGATCATGAGTAGGTAAAAACATTAGAGTTTAAGGATTTTTAGTGCAAAATGCGCCGGATTTCAACATGGCTACCCTCGTTGGAGTTTGAGCTGAAAGACCCAAACTTTTTTTCTATATATTATTATATGAGAACCTAGACTTTAATTATAGTACACGATAGTTAACTAATATTCCTTTGTTTTATTAATACATTACAAAATTTAAAGATGCTCCATCGCTGACAAATGGTATTATTTCTCTATCAAAAACAGAAGAAGACGATTTAGTATTTTTCTACAGTTAAAAAAGTATCTTACTTTATAACATTACCACCTTTGAAGAGTTTGAGCTTCTAACTTTATTTCAACATAAAAATACAAAAAATTAATTAATTCCGAAAAAAATCCGTGGCACTTTGTCCCATATATAATTAACTATTGATTGCACATACACTAGAAGCAAATTGAATTATTTTATATTACTTTTTGTGTAAATTAAACATATCAACACAGAATAAAGCACAAATTATTGTTCAAATGATGAGTATCGTATATACTCTGTCGGCGGTGGAGCATCTTAAAACAAACTTTAACACTGTGATCTGTATAAAATTATTTAGTTGGTTGTTCTCTTAACTAGTATATGGTATTAAAGCTTCTACAATTTTTCAAAGTGAACTCTCACACTTTCGCACCTTGCACAGTAATCTGTATATAACATGTATCCTATAACAATTATAGGTAGGGGTTAATAGTTTACTCAATCTAATATATATACAGGAAGAACCACGAGGAAGCCTTTTCACGCCCCTTTAAGCCCACACAATTGATGCTGCGTAAAAACATCCTGGTTCGTTTGAAGTCATATCTTCTGGATCAAAATCCTATCAAGATAATGTAGTCATTCTATGGAATCTTATAGAAGCTATAGTCAATTAAATATATCCGACAAATTAATGCTGTACCCACTGCCTACACACAGTGTTTATTATTCTGTGATCAGATCAATATGCTTTCCTCTATATTAAGTTAGACAGATTATCGAGACACGAGAGGCCGATGATCCATACACACGTCCAGTCTCGGTAGGGAGTACTTATCATTGGTTGTGTAGGCATGCTATCGTGAGGTAGTCATTTTAGCGGTAGTCATTTTTAAGCAACCCACGCTACCTTTGTCGTTTAATGTACCTACCATGAACCTACGTCATCTAAGGACGAACTCCTCTAAGAGATTGTAGAATGTCTTTCAAGGCAGAAATAAAGAACCCTTATGATTAAGCAATTACTACTATTACTTTAGAATTGAGAGGCTTCTCTCGGATTGAGAATTTATTAATACTGATTAGGATGACTCGAACTTTATTGAAGTTGCACATTTAAAACGTTTACTATCACTGTCGTTATGGATGCAATAATATTGATAGTACCTTAAAAATTAAGAATGGCGAACCAAGTAATGTTTACAAAATGTTGTCACATTTGTTTTCTAGTCATAATGTAGACTGTTTTTCCTTTTAAATGATAACTCAAATATCTGAATTTCAACAATTTCTTTTTATTTCAAACAAATTTGAGAGACACTGTTTTTCATTGTACAGTGCGTTTTAAGTTTATTAATTCACTTACCCGTACTTAATAATTTTCTGTCACTTTCATTCAAAATCATACATTCTCATCATCGTTCGCATTATACTATTTTAGTATATCATTCATCGCCACCATTTATCATCATCATTATCACCGTCGCCGGTGTCGTCGTCAATAAGTATCATTTTATCTTAACATAAAATATTAGCATCATCATCTTATCCTTGTATACATTATCGCATTAAACTTCTTCATCATCTGTATTTATTAGTCATTTTCTTAAATCAAACACCTTTTATCAAGAAGCCGTAACAAATACAAAGCGTAATAAATACAAAACGTAACAAATGCCAAACGTAATAAATACCAAACAAATTCCCCCTGTGGCTATGTAATGTACAATGTATTAAACACGGGTTTAGAGAGGCAAATGGAGAATAGAATCATGGATCCCGTCTAATAGAACATATACTAAGTAAATACCTATGGATGTAAAATTCTTTTTATCTTATATGAATGACTTTAGTCGCCATATATTTATATTTTAAAATAAAGACGCATGTACACAACACCATTTTGATGTAATCTTTCTTAGATACGAAGACAAAGTATCATTATGACAAATACTGACACCCAAACTGCGATGAAAATGTATTCAATCCCTCGAAAATCATTCGTCAAGTTTCATAAAAACGCAAGATATTATAAGACGATTTATTGTATCCTGTTCACAGTTCAGTATGTTTTTTGGATCTTAGTACAAGAAAGAATGCACCTTATGACCGATCTAAAATCCTTTCCTATTTTCTTTCTGTATTTTTCGTGACAAAGAGCGTATAAAATAGGGTTAATGGAAGTGGAAAGTTTCGCACAAAAACCTGGGAGTGCTGATGCCATAGGGGTAACAAGGTTTTGGTCTCCGAAACATCCGATGATAGATATCACAGCGTACGGCAGCCAGGCTAAACAAAACACTAATGTTATAATCAAAGCTGATTTCGCTATTCTCGTTTCGCGGTCTAATCGTCTTGATCTTAAAAAATGTTCTTTTTTAAGTCTGGCCATTTCTTTTTCATGTCGTCTTACTTTAATAAAAATTGAAGAATAAGAGAAAATCAACAAACTGACAGGTATATGGAAAACACAAACCTGTAAAGAAATTACAAACGATTTGGTTAAGGTGTCTTGTGACAGGAAGTCAAATGTACAAGAGGTTTGACTTCCCTCTATAACGTATCTTCCCCAGCCCACTAAAGGTATTACTCCCCAAATTATGCCATAAGCCCAGGTAAATGTGATCAACATCACGGATCTCCTCCAAGACATTTTCATAGAAAAGGCGATGACGGCACATCTCTCCATTCCGATCAGCGTCAAGTTGGTAATAGATGCGATACTGGTGGCTGATCCGAGGAACCCGTACACATTGCAGCCTGCAACATAATCACATAATCGTCAAGTGCGGACATTTTTACTTAAGCCTTACAAGCTAGGTTTACACTATGTTCCCGGCGACCACGGTAGCCCCGTTTGTCCGAAACGTGGTGCGCCGTGGAATTTTGGCTATTTTTGCAACTGTATTCAAGTTGAGCTAGGTCTTGTGAAGTTTTGCCACGGTCTTTTACGGATTACGTGGTGGACCGTGGATATACGGGAAAGTGCTGTTCCCGGAGGTTAAAGGAACACTACGGCTTGAGCACGGTCTATCAAGGATACCACTACGTTCTCTCTAGGCCTGTTACGATCTGATGAGGTCTGCTACGTTTTACACGTTTTGATCGGACTCCAATACGTTTTTCACGGTCCGCCAAGGCTTACTAGGATGAAAGTCTGATGCCGGGCTTTTTGGAGCAAATGAAACAATATTTATTGCCGAAAATGTCATTTCAAACACGTTTTAATTACAAAATCTACGCAAATATTTTTTTTTCTGTACTCATTTAATCTGCCTTTTGCAATAATAGCTTTGGTGTAATTCGAGGGTTTAAATGTGTTTGATAATGACTATTCCTATTTATTAATACAAATAGTTTAATGAAGTAGCAAATATGTACCAGGCCAGGCAATGATACCCTTATCATATTTTGCTTGCAACGTAAGACCGTAATAAGACGTAACAAGCCGTATGACGTCGGACTTTCAACCGCAACAAGTCGTAAGAAGCCTTGTCAGAACGCATCAAAACGGTTTTCATCCACTTTGGCTTGCCGTAAAAACCTTGACAAAACTGGACAAAACGGCACGAAACGTGCAGCCAATCTGCAGCAACCGTGGTCAAACGTGGAAAAAACGCTACAGAACGTCACAAAACTTGAAATCACCGTGAGATTCTGGGGAACGTGCTTGCTGCCCGTTCTACCACGGACCGTCTTGAAGTTCTGTTACGGCCTCGTACGCACTGTTACGTTTTGTTACGTCAATCCCGTTTTATTACGTCCTGTGGCGTTCACCATCTGTACCGTGACTGCCGTGGCAAATTTTTTGACAGTTTAAAAATCTGGCACGGCATCCACGGTAATCACGACCGCTCACGTTTGTCTATCACGTCCTTCTGCGTTGTCTCACGTTGTCTCGCGGTCACCACGTTTTGTCCACGGTGGCCTGAAACGGGGCTGCCGTGGCCGCCGGGAACATAGTGTAAACCTAGCATTACAAGCGCCTGTAATGAACATTAATACATACGTCGACAGACTGAACTTCCAGAAATTATTAGTATTAAAATCATACATAAAACGATGAAGATACATTAATGAGGTATGTTGTCCAGCGGTCCGCCTTCGATGATTATCATCATCACTGTTGATTGGCGAGTGGCGAGAGAATTTCCCACGTATTTACATATATTGGATAATTCTGTATGGAATGGTTCTTCAATCAATAGTTAACACACAATATCACAAAAAAACATCAATGTAACAGGCGTCTGGGCTTACACTTTAAAATATATCAATGTGCATAGTAGCAGTTTGCAATGGTATAGTAAATTATGCATTACTGTGCTGTATATTGTGCGTTTCCCTTGTGAATATGCCACTTGACACTAGACAGAGACCCATGACAGGGACAAATAGACAACCGTAAGCTAACGAGACGCGCTTTGACCTAGAGATGTCAGGGTTACAGTATTTAAGTAAAGTTAATGGAAAATAAAGAGTTCAAATGGAACGAGTTTAAAGAATTCTTATGACCGTTTTGCTTCAGATAAGATGTGTCAGAGTTTGACAAGGGATTCATTATGAAATAGAAATATAAAAATAAATGAAGAAATGGATAGATAGATAAATAAATAAATAAATAAGAGGATACACGAATAACCACAAAATATTAATTGTAAACAATTGTAAGTACCGGATGATATGTCTGTATTTAAACCATTGAGATGTGACAAATCAAAATTTTTGAAAGAGCCAAATAAATAACCATAAACTATATGGCTTCACATACCAAAATGCACGATCAACGGGATTAATTTTCGAGGAGATCTCGCGTGATAAAAATAGAATATTGTTTTACTGGTCACGACTCAAAACGACCACACAGCAGAAAACCAATAAACACCGTCTTATCACGCGATCAAACACTATTTGATGAGTGTAACATGACGACCGGTAGCCATGTTGTATTAGCCGCTGAGGTTAAGTAATTCCCATTATACCATGAAAATAAAAACATATTGTAACAGAAGTGTATAACTAGACAAATAGTTATTAATTTTACAAACAATACCATGTTAAATGCACAGGGCTAGTTTGTTGTTATTCACACAGCTTTGCTTAAATGTTCATTATATCAAAGGATAGTAATCAGTAATTTCTAATTCAAATGTAAATATATATCACGTCTATCGGGACCTTATTGATAGGTTAGTCTTATCGATGACATGTAGTTTTGTCTTGTGGCCGATTTGTCGATAATAAGATTTGTCTGATAGATTACTAACTTCAGTTTTTCGTCCGTTCTGCTAGCCCTCTATGGTGTATAAATTCACAAAAACACGGAACCATTCCTTTTTGTTAAATGCTTCTCATACTTACACTGTATCTCTTCTTTATGGATGTTTCAGATGTTTTGAAGCTTTTACAAATACTAAGACTGAACACCTTAATACAGTTGATATTAATTTGAGGTAATACATGTGTAGATTTTCAACGTTTATCATAGTTACATGATTTGTATATCAGGTAAAGCAAAGAAAAATAAAAAAATGGGCTCGTAGCCGCAAGCATGTAGACAATCTGAACAAATAATATATAAAAATGAATATACCTGCCAAATTACACCATTACAAACAAAACAAGTATCGATGCTTCATTAAGCAATGAATACAGTATGACTTTTTTTTTTATTTTTCTCAGATCGTCTATATTTGATTTTGAATCTAATTAAGAAACAGACTACATACTGTAGTAATTACTCTAGTAATTGCCATCACCTTTGTTTTTATCTGTGAATCTTGAGAAAGAGTGAATTACCGAGTAGATGCCTGTTTTGTAAACCGAATTCGTACTCAGTACAGGGAATCAAATAACCAACGGTTAAAAACTAGTCGTATTTCTAATTAAACCTTATTAGATCTTACTTGTTTTTTACGTATATAGAATATGCGTCCATCGGTATTAAATCATTGGAAAACCCTCGTAGAATTAATAAGATAATTCAATGCTGGACGTATAGGAAGTCAAGTCAAATATCTGATAATAGACCATAATGGAATTGCAGTAGACCAAAATGAACACCGTGTTCCTGGGAGGGAAACGCGCTACAATCGTATAACAGATCCATTTGTTTACATTCTGGTTGTGTCATTATATATCAATTAAATAAATTTATCAGTATGACACTCTTAAAGCAAATAAAGAAGAGGAAGAAAAAGAAGAAGAAGAAGAGGAGGAACCTAAATAAATGAAAATAAAATTAGAAAAATATCTAACTAGATTATTTGAAGCATTGTGAACAATAAAACAATATAGGCTAATGTTCGGTATAGGTAATATAACAACGGTAATTTAATCAGTGGCGCGCTGGTACATTGAATTTATTTGAAATCTGTACACACCAACGAATATGATAGATAAAAATAACACTGTCTACAAAATGTGGCTAAAAAAATATGCAATACGATCGAGACATGATTATCGTTCGACCTTTTTCCTCATTCTTATTACATTCCATTGCTTTATTTATCCTTTAAAGTTATATATCCCATCTGGGAGAAAATTTTGACAATCTATTTTTTCTTCGGTTATCTATTGAAATCCATTAAGTTTGATGAATTAAGATGTGAAAATCATTCAAATGGACGAACAAACATTCATAGCACAGAAAAGATGCATCGTAAAATTTTTGGTTTTATGCCTTTTGGATATTTAGAAACATACATGTACCTGCAGAATTCACATAACAATTACTAATAACATTGTCAAAATGTGAAAGGAAATTATACACCACAACTTGGCCTCGTGGTCAGACCGTATGTACTCATTTCACTACATTGCATCACTACCAAAAATCATTTCCAGTTCATATTTCTAATTGTAAAATCAAAATCTATGCATTGTAAGGATTAAATTTTCTTGGTGGCGAATGAAATATTAAAAGTTCTATGATTCGGGAGTATGAAAATATGGCACATATAACTTTGAACAACTTTTTATCGTACAATTTGTTTTTATCTCGTCCGCACGAATACATTCCTCGTTGAATACCAGCAAAAATGGCTTTTGTAATGATTTCCAAAGGAAAAGTAATTTTTATCATCGAAAGAATGTGACTTCTAATTCTAGCTGATGTGATCAGTAACGCTGTGACCTGCACGCGATTTCCGCTGTGGTCAGTTAGCTGTGTCAGTTAGCTGTGGTCAGTTCGCTGTGGTCAGTTCACTCCCTTGTGTTATTCCGTGCTAATTTTATTGTATTACAAGTCGAGCTAGTTCCCCGAGGAACACATTGGTGTTTATGTTGTTGTAGCCTTAGTATTTCACTAACCAGTTTATTAGTCTCATCGCATTCATGACGCCCCTTTTCCTTTCCATTGCTTTGTGTATTTAACACATTCTATTCTTCTAACCAGCAATTAGAAAGTACTGGAACTATATTTTCGATTTTCAATAGGACACAACAATGGTATATGAAGTAATATCTAATAACTGTCTGGTCATGTCGACATTTACACTGTCGTCACATTCCGCCCAATTCGTTCTACCATATGTCTGTGACTTTGATCAATACTAACTGGTAATCAAAATCAATAATACATTGAAGAATCATGAATGGATGAGAAGGGACTTAATACAATACTCCTACAATTTGGCGGTATTATTATTCTGTATTTGTATATCACAGAGTTATCTGCCCGTGTAGGTAGGTAATGGTTGTGAAGTCATTTTGCAAGCGCAACGTTATATTGTCAGAGATTCGCTCATAAATTAATGACGTCACAATGGTTACCTAGCCTCAACGGAGGTATCCCGGTAATGTGCAAAGACGGAATGAATTAATATAGATTATTAATCTCACTAACTTATTAAGATTTTAAAACATATGATTGTAACATGTACTGGTTTTTTTTTACTCTCATTTCTACAGAAAAGCTACGTGTTAAGTGCAAATGAAGAAGAATTACCGACTGCTCCGAAGACCCATTTCTGCGCCAGGCTGCCAATACCTACGGCGGGTAGTGTTGCTAGAGATACTATGAGGTCAGCAATAGATAGGTTCAGTATTAAGGTGCTGGATGGACTTCTCATCGATCGGAATCTGAAATAAACGTAATAAGTAGGATTAACCCTTACATTAATACGAGGCGGACGCTTAATAATGAAGACAAATCTCTCCCCCTAGGCTATAGACAGCTTTAACTAAGTTCAACAGTACTCCTCGCATAATTATATTGGGGCTTGCAGACTTGTACATAAGGCTGCATTTCTTATTGTGTAAATCAATTCTTATGTCCCCATGATAAAAATACATTGCAATTAATTAATACTATAAAGTCAAATGTAAAGAAATATACGCATTTGATGAATAAAACAGTACTCCGTCTTTGTAAATAATAGTGCCTATTGTTCCTGTGGGCAGTTATTGAATGTCAGTATTTCGTTTCTGAAAAAAATGTAATATGACGTTACGGTCTAAAAAATGGCGTAATATAACACAAGTAACTCTGTAATAGGCAAAGGCGGTTTACAACTAACGTAAGAAGTAATTATGTAAACTAAGATTAAAATCAAATACAGTAAAAATTGGATTTTAAAAAATGAGCAACAGAAAAAAAAGTATTGTAAAAAAATAAATCTTATATCGGTCTAGGACGGATGTCTAATATTAACATATTCCTTTCTATCTCCCAAATACAATCTGCTTCTGAGTACATCGGAGTCAATTCTGGATTTGAAAGTCGTTTTTAAACTTAGCAACGCATCTTCACATTATCTAGGGCATCGCCACAGATCGTAATATTCCATAGGTTGTAAATGATTCAAAAATATATAAAGTGCATTCTGACTAGACAGTAGGTTTTAAATAAGAAGTGATCTAAAAACAGAAGCTTAAAATTTTATTTTTCTGAATGATAATTTCTGTCAAGGTAATAATCATAAATTTGATAAAAAATCAAAACTTACTGATTCTTATGGACTACTGTAAACTAACTAATTTCGCGATCAACAGAAAATTGACGAAGATTAACAAATGCGTATCAACTTCGTTTATATAAATAAATATTTACATTAAGGTTTAAATTCGTGAAAATTAATTTTCGCAAACTTATTATAACGTTTTTATCACTAAATTCCCCAGCCGCAAAAGAAAGTTGGATTAGAGTATTTAAGAATGCTCCACGACAAATGGTATTTTTTTCACCATCAAAATTTAGGAGAAGACGATTTAGTATTTTTCTTCAGTTACAAAAGTTACTTACTTTACACCATTACCAACATTGAAAAGTTTGAGCTTCTAATTTTACTTCCAGTTAAAGATATGAAAAATAATTAATTGCATCCCGAAAAAATTCCGTGGCACTATATCCTATATGGAATAAAATACTAATTGCGCATGCACCAAAGGCAAAATAAATTATTTTTTATTACTTTTTGTGTTAATTAGACATATATTTATACACGATAATACACCAATTATTGGTCTAAAAATGAATATCATTTATGCGCTGTCGGCGCTGGAGCATCTTTAAGCATTTCGTAAACCAAAATACCTCAGGCTAAACAAACTATATGACCTGTATGAATTATTATACATTGCCATAAGCTTGGACACGTGGATACAAGCGTGTTCGCTGTCTCCTACACTCCTCATAAATTGGTGCTATAATTGCGTCAGTCCCTTATGAGGTTTCAATAATTTTCATATTTCCTTACGAGTTTCCGTGACCACGTTTTATGTGAAATACGATAAGAATTGTCAGTTTTTTATAGCAAGTTTACATCTAAAGCATTCGAAATTTGGGAATCCATTAGCAGTAATTTTATGAGGAAACTGAAGAAAAAAAATCAAAACGAAGGGTATTGTGAAAAAAAATGCGATAAAACTAAAAGAAATATTGATATATTGATACTGTCTCTTTTCTTTGCAATGTGTAATTTGTCTCGGTTCTTTATCAATTTGAAGATATGTGTTTCATCTATTGTGTATACGGTTAAAACCACGCCAATGATTTCTTTTTCAGAAGTATACATATCTCATCAAGTTTGGATGTTGCGGAAACAAAGCCCTTACCCTCCTTTGGCACCTTGTTATTTACCTTGAAGATCTCTAATCGTGGAGAGTATTAACTAACATTTTGGGGATTGGCGGTCAGTACTTGGCAACTGTCTCATATAGGATTCACACACGCAAGTATGTCAGGACATCTTAACCATTCGGCTACCGCGACCTCTCTTGTAATTTGAGTTTACTAACGATATAGAGAATATATACGTAGGTAAATCTAACAAACAATATATGTAGACAGACATATTCATGCGTGAACTGTATTTTTGTTTTCTATTTTTACAAATCAAACTTTCAAAAAATATCAATAATTAAAGTTACTAATAACGCTTGCTCTTCCTTATCATCTCTCTTCTCATTCTACCTTCTCATGTGCATCCGTACTTTACTAAGCTTAAAACAAAGCATTTCGATATAGCCCCATTAAAACGCTATTAAGGACGGATTGTGATTTTGTGATAACTCTTTATTTCCAGTATTACCTCCGAGACGTGGATTAAACAAATTTATTGTAAAAATATTTCCGTCGAAATTAATTATTTTTCCACACGGAAGAACCGTTTCGTTAATCAAACCCGTGACATTCGCTCAGAGAGGACATATCTGAACAAAATTATATGGATGCTGGCCATTCCAATTTCATTTCTTTTTCTTCGGATTTTGGAATTTTAAAATAGGAGCGAGCGAGCGAATTTTTTTTAATTCTAAAAATATTTTGAAAGCGGAAAAAAACTGGAGCGAGCGAATATTTTCACAGGATTTTTTTTTTTAAACTTATATGTTTATTTCGTGAAATAACACTTAATAGCCGAGCTTTTATTGTAAAATATGAGTTTTGCTGTTTTTCAACATTTATAACTGTATCAAAGAAGTGTAATATTAAGATATTTGTGCAGCTATTGAAAACATGCTATTTCACAAAATGCTTTCAGTGCATAGAATATTTCAATTTGAAGACATATGTCAATTTTAACATTGAATTGCAATGTTTAATATCTTAACGGAAATAGTCAAGAAAGCTTTACTTATTGCCAATAAGTCCAATAATTAATTTGCTGTTGACAGAGCTATCAGCAAAACCATACAAACTAATAGAAACAATCAGTGATTACGTAGTATTAATGACAAATCTTTTAAACCAATATAACCTCATCCGACATGTACATCCTTTCTTAGTTGTCACATAATATTGTATGGAACTGACTTTTTTGTTTAGTGTGTTGCTTATTTAGATGCTCATACTTAAAATGAGATAATGTTTATACATGTAACTACAAAAAGTATAAACATAAAGATAATTCATTTTAATTACATTACTTCATGGTTTTTAAAAAGTATATTTGTTCATGTATAAAAATATATGGACAGTATAGCTCAAAAGTTTCACGACATCTGTATCAGCATTCATATCATTACGGAAATATTCTAAAAAATTTTATGATTTTCTCATTAAACGCTTTGGGTAAATCAAACGCAAGCATACATATAACATATCAACATAAAAATGAAGGCAAATGTATGTTTTATTGTTGTAGAAGTCAAAATAAGTAACACTAAGTTTGTATTCCAGTAAAGTGTGTAATTTACTACCGATATTACATTTTACCGAATAACAGACGACTCGTCACCTAGCTGTTACTACGTCATGCAGTCAAAACATGTTGACAAATGCAAGCTATGTGGGCCACGTGTCAAAATACACATTGACCGGGTCTTATGATACAAAGTAACTGAGTTGTTAATTAATTAACGATTGCCATCAAATAATTGACATGCTTGATTACCGTTTTTCGTTCGTAAGTCGGCCAGTTAAAAGAGTTGCGGACATCGACAAAAACACGTACCGCTCTGTCTGCACGTGGTGACGGAAAAACTTTACATTTAAGCCGATGTTGTTGAAAAGGTTTTTAAGACGTTTGTGCGTTTGAAGAGACATTGCACAAATAATTCAAACATCTGAGTGACCAGAAAACGGTGACTAGTAAAAGTAGAAACCCTAAAAAAATTTGCCCTGGTTCGTCGGATTCCCGGATAAAAAATGAGGAGCGGCATAAAAAATATCTCAGATGACAAATAAATGGGCTTGATACTGCACCATCGATCATGGAAAATCAATATTACCAGGGCTAATCGTACAAACCGGGCTACGCTATTTACGCTCGTGGAAACGCTTCTTTTACATAAAAAAAACTGTCGTCTGGGGGAGCGTATGTGATAAATATTTGCTTGGTGTTCGATTCACGGTCAAGAGTCAAAATATGCAAGTTGTCCACAGAACAGTAGAGTGTTTCACCAATTGGTAGAAGCAAACTTGATGTTTTATTGCAATATTCTTTTTCCTGTATTTCGCGCACAGTAAAGACGGGTATGTCATATTATGGTTGAAAAGTGTTATTTTTGTTATATATTCAAACAGATATATATCTGAAAGAGAGATGGAGTTAAAACTGGATTCAGTTCATTAAATTATCACAGATTTTAATGATTACGGGACTTTTTTTTCGTTGATTGTTACTGTTATAACTACATTTTCTAAATTACGCATGCGAAAACCCTACGAATTGGTATAGCTGTACACATATGGAACACTTATAAAATTAATAATACAAGGCAGTGGATATTAGTTCTTGATATATAATTTCTTCAATCAAAGTCATTTCCATGACAACAGATATGTATATATACACGTGATATTTTATTTGTTTTATTGATCGAAACCGGTTCATCTGGTAATTTACATTTGAGGGTTCCAAGTTCTAAGACGCTTATCCGTCATCTTAAATAATGCATGCTTAGAATGCAATAGGGGCAGCACGTACTATTCTACTGAAAATGAAGAAATGATTTAGGAACTATAATATGTATCCACTGCCTTGTATGTTGTTCACTATGCTGGTAAGCGTTTTCGCATGCGTTATGTAGAAAATACAGTTATAACAGTAACATTCAACAAGGAAAAAATCACCTTATCATTGAAATCTGCGATAATCTTATGAACTGAATCCGGTTTTAGCTCTGCTTCTCGTTTAGATATATATATGTTTGAATATATAACAAAAAAAAACACGTTTTTCAACCATAATATGACATACCCGCTTATACTGTGTGCGAAATACAGGAAAAAGCATGATACAATAAAACATCACTTTTGCTTCTACGCAAAACACTCTACTGTTCAGTGGGCAACTTGTATATTTGGATTCTTGACCGTGAATTGAACACCGAGCAAATATTTATCACGTACGGGGGGGGGGGGGGGGGGGGGGATTTTCTATGTAAGAAAAGTGTTTCCACGAGCGTAAATGGCGTAGCCCGGTTTGTACGATTAGCCCCGGTGAATATATGTCATTTCACGTATCAACTGTACTACATTTTTACATTTATTCGTACGTTTCAAATGAAACATAACAGCAACCCCCTACGTCCACCCCCATCCCCCACCCCCAGAAAAAAAAGAAACCACACTCACACACACACACACAAAAAAGAAAAAAAAAAGAAAATAAGAAGAAAAAAACCCACAAAAAACGCACAGACACAAAAAACAAATATAAAGCATTATCTATCAAACTATATTTCTAATGAGTTTTCAAGTAAGGATATCTGATAAGAAATGAATACTAGAGAATGTTTTCGGGATGGATACTAACCCATGCTAATGTACGTAAGTGTTACTTTGATTTAGCCAACGAAATTGCCTCCAAAGCATCTAGGTTTTTCTACTATCTTTCATCTATTTCTAGACTTTTTTTGTTTGTTTGTTTGTTTGATTAATTAACGTCCTATTAACAGCTATGGTCATGTAAGGACGGCCTCCCATGTATGCGGCGTGTTGCATGTATTTTGTGCGAGGTGCGTGTTTTGGGAGGCTGCGGTATATTCATGTTGTGTCTTCTTGTATAGTGGAACTTGCCCTTTTTATAGTCCTATATCACTGAAGCATGCCGCCGAAGACACCCAGCAACACACCCCACCCGGTCACATTATACTGACAACGGGCGAACCAGTTGTCCCACTCCCTGTATGCTGAGCGCTAAGCAGGAGCAGAAACTACCACTTTTATAGACTTTGGTGTGTCTCGGCCAGGGGACAGAACTCAGAGTCTTCCTCACAGGGACGAACGCTCAACTCAAGGTCAAAAGTGAGGCGGTGCCAAGGGAGGCATTAGGAAAGATAAAGTCAGTTAGGAAGAAGAGAAAAGATAAGATCCTAAATTTAGTCGCCTTTTACGATCATGCAATCGGGGCAGCAGGTACAATTCTAATGCCCTACCTGCAGACATTGTCAGTTACATTCCTCTAGTAACATATTTGTCTAAGCTGTGTCGTTAAACGAAAGCATTCCATAAATCGTCGACAAAATGTTGATGGCTATTTTTATAACACATATTACATGTTTATACATGATTCGTCTTGAAAGTTATGAACATGGCTACATTAGTTGGAAATATTTTATTTCGTATATGTTTGGGCCGACGCTGGAAATAAAGGTTACATAAAACAGAGTCCAATTTTCCCTAGAATATCATTATTATTATGTAGATATCTATGTTTTCAAAAATAACTACAATCTAGACGGATAAATCAGTACAAAATGGACATGCTGAGCTGTATTTGATTGTTCATCATGAGTTGTATGTTTTCCACAGCCCGCAGAGTATACCACATAACGGGTTATTTTCGCCACGCGCACATTTCGTCATTTATACCCAAAAATTGGTTATTTGATTTTCGCCACTTCATATTTTCGCCAGAGAAGAACAGGGGTTTAAATCTGTCTGGTATATAAACAAGGATCTATATATCATACAAAATACAAAACGTTCAATGACGTATTGGATACAATTTAAAATTTCACAGATATCTGCTCTACAACGTTTTATAATCTCTAAATCCGTACACAAGTCTTTGTGAGGTTGTTAAGTTTATTTTGGTTGTAAAGGTATTAACTAGTTCTGAATTAAGGTCACATCCTCTTGTTTATCGGATCGCATTAACGAAAGAACAAAATACATGAGAAAGCGATTCATATGGGAATAATGATTATCTCTTAAATTACATGGCATAGTAATTGAACTCCATCGTTAATCACGTGCCATGTAACGAGCAAATGCAAATTAATGAAACGGAAAAAATAGATCCTTAAATTTATCGCTGTTTGTTTGGAGAACAAATGGGATATTTTCAATTTTCTTGAATACCAAACGTTGGAAATGTTCAGTTACTTGGTCCAAAAAAGATATAGTTTTTCTGTATATTACAAAAACACTTTTAAACATTTTTCGATCGTAACTACTTACTTCCACGATTTTAGTTTAAAAAAATGGTTAAATATAACTAACTATCAAGCAATACCAAACAGTATACAAGCAAAACATCATCAGGTCAATTTGAACTTTAATTGAAAAAAAAATGTTCTGGATTTTTTCATTGCATGGAAGTATAAAAAGAAAACATCACTTAACAAACACCTCAAATCATACAAAAAGATGTTTTTAACCCAAATCACCACTTGTCATTCAGTACTGAAAGTTTCTTATCTCAAAATTATTAAATAGAAGGGAAAACGATTTGGTGTATACTGTACCTCCGCTAACGCCATAAGGCGAGAAAAATGAGGCCCCATAGAATACTATTCATTTATGAAAGGAAATCAATTTCATATGAAATATTGGTATGATACCAAGTCACTGATACCTTTCGTTTCCCTCTCTGTTTTAAAACAGTGTTGGTCACGTTTAACGGATCGCTAGTTGTCAATCAAATTAAACGTGACTTTGAATTTTGTATTGTGCATGGAACGACGTTTTCTACGACATTGAATATGTACACGTGCATTTGTAAACTCGAGGCGTAGCTACGTACCGCATGGCGATCAGTCAATTACTGTCACAAGGAGATGTCCTATTTGGCCCTCTGGGCCTTTTGTTCAAGAGACACTTGCATATGCTTGCAATAATGCATTGTAATTAACGTCATTTATCAACAACCACTTCTTTTGTATTTTGACAATTTTAACTATGTCATTTGTATTTAAGTTAATTATCCGAAACAATATTTCATATATTGCATTGTATTGCATATTGCAAAATATTGTAAACAATCTTTCTTTTGAGACTAAATCCTGGAATATGTACAAAATGAAATATTTAATTTTGTACTTAGAAAAAACCCCACTTACATCTCAAAATTTGTCATAATTGTAAACGACAGAGAATGTTAACAGTCAAAACGGCATTATTGAAACAATCATAACATTCAGCTTTGTATAAATTTCACTAATCCTCTGATCAACATTTATGGACTGCTGTACATATGACGCGATATGGGGGGTAAAGTTATATGAAACTCGGATTCGCCTCGGTTAATAATAGTTTTTTTTTTCCAATTCACGTAAACATCCTTAAGTTTGCTATGAATTAATAAGCAAGTGATAGTTTTACAGTTTTTACGTCATATCACACCGTGTGACAAATCTGGTCATGTTACTTTTCTTTCTGATCACAGATTACCCACATGTCCCTCGCCGAGTATGTAATAGTGCTGATCAGCTACCATGTACTTAATCCGGCTTATGTAGCAGAAAAAACATGCCCCAAAATAAGGTTACATCATAGACAGTGTGTAACATTTCAGTCTCGACTCGTTGTCTCGCCCTGTAGATAGGGTTTGATAGGACTAGAACAAGTATACGTAGCCAGCTATACTTTCCCGAGGGAAATGATGCACATGACATCATTATCTGTCTGGAAGTCTTTTGAGCAAATTCATTGCAGTTATGATAAAACATATTTTTTATTCGATGCCACAATTTCATAATAAAAATGACTGGTTTGAGGTATCAGTGTTTTATTTTGTCAAAACGATTAGATTTCCACCTTCCTAACGAATTTCTTGATTCTACCTCACGTTTGGTATAAAGTTGACCAATTGTGGGAATGACTCAATTTTCTAGCTTAAACGTGACATACAGCATTACAACGATTTTTTTTTAAATTTGACCAGTATCTGACCAGTTATTGTCTCATTTATGTAAGTTAGTGTAAAGTAAGTATATGTAAATTTGGGAGGAGACTGCGTTATATTCCCGTGTTTTCTTGTGATAGCTTCGCTATCGTCTACTTCATGATGCTATTTCAATGTATCAGTCTGACGGACAAAAACTATCGGAACCATCCCGGTCATATTTTGATGATAACGGGTGATCTAGTCATTTAACTTTTGGGCCGAATAACGCAGAGTGATAAGCATAGACATGATGCCCCGGTCAAGAAGCAAATTCCCGCCATCTAACTGAATTAAAGGTTGAGCGGTCGACCGGTGAGGAATGCGCTTGATTCGTTTTCTTGGCCAAGCCGTTTGCCCAGCTAACACTTGAAAGATGTTCGGGTGCTATAGAACTATATCACCAGGAAGCCGACCTTGGTCTCAATCCATGCGTGGCGTATGGATTACTGCTACTACTATTACAGTCACGATTTGTAACAATGTAAATAACTGACACCTGCTAGGTAAACAATCATGAGCAGAAAATCGAAATTGCCATTCTTAGCACTGGGTTATTGGGTAATAAGCAGTGACATGTGGGTATGTGAGAGGTGTTAGGTGTTATTAAGGCCTTATGATATTAGACTATTACATCACCATTCCAGAAAGGTCGTACAATGTGGACGAAGCTTCCGTTAACGCGCAAGTTTTATTTCAAGATATCGTAACCAGGTCCTATATATATTAGGGATATTTGTCCAACCTTTTATCTATGTGATAGAATACGCTACAAGTTAAAGCCTCGTGGTCCAAAGCGATAGCGATGCTAAGAAAACATCAAGCATAACAATAACCGTACTTAAAGTGTGAAATATAAAGCAGCTTGAACATACCTCTAAAAACGAAAATCTAAGAAAGAAAAGGATGTCTTCAATAGATCTTTGTTTCCGTGTTTTATTTCATGCAAGTTAGACGAAAAAAGACGAACATTCAGAAAACAAAATGTTTTCAAACCCATTTTAAAAAAATGATAAGATTCTCTTACCTTATAAAAAGTGAGATGACCAGAGCGTTCCCTATGGCCGATGTCACAGACATTACCATCGCTATCACACCAAATGTGAAATGAACTGTGGACGTAAGAGGGGAGAACTTCTGCCAGTGAGGGTGGAAGTAATCCTCAATTTTCTCACTGCCATATACCGAGATATTTAACACACATAGTGTTTGATTCATGTTCAAAGCCATCGGTATCGATATGTTCCTGTCATCGCCATGTTCCATGATATAGTGCCTATAAACTTGAATGGTTTCCTCCGAGCATGCACGCCTAACATTGAGTGTGTGTACTCTGATAATGCAATCGATTTTGCTGGACAAGGCCAAGCGTCAACAGTCGTTCCTGAGTTTCTGACCCTTAATAAGAGTTTTATCTAGGTTATCACATCATTAAAATTGATGACATAACTGTCCGGTTCCATCACGTCGTCCGATTATGTCGTAGATGTTATTAGATGCCTGTGTAACATCATTGTACTGCAGCCTTGATCGTGTGAAGTAGTGTACGGCCATAGTCGATAGCTGTCACACTTGAAACAATATTTTCCGTGAAAACACATTTAAGTAAATTGAACAGAATCTTGTATTTCTGAAATTAAGTAAACAATCAAATTCTTAATATTAATTTCACCTGAAGGCTGACAGCAAGTTAAAATACGTTAAAATGTCACTCATTCACCGTACATAAGCTCGAATTTTTTCCTCTCCAAAGATGATATGTAGTAAATCTTGACAAAGTAGAAAGGAAAATGTTTATTATTCAGTTCATGAATAGAAATTTAATAATCCATGAATAGTTCCTAATTCAAATATTTTAATCAATGGACCATGACCTCAGAGAACCAAGCTCAAGTAGAGACGTCTCATGTTATAGACAGATGTCGTGTAGAATAAGTCATCAAAACCCTCTTCTCAACCAATGGACCATGACATCAGAGGACCAATGTCAATTAGATTTAAAGACAATTGTTTTGTAGAAAAAGTCCCCAGTACCGTCATCTCAACCAATGGAACATGACCTCAGAGGACAGCCGAGAAGGAGTACCTTAGATGTACTACTGCAAAATGAACCGTGTTGGCCAGTGGACTTTGATTTACGACAGGAAATAAAAAGTGCGCGTCGAACACACAGATGTATTTTTCACCATGCGATTGATTTCGTGAAGCCCCTTACATGTTCAATAACAAGATAAAAACGTTTTCAACATTGATATCTACTTATCGAAATATCGCTTCAGAACCATTTCGATCACATGGCCACACAGCACGATTTCCAGAGTATAACAGACAGATTATTCTGCAAACATATCCAGACTACCATATTTTTATTACAAGTATTGAAGCTTCTAAAACACCATGTTTTGCTTAATTGTACTCTTTTCAAAATTAGAAAGCACACAGATTGCGAAAGACATGGATGATAGTTGTTCAGCATTTTAAAGAAAAAATACGGTTTTAGAAAGAGCATAAATGTTCGTTGCTGTCAATGGAACTAAAGAATTATAACAGTACACCCATACAAGCGTGGTTAGGAACATAAATGCACGAATACTGCGCATGCGCCGCCAAACAAACAACGCGGAAGATTTATTGTTGTTTTGGTGCCCCTGTGTCTAACATCAATTTCCACTTTCTATAGATGTTGAATTGTACATGATAGATAAGTACATTAATTGGCAGTGAAATGTTCTATGAATTACACTGTCATAGTTAATGGTTTTTTTATATCTATCATAATCAAGTAACACAATTATTTTTTTATATCTATCATAATCAAGTAACACAATTATTTCGTTGTTTGAAAATTCTTCTTTGCCTGAAGTCAATTGAACAGCTTGTGGAATATAGAGGAGATAACTACCTACTCGATATGTATAATCATGTTACATCAGAAATCCGTATGCCTCGAATTATATACTACCCTTGCTATCATGAATTATATACTACCCTTGCTATCATGAATTATATACTACCCTTGCTATCATGAAATAACACTGCTATTCACAAAAAAAGTTTATTATCACATATCTAATTTAGGTTCTTATATTGCAATTTTGATATTTATGAAGTTGACTTTAATTACTTTAAGGCCCACTACCTTTCCGGCGCAAAATATAAAGATTTCTTAAAAACATTAATTACCTCAGAAAATATATACCGATAGCCTAAGATGAGGTTACAACACCAAACATATGCAAGATTTCCTACGTAATATATGATCACAATGGAGGGTCATTTCGCTGTTTTACCGTCTGCCGCAGTGATAGTCAACTACCGCGCGGTATTTAGGACGACGGGGGAAAACATAAGACGACCCGCGTTATGAAAATTAACATTTTATTTATTTTAATTAAATTGTTTGGGAGGTGATTATAAGTGTAGTATTAACGTTAAGTTGATAACTTTTGCAACTCTACAAAATTATTAATCTCGTTTTACATTCCCATTTAAAAAATCCAAAACCGTTTCGGAAAGGTAGTGGGCCTTTAATTTTTTTTATTGAGCACGTGAAATTTATGTACTAGTCATCCCGCCGATAACGAGTTAATAAAAACAACAAACCTATACCAATTCAGTAAATTATCCAAATATTGCAATTAGAAAACAAAAGAATCATAAGAAACTGTTGAACTCTCAGCAGATTAAATCCGTAAATCAAATCGATCACGTGTCTCATTTTATTGGTATAACAACCTTTGTGCACTAGGAATGTATTCCTCTTACGACTGCACGCTTGAACTTGGTACGTGCATGGAACCAATATTCAAGGTTAAAACATCTGAGGTATCAACATTGTTGATCCCTTTTGCCAATTGCTTGAACCGATGATAGGGGAAGTGATTTTTTAGCACTCCAATATGGCTGACGTAATTCTCAACTGCTGCAAGAATGCTCAGGTTACTTATTGAACGACATATTGCGACTTAACGTGATGAGTTTGTTTGTATCCATGTAATTTGCAGCGTAAACAAAAGAAATCAAGAAATCAATCATATTGCAGATGACATTACCAACACCATGACGTGTTTACTTGACAGTATTCATAGAATGTTACTCAAACAAGATAACGTTATTAAGAATTACAAAAGAATAATTTTAATGGTGACGATGTGTTTATGTGTTGTAGGGGGGGGGTGCCATTTTGTTATAGTTATTATTTCCTCATACTGTCGGACAGACAGCCACGCGATTTGTTAAATAAACCAATATGAATTTTATTCTTTTCCCTCTTTAGGAAATGTGAAACAGAATCAAAAGTAGAAATACATTTAAGGTTTCCAAATTACATGTGTTGGTATGTAATATGAACAACTATTGTGTAATATTCCAGGACAAACGTTAGATTTGGTTAAGGTTATGAAGGGATAATGATATTTGAGCCCATGTAAATTATGTAATCCATATTTGCACGGGCCGTCGAAATCCATGGTGCAATTTTCTCATGCATTATGTATATATTTATACCGGGTGTATCTGGTGTGTGGGTTATTCCTTTTATAGTTACACGCCATTCCACTGTCAATACAAAGCTAACCTCTATAGAGACTGCAGAGACAAATGAGACGAGAAAGTAAAGTTTGCTACTGTTTAGGTTAAATTAAGTATTCAAATCTGGTCCTTTAATTAATACTTAGTTTGAAAGACAACTGTGAATTGAACACTTTAAAGATTTATTATCTTGTCACATGATACACTCTTATATTATATATATATATCTGTCCCTGACAAAACAAACTTGAAAAAGCATCGTAAATTTCTTTTTTTTTTTTACATTTAACATCTACAAATAACGTCCATCCAATGCCTTAAACTATTTAAACTGATGCAGCATAAATATCCAACCAGCATGTTTATTCCGGAGGCTTAAGCCTAAAATCGTGCACTTTGTGATACAAGTATGAAATTTGGTACAATATTAATTATTTTGACCTAATACAAGGTATTTGAGAACGAGACCCCAAGCCTATGTTTTCAGAGTTACTGAATACAAATATAGATATAAGGAAATGGTAAAAGCCGTCGGCCATCTGGTTTTTCAAAATAACCGACATAGAAATGATTAAATTCTAATATCTGGATAACTACCTGATACCTTGTATATTATCCTATTTTTTCTAAACATATATTTTAAGGATATTGAATGTAAATATGAATGTTAGTAATTGGTAAAAGCTGGTCAGCCATCATGTTTTTCAGAATGGCCGTCGAAGATATACTTAAATTCATCCTGCATTCATGGTGCATGGGTTCGAGGAGTCAGTGGACCACATGCCAAAACCAAGAAACTGTGACATGTATTTCATCCGTTGCCATCCATTGGAAAAAAAATGTCCTTATGATAACTTCTAGATCTTAATATAGATCTATTAGCATTATAACAGCTAATGTCATTGAAAAAATGGGCACTTTCGTTTGCAATGTATGCAATCTGTTGTCTATGTGTGAGTATATGTATGTTTTATATCAAAGAAACACAATTTAACAAAGCATGACAATTTATTGACTGGTGCCCTATCCGGGCCTCGAACTCACGATCTACGGCACCCAATCGCCTTGCCAAACATACATGCGCCTTCTACCACTGCGTTATCTGTATGTTTTGGGAGACTGAGATTTATAGCATACAACCAAAAGACACATAACACACATTTAACCTGAAAGAACATTTTATACTGACAACAGCCAAGCCAGTCGTTACGCTTCATTTATGCTAAGCGCTAACCAAGAACAGAGACTTCTACTTTTACAGACCATAATGTGTCTCGGCCAGGCGACAGAACCAGAGCCTTTCCCATATTCTTAACTCAGGTGTGGCGATGTAAAGAGAAACTTTAGGAAGAAGAAACAACGTAAGATCCCAAACCGTTTTTCGCATTTGACGACAATGCAATGACGACAGCAAGTACCATATCAACACTCACTTGCGGTATACTTGCATATAGGTCCATCTAGGTGAGCCATTTAGTCATATAGTAGAATCGGATCACAATGATTTACTTTTGACCTCAGCTTCAGAAAGAAAACAAAGCATATCGGACCTATCTACCTATTAGTATAAGGTGCTGGAAGGCGAGGGCAGTGCTTCCTTTTGGCATATACGATAAGGCCCTTTAGTTCGTCAAATTAATGGTACTATCTTATAAATTCATTTTCAAGCAAAGATATATAATGTGTATACTAGCTTCGATCTCAAATACAATATTATTACATGATATTAACAGAAAGAAGGAACGAGCTGCTACACTAGATCTATACGAGGATGGTCGTCATTGTTATTGTTATCAACATATAAGTTAATCAAAAGCAAAACTGTGCTTAAGATATCATTGCAAGTGCTTTAAAATTATATCAATAAACATCAAATATTATATATAAATGCCTGCACTGTAGGTAGGGAGTTGTAAGTGAACCTGCTGTCCAAATATTGCATGATCTTAAAAGAGAATTTAATTTGGGATCTAATATTTTCTTGTGGTGAGCATAAATTGAATAAGACTACTTGTTTGCATATTATCAGTACAATATTATGGGCTGTTAAGCGGCATGTTTCAGTGGGATAGTACTATAGAAATTGAAAAAGTATTACATGGAGACACAATACGAATATACAGCAACTTCTCAAAACATACATTCATACACGCAGACAACAGCTTTTACAACAAAAATCAGGATTCTGCATCATTAAGTTTTCAAGATATTAGACTTTAAATGTTTTTCTATGCAGGAAGATCCGCTTGGGATCCCGTTCTCAAATACCTTGTATTACGTCATAGTATTGATGTAACAAATTTAATACTTGTAACACAAAGTGCACGATTCGGATAAAAATATGGGCCTTAAGCCTGCGGACTAGTTCAGAAACATTAGTCTTTAAGAAATCCTTTGTCCATTAAAGAATTTCTATGAATCTTTGTTAGTTTAGTTTAGGTGTTTTACCTGGTTTGCCGACCCGTAGTCATCATCGATTAGCCAGGGATTGCTTTTACTGTCATTATATCCATCTCTGGACTATCTCATACTTAAGTTGGAGGCAGGTCAGGGGAAAAAAACCTGGCCAATCCCATACCTGCTGAGATTTTCTTTGAATATTACAGGCTGATTGTTGTTCTATAACTTCCTTTGTGGATTGTCCATTAGATGCAGAGAGGGTCAGTCCAACTGCATGGAAATTATTATTGAAGTAATCGACACTTAAAGAATCTTAATCATAGGAAGCAAGCTTATTCTACTGTTTTGATAAAAGGTTTTCTGCAGAATGAACGGACATAGCCGGTCCGCCGTAATCTCGAACTGAAGTGATGTACACTATTGCAAACATTACAAAGCGGTAGAATTATTTTTGATGGTGATCATTATGCAAATATTATGCTCCTTAGGGACGAAATTAACATCGACAGCCAATCGATCACATCGAGTAAAGCGCTTCAATACACTTGAGACTTAATGTTATTGTGGCAAACAGATCGTTTTAATATAAAAATTCGAGTTTTATTTTTACCGGTTGTAATGTGTTTCGCACTAACGAATACGTCATGAGATGTGCTACAGGTCTTGGGATCACGTCCCTATTGTTGTAAATAGATAAACATCACGATTGCTGTGACGTCACATCTCCTTCTGAACGTCTCAGCAGCGCACTCTGCAGCAAATTCTATTGTGCTTCTTTTCATGCCAGTTAATTTAGTTTTTTCCGTATTAGTTCATTCTAAGAAAGCTGACAGGTAATGGACTGACAGAAATAATTATTTTTCACAAAAGAGTTCAGAGATTATGACGTGTTTACATATGTACATCTTTATCCTGCGATGAAAACCAGATTGTAGGCGGGTTTTTTCTGGCCCAGAAATAAGTAATTTACGGAATAATAAAGAGAGAGCAGTACGGCCAATACACATGTCCGTTAAAGTCTAAATGTTCTGGGGCACATCTGTATCTTGGTCGCACTGTCAAGCATTTATTTTTCAGGAAATTCTTTATTTCTGGGTCACATGAACTTGTCTACAATCTTCCAGGTCACAGGAACTCGCCTACAACCTTCTGGGTCACATGAACTTGCCTACAACCTTCTGGGTCACAGGAACTCGCCTGCATCCTTCTGGGTCACAGGAACTCTCGTACAACCTTCTGAGTCACAGGAACTCGTCTACAACCTGTGAATGTTTCTATGTTGTACTGGATCTATAAAACAATGATCAATTTAAACCTTGAATTCACACATATAGAGAATTCATGATTTGTATCTTACCATACAAGGTTTATTTTGGTGCAAGACGTAGGAGAGCCGAGATGATGAGACTTTGCCGAGTGATCTCGCCTTTCCGTGTTGAGCACCAAAAAATTCTTGTAAGATATTAACCGTGTATTTTGTTTTATACTCTTCAAATAACCCAGTTGAATCGACATTGTCATTTCATTATAGTAGTAAAATATAAAGCACTTTTGATAGTTTATTTTTCCAAAATTCTGTACCGAGGAAAACGGGTCTGAATGTGAATAAACCAATGAATCTATGCACATATTTCTGTAAATTTGTAAACATTTCAGAAAACTTTGTATATCTCTAGCATGTCAATTTGTTATTAATAAGCTAACTGGTAGTCGTATTAGAAATTCCTTTATTTTGGTCGATCCTCTATCTGCTTAACTGCACTATGACGTAGAAAACGATTGTTTTATGAAATGAAAATAAACTTTCTGAAGATGGTGGATTTTTCAACGCTCTCACTAAACTCGAAGAAAATGATGCTTCTAAATGGTTTGTGGATATAGTGTATGTGATACAGTAGTCAGTGTATGTACAGTAGACTTTTATTGAACATTGATTGAAATTTTGATTGATTTGTGAACTTTTACGAGCATAAAAGCAAATTGGATACATGGTAGGTCTACAAAATGGCGACTTTTTCGAAACTTCGTCGAAGACTTCAGCATTGAGAAAAAACATGGCGATCTACAAGCTTTAGGTGTGATGGTCACAGTTCTCAAAGAATAACAATATGTACACTGAAACTTTAGCATTCAAGCAGATTATTTCTTAGCCATTTTATGAATAGTATCGTTACAATATTTGATGATACTGATAAAACAACGTGGCGGTGAATAAAACTCAACTATACGTTTTACAAAACTATTATACATGACGTTCAACTAAAGTGTATCAATGAACAGTTAAAGATTATGCAAATATCTGGAGAAAAATACCCTTGGGAATCCAACTAGTGGATCCAGAACGAGGAAATTAATCCTAGTGGACGACAGTAAAGCAGTTAGACTTGAAAGGCACTGTATAGATATAACACTTAAAAACGACATAAAGTGGCAATGTCCTGCAGGAAGGGTGACATCAGCGGCGGTAAACCATATAGTGGAAAATGTGGAGGCATATACTAGGGATTTTGGACATATTTTGGTTGTTCTCTGGACAGAAACTTGTGATCTAACAAACAAAAGAGGTAAATTCATTGAACTAGGTGAGACACTACCTGAAGATATACTTAGACAATTTGAGAGACTGACAAATCTGAAATCCAGATATGGAAATAGTTTGAAGTGGCTTACCTGGGATGTCCATTGTATTCAATTATAGAACTGAAAAAAAATAACGGATACAGTTATCCATCGTACGATCAGAATGGCATTACAGTTCAACAATTGAGTGTGGATTTGAAGAAGAAAAGAGATTATCGTAAAAGAATAATTTGCAACCAGTTGCTGCACGGTAAACATCCAAATCCTACGCTTAGCAAGTATTGGGCAAGGAGAATAAAGCTGGTACTGTGGTTAAAGGAGTACTACGAGAGCCAATAGACAGTACTCTCTTAGGTCTTGTTGAGTGGAGATTACTCCACCACATGTTCTAAGAAGTGTTACTATAAAGAAGTTGCTCTGGATATGTGAACTGTCAGATATATCTATATCAGCATATAAATTAATAGAGAGATCTGAAAAGTTCGATACCAACTATTCAAGTAACACCTAGCTCAAGTTTAGTAATGGCGAGGTTTGCGACTTATGGTAGTGTCTAAAGTTTGCAAAAATCTCTAAAAAAACTTATATGAAATGTTTGAAACTAATGGTCCAGATGAACTGACGTGGATTTGTAAGGTGTGAAAAGAAAACTTTCTTAGATTTGCAAGAATGGAAAATACTAGTATCCTAAGATAAATCAAAGAAAAAACGGATGAAGGACTTACTGAAGTTGAGGAAAAGATGGATAAAATGCAGCTGAACTACCAAGAGAGATTAAAGACACTGAACACGAAAGAAAAGAAGGTGTATTAGATTGTCTGAAGGTGGAGAACTGGTGTCCAACAAGATAAAGGATTGAAGGGAAAAACAGACCGACAAAACTCATATTTGAAACCAAATTTTAAAGGAGAAAACTCTTCGAGAAAAGCATCAACATCAAAGACATAAAAGACAAGGATTTAAAGGACGTAATAGTCACTAGGGATTACACTCCACAGCAAAGAGAGGACAATTTGAAATTAAGGGATGAATTAAATAGGAGGAAAGGAAATGGAGAGAACATTAAAGTAAACAAGGTAGTGGCCAGAATGTCAACGAAACAAGACACACCTATAGCTAACGATCGTACAAAGACACCAAATCAACAGCTAAAACCAACGCACTGTCACAGGATAGGAAAAGTACATCTCCAAAGGTATGGAAGAGAGAATAGAAGAAAGTGCTTAACAAAGAAATGATAGAACATGTCTGAAAACCCCGCATCTGCTGAGTAGAGATTGCTCTACCACAGAGCTGGTTTTAGTAGACTTAGAATGTTATAACGACATCACTCTCTCTGCGTACTACAACACGACTCTGAGCGACACTATCTCATGAGGGAATATAGCTGCGCATAATGTTTACACGGCAATGATTACACCTAGAGCAGCAGGTCAACGAGATACGAGATATAGTACTTGGTGATTGCTGGGAAGCTAGTTTAACCATTGAAATTTTTCAAAAAAAAAAAAAAAAAAAAATCCAGGAATAAATTCGGCATTCTAGGTTACGACATGTTTATAATAGTCTCTTAGAGGGTCGATGTGTTATAATATAATCAAGACCGATCTACAGGGGCAAATGGAGATGGAGGAGGAATTAATGAATCTTGACTTCAAGGAAATGGTATGCTGTAATCTACAAACAAGCAAAGTAGAAAATCTACTTATTGGATCTGTCTATAGGAGTCCAACATGTACAAATGAAAATGCAAGAGAACTACTACTCGTAATAGACGAGGCTTGTAAAAATCATCAAAATTGTTATTGATGGGAGACCTTAACTACAAGGAAATCAACTGAGACAACATCCGAGAACACCGAATCATTATCACAGCTTTCATGTTCAGGACAATTTTCTGCATTAACATATTACGGAATGTACTAGATTTAGGCATGGAAAAACACCATCAACTTTAGATTTGGCTTTAACACAAGACGAATCAATGATTGACGAACTATCAATAGGAGCACCGCTAGGAAAAAGTGACCGCTCTATTCAAAATGGAGCAAGGATTAAATCCCTCTGACAAAAGATTTAGCTGCTACCGCGGAGATTATCTCAAGTTGACTCAGGAACTAGAGAAAGTTGACTGGGAAGAAATGATCAGAATGGATATACAGGAATCATGGTTTTATTTTGTCGACAACATGATCAAGTGTATGAAGATGTGTATACCAGTACAAAAATTAAACCTGGGACACCAAGAAACCATGGATGTACTCAACAGTAATTCAACCGGTTAAGAGAAAAAAAAGAATGGTATAGATAAAGAGGGAACAAAATAGATCGAAACCTTGAAAAACTACAGAAAAGCACGAAACGAACCAACTTAAATCTAACGACAAGCCATTAGAGAATACGAACAGAAACTATCCAGTGAAATAAAATTGAACCCCAAAAACTTCTGGAAATATATAAAAAAGAAGACAAAAACAAAATCAGGCATATCAACTTTAAAGTCTGAAGACGGTCAATCAATAACAAAAGATGCTGAAAAGGCTGAACTACTTAACAACTGTTTCATCAAGGTGTTTACAAGAGAAAATCCACAAGACATCCCATCAATTCAGGAAAGTAATGATGGTATAGAGCTGAACCATGAACATATATCTGAAGAAATAATTAAACCAACTTGATGCATCAAAATTACCCGGAATCGACGGGATTCACCCAAAAGTTTTGAAGCAAGATCAGCCATAAGTAAACCTTTAAGAATTATATTGAAAAATCTTTCAGTCGAGGAAAATTACCAAAGTCATGGAATGATGACTGTATAACACCGTTATTCAAGAAAGGTAGTAAAAAAATCGAAGCAACTATAGGCCAGTCAGCCACACCTGTATTTGTTGTAAAATAATGGAACCAATCATAAGGGAGAGTGTAATGGACCAATTGAATAACAACCTGTACGGATTCCGGAAAGGACGAACTACAGCATTACAGCTGCTTCAAGTTTTGGATGATATAACCAACGAATCAGATAAAGGTAATTCAGTTGATATGTTGTACTTGGACTTCCAAAAGGCCTTTTGCACAGTGCCTCACCGATTTGCATAACTGGCTTTCTCAATGGGGACAACCTACGTCATCGGAAGGGATATCGGGCACACAAAAACAATGACAAAACGCCCGCTTCAAGATGAAAAGCGGCTGAAATTATCACATAAAAGCAATGCATCTTCTAAATCTATCGTGCGTCAAAGACAGTGTGTTGTTAGAGACTCTGTGAAACTATTAGAAATCGTCAAACTAGCTCAAATAATGCAAACACCTCGACACAATATTTTTCGACAGCAGGGATATCGGTCACATTTTTTCACAGACACGTTATAAGTAGTAAATAAACAAATTTTGCTGTCACAAAACTGTCCCGTTTACTAAAGTGTAATATATGAATGTTGAAAGAAAATATTTCAATCGTTATATCTGCTAGTGGAGAAACATAGACGTTGCTTAATTATAAATTATGAAAGTGATATTGGTCACACTTAGAACTTTAGGGGTAACGGTCACATCCAAAGTAACTAAAACTGAATATAACAGCATTGTACATGTAGTCGTTATTTAAGCAGCATGCGACTCAAGTGGATACGCCGCAAAAAATACCTTTATTGAATTTATCTGATCTTGAAAGACGACTTTTAACCCACTATCAGCAAATAGTTGGCGAGCTATTGAAATCGGCTTTCGTCCATTGCTCGTCATCCGTCCGTTTTTTGTTTTGACAGCGTGGCTATCGGTCACAATTTATTCACTGAAAATATGTCAAGTGTGAATTTCGTAACTTTATTGTTATTTACTGATATAAATTACCTTATATTTCAAGTAGTAACTATAGTTCATTTTTATCCGCTTCAAAAGTGACGTACCTGTATAATTGGCGTTTTGTTGTTTTTGAAAAGAATGTCGTTCAATGTCGTTCACATGGTAACGGTCAAATCCAAAGTTTTTGAAATGGTTTGTCGCTTCGTAAAGATTGCTGAAATATTGAAGCTTGGTTTTCCTTATCTAATCATTCAAGATGAAATACTACCGAGATACATGAAACATCATTAACTATTATCGTAACTATTTTTTTGCTGAATACTTTGGTTATTCGTACACTGTATATTGTTTTGTTTTTGTCTATACATGTATTTGTACATACCCATTTGTTCTTGCATTGTCTTTGCGTGGAATGCTTTCTGAAGCAAAGTGGAACTGGGGCAACCCTTACCAAGACAAATTACATCTCCATGTAGTACCATTGTACTATTTTGAAGTACGTTTCTGTGTTAAAGTAATTATAATTTAAAAACTTCGCAGTGACAATATATAAGAAACTACATAAAACTTAAAGATGTAAAGGCATCCGATGTAAACAAAAGGAAAATCACACTGATCTATAAGCAACGGAAATACGTGAATACATGATAGACAGGATCACTGAGGGTTTTTAGCTGATAGCGTTTGTACAGTTCTTCATGACAGTTCACTGAGAGTTTCTCCAAAGATTTTCAACTCAATAATTTGCTTTATACAAATAAACACACTATAACGGTTGAAAAGGTAAATAGAATATATCTTAACAACAATATCACAAATGATCATACGCAAACAAATTATAAAAGCAAATCAGTCGATAACAAGAGGCCCAGGAAACATCGTGACGTCTACCATTGGATTTGCAAATTAGTCAATTTGATATGTGGGTCCAATATCTTTAGCGCTTCATGTTGAATTAGCCGATGTCCAGTTGGCATTCATGCTCCCCTAATTGTCAACTGGACGCATTTTCATTTGATAACAATTGTATGATAACATTTAAAGATATCTAAGGAAAAAAGCAATATCGTCAAGGACGAAACAACTATAGTTTATGTGATCGATGGCACAAAAATTATGACGTTACATGAAAATAGGCGGATAGCAGATCATGCACCCCTGAATGTCAAATGCACTTGGTAAGTATAAATAGTGGGGTTGCAGTGAAAAAGTAAATATATCTACATGTATATGAATGCTATTAAGCACCGTGGTAGTCAAAAATTTCCAAGATAGCCAAATATTCATTATTTTGTAATATTATCTGTCCCAAAAATGAACATTAATAAATACAACCCTATGACATAAATGAATATCAAAATATCTATATCAAACAAGATATTTGATAATTGTATGTCTACATGGCAACGAACTTCAAGTTGTCGACTACCGTGCTTTAATTTGTGCATTATGCACAACAATGGTAAAGAGAAAGATAGTACTTATAAAATTCCAGAAAGGTCCATTAAGTACATAAATATGGGTAATAACTCCTATATGAAAACCAAAGATGACTACCAGTTGGCCATTGTGTCAATGGATCGGTCCCAATATGAAATATGCATAACTATGCTCACATGTGGAATTTGAACCATAGCAGCAAGTTCAACTATTAGAATCAAGAAAGATGACTTTCTTAACATGGAATTTAAAATAGATCCTTAATACTCTCTGGCAAATACATGTATTTGTATCGAAACAAATGATGTTTTCTTGTTTCCCATCTCGATTTCTGATTGATCCCGAAATATTTTATACATAACTGGATCTACATATGAAACCCCTCCAGTACTTTCAGAGAAATAACAGAAACAAAAGACGGATGGATGACAATGGGGGAAAGGTTTTTTATAGCTCGCCAACCATTTGCTGATAATCGGTTAAAAAGTCATCTTTCAAGATCAGATAAATTCAATAAAAGTGTATTGGCGCTTTTCCACTGGAGTTGCATGAATGCGTAAATAACGACTACATGTACAATGCTGTAATATTCAGTTTTCGTAACTTTGGATGTGACCGTTACCCCTAAAGTTCTAAGTCTGACCGATATCACTTTCATAATTTATAATTAAGCACCGTCTATGTTTCTCCACTAGAAGATATAATGAATGAAATATTTTCTTTCAATAGTCATATATTACATATTAGTAAATGGGACGGTTTTGTGGCAGCAAAATTTATTTTTTTACAACTTGTTACGTTCTATTGAATAAAATGTGACCGATATCCCTGCTGTCGAAAAATATTGTGTCGAGGTGTTTGCATTATCTGAGCTAGTTTGATGATATCTTATAGTTTCACAGAGTCTCTAACAATACACTGTCTTTGACGCGCGATAGGTTTAGAAGATGCATTGCTTTTATGTCATAATTTCAGCCGATTTTCATCTTGAAGCGGGCGTTTTTTCATTGTTTTTGTGTGCCCGATATCCCTTCCGATGACGTAGGTTGTCCCCATTGTTTCTTAAAGGAAAGAAAACAACAAGTAAAGGTAAATGGAGAAACTTCTGGTTGGTCGAAAGTGACAAGTGGGGTCCCAAGGGCAGTGTATTAGGACCAGTCTTGTTCCTAATGTGCATCAACGACCTACCAAACAGCATAAAAACTAACACCAAGCTGTTTGCCGACGATACGAAGATATATGATGTGAGTAACAGTGTATCGGACAGACTGAAACTCAAGACGGACTTGTATCATCTATCCGACTGGTCAAGTAATTGGCAATTAAAAATTAATGCTGGGACATGTGAGCCGGTCGATTTCGTCCATCATAATATCAAGCATGTGTACAGCATGGATGGAGAAGAGATTATACAAAGCAACCAGGAGAAAGATTTGATAGTATTATTTGATAGTGAACTAAATTTCAGTTTACACGTGGCAGAGAGTGTGAAAAATGCAAATAGATTGGTCGGATTACTAAAATGAGCATTCATGTATATGGATAAGGAAATATTTGTAACATTATTTCAATCCATAATTCCGCCCCATTTGGAGTATGTTGTGTCTGTGTAGAACCTAATGTACAAAAAAGATAAAAGAGCAATAGAAAATGTGCAACGTCGGGCAACGAAAATTGTAAGATCAATTGAGGATTATTCTTACCCGGAACATCTACATTTCCTGGGACTTCCGTTACTTCAATACAGGCGAGAAAGGTACGTCGTCATCCAGGTGTATAGGGTTCTCAAAGATATTGACAATTCAGGGAAGGATATATTTTATTCTGTGGAAAACAACAGGACAAGGGGAAACACTTTCAAAATCAGGCAGCAACATACAAGGTTGAACTGCAGATAAAACTTCTTTGGTCTCCGAGTTATTAAAGACTGTAATAGCTTACCAAATGAAGTTTCAAATGCACCATCATTGAACATCTTCAAGTCAAGGCTTAACAATCACTGGAGAGGAATAGATATCAAATTCAACCTGCTATTGATACAGAACAAATTACTTTTTTCGAAATGGAGAAGTTCAATAGAAACAATTAGGATTAATAAGTGGAAATGTTAACTTGCAAGATATGTTTTTAGTTGTACATACACTAATTTGTAGAAATTCCATTTAAACATTGTGTGGCTCACTTACTTTAACCGTCACCGCCATTTTCATTTGTTCTTCGGAACGCTTCTCGAGTTTACCCAAAAGCACGACATTACATAATTTGCATAATGTACTCACGATATGTAAAGTCGAGAAGCGTTCCGAGAGCAAAATGAACGTGGCGGTGACGGTTAAAGTAAGTGAGCTACACAATGTTTAAATGGAGTTTCTACAAAGTACGGGTCATGACACCTCCAAAGGAGATTGTGGATGAACACAGTTATGGGTTTTGTTTACCACCACAAGCGGAGATTTTGTGATTTTGGCTTGGTTTTTGAGGTACCCATTAGAGCCGAGACGACATTTCGACCGGACAGGGAAATGTCTACCTAGCATATTTTTCATAAATTTCCCGATTCATCAAGACATAACTTCATCAATGCTTGGCCAATTTTTTTCATCAAGCACTCAATGGAAAGATTAATTATTTCTCTTTAAGGTAAGATATCCGTCAATGTTGTATAAAACCCATTTATTAAAAAAATCACGATTTTAAAAAAATAAGTCCGTTTTTCTCGACCGCCGAGTTCATACCCTTGATACTATAATATATATATATACTATTGGTTAAAATTTTTCGTGCCAGGTCCCTGTGCTCTGCCCCATAGTATTTCGCTGCCTTTTGGTAGTCAAGGTTTTCTACTTCATATCAACAGACGCATCTTGTACTTCCATTCTGCATCCATAGTATAAGATTTGAAGATGTTATTGTTATTGTTTTGAAACTGTATTGTAGAAAGAATAGACCAGAAATGTGATACAATAAAGCAATAATAGTGATTTTTTTCATTAAAGCATTCTCGCAATTTTGAATTTCATCACTGGTATAAAAAATGTTTGCAATCTTTGTAAACCATTTAGCAACATATTTGTTTCATAATCTAATACAATATTAAACAAATAATAACGTAAATGTGTATAAACTGTTCTAGTTACATTTTCAGACTACCTAGATAAAATTAGTTTTAATGCACGATTACACGATTTTCCCAAAAATCAATATGCAACGCCAATATGACGCTGCGATAGCGTCGAGTTTTTACACTAATGAAAAAGTCTGATTTGATAAAAAAAAATATTTATTGTGAATGTCCACATGGCATGTTTGATACTTTACCTAACCTTGCCGGTAAGTGTGGACGAGTTGTTTCCCTTTAATACCTATTTTTTTGTCAAGGCAAGTTTCCTTTGTCTTAAAGAAGCTGCTATGAATAAAATATACACTATATTGTTTAATAAGATTGTTGCGACTTCCTTCGAAACGATGATTCTACAGAGGCTTCGTCTTTAGATATAAAGACAATGATATTACATTGACAGCACTCAGAAGTTATTCTGTAATTATCTTTTATATGCATGTAGTATATAGTCGTTCATTGGCTTTTATTGTATTTTCATGATATTTTTATTAACACAGAAAGCTTTTTTTTTATCTTGAATTGGCAGCTTTGATTTGTATACAATCATTTATTATTTATTTAATGCATGCGTGCATTAATTCACATTTATATCCTCATTTAGCACACACCAATTTTAGTAATTTGAAGATTAAGTTACTGTTTTATTTACAAATGTACATGAAATTACAAAGTGTTTTCTTTACTAGAACAATGAGGTTTGTTCTAGATGGTGATTACAAAAGAAATGTTAATTAAATTAACTAAAATATGCAAGCCAGGTTAGGTTCGATCGCAGATGATTCTCGGTTATTATTTCAGTAAATATTAAAACCTCACATAATAACCTCAGGAGTAAATATAAATTCTAAAAAACCCTAAAGGTTTTTAAAGCATATTAAAACAATGACCAGTCATTTAAATATCTTGTACTTCTATTTTGCATCCATAGTATACGATTTGGAGATGTTATTGATCTTGTTTTGAAACTGTATTGTAGAAAGAGTAGACCAGAAATGTGATACATTAAAGCAATAATATTGAACATTTATCATTAAAGATTTTTTTCGCAATTTTGAATTTCATCACTGGTATTAAAAAGAATGTTTGCAATCTGTGTGAACCATTTAGCATATTTTTTTCATAATCTGATAAAATGAAAAATAAATAGCAACATAATCTTTTATAAAATTTTCTAGTTACATTTTCAGACTACATAAATAAAAAATTATGTTGCTATTTATTTTTCATTTTATCAGAAGATGGGGCTGTTGGTATAAAACAGAAACCCTTGACTACCTACATGAAGCCAGCGACATACTATGGGGCAGAATCATGGCTGGAATCACACATATGATTCATAATGATTAATAGGCAATGCGGGACGCATTGAATCGAAGGCGTGTGTAATGAAGCTAATGATTGTCCGATATTCTGATTGAATTATTTCCCTTGATTTCCGGAAGTTTATAATGAATCTTTAATGAATTAATACCTTATCAATGGACAGGTCTGAAATATTGTTAATAGTTTCTAATTTTACAGTTATATGTAAGAAATATATATTTGTAAAAGAAATTGATCAGTGTTGAAACAAATAAGAAGGTAATAATTGATATGTACTGTACACCAAGAATAATCCACTAATTCTAACATATATAATTTAGCTTGTACTAAGGTTCGGTTAGTGTCCTAGACTCGGTTATAACTGGAACAAGGACGTTAAGCCCCATCAATCAATCAATTAATCAACCAGTACGTTAATCCCTATCAATCAATCATTAATCAATGGCAAGCACGATTTAAAGGCCAATCTTTGCTTCGGCAATATTCTGTCAGTGACCGAGGTGAATGAGTTTGGTCTCAGCTGAGAAAGGTGGGGTTCAAATGTTACCATGGGATTTACATTACATGGTACTGCAGTACAGGGCGAAATACTGACGAGTCAATGGTAACGGGGTGTCAGTTCGATGTCAGGTGTTCAGTAACACAGGGCGACATGTTCCTCGGTCTGTTTAAGCTGTAAGCTTCTTGACAACCTTGACATTTTCTTCATCAAAGCATTGAGGATTGCGCAAGCGCAATTGTTTAAAATCAAGTCTATAACAGGGTTAAAACGTTCCACATTGACTCTTTGTATTAGTGTATATACAACTAAAAACACATCTTGCAAGTTCACATTTCCACTTATTAATCTTAACAGTTTCTATTGAACTTCTTCATATCGAAAAAGTCATTTTTTTTAATATCAATAGTAGGCAGGGTTGAATTTGATATCTATTCCTCTCCAGTGATTGTTAAGCCTTGACTTGAAGATGTTCAATGATGGTGCATTTGACACTTTATTTGGTAAGCTTTAATACCTCAATTACCAAAGAAGTTTTTTTTCTGCTGTTCAACCTGGAGTGTTGTTGCCTGATTTTGAAGTTGTTTCCCCTTGTCCTGTTGTTTTCCACAATATCAAATATATCCTTCCGAAAATTTTAATTATCTTTGAGAATCATCTACACCAGGATGACGTCGTACCTTTGTCGCCTGTATTGAAGTGACGGAAGTCCCAGATAATGTAGACGTTCTGGGTAAGAATGAATTCTTTATTGATCTTACAATTTTCGTTGCCCGACTTTGCACATTTTCTAATGCTTTCACACAGACACAGCATACTCCAAATTCGGCTTAAATATGGATTGAAATAATGTTACAAACATTTCCTTATCCATATCCATGAATGATCATTTTAGTAATCCGACCAATCTATTCGCCTTTTTCACACTCTCTGCCACGTGTAAACTGAATTTAGGTTCACCATCAAACAATACTCCAAAATCTTTCTCCTGGTTGCTTTGTATAATCTCTTCTTCATCCATGATGTACACATGCTTGATATTATAATGACCGAAATGGACCGACTCACATTTTCCAGCATTAAATTTTAATTGCCAATTACTGGACCAGTCGGATAGATGATCCAAGTCAGTCTGGAGTTTTAGTCTGTCCGATACAATGTTGCTCACATCATATATCTTCGTATCGTCAGCAAACAAATTGTTGTTAGTTTCTATGATGTTTTGTAGGTCGTTGATTAAAGGCTATATAATTATTTAAAAGGGTACGGTGTGATTTGGATAATTAAAGTATGTCGTCTCCATTCATCTGATAATATCTCTCCCTATTTAATGCAGATCTGTTGATTAATATATGTCTTCCTTGTTTGAACATTCATACCAATAAGACTTTCACATTTGGATAGGAACGAAACGGATATTTTACCAAAGAATTACAGAAATGTAGTAAAACTCGAGGCCTGTGACCCCTAGATAGAATAATCCTATCCTTCATGTCCACATTTGAAAGAATATTTTTCTCTCATAACTCGACTTAATCACACTGATGTCCCGCCATTTTAAAATTCGACTGTAATTTAATTCTCTATACATGTAAATTATAAAAAAATATTTTCAACGCAATCCCGTTGTTTTTATCTTTTATAGTAAAACCGGCCTATTTCTTGTAATAATATATTATAATTTTACCAAGAAATGACACCGTTTTCTCTGAGATTACATGCGAATAAAATATTCACAAAATGTAATGCAGGTTCAGTGTGTGTTATCAATGGTTGCAAATGTGTTGCTCAAGGTTTTGATTGTAACTACACATGGGGACTTCTGTTGGTCTCGATTGTTATCGAAACACTTTGTAATTTTTTTTGTGTTCTGGCAAGTATTTAAAAAGTGAACATTTTAATTTAGTCTTTCTTGTTGTTTTTGTTTCCTATACGAATAGTAGAAAATTTCCAATAAAGATAACACAAACTTACAGACGATGCTATCACTGGTATTTCTGCATTGTGTTGTAGAAGCAGCAGTGGTCTCGTGCTGCATCATTCTTCGTTATAGACCCTTTAGTCATGTACTCAATACATGGTTTGTTACTTCATAATCTGCCGTCGAAGAGTAAATTTGGCTCTAGTCGATCGCATACTGATTTCTTTAATTACCCAACAATTTTTCTTCTTCCGTGCGGGATGATACGTAAGTCCCCTATGTATTATAGAGTTATACGTACATATATTTCGAATAAGAAATCATTAATGTTATAAGAGACCAATCATCTCATTCTTTTTACTTTGAACGTTTATATTCAGTTGGAAATTATGACTTAATTAAAAATTATGGTCTCGTATGCCACTTGATTAAACAGAGGAGTCCTTCATCTAAAACTGTTTCTATGGTAGCCATTTTAAAATTGGATCAGTTTTGCAGGAAAAAAATCTTTGACTTCCGAATGTTCATCGGTTAATTGTCATGATCTATACATTATATGTTAAATTAGGCTTACCCAATTGATATAAACTTTATCTAAGAATAATTAACTATATCTGACTGTATGTTCATCGATTTCGGAACTTCATTATATACTGGCTAATTAGTGCCCACCCTAAAGTTTATCCCAGACAAAACATTCTTTACGCAGAGGAAATTTCAAAGGTCAATTTTTTAATTGGTTGGTCGGTTCCTATTAAAGAAGTGTGCGCAGTTTCAGATTTAGCAGCTATCAGTGATTAATACCACGCTTACAAAGCCAGGATGACCTTTTTGTACAATATCTAGTTCCATAAATTTAATTTAGATAACGCAGCTTAAATATACTCGGTACTCAAATTTCTAACATCAGTAATATATGGAGTGATATATAAAATTAGGTAATACAGATATCCCTGAGCCTTCTTTTTCTAAAGTTGATAAATATGACCAAGTAATCTATATGTCCTGTCATATTTGTTTTATGTCACACTTATTTGTAAATATTTATATGTAAAAAAATGAACAAAATAATAAAAAATGAAAGCATGACCAAGAGAAAACCCTGTCAAGTATTTCTCTTGAGTTGCCCCCCTTTATACATGGTCTGTCTGTTCTCCAACCAATGGTACTGGTACATAGATAATCCAAAGCTTCATTCCTGCCTTTATTTATAACATAAATACCCACACTATGAGGTTCTGTTTGTGATAATTGCCCAGAGAAGTTTTTGTTTGTTTTGTCATATTTGTCATGTTTTGTGGTTGCATAATGTTCAGGGTTAGTAGTTTTTTAAATAGTTTTTTTAATTATTGCTTGTTGTTTTTGTTTTAGATTTTTAGTTGTTGCTTGTTTTTTTTTTTGTTTTTATTGTTTTATGTTTTTTATATTGTAATTGTTAAGCCTTTTGTTTATAAGTATATATTTGCATTTCCGTTTTCTCTTTGTTACATAACCTTACCAACTGCGAAATCGTTTAAACTTGCGTAAACGCATCGGTTGCTACGCAAGAATACACACACCGGAACACTGACTTCCGCAAGTAGTGTGAATGCGCATCCGATTAGGACTAATGTATCTGTGTTGACTAATCTTCAATTTAATTCAAGTATGAATGTAATGTAAATATTAAATTATACGTCAGAAAATAAAATATTTAACAAATATTGTTTAAATGGGATGAAAAAAGATAAAGTTAATGTGGAACTATATTTTGTGTACTCTCTGAATTTGACAACATTTCCGCCAAATTGAAGCCAGTTGTTCCGGGATTCCATCAATCGACCGGCTGTTCCAACAATCGTATAACATTGAAAAAACAGTTTTATTTTATTTGAACCCTTAATCAAATGGTCTGTAGCAAGTGTATTACTGGTGTACAAACTGCATTTTTGTACAGATATTTCAACATTACGCGCTAATGCGCGACACTTAAAATATCTGTACAACAAATTCAGTTTACACACCAGTAAACAACAAAAAATTAAAATTATTCCTTTAATAAAATGCGTTATATATTTACCTTTTATCCCTTCCTTCTTCGATATGGCCGTTCTTGTTCCTATAGAAATACAGGGAAGCCGTATAATTGTGTTTGATTAACAAGGGATCGTTTACCCCTGGACATGACATAAAGAACATTCACGGTTGTGTGTGAGAAAGCACTCATTTACACAGAGAGTCATGGATACTTGGAATAGTCTCCCATCAAATGTTGTTGACTCAAAGACAATAAAACCATTTGCATTTGAAGTTGATTCACATTGGAATAATTCTGTAAATTTGTACTGATTATTATAAGATTATAAATCCTGTACATGTTTAATGTATGTATCTATATATCAACATGTAATGATATTTGTTACAAAACCATTGAATATGTATGTGTGACGTTTAGATGACTAGTACGATGTATTTACTATCACCTTCATTATATATGTCGGATGTACATATCACACTAATCATGAAACCGACGCATATATACTCACTGGTTGTGTAACAGACATTATAACATAAACCTCACTGTCTTACCCGAAGAAAATGTTAAGATATTTTCTTAAATGTAATATACCGGAACCAAACAGTTCATTTGATATAAATATACAATCGCTCAGTGCTTTAGAGATATTTTGAAAATAATTATTATGCTTTGTTTTCCTCAACAGTTGTCACAAAAAATAGGATTAAGATCAAATAGGGCAAACCTTTAACACATTTCCAATACAGCGTCATATATGTATTCATAAATGTTTGACACTTGTGTCTAGCACTTTCTGTAATGGACAAACAGACATTGGGTATGTGTCGGTGGGAGGTGCCACTAGATGTTTAATACAGATCGCTGATCACTTTATGTCACTCACTTTTACATCAAGTACAGCCAACGGTTTTACACGAAAACTAAACAAAAATAATGTAACAGAAAAAAATCAATGAACAAATAAAATACAATAAAGAAAATTCAGAAAAGCTACAATTTTACTTTTCAGCCTTTCAAGCTCAAATGCAATGTTTGATTTGTTCTACTTCTACGAATGTTACTATTACAGACACATTAAGCGTTCAATCTATGTCCTCGTGAACCTGTTCAACATAACATGCTCTGTTCAGTCTCGTTTGTATGTGTAGGCCTAGTCGTTCTCCTAGATTTATGCATTTTGCCATTAAGTTGCAGAGTCTCTCGGCCATTCAGCATCACAGTACTTCCCCGATTAATTGCGCTGTCGTCGGAATACTCTCCTAGTTCATTTTCCTTTTCGGAACGGCGACATGCGCACACGCGAAACAACAGACGGAATTCTCTCTTGAACTTCTCCTGTCAACAGAAAACATATTATGTCATTGTTCTGTAGCATTACAAAGAGAAAGATGCATATGATTTTACGTAATGGCATGAGCAAATATTAGAACACTTCTACACAACTTACATTGTTATAGATTTATGGATAGCTGACGTGATCTAGGGGTTTATACGTGCAATAATGTTTAAGACAAAATCAAATAAACTAACACTTAAACGTTGTCCTTTTTAATCTATGGCCTTCCTTGTAAGAACAAATTAAATTTGAGAGCATGACCTTATAACGACACCTGTAGTAGTTGAACATATCTAACACAATAAATAATCCGAGACGACACCGAATGTGGAAAGGTAGTGGTAGAATGCTAGACATTCAAGTATTTGAAATTCGCATTTTAGAGGTTAAAGTCTGGTAGTAGAATGTCATGCACCTTCATCATCCAACATTTTCAGCCCAGAGGTGGAAGGTTAGTGATGAAATGTCAGACTCACTCAGATTCCATAACCAAGAGTTGGAAGACTTGTAGGCGATATTCTACCAATATCCTTCCAACTCTGAAATGTGGATTCAGAGTGAATCGCTAACCACTCGCTTTCACAATCAAGAGTTAGAGGCTAGTGGTATGATGACATGATCTAGAGGAGAAGATAAGTAGCAGAATAACAGAAAGATTAAACAATCAATAAAAACAGCTGGTCAGTGGTGAGCTAGTGGTTTAATGTAAGATATTATGTCCACCTTACACACCGAGATCCAGAAGATTCGAGGTATCATGTCAAACATGGTATACGACTGGATCACAACGACCCATGTTGGACGACTAGATAAACGACTACCGTAACCTATACTTCTGCTTCGTGTCACCGGGTCCACTTTCAATGGATGGTTTCTTTTACTGTATGCTAGCTGTCGCTGTTTTGTGCGCCATTAAGATATTGGCACCAGAGAATGATTTACTTATCGAAATTGATTTTCAGTTAACACGAAGAAAATTATTGACAATTTTCGTATTACCTAATAAATTACAAATGAATTCAAACTGAATCAATCTTGGTAAGACAATGAAATTGATTCATCACCCCGCAGTACGCTTTACTACACTCGCTTGTCTAGGTCAAACAAATCCATTCTACGATTGCTTTTGAGCGTGACACATTTTCCATTCCGCCGTTTCGTACTTTCACAAGCTGTCAATTTCAGCAGCGTTTAATCAATGGGAGCTGTTGTTTGTCTCAGAGGGGAATATACATCATAGCACGTGTTAATCGGTAATGTTCTAAGACATTTCTTTCCTGGTGAATTATTGCCATTTTGCCATTAATGAAGACGTAACGCACAATGTAGACAAGCAGACACATAGATAAACTAGTATATCCCAGCATGCTTGCTTTTTGCCTCAAAACCTGTATGTACACTATAGAACCTCATACCTTGCTGTCTCTACTTTCCCTAAGAAGTGCCAACTGTTTCACTCACAAGAACAAATCTGATACACTTTATATATATATGCGGTTGCAATAGCACTGTACCTATTTGTCACCTAGTAAGTGACGTGCTTTCTTGAACAGCGTACCCATTTCCTTTTCGCTATTTGTTTTATTGTCACAACAGTAGACATTGACAAACAATCAACCAGTGAACTCTAAAGTTATGTTGCATGCTAATTTCACTGTAACGATATGTCACTTAAACATTTGATATTTAAACATTGATATGCAACTTGATGATTTAGCTCCCCAAAAGCATATGTCGGCCTATAAGAGAGCCGAAATCTAAGGACAATATATTCCTGGTTTTGAATAAAGCGCCTTCAATCACCGCCATGTTCAGTGACTTCGAGTTTTGTTGGATTCCGAATCGTATCACGTGACTGACGTTCGACACGACCTGCACGTCGTGGGCCAGGTAACTAGCGAAAGCGCACGTGTGTTAGTTTACGTTTCATGCTGGTATATGTCCACAGTTAGAGTATTTGAAACATCCAATTTACACACTGCCGTACAATATTGTATGTATCAAAAATTGTAATGTGCGAGCATTATTTTCATTGCTGATCCAGTCTGCTGAGGTCGACCACATGCTTTGTTTATGAAATATTGTTGGGATTTTCTCTTGGTTGCACAACTCTCGTGTAACTTCGAGATTGTCTCGACGATGTTCGAAAGTGTTCGGAATTATTCGGCTTTTTTCGAGCCTATTTTTCACGTGTACGCGTTAAAAGATTTTTTACTTTCATAATTAAAAATACTTCCAGTGCTTTGTTTATGAAATATTGTTGGGATTTTCTCTTGGTTGCACAACTCTCGTGTAACTTCGAGATTGTCTCGACGATGTTCGAAAGTGTTCGGAATTATTCGGCTTCTTTCGAGCCTATTTTTCACGTGTACGCGTTAAAAGATTTTTTACTTTCATAATTAAAAATACTTCCAGTGCTGAAACTTTATAAAAAGTGGTAAAATTGGAAAGTTTATATCTCAGACAGACGGGGAAAATAGGTATAATTCTTAAACAGTTTTCACTGTGACAAAAAAGCGAAATAATAGACATACAACCTTAAAGAACCAAGCCCAATAAGTGGATGAACTCGAAAATTGTACTTTACTAAATGTTAACATATTTTTCCAGCTGTTACAGTTTGACACTCAAATGTTTTTTTTTTTGGTCAAATATATTCAGTAGTTGTACAGTACATATATTTTGTGTGACATGGTTTTGATACATCTGACATTGTGAGCAATCTACGGTTTCATATGTCTGGATAGTGATCCTTCTTGCCTTGGAAATTAAGCTAATGCATTCTGTACATTTGATATTCATGGAACCGTGACATAAATAAACTTGATCTATCATCCAAATAATTGCATTCTTACTGATAGCGATCTCTTCAATAGCAACCTTGGAACCTCCTATTATAGCCTGCAGAATCTAAATTTATGGCATAAATTTGTCGTTTATTATTATATACTTTCTTATGATAATACAAAGTCCGAAACAAAACATTTTCATATGGTAATGAACAAGTGCATATTTAAACCATGTCGAAATCCGAAAAAATGCTTGCTACTTTTCTTAGCCTAAAAAGAAATAAATCGTTGGAAAAAATACTATCCTTAGTCTCTTAAGTCATTGAAATATTCATTCGATTCTCGTTGCCCGTCCCTTCTTTTATATTAAGTCTATTTCTGTCGTTAAAATCGGCGAAAATTACAACTGAACTTTTTAATTAGGTCGGGTATCGCACAAATAGGGTAAGTAAATTGTATTGGAACGTGTGAGCCTGTTCACATAATTGTCATAGTTAAAACTGGGAAATGGCACAAGAAGGAAGGGTAAAAAAACAACCAAAATGTAACACAAGCGGATGTTGTGTTAACGGCCTTTCTCTAACAATTGTATAATTGTTTATTACACCATACTTATCTTTTACTTTGGAAATTGTCTTCTGTAGAAGGTCGCTATCGTATTGACACCAGACGGAGATGTTCGTTCTGACTATTTTCGGGAGTTTACTGTTCACAGTTTGAATGGCGTCTGCAATCATTGCTTTCGCACCAATATCTTGAATTGAATGACTTGGTCCTCCTGAATAGTGGTCAGGGAAGGGGTTTCGAGCCGGCGGCCGGGAATGACGGACGTATTCAATTACCGATACTAACGGTCAATATTTCATAAACGGACATGTCAGAATTTGAAGGCCAAACACGATTGAAAACGGCCGTGCCTGCTATCAATTTTCTTAGGCATCTTGTTGGAAGACATACCGTCACACAGGCGTTAAACAAGATGTGAAACAAGGTTAACTTGTGCATGTCAACCATACGTTTGGCAAGAGTGGAATCTGTCCTGTTACTTCTTCTTTCACATGGACAGATTCTGAATAGTATATGGGAAATATGGCCTCGTCAACCGGTGTTATTCGCAGTAAAAGCGGCCATGTGCAACAACTGCAATGATTGCATGATGTTGTCTCCACTCATGCAGCCGGCTGCTTGACAGTTTTTATGTGCGCCATTTCGTTTGATGGCCTTTTATTAGAAAAAAAGGCATTGTATCAAGGTTCGCCCTTATCTGCCACGAAACTGATTTAAAATGTAAAGTTGTAACACAGGTAAAATATACATTATATATTATTTAAATTACATAGAAAGTACCGTCATGATCTTTTAATCTATATAGAAACAGACACAAAACTGTTATGTGTTACTCTTATCCAATCAAACATGTCGTTACAAAACGTTTCATATTTATCATTAGCTTATCAAACTTTTCAATGGAGGATACTTCCATGATCCTGTAGCCACAATATATATATTCATTTAAGAAATTGATATAGGAACATTTGAAAAATATCTGCGTATAACATAAAAACAGAGAGATAAGTTTGCAAGCTACAAACAGTATAAATGTAATATCAAAATTGTTCTTCTTACAGTAGTTCATGTTCTAAGGTGATTACTTCTACAAACAGGCGAACATCCTTCAGTGCGGTAGAGCGAATTAATGAAAACAATGACGTTTTCGATCGGATTGAGGGATTGAAGAGACAGTTCCGATCATCCAATTTTGCACATTGATTTGAATTCCATTTTAGATCTTAAAATCCCGTTCTCGTCGAAGTTTGGCCATTCCCATAATCCTAACGTTCACGTATGATACTAATTTCAGTCTAAATGTTCACATTAGAGTCTGATGTCTGTGGTGGCAAATTAAAACAGTGACAGCCACGTTCTCACACAGAGATTAAACGTACCGTTACTCCATGTATCACACTATAGCGTTCTCTCAGAGGGAATATTACAGCAAGCATGCCGACATATTAACTCGGATTTATTGAAGTTTAACTAAAATCCTAGATGTTTGCTCGAAATTATTTACAATTTTAATCCAGAACTATGATCTAATTAAACAAAAAAAACCGAGACTTGTTTTCGAAATTATTTAACAGACGTTTGATAAAATCTGAATTTAAAAGGTAAAAGGCTAATGAAGAATATGCAAACCTAGTATTTTACGTAGGATACATCGGTATGATCTTGTGATCTAAACTTCGAAGAAAATTTGCCATGATTACCTTTAACGAGAAATGCAAAATTTTCCAGTAAGAAAATACCATCAGTTTTTATATATTTTGAGTTTTATTTGGAAAGTTTAACATTTTTGGATAGAGACCAGGTGTATACTTACATTGAGAAGACCGTAGATGAACGGGTTGTAACAGGAATTAGACATCGCTAACCAGTTAGAACAAAACCATATGATGTTGATGTACTTGTATCTGAAATAAATGTTAAGAAGAATATTATCGAAAACGGGGGGAAAATTCATCGTCCCAAAATTATCATTTGAAATTGATTTTACTAAGTTGAAGGACATCTTGAAGAAAGCCACATATAAACTCTGTCTTTTTCACAGATACTTTGCTTCCCTTTTATATTTGATTAACTTCATTATACTTTCGTTACCACTGTCCATTGGAAGTTTGAATTATTGCATATTTATATTTGCCCAGAACTTTTTAGAGTTGTCGTTCCTTATATTCTTCTAAGAACGACAACTCTTCATAGTCATTAATAAAGTAGACACAAATGTTAGCCTGACACATTTACATTTCCATACATCCTATATAACATACTTGTATATAATTTGTCATTTCCTAAACCATAAAACATTTTTGATGTTTTTATGGTGGGGTAATACACACCAACATAATTTATATGGATATTGAAACCGAACGTCACACTTTTCGAATTACACATCACTTTTCAACCAGGCTCTGCACTTTTTGATATAGCATGTGATGATTAATGATTGACTGATGGAATGGCAAATCGGACTACTTGTACTTTATGTGCCGTACACTCCTGGCGATGGTTCGAGAGGACAGGCAAATGCATCAATCAATCCATACTTAAGCGCATTGAATGGACAAAGTTGTGTCCAAGAGAGACGTGATTAAGGGTGAAAAAAGCGGGCCATCAATTCACTAGGGAGAAACCACGTTGTGCTCGGGACAATCAATGGTCATTACTCAGAAAAACATCTTTCAGACATCGTCAGAAATTCTGAGTCGTTACCGCAAAGAACGGACCCGCATAACAATACCATAAAATGTAATTGCTCGTATTTGGGGTAACATCTCTTGTAGATTTTGTCAGCGAATTCATTTTCGTTTGCGGCAAAATGTAGGACATATTATATTCTTTATCTACACTATGAGATGTAATCTTTATTTGAAATTGATACAGCTATTATTGAAATCAATTCCAGTGACATGATATATAGATACGTAATATGTAGTAACATTCAGAGAAACCCTTTCGTTTTATAGTCGCCTATTTCATAGGGCCTAAAAGCAATCAGTGAATACCATCTACTCTGGTTTTATTTCGAAAATTACTTTTAGATATGACGCCATCTCTATACAATAACAGAAAAGGGAACGGCAGCTCTCCTTTTCAATAAATTTCCAAGAGAAGCCCTTAAGGTTCCGTGTTTATTTATATAGAAGCTTTACTTGTACACTACTTTTCGCTTTTATCTAGATGATTCCAACTAATACCAGGTATGGATGTCCAGTATATGGCCAATGTCTTTCAACTATCTACAACGTAAAACTGTTATATAGAGTAGAAGTTATGATTTCCACGATTTCCGCATGGCTTCGAAGTATTCGTTAAAATGAGAACAGATCCCGCACATTTAACTATGATCTTTAGGGAAAAGATTTCGTAGATTTAACTAGAATCTTTTGGGAACATATTTCGTGGATTTAACTAGGATCGTCTGGGTACAGATTTCGTATATTTAATTACAATCTATTGGGAACAGATTCGTGGATTCAATTACAATCTTTTGGGTACGGATTTCGTAGATTTAACTAGGATCTTTTGGGTACAGATTTCGTAGATTTAACTAGAATCTTTTGGAAACATATTTCGTAGATTTAACAAGGATCTTTTGGGTGCAGATTTCGTAGATTTAATTACAATCTTTTGGGTACATATTTCGTAGATTTAACCAGAATCCTTTTGGTACATATTTCGTAGATTTAACTAGAATCTTTGGGGTACTGATTTCGTAGATTTAACTAGAATCTTTGGGGTACTGATTTCGTAGATTTAACAAGAATCTTTGGGGTACTGATCTCGTAGATTTAAAAAGGATCAATTGGGAACAGATTTCGAAGATTAAACTAAAATCCTTTAGGAACAGATTTCCTAGATTTAAGTAGAATCTTTTGGGAACAGATTTCCGAGATTTAAGTAGAATCTTTTGGGAACAGATTTCGAAGATTTAACTAGGATCTTTTGGGAACAGATTTCGTAGATTTAACTAGGATCATTTCGGAACAGTTTCCTAGATTTAAGTAGAATCCTTTTGGCATTCATTCATACTACCATTAACTATTGCACATAATCCACAACTTTAAAAACTCATTCAAAGTCAAACAAGTGAAAACCAATAATTTTTACTCTTGAATAAAGTTATTCAATGAACAGTCAAGTTGTCAGCTTTATTTCAGCGACAATGCTTATAACATATCACCACTTATCTCCCTTGGGGGTAGGCATCGATAGTCATTACTTTGAGAGCATAAAATTTTAGTGATGTTATTAATGACTTCATGATATTTTATTTTGAAATCCTAATGGTAAATTAAAAATTTTCAACAAATGGTGGTATTGATTGCTTTCGATTATGTCTTAATTATTGCAATTAAGATTTTTATGAAGGTATAACAGTTTAATTTATATTTTATGAAACACCATGTACGTCGTTTTCCTAATAAAACATGACGTAACAATCAACCGCCACCCACCTGGAGAGATAAGTATGTAATATACAAATACAGCAAAGACACTTTCCTGACAATGAGCTCCTCGTGAGTGATTTGGTTTTTAAGGAATATACCAGATGAGTTATTAGTAATCTGTAATTTTAATCAGCACGATCTTTTTTTATTAACACCCGTTTTATTAGCTTTTGTGTTTTAATCTTCTTCCATCACAACGCGCGGCGTATCATAAAATATGACCTCCGAGGTTTTGTCCATTAAAGCACATACAAGACATGTTTTTACTGTGATATTTCATCTCGATATATGATATAGATGACGCTTTAAAGTGTTCTGTTGAACGTGATCAAGATAATCTTACAGACCATATTTGTGTGGAAGCATAAAACAAAATTAAGCAGGGAGTACCATCGGATTTCCCAGTCTTGTACAATAACTGGCTCATTGCCAGCCCGCTATTACCCGTTAACAAGAACATTGTTGTAACACTTCATCCAATTACATAGCAATGTTCCTGTGCCATTAAACAAGGCCCGATACATGTGTCAGATAGGCCTGTTACGGTGGGTGTCATAAAGAAGTATCAGGATGTTCCTAGAGTGGTAAGCTCCCTTAATTCTAACTGCTTTGTTTCGTGCAAGCATAGCGTAAAACAAATAGAAAACATCACCGTTTTCCCTGTAGTTCATCTTTTCGCTTTGCCTCCCAAATATCTCTCCTTAACACTGAGAGGCGGTGATTTTGTAAGATTAATGAGTTTCTAAAATCTGCGGATACTATTCTGCATATTCCTCACATTAAAGTATTTAACAATGGTCATGAGAGTAATATAGTAATTTATTATTTTTCTGGATTTTTTGTCACTTCTCATTGGTCAAAAACACGTCACGTGATCACCGATAAAAAACTAGATTGCACGATTTTTCCGGAAGTAGTTTATAGAAAAAGTATATTGCACGGTTATTTGAAGATAATGTTTTCATCTACGTTACCAAAACGCTTCGTGTTCCTGGCGCTTTGAAACAAACGCTTTGATGACCTGAGTTTGAAGCGTAACCACAAAATGTGACAGACGACGTTGATTGTTTCGGTTTCTATCAAAGATGATGATGACTTCCAGCTGATGACTGCAGTTTAAACTTTTAAATTTTCAACATAAACACGGTAGGAGAGTAGGAAATAATCGAATAACATTCATTAAGCATCTGGAGCCATTGAATAGTGAATACGTTTGATATTTATCTTAAAAATTCCACCTACACTAGTAACATCATTAGGCCTAGGCTAATCCTACTGTATTTATACGATTTTTATTTTACGGAATGGAGTACTAAGCATAAGAGAATATATCTTAATTCATGTCGATCTGAATATTTTAACATATGTATGGCGTCAAAGTGGATTATTTCAACGGAGAACAAACTATACATTTAATTGACTGCGTCCGACATGGAGCTACAGCTATTATGGAGTATATGTACATGGATGCAATTTACAAGCACGCATGCACCAGGTGCATGTAATAAAAGCGTGAAGTGCATCAATTGATACTGTTTTCATATGGTTTTTAAAACTAAACTTGTTACAAAATTATAAGATTCTAACTGTCTTCACGAAGCAGAATTTACAATGCGTGCTTATTTAGGTCTAGTTTCACACTCATTTCAAAATGTAAAAAAATCCAGAAAAATAATAAAACAATTATAACATTTTGATTTCGGTCAATACATGGTCATATCGACCACAGAAATTACGACCTGGGACTACGTCCTCGGTTAATATTTTTTCTTTGGTCGATATAACCATGTATCGACCTCATCAAAATACTATATTTGTATAATATCATTTAAAGTTAGCAATTTTATACATAGATGGGAAATACACTTTTGCATGCAAATCTGCATGTATATCACATTTTTATAACTGAAAATACACTTATAACGATTAAGACGATAATTGAATGATAATAAAATTACCTTATGTTTCATTTTCCTTATTTTCCTATCTATATACAAATAATAACAAAAGTTCCAAGATTAATAAATTAAGACAACATGCACGAACACAATAGATTCACATTGGCTATGTAAAAACAAAGCAAATCTTTACAATAAAAACCATCATCTGTTTTTACAACGACATTTGTACAAATATTTATGAAACTCGTTATTGTAACATATGTACAGAAGTGTACATGAATGGGACAGAATACATGTAGGTCAAACCGTCGAACGTAGTTAGATATTTTCACTGAACGACGGATAGCATTTGTCAGCTTTGTTGTCTTTGTTGTCTTCAGAGTATCTACAATGAAGTAATCCTCGGCTTTATTGAGGAAGTTTTCACCAGCCCTTAGGGAGCCATATTTGCCTGACTGCCACAGGCTTGGGGATCACTTGATTGTGTTGTTCTGACTGCGGTAACGTTACTTGATGAAGGATGGACATTAAAATCAGTTGCAGAGCGACAATTCTTTGCTTTTGTTAAATAAAACGAAAGATATATACATGGTGACTACTCCGAATCGTGCCTATAAACTCACAATGAAGCCTATGGTTATCAGTACTTAGGACATAGAGTAAGAAGGAACAAGAAGAAATTTCACATTTATGGCTTTGTGTCGCCAATAGTGAAATGCCAGCGAAATAAGAACTGGTTGGACTTAGATATAAATCACGAGGTTTTCTCGGATATATTTCTCAGTGATGTATTTCAACTCCCCCTTCACGCATTTAGTTCACTTGCCTGTTCAGAAGACTTTTCAATTGTAGGTTGGTTATCAAGTATTAAACGGGGAACGGAGGCTTGTCATCCGTCGGTAACCTATTCCATTGTCCATACTATAAACATTCTTGAACCTTGAATGAGGACTTTAACCAAACCCCAATACTTATAACACGCTATAGTTCTATCATTTATTTCTCATCGCCAGGTTGTAAAAGAAGGTTGTTGAATTTTATAAAAAGACAGTAAACTGAGGTGCAAAATACCAAGTAATATTACTAAGTGGGGAAAATTTTAGCCAAAACTACCCGAACTATAACTCATAAATCATATTAATTATAAAATTATAAATCCTATTAAGATCACTGTATCTTAGTTCAAACAAATCTTACCACACAAGCTGATAGATTATATCTATTGACTTTGAAAATTCAGTATGGTATCAAATGATATTTGTTAATCCAAAAATTAGTCATGAATAAGTTAAAAATATACTCTGCATGAAATTCAGATAAATCAGAATCATGAACACCGCAAAGTAGGCGATGTGTGTTTTTATGTAACCATGTTGTTGAGAATATTCCCTTTAAATCAAAATGGGACAAGAACACAAACTAATATTACATTTTTTCGAGAGCACGTGAATAAACATAAATCATAATGATACCCTGATACGTTCGGCCAATGCTATAAAAGTTGGTTTACTTCAATAAATGATTTTACTTTTGGGCATTTGATGTGGTGTCAGAACGTTGTACGAAACATCATCACCGACTTATCAAAAGAAATTCATTTAATTGCAATTAGTTGAGGTTAGCCCCAGATTGAGGCTAAAATGACATCTAACCGTAAATTTAATTGTTTTTATAAATATTCTTACTTGTTAACTTCCACGTAAAGTTCAGACAAGACTTGATACACCTGTAGTGGCATCCAGCACAGCACGAATAGACAGACGACGATAATCAGCATCTTCACCACCTGTAAAACACCAGAGAATGATACAGGTAAGACATTTGTTTAAGTCAATTGTATTAGAACATACGAAATCATTTCATTTACCTGTAAAACACCAGAGAGTGATACAGGTAAGAGATTTGTTTAAGTCAATTGTCTTCAAACATAATATGTCATATTCACTACCTGTGGAAATAACAAAAAGTAAGAGAGTAAGGGTTAGAGATTTTGTCTAGATCAATTGACTAAAGTATCAAATTTGCCAACTATGAAATGACAAAGATCATGATAACAATAAGATGGTTTTACTATGTACGCAATCAGAACATAAAAAATATTCTTCTTCGACATGTAAAAAAGGAACATATGATAAAAATCTACTGGAGAATAATTTCATCCTGACGTTTTCACATATTTTAATGTGTCATTAATTCAATTTAAGGATCAAATCACTTTTAGGAATAATAAGCATCTTCGGCTTCGTTGATTACGTTAAAGGATATAAATTCATATACAAAAATATGTTTTTCTAAGTAAATCACAAATATGAAGCAACAGGACCAAATTGTTTATGAGAGAAGGTGATGATTCCATTTCAATCAAATTTTGACAAGCTTCATCTTCCTCGGTCTGAAGGAACACTTAAGCTATGAAGTTAATGTCAGTTATCACCAGAAGTCGTAGAAACAGGGACAAGTCCTTGACGACGCTAAATAAACCGGGACATGTAAACACCGTGGTTGTGAGATCAAGGGGATAACAATCTTTATTGATCCATAAATAAGCTGTCGTAGTCGGAGACAAATAAAGCTGCTGGGATTATAAACGAACACACGGCGACCTATTTCCTGTTTGATGTAGGATGGGTAGGCCGTAGATAGCAGCAATGTGGTATGTGCAAAAACAGAATAGTATCAATAAACAATGGAAAGTTTTTCTCGTAATTAGGTGATGATTACCTCGTCATAACAACATAACTATCTTAAACATAAACATTTCCGTAGGTATGTAAATGGCATCGACATATTTTGCTTTTGTTTCTTGGGATTTAAGATTATAAGATATTCTGTTATGCATTGTTTTGTATCGTATCGTCATGTTGTTCTGTACTATATTTGCTTGTGACGTGTTTATTTCATGTACAATTAAATACGATAACACTGTTCTATTGACCCACCGTGACATACAATATCATTCCTAGTACTGGTGCATTTTTACATTTATCTAGGTCCATGAACGGACAGTCAATTTATCAGTTAAAAAGTTAATAATAAATATAATAATTCATGTATTTTCGTCAATACGTTGAAGCTTATAGGAAAGCTAACCAGACCTTGATAATAATAAGAATGTCTTGTTATATTGCTGCCTATCAATTGTGCCATTAACAAAATAGTTGTGACCTCATAGAAGGATGCCTATGATTTAATCAGCCGCGTCCGACCAGTCCTCTGCCTTGATCTGATTCCGTATATCTCCGCTCTAATTGAATTATTGCTTCCCCATTTTTACTATCTATTGCGCTACAGCCTCCAATAATGGTAAAATGATGGCTCTCTTTGTAATCAGCAGTCTCTCTCACCACAATTGTCCACTCATTACAGCCTTGAGGGGCGAGCCCCGTCCTGATGGATACCCACTTTACAGTGATGAAGACAAACGACCACTGGCCAGTATTAAGGTCATCGTACACTGCTATGCTTCTTAAAAGCGACATCTCAAAAGCTTGAGATTCAGCAAACTTGTCATATTTTTGAACATTAATGACAAATCCAATATCTTACCGAATTATATATGGAATTATATATATATGTTTTCATATATCTTTATAAAGGATACCATGGCTGGTACATTATTTTGTTAGGTGCTGTATATCTCGGAATCATGTTTAAAGGATTATTTGAATGTCTTTTTGAAGCATTTTTCACAATCAATCGTCATCAACTGACAAAATATTGAATACAATAAACATTAAGTAAGCACGTACATGATATCTAGTCTCATTTAATTGCACTAGACGTTCAAACATTACTTTTTACAAGACTATATAATATAAGATAAATTACGCATGTCTGATTTTAATTAATGAAAGAATGTAAAGCAGTTTGCCTTAAATTCAAGGCGGTGCTCGTTCATGTGTTTCAAACGCTCATCTAGAAGTATTTTCTATGGTGAAATGGGTTTTAAACAGTATTGCAGGAAACGGTCAACTGTCAGTGACTGGCAACAAACTACTCCTAAGTGTCCAGAGGTGTATTGTCGAGAAAGGTATTCTAATCACAAACTTAATGATGTTAATTATTATATTAATGTTCGATTTCGCATGTTTATAATGACGCAGAATATTTGATTACCAAAATAGGTGAACTTCAGAAATACATATCTTATTGAAATATGTCTACAGATATGTGTCAGTACGCTTTCCTCTATAACCTCCATATTCAGATTGATTCTTGATCAATATAGTTCCATATCACATATACTACCAGAAACGGTACTATATTATCCACATTCTGATTAAACCGAACTATTAATATTTGGTAAATGATTTTCGTAGCAGATGTCTCGTCGTTAAAATAAACTCAGGCACTGATTGGCTGCGTCTGATAAAGATATCAGTCGGGATTGGTTGGGTTTAACATAAAGGTCATCCTCTGATTGGTTGTGTCTGATGCAGAAGTTGGATCCTCATCAACTGTGTCTGGGGTCAGTACGATCTATTTATTATTGGGTTTTGATGTACTTCTACATCTGCCCAATCACCATTACCGGATGTTTATACCGTAACGTCAATATGACATTGATATCTCAGCTTATCAGGCCAGGAACGGTCGTACTTTACAGTCAAGTTTATTACATATATATTCTTTTACATTTACCTGGGTGCATTCAAGTTCAATTTACAATGAATAGTCGACAACAGTTTAGGCTAATTTTAAGTTCAAATTGGTACTAGTACTTGCCAAGATATAGCAAAGTGACCACCTGTGGTTAGAATGTAAGACACCTAATTAATAAAGTAAAAAAAAAAAAATAAAGAATATAATGTAACATACTGAGTTTTCGTTTACAATTCTTAACATAAACTGACCACACTGAATGTAACCTGACACACTGAATATAATTGTGACTCACTGAACTCTGCTGTTGGTGAAAACTAACCCAAAACGAGGAAATTCATAACTTTATAATTCACCAGTGAAAACTATTGTACACAATGTAATCAGAGAAAATCCTCTGATCTAGAGTCCATACCAGGTAACTGTTTGTGACAGTTGTTATTGTCATTGACGATGGCATAATATAAATCAGCATCCCTCGATTCAGCATGGTAGCGACGGAAACAATAAGTTCAGTGTGATGTTCTTTATTATTGAACCTACTAGTAACACAGACTGCTGTATCATAGCAATCTACCCAAATCCATTGTAGAATTATTCTTCTTTTCTAAATTAATGATATTAGATATTTCATCATAGTTTGATTAAAAGCCCTTCTTCTCTTCTTCACGGCTGTCTTTTCTAATTCTGACCACACTGACAAATTCACACGCAATACCATAATGTTCACGAACTTGTCGTTACACAGACACATTCCAAAATCAGCTCGACACGCAGTTGTTTTGTATTCACACAGACGAAGGCCTTTTCCTGCTGAGTTATCTCGCCAGAATTCTCGTTTCTGATTTTTCTTCCAGCATTAATCAAGATGGAATCAATGTGAGACAAAATATCGCATTTAATGGTTGTTTTCTAAGGTTTAGCGAAAATGTGAATGTTTCCTGTTAAAATATGTCAACACAAATGACATTAAAAGGGATTAGGGCGTTTCTAATCTTGTATTGTTAGGGCATCAGTGAAAGATCAATGACTATCGTCAATTATAATGCAAAATAAATTCATTATAAAATGCATCTTAACGATAATCCAGAAAATTACCTGTGGAGATAAAAAGGGAAAGAAGAAACAGAACATTCATCATCGGAAATCCTGCTGTGTTTCCGTCAGAACCGACAGGAACAGATCGATATGGGCGATAGGAATAATGTGTCCGTTCTGGAGATTGTCAAGTTATGGCCGATTCGTTCTGGAAAGGGTCCAGATCACAGGGAAAGGTCAACCCCAAGTCTTGTTTTAGATCTGGACATCAATGCATTCCGGGAATCCTGGGCAGTAGCCTGTCGTGTCAGGCTGTTCTGCATCACTCCATATAAAACTGGACTAATCCCATCAATGATCTCACACCCAATCTACATTATATGTACATTCCAAGACTAGGTGTGTATGCATCTGTAACTGACAGTGTTTGTCTAGATTTTAGTGTTTGGTGCTCTTTTGAATATCTATGGAGTAGATAAAAGCTTGTATAATACAAATAATTGTTTATCTCTGTAAAAGTGAATATAACATCTCACTCGTCCTTCTCAAAATACACAGCCATATTCAGGTCACAATAAATTATTTTGGCCTTAAAGTCGTCAGTGTCGTTATTCTATCACTTGTTATCTATTAACGGGGTCACCATACTCCCATCCTATCCGTCTAGATAGGACACCATAGTCCACCATGGTCCACCATACAGATGTTAGTCATTGTTTGCGTTGTTACGTCGTTTTAATTGTGACGTGTCCATGATCACTAAAGATGGTTGTTGGATTAAATGCTCCTTCTTTGATGGTAACGCATGTTTTGTACGTGGTAAATGTCTTGATATGTTCTTTATGCTACCAAATAAGCTTGAAAATACATTAGATTGGCAATTATTCAAGAATTAACAGCAACTAGGCTTCATTGAATGTGTCGTTGGCCAGTTGGTATTCATCCTCCATTAAACGCATCTGTAAACAATAGAATACTTAAATTGCCATCATACAATCGTGTTGCCATCTGAATCTCGTGATGTTAGGATCCCACTATACATCTGTCTTCCTCACAGATATCGTCGGGTGTTTAAGAGACATAACACTATTGCGTGCCCTCCCGGAACTAGTCAATGATATTGGGGTCACCACGTTTTATAAGAGCGGAAATACAAATAAAAATACTGTAAATGTCTAAACTTTATAAGAAATCAAAGAAATTCGGATTTATCATATTTCGATAACATAACCTGGTAATTGTGTTATACAAAGTGAATTTGACTTCGTGGAACTTGGAAACAAAACATACTACAAGCCGAATGGAATGTGAATCAGTTTGTCTTATTTATAGACAAAACCTAAACCAAATAGCTAGTTCATCTCCCACACAACATATATAGCCACGTGATTAGGAAGTTCCCTTTCTGTGATATAAGGGCCGCTCGGTCCAATTTGTGTCACATAGGACTAATTCAATACAACGTGTCATTTCACGAGAAGCCTGATCCATACCATATATGGTTTCTCCCACTGGAAATGAGGCGGTAATGAGGTTTGTCGCTACATATATAACCCAATACACGTGCCACTTGGGAAAGGAATCAATCTCGTTACACTATGATGGTATTCATTATTTGAACAAAATATACAACTATACTGTATTAGTTTATATATTATTTGGAGTATATGTATGAACATCCAGAAAATCAAAAGTTAGAGAAGTTGCAAGTGACATCAGACTTTATACATATATATACACATAGGAAAACGGATTTCATCCTCGGGCAAATATATTGAAGGGAAAACATGTACTGAGATTCACGTGGTGGAGATTATAATTGTTATATTTATATCAGTTATATCGTTTGTGATTTTTCCCTATCCTTTGTGATTTGCAATGAACACATTTTCAGATAGAACTGAATTTTTTGTTTACAGATAAAAACTATATATCGAATTTATTAGCCTTAACTATCAATGCCAACTAGAAATTTCTGAGGATTCAGTTATTCTGAATTGTTCATCGCTATAAATCGTCCAAATTGTTAATAAGATTCATCAATACACTTCAACAGTGTCCTAAGTAAATATAGTATATCATCCCAATACAAGAACGATTAATACGTCCATGAATATTTAGGAAAGACGTAACACAAAATGCGCTATTGCCAAAATTGACGAATGACAATGAAAAATGTTCATACAAAGAATTGCTACCCTCTGGATGATTATATACTGTATTTTTGAGTGTGGAGTGGCGACCATCCTTAGATGTACGTTCACAAACAAACATGGGGTCTGTCTGCGGACTTCTGCCCTATGGCTGTGTAGATATCACTTTTGACAGTCCTCCGACAGTTGCAGACATTGTGTAAATGAGTTCGATACACCTGAGATTGACAGAAGCCATTTTCTCTGAGCCAACAGATTTTACATACAAACCATCTTTATCGTGGACCCCTTGTGGTATAACGATGCGAAACAGGAAACACAGTTCCTGAAGACATGACTACTAAAGACAAAGTGTGACATTCAGCAAAAAACGTTCGTACTTTACAACTCTTCTTTGAGAATTAAATCCGTTCTGTTATGTACGTCAGACACAACAAGAAGTGCAATAGGAATTTTAAACTGTTAGAACGTAGTTTACTTTATCTCAAATGATGGAAAGGTTGGTTGAGGTAATGTTAGATATGGCAGTGCCTCTAGCAAGGAGATAATCGCCTACGCCTAGGGTTTAAATTAAATGACACTTATTTATCCAAATGACAGGCACATTGATATAAGTACAATGTGTATTTCAAATCATTACAGTTGTATTTTGAGTTATTGAGAGTGAATGTGCTAAATGTGGTGTATCGATGATTGTTTGGAATCACTCCAATGTTCTACCTATATGGGGGCACATATTTAGGTTACCAATGTTCCTATACCTCTACGTTCCAGCTTTAATGAAATCAGCATATAATGAATACAATATATGGATGATAAGTACATTTTCTTACTGTACACTATCTCTTGATTCCGCCGGAGCTTTCGGAGCATGTACTATTTCTTTCTATTACTGGAATAATGATAAAAACGCGAAGAAAAATCTGTTTAAAAAGAAAAAGAAAAAAGATGGTCTTCATTGGAAGCTCCCCGATCGGTCATACATAGGGAGTCCCTAACTGAAGCTCCTGATTGGTCGAATCTCGTCATTGTCTGATTTGAAAGTTTAAAAATGAAATTTATATACAATCATCAGATGCCTCAGTTACCTTCCATTTCGGAAGTTAAACAGAGTGAGTGGAGCGCAGCCTGGTGGCAAGTAAGGAACTAAGGGAGGGAACTAGTCGACACTTATACAATTACATTGCTATTTCTTCAAAAATAAAGACAAATTCTAACAATATGAGAAAAATATTACATCGTCTGTGTTAAACTGTTGTCTCTGTTGTAAAATACCAGTCATGAAATGCACGAGTTCACGTGACAAAAATATTCGGGTAAATCACTGTCAGTATCCGTGACTTATTAACGTTCTACCACCACAGCTGTCAGATGATATTGGAGTGTTCACATGTAGTAAGACTCATTACTGACAGAAATCATACCCTACCTTTGTCGTTTTAGATATCTCCAAAGATATCAGCAAAATCGCTGTCATTAGTAACTTTAGCAGCGCGGAAAAAAACCATTATGCATGTGACAGTATCAATCGATATGTGAATGCTCATTAAATCATCATCGATCATTAATCGTGTTCTAATTAGAATGATATTTAATTAAAATCTCTATTTTTAATGTAAAGATCATGTTACTTTTCAAATGTATTTCTGATTTGCCAATTACGTGAATCCTGACTCTCCACAGTAACTGTTGGAAGTTCTGATATCACGATTGGTGTGAATCGATCCTCAGATTCTGATATTTAAATCTGACTTGGTAATGGACAAGGTTTGGTTTGGTTTGATTAGTTTAACGTCCTATTAACAGCCAGGGTCATTTAAGGACGTGCCAGGTTTGTTGGTGGAGGTAAGCCGGAGTACCCGGAGAAAAACCACCGACCAGAGGTCAGTACCTGGCAACTGCCCCACATGGGATTCGAACTCGCGACCCAGAGGTGGAGGGCATGTGGTAATATGTCGGTACATCTTAACCACTCACAAGTACAAATTGTATAATGGAATGGCTGCCACTCATTAAAGCGTTGTTTTGAACCTGTATTTTGTGTTGTGCAGATGTTTACTCATTACAGGAGTATGAACATATACATTACCGGGATGCTATAGTCATTATAGTAGTCTTTTATTTAGTTTATCACACACTCTGGGGAATATATATATAAACCAGATTATTTGACAATGTGATATTGAGTCAAGTCACATATGCTTACTTACCTTGCCTTATATGCCCACAAACCTATACATGTATTCTTTATGTATTACCTACCGCATAGGATAAAAAGGTTTGATATACAATAGTGACACCGGCAAATATTTTTCATCATTTTGGTTTTTTTTTAATTTTGATTAAATTTACTAACAATAAAAGGGTTTGTCTAAATTCGGGAATAAAGGTTTACACATTAAATATACATGGCATTTAGTCCCCCGCCCCCATTTAGCGAGAAGATTCCAGAATGGTAAACAAGTTGATATCAGAAATTGTCAAGTAATGAAATCTTCTTATTCATGGAAGGTAAAGTTAGTAAATCTATATATCTCCACTCTATATCCCAGTGGTTAGTTACGATTACTAGATGAAGTCTGGTTAGGTTGAATTGTTATTTTTGTTTGTTTATGCTAGCGGTGGTCGTTAGATATCTAAAATGTTAATGTAATGAAGCTAACATTTCAGTTAAATAAGACAACCGATGTGTTGAGATAGCATCTAAATTACAGCAAGGAAGACATGGAATTAATTTAGATCTCTAATGCTTTATTACTTATACCCACATATGGGCAGTAAGAAAAGTAATTTCCTGAATGAAACTTTTATTTGTACTTTAAAAGTGCTCTTCAAACTTTAAATTGCATATTTAAAGCGAATTGTCAATAAATACGTCTCATTACACGACTATGTAATACAGACGAATGTCCTTTAATTCAATATCTTTAAAAGATATTGGTACGGATATCCATTGAGAGTGGGTTTAATACGATGCTACATCATGATATGGATTATCTCCTTAAAACAATAGACTGATATATAGATAGCATCTGGACACGTTCCACATACAAAGTCATCCATTTACGATTGCATGCAAGCGTTTGACAGATGATGAGGAAATGTTTATGAAAAGTCAACGGTAGCATGCAAGCGTTTGAATAATGCTTAGGGAGTGTTCGGGAGAAGACAACAGTAACATTTAAGCGTTTCAATAATGATGACCAAGAGTTCATGAAAAGTCAACGGTAACATGCAAGCGTTTGACCGATGATCAAGAAATGATCATGAAAAGTCTACAGTAGCATGCAAGCGTTTGACCGATGATGAGAAAAAAATCATGAAAAGTCAACAGTAGCATGCAGGCGCTTGACCGATGATGAGGAAAAGTTCATGAAAGGTCAACAGTAGCGTTCAAGCGTTTGAATATTGATAAAGAAGAATTAGGTCAAACTATATATGTCTCCTTCATACGACCAATTTTTGAGTATGGTGATATTGTATGGGGAAACATACCTAAAGACTTAGAGAAAAAAAAACCTAGAAAACATTAACATATAAGCCACTCGCATATAATATGTAGTACTTAAATTAGCAAGTATTGGAAAATTATTTCGTGAAGTAGGATGGACAAGTTTATTTGATCGAAGACAAAACAGAGACATCATCCACTTCTACAAAATGTTTTACCACCATACACCTATGTACCTATCCAACCTAATTCCTACCACCGTCTCAGATGTGCATAGATATGGAACTCGGAACCTGATCATACACCCATTACCCCAATTCTATGTAAATCCACTTCTTAACAACCATTTTTACAATCCACAATAGACCACTGGAACAAACTGCCTTCTAACATAAGATCCAACCTAACTACTTCAGTATTAAAATCATTTCTTGATAGAAACTTGACAAGAAACGTACCTTTTTTTAACTTTGGAACTCCTAAGGGACAAATTTATCATGCCCGTTTACGCATGGATTGCAGTTCCTTTAATGAACACTTTTTCAACAACAATATCGTCACAAAGATGTGTTTGTGGTCAAATTGAAAACAATTCTCACTTTCTATCAAAATGTACAAGGTGTGACGAAGTTCGAAGACGATTCATATGGTTGTTACCATATAATATTACTGTAGACCTTCTTCTCTTTAGGAACGAAATACTATCTGTACACGAAAATAGGGTAATTTGCTAAGCTATTCACAATTACATACTTAAATCCTGTCGACTTTCAACCATTGTTTAATTGAGCTTTATACATGTATGATATTTTAACCAAAACCCTACACCCCTTTCATCCCCCTTTTAAATGAATTTCCATTTTTTCTACATTTTCTATCATTAATTCCTATTCATTTTACTATTCCTACCCATGTTTCTATGGAAAACTCTTTTCAATTTATCAATTTCAATATTTTACAAATTTTGCATAAGTAAACTTTCTACGTGCTGTCTTATCAAGAATGTATTAGTAAATTAGTATCAAGGTCATAGATTAACATAAGTGTCTAAGACACTTGACTTTTTCTATTTTCTTTTATATCAATTGTATATTATATTGCTGTATGAAGAAATCAAATAAAGAAAGTTTAAACTAACATACAAGCGTTTGACTAGTGATTAGGAAGAGTTTGGTTTAATCCACAATATATCATTTAGATGGGTATGACCTATCTGTGACGTGTTATGGTACCCAGGGTACAAATCCTTCGTAATATGCATTGATGACTTTGGTTTCCGATTTAAGCAAAATGTTTAAAATTAAGACGCTGAAATATTAATGATTAAAAACTATTCATTTTTGATATGAATTAATAACGGAAAGCGTGATGGATCAATAATCCGTATATAAATAATTGAAAATGAAGTTATCTGATTAATTTACGTTTTCATTACTGCTAAAATACATTTAATACTCTCAAAATACTATACACCTTTTACACAATTTGACAATATTTTCGTCCAAACTGTCGAAATGATTCCAGTTTGAGTTGAGTTTGAAAGGACCCAGTGTTATCTGATATACAACCGTCGGTATAACTTCTTTACTTATATTTGTATCAAGTATATGATTAACTTACTGAGATTTACTATGGGGAAATTATCGTACTTTTATCAGTATATTACGATAACTTTATCAGGAGAAATGCTGTAAAACTTCGTGCAATTTCCCACGTGTTTTGTGGATATTGACAGGGATAGGCGGATGTCTTTATGCCTGATATTAAGTTGTTTTATGGGCAGCGCATCTTAAAACTTTTATTTAATGGCACACCACTATCCCCGAAGATTCGATGAACTTTGGATTTATTTGAGAAGTACAGCATGGATTCGTAACCTTCACAGTCTAGATTGCTATTGAAGAAAAATAATCCGACATAGTGATGTTTTCGAGAAAAGACAATGAGAGCAATTAAAAATTTATAAAATCTGTAAAATTATTTATATGAGAGTACTAAGATCCATTGACATGATTAAGTATACCCATCGGTTTGTCATTGCGGAAGGTTGTCTAAAAGGGAGTGATTCACCAGGATATCATTGAAACCTTTGACACGTGATCGACATTAAGAACAGTAAACCGCAAGATGGCAATGAAATAAAATATTATGCAAACCAAACCACAACTTCCCAACGTGTAAATCTTTGTACCACATATACACACAGAGTTGTAATTTACGTTTATATCGAAAACATGTACAATAGTAAGTGTAATTTAATAAATAGAAATGTTTTTGTGAGGGGGTGCACTTGAGGAAGAATATTATAGTCATTCAAAAAGACCATAATATGTATAATATTACTTTGATTTTTTACATGATTCAGTTTTCTGGTAAAGAAGGAGAAACAAGGGGAAATGGGGTAAAAGGTAAAGGTAAAAACCACGTCTGGTTAATTTCGAGTATTTTGCGAGTAATTAAAATTCGCTGCGAAAACGTTTCTATAAGTCTAAGTAAAACACAGTAAAGGCTGTTGTTCACGAAATTAAATCGCCATGACGTCATCAGTCATCAAAACGCTTAATAAACCGAGAATAATTTGGTTAACAGATGTTGCCAGTGAGTACGACTTAAATGGCATTTTGATTTACTACTCGTCCAATACAATCCTCCATCGCATGTAAGCGACACCCCCGAAGGGGTATGTAACGTTATAGTCATAACGGTGACCAGCGTATCATAGAATATATTATCTACCCCGTATACTCCTCCCACACATGTTATATAATCCTGTTCCTCCTACAATGTTTGGTTCCAATGACAAGGACACATACCACAAAGGAGATTTTGTCATTCGTCACATGTTGCCAGACATTTGAATAAAACATTTTGATAATAAAAAGCAGTCGCAAACGTATGTGATATATAATATATATTTGACACAATCGCGGATAGAAAACCTTTAGTCTCTTGTTCGAGGCAAGGTCATATTGACACAAGCATGAATATATGCTTTATCGTTGACAAGTCCTGTTGGTATTTTAATTTGCTATCATTAGGAATGTTCAGAACTAGTTTGCACTTATTCACACCAATATATCGGCGAGTAACAAGATTTGTTATTCATGATGAGACCGATCTCTTTCGATCGTTCTTAATAAATATTAAAGGTCGTTAGAGAGAATTCCTGATGAGCCCGCAAATGAAATATCTGCGAATGCTATATAACATATCACTGCTGTTATCAGATAGCGCTATAACTATACCTTTACGAGATGTTTCAGATTCATACACATAAAACGAATAAATGGTGAATTTACATTACAATTCAATGAACTTTAAATAGAGTTCTTCACAAGTCAAGGACGGAATCAGAATGTAGTTCGATCATCTTTCAAGTGTTATCGTTTGATTACCGAAATGTGCCGAACTGTTTGGAAAGTATCAGGTTAAATGAGTGACAGTTATTGACGAGTGACAATAGTAGCAACACGTTATAATCTAAATAATATACTGATTTTACCTGGACATTTGGTGGGTAGATCAGCTACATATGTATGCATTTAGATGGTCACTTGGCACCCTATGGTTCGCAAAGATATGTGTTTTCACTTTCTTTAACGATAGTGCGTCGCTGTGCTCCATATACTACCTATATACTAATCATGTTAGTATCTGATCGCAGTTTCCTCTTGGACATAAGTGACAAATGAAATTGGCGCAAAATAATGTATTCGGAGTGCAAATGTCAGCGACCAAGAGAACATCGTCACCGTGCATCGAACATAATTCGCAAGAGATCATACCATCCAACAAGAGAGACGTTAAGGCGTTATAAATGAAACCATTTTACAAAAAAAGACATTATGCTTTGGATGTTAAAAGTACCGAATTTTGTCATGAAAATCACAGAACTAAATTTACGTCTTTCGGACCAAAAGGGGCGGCAGGTATGCATTTTGCTATCAACGCCAGCCCGATATGACTGATTAAAATTGCTTTTCTACATTATCGAAATGAAATGGTTTAAAAGTCGCAAATGAATCCTAGGATGTAATATTTGATATTATCTGATAAAACGCGAATCAATCATGTGATGTGAATTTGTGAAGATAACATTAATACTTTTTAATTAATAGTTGACAATTACAACTCCATGTTCAAAACCAATTGCCGATAACGTTCCCAAAACACGTATGTTTCTAAGTCATGCCATTAAAGTAATGATTTAGTATTCCCCCGAGATAATTCACATTGAGACCAGAAACGAATAATATTACAGTGCATTTGGCCTCAATCATGTGATTTAAGATAAAAAAAACAACAAATTACATAAAACATGCAATATTTCACATGATGATTTCCCGTGTCAATTTTAATCCATTTCTTGATGAAAATATTACAAAACGAATTCCTTTGCACATTTTAAAATGCATTTATCATTTGCCATTATTGTTTTTACTTTTGAGTGATCACTATTGACACACGATGATATCACAAAGATATGATGATGAAAGGTCGAACACCCGTTTATTCTATATTATGAATCCCGAGTAGATTGCGACGTCGTGACATTTACAATGACTTCACATCAGGCATTCAAAACAGCAGAATAAATAAAATGTCTGCTTTTGTTTCATTTCTTGATGTAGGTATTATGTAATATAAAATGTATGATATTCTCCTAGTGCGAATGATTTTATGATACGAGTATTCTGGTTAATAAAGTTGTCTACTACCCATGACGAACTCAGTAGATGTCCTGTTTGTGTTATTGGTGTTGTATGGACTAACATGAAGAGCATACCTCAAAGCCAGGGTTGTGAGTTTTCGTTATCATTAGGAAACGATGCGAAGGAAATCCTACAAAATGTTCAAAACTGATAACTTACTAACAAAAAGCGCTAGGAGCGACAGAGCAAATTATTCATATTAAAAATGGTTTTGTCCTTATTCTATACTACTAGCAGATATGAATCGGGAAATGTCTCCCAGAGAGTCAGTGTAAGGTCAGCAACGGGTTGCTGTCCCACTGTTGTCGAGACAACAAAGAGAATAATTTTCCTGATCGTGTGGTCCAGGCGGTAATAGTATTACACGTAAATACCGTTTGCGCATGGGAATTTTATGAAATTTTATAGTATCTATCAATTACCTCTATTGAGTGACATGCTATGTAATAGCAAGGTAACTAGCCGTTCTGAATCAATAATTAATTTAGTCTGACGGTTAACCTTAGGTTTCAGCCTAGCATATGAAGATGTGTGATAAATTCGAAATGGGAAATCTGTTTAGAACAAAGTCGAAAGTAGTACATACATTGCTTCTGTAATTCACCTTTTAAGAATTAAACCGCAAAGCGCAAGAGATCTATTCAAACTAACCTTTTATAATTCAATCTATAATAGATAATCTCTTTGAACTTCTAAATTTCAACCAATCAGAATCGACATTACTCTCTTTGAACTTCTAAATTTCAACCAATCAGAATCGACATTACTAACGGCGTCGTCGTTTTCCACTTGATGCACTGACAAAGTAAATTGTTAAATAAAATGCTCATTGCGAGCAACATTGAATTACGATATATAAAACCGTTTGTATAAGTCACCAAACCAGATTAGATATATTATATTTGTATTTAAAATGTAATATATGATATTGTTGAAATGCTGTATGCGTTCATGTATTTGCAGTTAAGAGGCATATGACAGAGGAAAGGAGTTTCATGTGACGAAAACAAAGTGAGAAGAGAGATCAATTAGCATGCCTGATCAATGTGTGCTATCATGATATTGACCGGAGCGTCAGAATAGGATAAAGTTACATTAAGTTGCAATGATTAGATGAACCAGAAAAGGGCAACTGGTCAGGTTAATTGTCATTCAAGTTAGGCGCGACAGTAGCCTTAGTATAATAATGTCCGGAGAGTAGAATATTGGATAACTAGTATGTAATTCGATAATACAAAGGAGAACAGTACTACGAAATACCAGAGATTTAAATTATATTTAAATCTCTGGAAATACATTTAAAAGACGTAAACTTATTAACGATTTAATTTGTCATATCCTCAATCGGTTGCTCTGTGTAAATATTACATCAATATTTGCAAGGAGTATTTTTAGTATAATGAAACGCAACATTTGGCAATCAGCTTTTGGCTGGCAATTTTTTTTAAAGAGTAACACATTGTTGCAGGATTTTGTACTCCGATGTCTTATAAAACATAAAATATCTAATTTATTTTTATATTAATTTCACATTGGTCATCCGTTGGAAGTTACTTAATATATATCACGGATGCATCTTATGAATGCTTAGTAAGACATTCGGCTTAATGTTTAGAAAAAAATATAACAGTTAGTTAATAAATAGGAAACATTTTTATCTAATGTTTGAGTCATTCCACGGGAAAGTTTTTAAACAGTTAAAACACCAGTAACAAGACAATCTTTCCACTGAACATCAGATACTTTTCTTTGTTGTTATCAATGGCACACATTATTTTAGATTTTTTTAAAATCTGGTAATAGCCATAGAGTTATACAAGACCAAACTGATTCCTAATCAGTTGTGTTGTGATCGATACAATGTTAGGGCTGTGTGTTATAGTGTACATTCAGTAGTATGTTTGTGGGCGTTTTCTCACAGCCTCCAGTTCTCTGATAATGAAAGACATTTCTTGTAGGAGATTTGATTAGAAAGCAAGTATATGCCACTTAACGAATACAATACAAATGGAGAGATAATTGACGAATTGACGAAGCACGATCTTGATTTACTGTCATAAGCATTGTATTACTGTTTTGTATCTAGCATCAAGTTATAACTAGCGTATCTGTTTTATTGCTTTCCTATGTCAAACAAGCTTTTACAAGATGACATTGAGTTAAAATCACAACAATATATCGATCTAACAATTAACGACGGATTGGTTGATCGTTATCATATGGTTAAGTTACTTTTTAAAATTGATTGATGATTTATTTTAACAGTGAATCATTAATTTTTCTTTGTTTTCATACTGAATCTGGACGTATGATTAGCCAATTCTTTTATGCATACCACAATGAAAAAATATTCGAAAACAGCGCGAAAACCGGACGTTATCGTCACGGTACAATCGAAGCATTGACATTGTGCGTATTGATTTGGAAAAAGAATCCATCAGAAAACAATAGATTCGTACATTAAACGTATGTCATTTTGTCAAATAGTCTAAAATAATTATAAGCGTTGATGTCACTTTATCAGCAAGGTATAAAAAGAAATTGATTACAAACATTTTTGAGAATGTGCTACGCGGATTCACATGGTTTGCATACAAAATATTTTTCAAACCCCAAAGAAATTTTAAAAACATTGGCATCAATGCTTAAATTTAAATGAAGTCATACTGAAATACGGATATGAAAAAAAAAAACTTTGAATTTATATAAATTGTAATGAACTTGTTTCTGTTGTTATATTATAAACAATACATTTTAAGTTACGATGGAAATACTTGTCACTAGCATATTCAATTGTTTTCTTTAAAACGATAAGTGAATGAATTAAAATCGAAGTCCCGTTTTCAATATCCCGTCCAAGGACGCAGGAAGCAAAACCAATTTACAATGTTTCAATGTGTACAGATACGGTCATTCATCAACATTTTTTTCCGTAAATCATCAGAAAAAAATAAACACAAATTACTTAAATTTTCTTCTGTTTGCTATTGTCGCAATATAAATCAAACATAAAAAGTGATAAAACTGATTAGGCTTCTTCACAGCAATTTGTTTTTCATCAGATTTTGCATTTTTTCTTCCAATTTCTTGTAGCTAGATCGTAAACGTCATGATTTCAAACGCATAAGATACAAGCATACCATGTGCCTAGTTGTATCACGCATATAC